>NC_056733.1:1974393023-1975045523 GCF_019279795.1 Protopterus annectens
TGTATCACTTCTGTGTCACTGTTAGACAGAGGCACAGTATACTAACCTCGAAAAAGGGCATAGCAAAATTAATTTAAAATGGGTGGCGAAAGCCAAACATACTCTGGCTAGGCTTATAAATCCCCTAGGGCAGATAGCCTAGTATGAACCTATGAACCTATGAACCAGTCTAACATAATTCCTATTTGATACTCTAGTCTTGGCACTATGGTTGTCTTTTTTAGAAAAAAAAATTGTCTAGCTAAACCAGATCTGACTTCTCTCATCTTCCTTTGCTGAATTAATCTCTAACAGAATAGCCTTGTACTTGTAATTCTTGTCTCAATGTACCCAAGGCAGTATCTAAAACCTCATTGCTAGTATGCAATCATGAGATCCTATAAACTTGATTCCTTGCTATATTCTTAAAAAATATGTATAGGATGAATACTACTGCAATGGAGTAAAGTGTTCCTTCTGCATGTTTTCCTAAACACTGAGGTTTGTAACCCACTACCATCTTTGTATAGATGGACATCTAAAAAATCTATACACGTCATATGTGCATTAATAGTAAACTGCAAAAAGCTGTTCGTGGACTCAAGGTTACTAACAAATGAATCCAACTGTTGTGAAGAGTATCTATGGACAGAAAAAAAACAAATCTGTCCAGTTAATTATTACCACAGTTATAGAGGAGGTTACCCAAATAGGAAGAATTACTAAGCCCAGACAGGAGTGGGCCCCTGGGTTATACAGCTAACCAGGATAGTAATAGAATTGAAGTTATAGGGAACAGACACATTTTTCATAATTTTAATATTTACAATTATAGTGCTGAGGAAGTCACACAGACTCATTTTAAATTTAGCAAAGGACTAAAATTTGTGCCAACTTCATCTAGCAACATTTCACAGACCCTAACTGGTTTAAAAATGTTTGTGCGTAAAAAGAACCTTGAACTAATATTTAATAATGGAACAGGACATAATTCCAATACTATTACACCTGTTAGGAAGAAATGCATTTATAACCATCCCCTCCACCCACAACTAAAGAATTTTGAAATACAGGTAGAAGAAAAGATTAGATCTAGTTACAAGGAAGGAAGAAAATTCTTTAACCTTACTAAAGAAGAAAATCAGCTATTAGTTACACTCAGAGAAAATCTTTATTTATGACCTATGAAGCCAGACAAGGGGGGAGGGGTGGTGTTTATGGATAACATCATATACTCTGCAAAAATGTTAGATATGCTTAATGACACAGAAAGATACGTTAGGGTTTCCAGGAACAAAACAACGTAGCATACCCTAAGATAGATTTCATGTTGGAAGAATCTCTAAATGAAGGTACTATAACTCCAGAAATATTTCAGTATTTGACTATAGATAAACCCAAGATACCATCCATCTTTGGGACACCCAAAGTCCACAGAAATGTAGAGGATCCACCCCTCAGGCCCATTGTGGCAGCTAGAGGTTCCAAAACATACCCTCTTGCTAAATATTTAGATGTTGAGCTAAACAAAATTTGGACAGAGAGGGAGGGGATCCTGAAGGATTCCTGGAATTTTTTGAGAAGTGTTAATCAGAAGTTATTTCATGAAGAACTTATTTTTGTCACCCTGGACATTCATGATTTATTTAATGTGATACCTCACACCATAGGGCTCGAATGGTTTGAGGAAGCCCTAAGGTTTAAGGGCAATATTCATCATGAGAAAGTTTGTCTTTATTTAGAGCTGATGGAATTAGTACTCAAATTTCTATTTTTTGATGGAGAGTTCTTTCAACAGACTAGCGGCGTAGCAATAGGAGAACGTTGTGCTCCCATGTACGCCAATTTGGTGCTTTCCACCTGGGAAGATAAATACATACTAAATTCCCAATATAGTCAATATTGGAATTATTATAGTCGATATTTGGATGATATAAGCATTTTTTGGGTGGGACCTATGAAAAACCTACTGAAGTTTATTAATTATATTAATAATACCACCGAATTTTTTAAATTTTCCCATAATATTTCTTACGAAAGACGAGTTTTTAGATGTCTCATTAGAAAAAATAGTGGAGACCAAGGATTTTAAGTCTAACATCTTTAGGAAAAGCAGATTTTCTAACTCCTACCTCCACTATACGAGTGCCCACCCCGTTACCCAAAAGAGGGGAATAGTGAGGGGGCAAGTCATTATTAGTAGTAGGATGACTTCTGATGACAAGGACTTTGATTTAGAAAGTAGAAAATTGAGACAAATGTTCTTGGATAGAGAATATCCCATATCCCTTAGAGGGGATTCTGGAAGAAATAAAGATAGAAACAACAAATTTGCCCCAATATTAGGGAAGTACATAACTCCTGAGGAAAGAAAATCCAGGGTAGATCAGACTGATACTAATTGGAGTAGTAATTTCATTCTGAATTTTAGTATTGAATCTACGGTGATCAAAAATGTAGTGATCACGTCTGTGTCACTGTTAGACAGAGGCACAGTATACTAACCTCGAAAAAGGGCATAGCAAAATTAATTTAAAATGGGTGGCGAAAGCCAAACATACTCTGGCTAGGCTTATAAATGCCCTAGGGCAGATAGCCTAGTATGAACCTATGAACCTATGAGTACTAACTGGAACAAATTTAGTAATTTTTCAGATTTGACTAACATTTTTGATGAACCTTTAAGATTCACCTACAGGAAAGGTAGAAACATTAAAGAAGTCCTGGAGAGTAAAAAGAAAAGAAATGTTGCTAAGAGAGTGGGAACATTTAAATGTGGGAGATGCTCACAATGTTCTTACATCTTTCAAGAGCAATCATTATTTCTATCCAGAAGAGAGAGAGACAAATACACATTGTAATTGTGAAACTGTAGGGTGGTATAGAGCGCAGTGTGTGATACATGCGGGGCCTTTTACGTTGGAAAAATGACTAGGAAGTTTAAAAGATGCATGCATGAGCACATGAATGATGTCAAAGATGAGAATAATGCTTTTTAGACACATTACCTCTTGTCCTTCAGACAAATTTCATTTTTTTGTGGTAGAAAACGTAGAAGTAGACCCATGTGGGAGACCATGGGAGACAACTATTGAATATCGGGAGTTGTTTTGGCAACTCAAACTCAATGCCAACAAGAAATATGGATTAAATGATTTTATTTCCCTGGCCCCTGTATTGAAGCTCAGCACAGCTAAATTATAGCTAGATTTAAAGCTATTTCCACTTTGGCCACTAGATGGAGAATTTGCTTTACTAATTTTACAGAAGATGTTTGTACATCTATATTTTATATTAATTTTTATAATTATTCATGTAATAAAGTATATGTATTTATTGGAAGTTAATCGCCTTTTATAAAAGTTTTAAGTATTTATAGGTTAAAAGTTTGAAAGTTTTTAATGCTTTTTAAATGCTTTTTACAATGTCATTAATTATATTAAAGATGTGATTGGTTGAAAGTTTAGGGGATAGTGAATTATTCTTTGTAATGTCTGATGAAGTCTTTTGGATGGCCGAAAACTTATTTGCATTGACAACGTTTTTAATAAATCAGCTTCCTTCGGGCTTTATTGTGTGGCCATTCGTTTATACAGCTTGTTCTCTGTGTTGCTGTGCCTTGTGCTTTGACATTTATACAGAACAGCTTTCTTGCAGGTGAACCTCACCCAAGCATGTCCATCAGTTATAGACATCTTTTGCCCACATCTAGGGCATTTCTTGAAGCCAGACTTGGCTTTCTCTTTTTCCTGGTGCGACATCTTCCACAACAGCAATAAGATTCACACAACAACTATTCAAGCCTTGTAAGGGGAAAGGCTTTAACAAATCAGTACACACACAAATTACGTATACGCCCTGTATATAAAGAAGGGCTGCAATTGCACTCTAACACCACACACAGTATACTAACACTAATAAAGAAGTAGAAACAAATGGCCTAAAAACACGGCCACTAACTTTACTATAGAAGTAAAGGTAACTATACACCCTGTAAAAAAAGAAGGGCTAAACACACTCTAATAGGGAAGGAACTCTGTACCCTATGAAAATTAAGAGCTATAAACTATTAAAACACACTAAACTATGCTAGAATATATAACTATATGCCCTACGAAAGAGCCAATACACACTTTTAGCTAAAGAGTAGAGAGAAATAAAGGGCCTAAAAACGCGGCCACTAATTCCTCTGTAATTCGAGAGAGATAGGGAAAATCGAACCTAACAAAAAAAAAAAAAGGCCTTAAAGATTAATTATCTACTCTAAATAGTCAAATATCTAACTATAAGAACAAGCTACACACTCAACTACTATATCAATGCTAAATGATTAAATTTTTGCTAAAATTATAGCTACAATATTTAAACAAGAAAAGTTATTCACTGGTCAGAGCTGGCGAACAACTGATCAAGTTGCAGCGGCAAACGAGATCGGAGGGAAGATCAGGGTGCATCATGGGATAGGGAGTTGGCCTCGAGCTGGTTGAAGACCTTGAGCTTTTGCAGTTAGCAGAGTCAGAGCCGAGGATCGGCTCCGAACCCATCAGTAAAGAATGAACAGTAAGACAGAACAACTTCACATCAACTGTTTAAGCAACAGTAGGAATAAATAATACTATAGCTGCTGGGTCAGGATTGGAAAGTATATAAAAACTTAGAATGCTTAAAGTTCCACAATCTTATCTGATTTTTAGGAGCAGCAGGCTGGCTACCAGGAAAACAAAATACAGGCAGAAACACACATCCGCCAAAGCTGACATAACTGGAGGAAATAGCAAAGATTCAGAAAATTCCTTCTGTAATAGCTCATAAAATTGACTGAGAAACCTCACTGTATTCCCACAGAACATGCTGGCACAGTCTGGAAAAAGTCTCAGAGAGAGAAACCCCAAAGGAAGAATCAGAAATGGAGTTATCCTCAGTCTGAATCAGAAAAGTGAGGAGAATGACCTGTACTTTCTCCTTCCCTGTCCAGATTCAGAATCTTTAATCTCTTCAGAAAAGGAGGTATCCTTCCTTTTTTTACCAAAAAGCAATAAAAATCAAAGGATCAAAAGCCTGAACAAAATCCTTAGCCAGACCCAGTAAACTATTGCGGTCTAAGGAAATTTGAGGAGGAGTAGATTTTTCTGTTTCGTTTTGACAGAAAATAATGGGGCCAACAGTGTTATAAATGACAGCAGTAACTTCCCCAGGCATGGGCACAACATTCTGACATATTAGGGAGCCCTTCCCTGTACCATCTCCCAGGATCAAAAACAGTTCATCTCCCTTACCTGCTGCAGGGGCCGTAACAGCCACAGAGGATGTGACTAACCTCCAATAGCAGGGAGATCTTTGGTAAAAGATGAGTGGTCTAAGGTACAAAAAAACGGCCACAGCATAATCACCCACCTGCAGTTGAAGCAAAGTACTAATCTGCTCTTGTAGCAAAGCCTGTTTGCTTAACTTTCTTTTTGTGGCTGAAGGACCGACCTTGGGACCTTCAGTTTGTTCCATAGTCAAGCAAAACAAGGTGCCTCTTTTCCCAGGGAAAACACGCAGCAAAAGCTGGTAAAAATGTTAAATCACTTTTTCACACAAAAATACAGTAAATAGAACACTTTACACCACCTGCCAATGTCAAAATGTCAAAAACACAGCATCTCCACAGACAAAAATGATTTTAAATACTTTAAACAACTTTTAAACTGGTGGGAAAAAAGGGCACTCATTTAGAAGTACAATACAGTCTTGTGACAGTCAAACTCCTAGCTTTAAAATAACTTTCATGAAATTATTAATAAATAAACCAAAATAACTGAAGGGACGTCCCCCCACAAAGGAAACTTATCTACCCCAGCAAAGGAAAGTACAGTTTTGTACCTACCATAAATGTAGATGTCCGATAGACATGCAACTGCAGTCATAACATGTGGGTTGTCCTGCCTCAGGCAGCCCTCGGCCGGCCGGATTCCAAAGTCTAGGTCCGACGTCGGCTGATGTCGCATTTCGCTCCGACGTCAGTGCGGCTGGAGTACATAAGCATCAGCCGACGCCATTTTCTTCAGTGTTTCTTGCCCCAGATGCCAGGTGCCCTCCAAGGAAGGCTGTAATCAAATTGGAAGACAAAAACAGGATTCCAGACAAATAAATGAGCAATAAAACAAATACACCATAACAGATATCCCCAGCTAAGAGTAACAGGGATAGGAGTGGACCCTAGGCATAGAGGGGTAAGGAGGGAGGGAAAATCCGACTGCAGTTGCAAGTCTATCGGACATCTACATTTATGGTAGGTACAAAACTGTACTATGTCCTTCAAGAATGCAACTGCAGTCATAACATGTGGTAGAATACCATAGCTTAGCTGGGGGAGGAGGTATGCTCTAGGAAAAAGATGGTGTGGCAATCAAACCCTGCAGGACTGCCGAAGCAAAGCCTGCTCTGGATCTGGAGTATAGAGGGAGATTGTAGTGTTTGGAGAATGTTTGCACGGAGCTCCATGTAGCAGCTTCTAGAATGTCCTTAGTAGGCACCCCTCTTAAGAATGCTGTAGAGGTGGCTGCAGCTCTGGTGGAATGTGGTCTGACATTGGCTGGAACAGTCTTTCCATGAAAGGAATAACAGAATCTGTCCAATCCATTTTGAAATAGTCTGTTTTGAAATTGCTTTTCCTTGGACTGCAGGGGCGTAATCTACAAAAAGTTGTTCAGACTTCCTACTGGCCTTGGTTCTGTCCAGGTAGTATCGAAGTTGTCTGTGAATGTCCAAGGTATGCAACAGTCTTTCCCCCTTATTCTCAGGATTGGGGAAGAAAGCAGGCAGATGAATGGCTTGATTTAAAGAAACCCTAGATACCACCTTTGGCATAAAAGTAGGGTTAGTCCTTAATGAAACCCTGTCTCTGTGAAAAATTATGAACGGTGGTATTGACATTAGGGCCTGTAATTCCGAAACCCTTCTTGCTGAGGTAATTGCCAACAGGAAAGCTGTCTTCCATGAGAGAAATTGCAAGTCAACTGAAGCTGCTGGCTCAAATGGAGGTAGAGTCAGTTTTTCTAGGACAAAATTGAGGTCCCAAGCTGGCACTGGGGCCTTTCTTGGTGGCTTAATGTTCTTGATTCCCCTGAGGAATTGCCGTAGCAAAGGGTGTGAAAAACAGGAGGATCAGTGTTTTATCTAGCTGAAATAGCTGATGCATGTATCTTTATGGAAGAATATGAGAGGCCGTTTTTAGCATATCTGCCAAATATTCCAAGATGAGTGGGATGTTCAACAATGATGCATCATGTCCCTTGCTGGTATTCCAATTGCTGAATCTTTTCCACTTTGCTAAGTAAACCTTTCTGGTGGATGGTCTTCGAGCCTCTGTTAGTATCCGCTGAACTTCCTTGGAGAGAGATAGGTTGAGGTTATGGGATCTCCCAGGCTGTTAGCTGCAGTGTCTGAAGGTTTGGATGCACTGTTTCGAAACTGTGTTGAGTCAAACGTAGAGGCCATTGGGGAAGGGCCCACCTCCTGGTGTGACATATGCTCCGTAGTAGTGGGTACCAGTGTTGTCTTGGCCAGTCCGGAGCTATTATGATTCCCTTGGGTCTCTCTGCTTTGATCTTTAGTAATACTGAGGTCATCAGTGGCAGAGGTGGGAATGCATAGATTGTTAGGAAGTTCCAGTTGAATGAGAGAGCATCTATTTTCCAAGCTTTTGGATGGTATGTCCTTGTGCAGAATTTTGGTAGAAGATGGTTGAGGTGAGAGGCAAATAGGTCCACTTCTGGCCTGCCCCATGTCAAGTGAGTTGTGTGAAGACCTTCGGATGTAACCTCCACTCGTGTGGATCTGTGAAATTCCTGCTTAGGCTGTCCGCCAACACATTGTCTTTGCCTGGAACAAACTGGGATTGTAACTGAATGTTTAGGCTCAGTGATTTTTCCCAAAGATGCATTGTCAGTCTGCAAAGGGGGTAAGAGTGGGTGCCCTTGCTTGTTTATGTACCACATCACAGTGGTGTTGTCTGTCCGTATCAGTAAATGGCCTTGCTGAAGTTGGTGCTGAAAGGCCTCGATGGCATGCATTACTGCCAGCATTTCCTTTTGGTTTATATGCAGATGTGTTTCCTTTGGAGACCATTGTCCTTGTATACACCTGCCTTCCATGTGCGCCCCATCCAAGCTCTGAGGCGCCTCTGGTCATGGTCTGTGTTATCTGTGGCTTTTTGAATGACATACCTGTGTTTGCCTGGCTCACCGAGGCCCACCATAGGAATTCCTTTTGTAGGCATGGAATGAGCGGAATTATTGTCTCCAAGTTGTTGCTGTGTTGAGACCAAATGCTTTTTAGGTACCATTGAAGCTTTCTCATGTGTAGTCTTGCTAATGGAACCAGGAGAATGCAGGATGCCATGTAACCCAGGGCCTGTAGGAATCTCCTTGCAGTCATCTGGGTGAGTTTTGCTAAACCTTTGAAGTAATGAGTAAACTTCTCTTGCTTGTCTTCTGTCAGGTAAGCCATTTGAGAGGCTGTGTCTAGTTTGGCTCCTAAGAAGATTATTTGCTGGGATGGCTGCAGTCTTGACTTTTGGAAGTTGACTGTGTACCCCAGAGCTTGAAGTAATCGTATGACATAGTCCAAGTTTTTTGTCAACATCAATTTGTCGTCCGCTTGTATGAGGCAGTCGTCCAGGTACGGGTAAATTTGTATCCCCTGGAGCCTGCAATGAGCAATTACTGAAGCCAGGCATTTTGTGAATACTCTGGGCACAGTAGATAAGCCAAATGGCAATGCTGAGAATTGATAATGCTCTGGCCCTGCAAGAAATCTGAGGTATCTTCTGCAGCTGTGTCTGATAGGGACATGCAGGTATGCCTCCTTGAGGTCCAGAGTAATCAGCCAAGACCCCTTACCCAGCATGGGAAGGAGTTGCTGTAAAGTCAGCATTTTGAACTTTGGTACTATGAGAAAGGTGTTTAACGCGGACAAGTCCAGTATTGGTCTCCATTGAGATTCTTTTCTTGGAACAAGGAACAGTCTTGAGTAAAACCCCTGGTCTTGTTCTTGTTGTGGAACTCTTTCTATTGCTTTCATCCGAGTCAGCAGAGTGATTTGCTTGATAGCCTCTGCCCTCTGGTTTTGTGGTAGGTTTGGCATGCCTTGTTTTCTTGGCAAGGTATGAAAATGGAACCTGTACCCTCGGTCTATAATGTCCAAAATCCATTTGTCCTTTGTCAGTCTGTGCCAATTTTCTGCAAATAGAGATAATTTCCGCCCAAGGGAGCTTCTATTTGTTCCCTGGTAGGCGGAAGTAGAGGAAAGTCATTGAGATTGTGGCTGTGGGGCAGGTGAAACCCCTGCGTCACTTCTTTGGTTTCCTGGCTGCCATTGTCTTCCCCTGTAAGGGCCTCTGTATTGGCCTCTTCCTCGCCACGCCTGTTTTACCCCTTTGAAACTTTTCTGGATTAGGAAAGGACCAGTTTTTGAAGGCCAATTCCTACTGAATCTGGGGTTGAACCTGGAGGAAATCTTTCACCGTCTGAACTGATTTTGCTTTTTCTTCGATGGTCTTTAACACATCCTTAGCATTAGCACCAAAAAGCTTGTTCTTTTCCAAAGGTGCATCCAGAAGTTTTGCCTTTACATGATCTGGTAGAGGTTGATCTTTTAACCACGCATTGTCTACGAATGACTGCCCCTGTCATAGCTGCCCTACATGAAGCTTCCAGTGCATCATATCCACACTGCAGGAAGTGATTGCTTACTTGCTGAGTGTTATGTACAGCTTCCTGCAAAGCCTTCCTGTCTAAAGGATCAGGAGTGGCTAAAGTTTTTTGTAAATCTTCTAACAGGAAATCCTGATATTGTAACATATGAAAAAGGCAATTCAAAGCTCTCATAGATAAGGTAGTGGATGTGTAAACCTTTTTGCCCCATCTCTCTAATGACCTAGCTTCCCTGTTGGAGGGCAATGGATTTTTAGAGGTGGAAGCTGAAACTCCTTTAGGCCCCTGTGAAATAGTTTCCAAATCAGCAGTATGGGCCCTGAATAAATGGGAATGAGTTTCTGGGACCCTGTAATACCTGTCTGGCTTGGCTGGAGCAGGAGGAAGAGAATCAGGGGTAGCACTAGAGTCAGAATATAAATCATCCAAAACATCAAGTACAGGAGGAATAGCTAAGGACCTGTGCTGTGGCTTCTTAAGGAAAGTCCTAAGGCATTTTCTGGAATCAGAATATTCCTGCCCTTGCCACTTGAAATGTTCCCTCATGGTATGCAAAACTTCCCCAAAAGAAATATCCTCAGGAGGGGAGGCCGAGGGGATGGAATCATCTGCATCCGAGTCCTCATAGGTCTGGAAGAGCTCTTCCTGGCTATCAGAGTGGACAGAGCCCTCAGAATCTTCATCTGAAGGAATAGGTTCAGAGGGTTCAATCCGGGGCCTTTTATCAGAAGGAGGCTGGGATCCTCTCTCAGGATGGGCCTGTGAACCTCTAATCATAGAAATTAAGTCAGCAGCCATGGACATAATTTGTGTCTCTGGAGTAGGCTGAGGTAAGGTTTTAGTAGTAAGATGCTTTGTTTTGCTGGCTGCCTTAGCCCTAGTTGTAGGCCTTAATAGACATGGCCATAGGAGGCCTGGCAGCTCCACGTGCAGGAGTGACCTTGTCTACAGCAATGGTCTCGGCATTTCCTCGGTTTCGGTATCCGGAGGAAAATCGATAACTGGCGTCGGAGTGATGTCCGGAATCGAAGTCGTCGGTAATGCGGTGTCTTCGGTTCGGAGTGGTGGAGAGACCGTCTCAGAGGGAACCGGAGCACTCGCACTGGGTTTTGGCGTGGAGTCGGTGGTAGACACGGGCCGAGGATGTCGGTCCCGGTCTTTTCACTTCTTGGGAGTTTGCGATGTCGGGAGATCCGACGGCATAGTGTAAGCAAATTTATCGCCGAAAAAATCTTCAGCGAACTCCGCCCGGCGCCTGAGAGTGCGCTTGTTGAAGCGAGCACAGGCTACACAGGCCGAGACGTCGTGGTCTGGGCCAAGGCAAGGAAGACAGTAAGAGTGGAAATCCTTATGAGGTATTTGTTTACCACAAGAAAGACAATTGTTAACTTTTTCAGTAATTTCTGACATCGGCTGAGGCAAGAAAAGGTCCCCAACGTGGTACTTAGCTTTTTTAATGACTTTTGATGACTTCGGTATCAAAGAATACAGGAGCTGACCGACTGGCACTTGCGAACTGCTTCTGCTTCGGGCACCGCGCGGTAAGAAAGACTGAAGAAAATGGCGTCGGCTGATGCTTATGTACTCCAGCCGCACTGACGGAGAGAAACGCAACATCAGCCGACGTCGGACCCAGACTTTGGAATCCGGCCGACCGAGGGCTGCCTTTGGCAGGACAACCCACATGTTATGACTGCAGTTGCATTCTTGAAGGACATCAGCAAAAAGCCAACCATCGATACTTAGAAGCTCAGAGGAGCATACTTTTCGGCGTCACTGAAGCTCTGAAGGGCATGACGCCCAAACTTTTCTTTTAGTCAGCTCAGCTCTAACTGCCTGAAAGTTTGGACATGTGGAAGGTGCCCTAAAGCTTTGGAAGGTGGCCAGCGGTTATATCCTTGGTAGGATATAATTCATATAGCTAAAGCTACTGCAGCAATGATCAATATGACTGTCAAGTGTACATTAGTTTGAAAAACTATATAACGTTACTCTAGTCTTCTGTAAAGTAGATGGAGTGAATAAGGGTTGCTGTATACAGCATTCTCTACCTCCTCCAAAGCTAGCACTAGGAGAAAACCAAACAAAATATTTCAATTCAGAGGAAACAAATTTCTCCTTCTCCTGCAGCTGCTCCAGTTAGGGCCACCACAGCTGGTCAGTGATCCACAGAATGAGTCAGGGGAACATACGTTTGCTCCCTTAAAAACATTCATCCTGGCAAACTGAAAAACAGAAAATTCCTCTAAATGAGAATATGAAGTCCAAGATTCATAATCCAAAGTTTTGGGCTAAAGAATCTGCAAGAGATGAAGCCCTGTTTCTGCCTAAGTGAGAATCTGATGAGTCTTCCTCAGGGACATTTTGACGGACCTGATTAACAGACACTGCATACAGTATACCAGAATCAACCATCTGTAACAATTTCATTGCTGAGGCAACAAAATCCTCCTTTTGTACTGATGCTCTGTGTTGGAGAAAGTACAGCTGTGTAAGTAAACCTACCATAACAGTAAATGTTTGAATGAACACGGCTGCAGTAGCCTTAGCTACATGGGGGTCATATCCTGCATACGATATAACAGCTGCCCACTTTGCAAAGCTTCAAGGCACCTTCCACATGCCCAAACCGTTATACAGCTTTAGCTAAGCAGACTAAAAACAGGTTTGGGCACCAAACCCTTCAGAGCTTTCATTACAACTAAGACAGGAAAGCAAAGCCCTGAAAGGGCATGGCTAGGAAAAACAAAATAGATATCCACAAGCTTACATAAACACACAAACAAGTGGAATGGAGGGAAAGAGGGAGCAGAAACTACAGCAGTGATTATTCAAAAAGTTGTCATGATAGTTTACTTGCCAACTGTACTATGTTCTTCACATTGATCACTGTTACAGCAGCCTTAGGTAAGGCTAGAGTATCAGTTTAAAATAACTAGAAGGTGGAAGGGTCCAGGAGTCCCTGGAGAATTATCCCAGCAAAGTTTGTCCAAGACGTGGAAAAGGAATCAAACTTGTACTACTTTGTAAACATATGCACCAGTCCTACATCACAAAATGGATATATGTGGAATAATCAATACCTAGTGTTAAAGTATACAACTACTGGTCAAAACAGAAGCCTGGCTGAGGATACAGCCCTTAAAAGATGATATTGTCCAGCTTCTCACTGCACTACCAGACAAGGAGCTACTATATGAGAACCCCACTAGTGAGGTCTTCAGGAAAATACAGCAAAGTTAGAAGATGTTCGCCCTTCATCAGCCAAAAATATCCATCCTCTACCAAGAGCTGCAGGAAGAGTAATTTGCTTCCTTAAAAAAAATCTAGGAGTTTACCACAAGAGAAAAATACATCCTGCAGATCATAGCTCAGTGCTGCACACTACAATTCATAAATAAACATAGAATGCAAGCCATTTCTCCTGTACCAAAAGACCAAGTACCCTTAATTACCTTCTAATACAGGAACTCCTGCAGCTGGTACAAGTAATAGAACCTATACCAGAACAGAAGATTCTATGGGGCTTTTCCTAATGCCCAAAAAGGAAAGACCATGGAGGTCCATCCTGTACCTCTACAGGATAAACACTTCTCAAGATCCCAAAAATCAAAATGTTGAAACTGCAGATCTTTCTATCAGCCATGTTTCTTAACGCCCTAGTAGGCACTACAGGTATCAAGGATGCCTATTTCTACATACCAATCTACAAGGGCAACAGGCACTTTGACAGATTTGAAGTGGGGGTTGCTGTTTATGTCAGTTTACCTCCTCTCCCCTTGGGGTTATTATTGTACACAAAGGTTTTCAGAGTGCCCAGCTGTAGTAATACTTTATGTCAAGATAAAGTGCACTCGTATATACTATTACTTAAATGACTGCCTCATCCAGGCATTACCACACAAGAGGTAGACAGAGGCCCTACATTTTTACTATGGACTATTTTTAAAGTCTCTGATCTTCAGCATTCCAAAATCATCTCCCAACCCTCCAAAAAATTTCTCTAGGCACTTGAAGATTTAAGCAGCCAGTAAAGGTGGAGTAGTTGATACAGTATTCCCACATGGTAGCAAAGGCAAACAGCTACTTCCCCAGAGAATGCCTTATGGCACTGGCATACATAGTCTCTACCATTTTATGGTAAAATCATCACAATGAACACAAGGCTCCTGTTTTACCCAAGAGCCAGGTGGAACCAACACTTTGCCCCTGGAAGAGGGGATACCTATCACACCCTACATTTACAGAGAAGAAGTGGTTCGTCCAGGGCAGGCAAACATTAGGGTTTCCTTCACACAGAACACCTTAATCAAACCCTAGTCACTGGTGCTTCTAGTCTAGCTGAGGAGGGGTATACTCATGGACTCTCAACTTTAAGGCCTTTGGGATGATGCCCTGGTAGTGGCACCTTGGATTCGTTCAGGGGCCTCAGATTACAGCAGAAACCTAACTGAAAACAAAGTCTCATCACACACAATTTTCAAGCTCTTACACTCATTCCAAACTAACTAAGCATCAAGACATCCATCCAGTACAGAGCTACCTGCTGAAGGCTGTCTTCTTCAGACCTGGCTCCATCAGAAAGTTGTTGTCCATCTGTGGACCTAACAAATGAAGAAATAATGAACCTTAAGTATATGTTTTACAATCAAAATATTCATAAATATTTATATAGAGTAATCTGGTTTTCATTTTGAGTACACATCTTAAAACTAAAAGCATCTATCTGAATTTTAGGCATAGAAGCTGTCTACCACTTCACATAACTAAATGGTTATAACATAATGCAAACTTAACATTTTTCAGAGCAGCAAGTCAGACAAGTATTGGGAATAATAAAAAAAAATAGTTGCTTAAGGAATTAAGGACCACTGCCTTAAATTCAGCAATTTACAAAAGCAGAAGCAGTGTTGAGAGACTGTCAAATTAGAAAAGAACCTCGTGACTAAAGTCAACTAAATGTAGCACATAAAGTTTTGCTGCAAAACAAATTTTAGTTTAGAATTAAAGTTTTGCTGCAAAACAAATTTTAGTTTAGAATTAAATGCATTGTTCAGCAGTGTCCTTCAAAAGTGTTTGGCGATACCTAAACACAGACACTGCAAATATGTCAAATAATTCATTTACAAAGACAATTTAGGAGATAGCTGAACCCCTAGGTTCAGATTCTAAAGGTTTGCTGCTTTTTTTTTTTTTTTTTTTTTTATGTCAAACAGAAATTGGATATAGCCTAGGTAAAAAAAAAGCCAGTTAAACTGCAGACTTTAGCACATGATTCACAGAATGACAAAGAAGTTAACCTAACAGGCTTTGCTCTGCCATAGCAAAATCTGAGTGGCCTGTGAATTTTCATGCAGGGCAATAAAGTATTCTCCCTTGCTTAAACAATCTAGGAAAACATGGGTAGGTTTCATTTACTGTTCAAGGCTAGTCTCCATTACTACATTGGGCAAAAGTAAGGTATTAGTTTTCAGTGAAACTTTACGGAACCCTAAATTAGCAGCACTAATGGTAAAAAGCCTGCAGTTCATAAAGTCCTAGCTCAATTAATGATGAAAGTCATACAAAATATATACTTTTAAGGTTTACCATAGAAGCTGACCAACTACAGCAAAATTAAGTTATCCAGTATAAACTAGAAGTCTTAAATTGAACTAGAATATTGATGGAGGAGGGGGCAAAGAAAGCAGACATTAAAAAAAAAACTTCAGTAAGGCTACAGATAAAGAAAAGTCCCATGAATGAAAGAGATGGCTGCCAGATGGCTGCATCTGAATAACCAATCCTCCTCCCCACGGGTCACAAATCTAATGTAAACAGCCAAAAGTGCTCAGCAACTGGAACCATGAAACGATCTAGACATGCAGCTATGGCCCACAATGAAAAAAGTACAGTTTTGTACCTACCATAAATGTAGATGTCCGATAGGAATGCATCTGCAGTCCTTACAAATGGGTTGTCCTGTCGTCAGGCAGCCCTTCGGTCGGCCGGATTCCAAAGTCTGGGTCTGGCATCGGCTGGTGTCGCACTTCACCCGACGTCATTGCTGCAGTTATTCGGGTATAAAGGCATCAGCCGACGTCATTTTCCTCAGTGTTTCTTGCCCCAGATGCCAGGTGCCCTCTAGGAAGGCTAAATTTGGATAAATGCCAATGATTCCAAATATTAGAGAGCAAACAAAAAATAAGCATGTATGTACATATATACAAACAAATACACCATAATAGATTCCCCCAGCTAGCTATAAGAGGGGCAAATACCCTAGGAGTACCACAGAGGGGAAGGAGGGTGGGTAATCCTGACTGCAGATGCATTCCTATCGGACATCTACATTTATGGTAGGTACAAAACTGTACTATGTCCTTCAAGGATGCATCTGCAGTCCTTACAAATGGGTAGAATACCATAGCCAAACTGGGGGAGGAGGAAAAATAAAATTATGGTGTAGTTAGGATCCCTTGCAAAACAGCAGTGGCAAAACCTGCTCGGGATCTAGAGTATAAAGGTAAATTATAATGCTTGGCAAATGTATGCACGGAGCTCCAAGTAGCAGCCTCTAAAATGTCTTTGGTAGCCACTCCTCGTAGAAAAGCTGTGGTAGTGGCTGTAGCTCTTGTAGAGTGAGGCCTGATGTTTTCTGGAGTTTTCTTTCCATGGTAGGAGTAACAAAATCTAATGCAATTTCCTATCCACTTAGAGATTGTTTTGAAATTGCTTTCCCTTCCATTCCTGTTGCATATGCTACCAGTAACTGGTCAGTTTTTCTATTGCCCTTGGTCCTGTCCAGGTAGTAGCGTAGTTGTCTATGTACATCCAAGGTATGCAACAGTCTTTCTCCCCTGTTCTGTGGGTTGGGGAAGAATGTAGGTAGGTGGATAGCCTGATTTAACGATACTCTGGAGACCACCTTAGGCATAAAAGTAGGATTTGTTCTCATGGACACTCTATCTTGATGGAAGATCAGAAAGGGCTGTACTGCCATTAGTGCCTGTAGCTCAGATACCCTTCTTGCTGAAGTGATTGCCAGCAGGAAAGCAGTTTTCCATGATAAGTATTGCAATTCTGCTGTTGCTGCTGGTTCGAAAGGAGGAAGTGTCAATTTTTCTAGCACAAAGTTCAAGTCCCATGCAGGTAATGGTGGCTTCCTGGGTGGTTTTACATTTTTAATTCCTCTCAGAAACTGCCTGAGCAGAGGATGTGAGAAGACTGGAGGATCCAAGTCGTATTCTGCTGAAATAGCTGATGCATGAATCTTAATGGAAGAATAGGACAGGCCTTTGTGGAAGAGCTCTGACAAGTATTCCAGGATGTTAGCTATGTTTACCAGTGACACATCTTCTCCTTTAGCAGTACTCCAAATGAGATATCTTTTCCATTTTGCTGAATAGGTTTTCCTTGTTGAGGGTCTGCGAGCTTCCAAGATAATGTCTTTAACCCTTTGTGATAAATTTGGGTTAATTTGTCTTATGCAATGTTCCAGGCAGTCAGCTGCAGAGTTTTCAGGTTTGGATGCAGGGTGTTGTAGTTGTTCTGAGTTAACAGTAAGGGAACTAGGGGCAGGGGCCATATTTGTTCCCGAGACATGCTCCTCAGTAATGGGTACCAATGTTGCCTTGGCCAGTCTGGAGCTATCAGAATGATCCTTGGACGGTCCTCTTTGATCTTCAGTAGCACCTTGTGCATCAAAGGAAGTGGTGGGAATGCATATGCTGTCAGGTTTTTCCAACTGAAGGATAGGGAGTCCACCTTCCAAGCAAGTGGGTGGTACGTCCTGGTGCAGAATTTCTTTAGTTGGTGATTGTGTGGGGATGCAAATAAGTCTATTTCTGGGAGTCCCCATTTTCTTGTAATGGTTTTGAAGATGTCCGGATGCAGCATCCATTCGTGGGCATCCGTGGAAGTCCTGCTTAAGATGTCTGCTAGAATGTTTTCTTTTCCTGGTACAAAAATTGCTTGTAACTGAATGTTGTAACTCAGGGCCACATTCCAGAGGTCCAGTGCCATCCGGCATAGAGGGTACGAATGTGTGCCTCCCTGCTTGTTGATGTACCACATAACTGTGGTGTTGTCTGTCCTTATCATCAATTGACCTTGTCGAAGAAATGGTCTGAATGTCTGAATTGCCAGTTTTACTGCCAGCATTTCCTTTAGGTTTATGTGTAGGTGCAGCTGATCTTGAGTCCATAAGCCCTGTATGCACTTGTCCAGCATGTGGGCCCCCCAACCGAGGTCTGAGGCGTCCGTTGTGATGGTTTGGCTTGGTTGAGTGCTGCGGAAGGGCAATCCTTTGTTTGATTGACAGGCCTGAGCCCACCATTGGAATTCTTGCTTCAGGCATGGAATTATTGGAATTTGGGTTTCTAGGCTGTGCTTGTGTTGAGACCATAAATTCCTTAGGTACCACTGTAGCTTTCTCATATGCAGTCTGGCATGTGGGACCAATATTATGCAGGATGCCATGAAGCCCAAGGCTTGCAGGACTTTTCTTGCTGTTAGGTGGTTCTGCTTTGTTAAAGCCAAGAAGTAGAGAGGTAGTTGCTCCTGTTTTTCTACTGTTAGGAATGCCATTTGTTTGGATGTGTCCAGCTCCGTACCCAAAAAGGTTATCCTTTGGGATGGTATCAGCCTTGACTTTTTTATATTGACTGTATATCCCAGGGCTTGTAGAAGGTAAATGACCCTTCTCAAGTCTTCTGCTAGCTTGTTTTTGTTGTCCGCTTGTATCAGGCAGTCGTCCAGGTAAGGGTAGATTTGGATTCCCTGAAGCCTGCAATGAGAGATTACTGATGCCAGGCATTTCGTGAACACTCTGGGCGCAGTAGATAAGCCAAAGGGCAATGCTGAGAATTGATAATGCTCTGATCCTGCAAGAAATCTGATGTATCTTCTGCAATTTGGTCGTATGGGGACGTGCAGGTATGCCTCCTTGAGATCTAGAGTTACCAGCCAAGACTCCTTGCCCAGCATGGGAAGAAGATGCTATAGGGTCAGCATTTTGAATTTTGGAACAATGAGGAATATGTTTAAAGCGGACAGGTCGAGAATAGGTCTCCATTTGCTTTCTTTTCTTGGTACCAGGAAGAGTCTTGAGTAAAATCCCTTTCCTTGCTCCATAAATGGTACCTTTTCCACAGCTCTCATCCTTAATAATTGAGTTATTTGTTTTAGAGCTTCTGCCTTTTGATTTGGAGGTAGGTTTGGCATTCCTCTCTTCCCTGGTAGAGTATGGAAGTGAAACCTGTAACCTTGGTCTATTGTCTGCAAAATCCACTTGTCTCTTGTGATGTAATGCCAGTTTTTTGTAAATAAAGCTAGCTTCCCGCCTAAGGGTGCTTCTAGTTGTTCCCTGGTAGGCGGTGTCAGAGTCAAGTCACTGTGATTGTCCTGTAGTAGTGGTGGTGGCTGTGTCTGTACCTCGCTGGTTGTTACCCTGCCACTGGCGTCCTCTGTAGGCATCCCTGGATTGGCTTCTGCCTCTTGAACGCCTATTCCTGCCTCTCTGAGCTCTGGAGGAGTCTGGAAAGGACCAATTCTTTGAGGGCCAATTCCTGCTAAACCTTGGAGGTTGGACCTGCAAGAAATCCTTCACTGTTTGGACAGATTTTGCCTTCTCTTCCATCTTCTTCAGCACCTGTTGTGCAGGAGAGCCAAACAAATTGATCTTGTCCATGGGAGCATCTAATAGTTTTGATTTGACATGGTCTGGTAAGGCCTGCTCTTTTAACCATGCATGCCTTCTGATAACTGTGCCAGTCATGGCTGATCTAAAGGAAGCCTCCAATGCATCATAGCCGCATTTTAAAGAATGGTTACTGACTTGCTGAATGTTATGTACCATTTCCTGAACATATTTTTTGTCTAAGGGTTCATCAGAGGACAGCTTTTTGGTTAACTGGTCTAGCATAAATTCTTGATACTGGATCATGTGAAATTGACAGTTCAAGGCCCTAGCTGAAAGAGTAGCAGAAGTGTAAACTTTTTTACCCCATCTCTCTAAGGACCTGGATTCCCTTTCAGAGGGGAGGGTTTTTTTTGCAGAGGTAGCTGCTACAGCCTTAGGTCCCTGGGAGATAGTCTCGGGATCTGCAAAAGGAGCCTTGTATAAATGGTAATGCGTGTCCGGGACCCTGTAGTACCTATCGGGCTTAGCAGGGGCCGGAGGTAGTGAATCAGGAGCAGTACAAGCATCATTAAATGCATCATCTACAACAGAAAGAACTGGAGGTATGGCTAAAGGCCTATGTTGTGGTAAATGCAAAAAAGTTCTAAGCCTTTTCCTGGAGTCTGAAAAATCTTGTCCCTGCCACTGAAATTGTTCCCTCATAGCATGCAAGGTTTCCCCAAAGGAAAATTCCTCAGGTGGAGAGGCAGAAGGGATGGACTCTTCAGCATCAGAGTCTTCATAAGGGGAGAAAGGAGCCTCTGGAGGGTCTGTATTATCTGAATCATCAGAGGAATCATCTGTGGAAACTGGCTCAGCGGGCTCTGCTCTAGGCCTCTTCTCTGGAGGTGGGTGAGAGGCCCTGTCTGGGTGAGGTTGGGCTCCCCGGATTAAAGAAATGAGATCCTCTGCTAGACTAAGCATTTTTGAACTGGAGCTAGGCCTGTGAGAGGGGGTCTTAACAGGCACAGATTTAGTAGCTTTAGCTGCTTTAGCCCTGGCAAAGGCCTTAATGGACATGGCTGCAGGAGGCCTAGCAGCTCCACGTGCAGGGGTTGAAATATCCAAGGGAATAGTGTCAGATAATTCCTGAGAAGCTGCAACAGCAGGTTGGATTTCAGAAGCCGATTCCACCAGGTTGGAAGAAGCCTCGGTAGAAGGTAAGTTTTCGGCTGAAGGAAGGACCGCTTGCTCGGTTTCAGCCGAAACCGAGACACTCGCGGTTGGCTTAACCGTGGTTTCGGCCGAAACCGCGGACCGCGAGTGTTGGTCCTTTTCCTTGCGCTTTTTGGAAATTTGCGAAGTCGGAGGATCCGACGGCATAATATAAGCAAAATCAGAGCCGAAAAACTGCTCAGCAAATTCCGACCGACGTCTAAGCGTCCGTCGGTTAAAAGAAGCACAGGCTAGACAAGCTGCTACGTCGTGGTCTGGGCCTAAACAAGGTAAGCAGTAAGAGTGGAAATCTTTATGAGGTATTTGTTTCCCACAAGTTAAACAGTTATTCACTTTTTCTGACATCGGCTGAGGCAAGAAAGAGTCCCCACGGGTACTTAGCTTTTAGAAGTCTTCGGTAGTAGTAGAAGTATTCGGTAGTAGTAATCTCTGGTTCTGACCGACCGGCACTTGCGAACAGCTTCTGCTTCGGGCGCCACGCGGCAAGAAAGACTGAGGAAAATGGCGTCGGCTGATGCCTTTATACCCGAATAACTGCAGCAATGACGTCGGGTGAAGTGTGACACCAGCCGATGCCAGACCCAGACTTTGGAATCCGACCGAAGGGCTGCCCGACGACAGGACAACCCATTTGTAAGGACTGCAGATGCATCCTTGAAGGACATCTAGTTTGCTCTTTTTTCCCCCAGTAGTTGTTCTTTGACCAGAAGTATTTGGCCCACCCCTTCCAAGTAAGACAGGGTTCCCATGACTATCCCTGGTAGTGGAAAAATACAGTCAACATAGGGAAGGAAACACTGGGTGAGACAGAGGACTCCTAGACAGCCTCAGACTAGGAGCTACTCCAGAAGGTGAGGCTGTAACAGCAAACTTGGAGTCCAAAATGAAGATATCAAAAAGGTTTTCACCTTGTGCAACTGAGACCTGGGGAACATTTCTGGATGAGAGAATCTACAAGATAACCTCCCAATACAGGAATAAGGACAAAGTTGCTGAAAAGCTTCTGCCAGCACCACAGCACATACTACAGAAGGACAGACTACTCATGGGCACCGGCAGGCAAAGACTTAAGCAGTACACCAAGTATGGACTCTCCCAGGATGTGGCTGACAATCTGAACTCAGTCTTACTCCTAAATCTCTTATGTCCTCCCACAAAGGTATGGGGCATGATTTCCACCTTGCTTTTTGACATAACATACCACACACATCGGCACAAATGGCAACTTCACCTTTGGACAAAGTCCTGAAAAGCCTGTACTGGTAGAAAGACTACCCTCATTTTCAAATCAATGTACAGATCAGCCTCAATCAGTAACCACATACCTTGAATTGACTGTTCCTGAAAATGCCACCTCCCCCCTCCCCCAGACTAGTCCCCACATGTATTTTAAAGTGACTGTCAGTTAAAACGGGGACATAAAGGAGTCTGCCAAGACAGAGGCTTGACTTCTGAACCTACCAACTGTCTTTTATCCAGGATATTCAGAGTTGGAAGTCTACGAGATGGACTAGCTACATCCTGCTGAACCTCAGGAGTCTACTGAAGCAGTTAAGGTAACTAGCAACCTGAAAATTGACAATCCCAATTCCTAAAGACAAAGAATCATTGGAACCAACTGACTGATTAATCTGAAGAGTGGTATTTTAACATAATTCTGTCTAAAAAAAAAAAAAAAAAAAAAAAAAAAAAAAGCTTAATTAGCCAGAGTGAACAACCTATATCAGGTAGATGTTACGTTATGCAATCAGCAAGCACTAAATGGGACTTCGATTTGCTTACTCTGATGCCTTATGACTGGTAGACTGACGGAATGGACTCCCTTGGAGGTTAGAAAACTCAAAGTCATGGCTACCAGTAGCACAGATATGGGGAAGACCCAGGTAACACAAAGCTTCATCTGAACTGCAGTCATCATCAACATGAACTTTGGTGAACATCCTGCGGGCTGATAAGAGGCCAAATGACAATATACAAAATTAGAAATAAGTGGCTTAGGAAACCTCCTCAACACTAGAGTTATTTTATGCTGAGGTGGGGGGGGGGTCACAGCTTTGAAGAGAAACCGAAATCCATCCCACTTCAACATGAATCTCCAAAATTTCCCCAAACCTTACATCACTCAGAGGACTGGGTCAAGATGGAAGCTTCCTCATCTACATCTAGGGTGAGAGACACCAATAAGTAGTTGAAGTGCTTCCTCTTATAACTTACCTTCGATACTGGAGTACAGAACTCTGAGCAAGAGGATGGACAGGAAGGCAAAATCTGTCTGGATGAAGCCTCTGCATGTGGCTGCATCTCCCAGCCCTTCTGTCTTCACAAGGGGTGGATGGTCAAAAATGCAGTTACTTAAAAGTCTCATCGTGGATGCTGTGATAATAGCTATGTCAAAGATGGCGCACAGAGGGGCACCTGCATCATTAGAATCTGGAACAAAACTAGTGCCATAACTTGTGCTATAAAGACCCCCATAAGGATTAAGGACAGAACTGGCCTAGATCCTTGAGGCTCTTACTCAAGCCCATGTATTGGTCGGCAATGAAAGGTCAATGTCAGAGATAAAGAAGTCAGATCTAGGAAAATCATGACCAACCTTGCCCAAGAAACAGTGGTCTGCATCCCAACAATAAAGGGGGTCTCCTAACATCATTGGGGACAGGAACTCCACCATTGACTGTGGGGTCAACAAAGTAAGACAAGGTCAGTAGCAGGGGCCTCAACATCAAAAAAAGTTATGTCTTCACCATAAAGTACAGTTTTGTACCTACCATAAATGTAGATGTCCGAACAGGATTGCATCTGCAGTCCTTACAAATGGGTTGTCCTGTCGTCAGGCAAGCCCTTCGGTCGGCCGGATTCCAAAGTCTGGGTCTGGCCTCGGCTGGTGTCGCACTTCACCCGACGTCATAGCTGCAGTTCTTTGGGTATAAAGGCATCAGCCGACGCCATTTTCCTCAGTGTTTCTTGCCCCAGATGCCAGTTGCCCTCTTGGATAGCTAAATTTTGGATAAATGCCAATGTTTCCAAATAGTAGAAGGCAAACACAAGAAATAATCATGTATGTACATATATACAAACAAATACACCATAAGAGATCCCCCACCAGCTAGCTATTAGGTGGGCAAATACCCTAGGAATACCACAGAGGGGAAGGAGGGTGGGTAATCCTGACTGCAGATGCAATCCTGTTCGGACATCTACATTTATGGTAGGTACTATGTCCTTCAAGGATGCATCTGCAGTCCTTACAAATGGGTAGAATACCATAGCCAAACTAGGGGAGGAGGAAGAAGAAATTATGGTGTAGTTAGAATCCCTTGCAAAACAGCAGTGGCAAACCCTGCTCAGGATCTAGAGTATAAAGGTAAGTTATAATGCTTGGCAAATGTATGCACGGAGGTCCAAGTAGCAGCCTCTATAATGTCCTTGGTAGCCACTCCTCGTAAGAAAGCTGTGGTAGTGGCTGTAGCCCTTGTAGAATGAGGCCTTATGTTCTGTGGAATTTGCTTTCCATGGTAGGAGTAACAGAATCTTATGCAATTTCCTATCCACTTGGAGATTGTCTGTTTGGAAATTGCTTTTCCTTCCCTTCCTGTTGCATATGCTACCAGAAGCTGGTCAGTTTTTCTATTGCCCTTGGTTCTGTCCAGGTAGTAGCGTAACTGTCTATGTACATCCAAAGTATGCAGCAGTCTTTCCCCCCTGTTCTGTGGATTGGGGAAGAAGGTAGGTAGGTGGATTGCCTGGTTTAAAGACACTCTGGATACCACCTTAGGCATAAATGTAGGATTAGTTCTCATGGACACTCTATCTTGATGGAAGATTAGGAAGGGTTGTACTGCCATTAAAGCCTGTAGCTCAGAAACCCTTCTTGCTGAGGTAACTGCCAGCAGGAAAGCAGTTTTCCAGGATAGGTGTTGAAGATCTGCTGTTGCTGCTGGTTCGAAAGCGGGGAGTGTCAATTTTTCTAGCGCAAAGTTCAAGTCCCATGCTGGTAATGGTGGTTTCCTAGGAGGTTTTACATTCTTAATTCCTCTCAGAAACTGCCTGAGTAGAGGATGCGAAAAGACAGGGGGATCAAAGCTGTATTCTGCAGAAATAGCTGATGCATGTATCTTGATGGAGGAATAGGACAGGCCTGTATGGAAAAGCTCTGCCAAATACTCCAGGATGTTGGCAATGTCTACCTTTGACACATCTTTGCCCCTTTCGGTACTCCAAATGAGAAACCTTTTCCATTTTCCTGCATAGTTCCTTCTTGTTGAGGGTCTGCGGGCCTCAAGGATAATGTCTTTAACCCTTTGGGATAAATCTGGGTTAGTTGCTCTTATGTAATGTTCCAGGCAGTCAGTTGCAGAGTATTCAGGTTTGGATGCAGGATGTTGTAGTCGCTCTGAGTTAACATCAAAGGAATCAGGGCTAGTGTCCACATTTTCCCCCGAGACATGCTCCTCAGTAATGGGTACCAATGTTGTCTTGGCCAATCTGGAGCTATCAGAATTATCCTTGGACGTTCCTCTTTGATTTTCAATAGCACCTTGTGCATCAAAGGAAGAGGTGGGAATGCATATGCTGTCAGGCCTTTCCAACTGAAGGATAGAGAGTCCACCTTCCAAGCAAGTGGGTGGTACGTCCTTGTGCACAATTTCTTGAGCTGGTGATTGAGTGGGGATGCGAATAGGTCTATTTGTGGCAGTCCCCATTTCTTTGTGATGACCTTGAAGATGTCCGGGTGTAGCATCCATTCGTGAGCATCCGAGGTAGTTCTGCTTAATATGTCTGCTAGGATGTTTTCTTTTCCGGTACAAAATTGCTTGTAACTGAATGTTGTAACTCAGAGCCATATTCCATAGGTCCAGTGCCATCCGGCATAGAGGGTATGAATGAGTGCCTCCCTGTTTGTTGATGTACCACATGACTGTGGTGTTGTCTGTCCTTATCATCAACTGGCCTTCTTGGAGGAATGGTCTGAAATTCTGGATTGCTAGTTTTACTGCCAGCATTTCTTTTTGATTTATGTGCAGGTGCAGCTGATCTGGAGTCCATAAGCCTTGTATGCACTTGTCCAGCATGTGGGCCCCCCAACCGAGGTCTGAGGCATCCGTTGTGATGGTTTGGCTTGGTTGAATGCTGTGGAAGGGCAAACCTGGGTTTGACTGGCATGCCTGAGCCCACCATAGGAACTCTTGTTTCAGGCATGGAATTAGTGGTATTTCGGTTTCTAAGCTGTGCCTGTGTTGAGACCATAAATTCTTTAGGTACCACTGTAGCTTTCTCATATGCAGTCTGGCATGGGGGACCAGGATTATGCAGGATGCCATGAAGCCCAAGGCCTGCAGTACTTTCCTTGCTGTTAGTTTGTTCTGCTTTGTTAATGCCAAGAAGTAGAGAGGAAGTTGTTCTTGTTTTTCTGCAGTTAGGAATGCCATCTGTTTTACTGTGTCCAATTCTGCACCTAAGAAGGTTATTCTTTGGGATGGTATCAGTCTTGACTTTTTTATATTGACTGTGTATCCCAGGGCCTGTAGTAAGCAAATGACTCTTTGTAAGTCTTCTGTTAGCTTGTTTTTGTTGTCCGCTTGTATCAGGCAGTCGTCCAGGTATGGATATATTTGGATTCCCTGAAGCCTGCAGTGAGCGATTACTGATGCCAGGCATTTCGTGAACACTCTGGGCGCAGTAGATAAGCCAAAGGGCAATGCTGAGAATTGATAATGCTTTGATCCTGCAAGAAATCTGAGGCATCTTCTGCAATTTGGTCGTATGGGGACGTGCAGGTATGCCTCCTTGAGATCTAGAGTTACCAGCCAAAACTCCTTGCCCAGCATGGGAAGAAGTTGCTGTAGGGTCAGCATTTTGAATTTTGGAACAATGATGAATGTGTTTAAAGCGGACAGGTCGAGAATAGGCCTCCAATTTTTCTCTTTTCTTGGTACCAGGAATAGTCTGGAGTAAAATCCCTTGCCTTGTTCCATAGATGGTACCCTTTCCACAGCTCTCATCTTTGCTAATTGAGCTATTTGTTTTAGAGCTTCTGTCTTTTGATTTGGTGGTAGGTTTGGCATTCCTCTTTTTCCTGGTAAAGTGTGGAAATGAAACCTGTAGCCTTGGTCTATAGTTTGCAAAATCCACTTGTCTCTTGTAATATAGTGCCAGTTTTTTGAAAATAAGGCTAACTTTCCGCCTAAGAGTGCTGCTATTTGTTCCCTGGTAGGCGGTGCCAGAGCCAAGTCACTGTGATTGTCCTGTTGCAGTGGTAGTAGTTGTGTCTGTGCCTCGTTGGTTGTTACCTTGCCACTGGCGTCCCCTGTAGGCACCTCCTCTGGATTGATTTCTGCCTCTTGAACGCCTATTCCTGCCTCTCTGAGTTTGAGGAGTCTGGAAAGGACCAATTTTTGGAAGGCCAGTTCCTGCTAAACCTTGGAGGCTGAACCTGTAAGAAATCTTTCACTGTTTGTACAGATTTTGCCTTCTCTTCCATTTTCTTCAGTACCTGTTGAGCAGGAGAACCAAATAAACTGACCTTATCCATAGGAGCATCTAATAGTTTTGCTTTAACATGATCCGGCAAGACCTGTTCTTTCAACCATGCATGCCTTCTTATAACTGTGCCAGTCATGGCTGATCTAAAGGAAGCCTCCAGTGCATCATAGCCACATTTTAAGGAATGGTTACTAACCTGCTGAATGTTATGCACCATTTCTAGAACATATTTCTTATCTAAAGAATCATCAGAGGACAGTTTCTTAGTTAACTGATCAAGCATAAACTCCTGGTATTTTATCATATGAAACTGACAGTTCAATGCCCTAGCTGAGAGAGTAGCAGAGGTGTATACTTTTTTACCCCATCTCTCTAAGGACCTGGATTCCCTTTCAGAAGGGAGAGGGTTTTAACTGAGGTCGGCTACTGCCTTAGGCCCCTGGGAGATAGTCTCGGGATCTGCAAAAGGAGCCTTGTATAAATGGTGATGAGTGTCCGGGACCCTGTAGAACCTATCGGGCTTAGCAGGGGCTGGAGGTAAAGTATCAGGAGCAGTGCAAGCATCATTAAATGCATCATCCACAACAGGAAGAACTGGAGGTATAGCTAAAGGCCTATGTTGAGGTAAATGCAAAAAGGTCCTAAGCCTTTTCCTTGAATCTGAGAAATCTTGTCCCTGCCATTGGAATTGCTCTCTCATGGCATGTAAGGTTTCCCCAAAGGAAAATTCCTCTGGTGGAGAGGCAGAAGGAATCGAATCCTCAGCATCGGAATCTTCATAAGTAGAAAAAGGAGCCTCTGGATGGTCTGTATTGTCTGTATCATCAGAAGAATCATCTGAGGACACTGGCTCAGGGGGCTCTGCTCTAGGTCTCTTTTCTGGAGGTTGAGAGGCCCTGTCTGGGTGAGATTGGGATCCCCTTATTAAAGAGATGAGATCCTCTGCCAGAGTAAGCATTTGGGAACTGGAACTGGGCCTGTGAGAGGGGCTTAACAGGCACAGACTTAGAAGTTTTGGCTGCTTTAGCCCTGGCAAAGGCCTTTATAGACATGGCTGCAGGCGGCCTAGCAGCACCACGTGCAGGGGTAGAAACATCCAAAGGGATGGTGTCCGATAATTCTTGTGAAACCACAGTAGCAGGTAGAACTTCAGAGGCCGATTCAACCAGGGTAGAAGGGGCCTCTTTAGTAGTCATGGATTCGGCTGAAGATAGAACCGTTTGCTCGGTTTCGGCTGAAACAGAGACACTCGCGGTTTGCTTAACCGTGGTTTCGGCCGAAACCGCGGACCGCGAGTGTCGGTCCTTTTCTTTGCGTTTTTTAACAACTTGAGAAGTCGGAGGATCCGGCGGCATTATGTACGCAAAATCTGAGCCGAAAAACTGTTCAGCAAACTCCGACCGACGTCTAAGCGTCCGTCGGTTGAAAGAAGCACAGGCTAGACAAGCTGCTACGTCGTGGTCTGGGCCTAAACAAGGTAAGCAGTAAGAGTGGAAATCTTTATGAGGTATTTGTTTCCCACAAGTTAAACAGTTATTCACTTTTTCTGACATCGGCTGAGGCAAGAAAGGGTCCCCAGCCGGGCACTTAGCTTTTTAGAAGTCTTCGAAGTAGTATTCGGTAGTAGTAATCTCTGGATCTGACCGACCGGCACTTGCGAACAGCTTCTGCTTCGGGCACCACGCGGCAAGAAAGACTGGGGAAAATGGCGTCGGCTGATGCCTTTATACCCGAAGAACTGCAGCTATGACGTCGGGTGAAGTGCGACACCAGCCGAGGCCAGACCCAGACTTTGGAATCCGGCCGACCGAAGGGCTGCCTGACGACAGGACAACCCATTTGTAAGGACTGCAGATGCATCCTTGAAGGACATCATTCCGTGTGTGTTGCTCATTTTCATTGTTCACAAAAACACATACGGAAATAGCAAAAAAGAAACCCCAAACGAAAATTGCAGCCAACTGGAAAAAATCTTTTACTTCTTTACTAGATTCTGGTACCTCGGCCTTCGCCTTCAATGGAATTTTTGTTTGGTGTTTCTTTTTTGCATTTTCATTGTTCCTCAACTAATGGTTTGGTTCGGATCCAATCCTCGTATACAACTCGGCTGTTACACTAGTTTGTGGCCTCCAAAAGCTATAGAATACCTTCATTACCCATAACGCACCAACCCTTAACATCTGTCAGAACTTGTTGCTGCTTGACAAGAAGACTATAATGATATGCCACAACTGGAGTTCAACACAAAGGACACTGGTGTCCTTGAAGCCTCTCATTCCTCCAGAAGTTTGAGATTAAAAATGGTGGGGATTGGTGGGTGGGAAGTTGAGGAAGAATGAAAATGGACAACACAGATGGAACTTTATGGTGGGTGAACCATGCCTGTCAGGTGAAACAGGAGATCTGGATTTGAATCCAGAATCCAAGGTGGATATAGTAGATGAGGACAAAGAAAGGGAAAACAAATTTGTTGAGGCCTGTAAGGTGCAATGAGGATGATTTTGCTTTTCAACCAGGATGCTTTCTGCAAGAATTTGGGAATTAGGGGGAGTCAGAGGATAAGCATACAGAAGAACAGGGGGCCAGTCATGGAATAGAGCATCCATTGGTGACTCCCCCCAGTGGGGAATAAGGCCAGAAAAGCTGCTGCACTTGTTTAGGAGATGGGCAAAAAGATCACAGTAAGGTTGGCCCCACTGACTGAATATCATATTCACCACTTTGTTGTTGAGAGACCACTTGTAAGGTAGAAAGATGGACCTGCTCAGTTTGTCTGATATCACATTGGACTTCCCTGGAATATGTGTTGCTATTAGAAAGCAGTTGGAAGATATTGCCTACTGTCACACTCTGAGGGCTTCTCAACATAGGGGATAAGACCTGGTTCCCTCCTTGCTTACTGATGTATCAAACTACTGACATATTGTCTGTCTGGATTGCAACTGTTCCAAGAGGGAAGAGTCTTGGAATACCTGTAGTGCCAAAGCAACACTCATTTCCAGAACATTGACATGCAAAGTAGGCCTCTTCAGGGGACCTAGTACCTTGGAAGATTTTCCCCAGGAATTGCCCCTCCACTCGACCCAATCTGGCAAGTGTTCGGGGTCACTATGGCCTTTTGCTGACAGAGGATGAAAGGACAGCCTTGTAATACCTGTTATGACTGCATCCACCAGCAAAGGTACCTTTTGCATACTTGAGTTATTCTCATCTTCGCTGACATGGGTTAAGTATTGACCACTGTATTACTAGCATCCATTGCAGAATTTTCATGTGGAATCTTGCTAAAGGAACTAAAATTACTGCCACTGACACTGACCCCAGGGCTTGCAGAATCAAATCAGGCTGATTAACTCTAATTTCCACTCCCACCACTGTCACTCACTAAAACAATTAGGCTGGCTAGAACTCGCCAACTTACTGAACTATAACCAAATGACCATGGCCCATTACTTGCTGTACCACACAAACAAGATTCCTGATCTCTCAGGCTTACTCAACTTTCACAATTCTGCTCGCCAACTAAGATCCACAAACAAAGCCCTTCAAGTAGCTAAGTGTAGACACATTGCTGGTGAATCCCTCTATTCCAACACAGTTGCTAAAATCTGGAATTCTCTTCCACCAGATATCAGATTGCAAAACAGCAGTCCCATCTTTAAAACCCAATTAAAAGCCCACCTCAATCGCATCTGGCAATATACTTGTACTGACCATGGCTAGCCCTACTACCATTCAGATAAATCTTCCTCTGGCACTACTCAAAGGTCAAACTTGTAAGAAAAAAAAACTACCATAACGAAATTGTATTTTTAAATGTATGTATATAACTGTATAAATTACTGCACTTTCTTACTCAAATACATTATATTTTCTGTTTTACTACTGTACACTCTATTGTACACTTATGTAACTTCTCATCATACTATGCTATGATATACCACTGTTTGCTCTATTAATCTGTACTCATCTCTGACTTTTGCATTTTTATCATATATGTGGAGCTTTTGTATTTTTTATGATTGTCATGTATGTGGAGCTTTTCTCCCCGGGTCTCTGCTGAAAATGGGCACCTGATTGCCCAAGTCAGACCAAGCCAGTAATCAAATATAAAATAAAAAATTAAATAAATTCTGTTGCTGCAGATTATTTTCCTGACTTGCATCCTTATTTGCACTCTTGATAGTGGAAGAGAGGCTACCATAGATACTATGTTGAGCACTGCTCCTATGAATTCTGATGTCTGGGCTGGTTGTAACGGAGACTTGTAGTTTATGGTTATTCTGAGATGTGAACAAGTCTGTAACACCCGATGTGAACAAGTCTGTATCACCTAATTTTGTGTTTCAATCAGTTGATGCCTGGTCGGTGTGGTAATGAGCCAGTCATCTAAATTAGGAAACACTCGGAATCCTTGGAGTCTCAGGTGAGCTGCTACCACTGCCATGCACTTGGTGAACACCCTGGAGGCTGTGGTTAGGCCAAAGGACAGTGCTCTGAATTGACAGTGACTGGCTCCCAGAGAGAAGCACAAGTACCTTCTAGATCGTCTGTTCATCTTTGTGACACATCTTCAGGATGCGTACTATTAAGCACAACCAGTCATACTTTCCCTGAAAGAGCAGAATGGACTGAACCATGACCATCCAGAACTGTGTGAACTGACTTGTTCAATATACTGAGATCCAAAATTGGTCTCCAGTCCCCTATTTTCTTTGGCACCAAAAAGAATCTTGATTAAGTTCCGGATTCTGTTTGATCTGGTGGGACCTCTTGGATGACTCTTTCTTAGCAGCTTTTGGATTTCTAGTGCTGCTTCTTTCCTCTGATTAGGTGGAACATCAGGAAATTTTCTGGACAATGAAAGAGGTATGGAAAAGGGAATTATATAACCTCTAGAAATAATTTTCTGCACCAAACTGTCTTTTGTTATATCTAGCCAGGCTCTCTAGTGCAGAGTTAAGCAACCCCAGATTGCCTCCAGTAGTGGGCAATCAAGCCTCCTTGCAGGAGCACTGAAAGGGTCTGTAGGAAAAGGAACTTCTATACCTCTGTTTTTTGCAGGCCTGCTCTGCTATGGGGGAGTCACCTTCCATTATAGCTCCCTCCTCTGCCTCTGGGGGAACTATCACCATGCGTGTCCAGGATAGGACCCTGGGACTTTTTCAACCACATTTTTCGACATCCCCATTGGTTCCTGGAAAAGGTCTTTTGAGGGGTCGAAAAACGCACGCCCAGTGCAGAGAGCATCTTTCCACCTTTCTCACACCTGCTGAGTGTGTCCTTCACTGTGGGGCCAAAAAAAGAGGCGTCATAAGGAGGATTTACGAATAAGGACTTGAAGGGCTCTGCCAAACAACGGTGCATCCAGGCATGTATCATGATGAAATACCTGAACCAGTGGCCCTTGAGGCACGTTCTGCAGTGTGCAAGAAGCCTCATGGATGAATTAGATATAGCTTGTAGGGTAGCCAACTGAGAGACTACTGAAGATTGAGCCTCAGTACTTCTGGTTCCAGAAAGAGATTTTGATAACTCTTGAATCAAATCTCTTTGAAGCCTCGTAAAATATGCCAGATAGTTCGGCGATCCGAGTGCAAAAGTCTCAGAAGCATAAATGCCCTTCCCAAATTTGTCAATCACCCTAGACTCTCTGTTAGGAGGATGGACACAAACTCAGTTCACGCAAGTTCCTTTTTTGTAGCTGCTGCCACAATGACATCTACTGGCACCCCTTTACCCCAAAATTCCCTGCCTACTGGTGGGGCCAGAATCCAGTCTGGTCTCTTGGGATTGGCTCAACCATAACAGGCTCCTTCCGTGCTGCCTGGAGATAAACTCAATCAGCTCATCGGCAGCCTTAGTAACCCAGGAGGCAGATGGGCCAGCTCCAAAAACTTCCAGAAATACTGACTCCTCTGGAGAAGGATCTTAGGAAGACCAGCCACCGTTCTGCTTAAGGATCTCAATGTCTCCAAATGACAGTGGTGATTTTGGGGACCCCTCTCTTTCATCAAAATCAGTATCCTCAGTGATAAGACTCTTTTGCACTTTCTCTTCCTACGGACTTCCTGAGTGGGGTGGTCCAGTGAAGTATCAGAAGAGATTAGGATACCCTACTGGGTAGTCTGGAAGCTTTGAGATGGCTGTCCCTGTGGGGTAGAACATTGAGGATCATGGGGCAAAGTCATCCAAGAAGTAGAGGGTGAATCCAAGGGGGTAGGGACCCATCTGACCTGATGAAGCAGAGAAAATCTCTTGACAACCTCAAAGGCAGATCGCTCCAGAGAGAAGGAAGACAACAAAGCCGAGGCTCATCACCTCCCTCTGCCTTGAGAACAATCCACCTAATGCTAAAGAGATGGCTCGTAAACCTCAGAGTAGACTCCAACCTTCAACAAGGATGCTTAGACTCAGTCATCCGGCTCAGATGATGTCAGAGCTGGAGCACTCAGAGCAGTATTTGGATCCGAAGTCCGTGATTTCTTCAGATCTGAATCAGACAAACCCAGAACGCTCGGATCAGAGGACTCAAACAGCCGGTTGGACTACAGAAGGAGCTGTAATAGGTAGAGTAGTAGATGATCTGACTTCCTGACCCAAAGAGTTAGAAGCCTTAAGAACTCGCATCTGAAATTGTGCCATGAAAAATTTCATCATCCTTTCCACATCTGCCTCAGTTAGACTTCTGGAGGAACGAGAAGATGCTAGGGATGGCAATTTGAGCACCTCTCTACAAAGGGAAAAGGCACTCTGGATGATACTGGATCCAAGCGAGGAGAATAAGTTGTGCTTGGTAAGCCTGAACAGGCTTGATCGGATCCGATGAGGGTTGGACTGAGTAATTTCAGATTAGATTTCTCTTCTTTTCAGGTTCTGAAGAAGAAAAGGCTAAAGACTCAGAAGGTTTAGACCTTTGTGTAAGGTCTCTAGCTTTGTGTTTGGGGGATTGAGCCCCAGTAATAGCTTCAGAGAAGGAATTTGGCAGCAAGCCTTTCAAAATCAATTTGTTTTTCCCGTCAGTGCTTGGGGGATGAACCCACGAAAGGTACTGCAATCCTATTGCAAATTAGCAGGGCTCAAGCAATATACACAAATGTGTGAGCATTAAAATAAGGCAACTTGTGCCCACACTTATCACACATTTTATTTTACATTTAACTGGGGAAGTCTGACTGGATGCAAGTCCTTTTTTCAGCAGAGGCCCGGGGAGAAAAGCTCCACATAAAAAGTAAGCTAATACAACACAGGTACAATTAAAATATAACAAGTACAGTAGAACACAATTAAATATACAAAGTGAGACACATGGAATAATTAAACATAGTACTTTTAAATCCTGAAGAACCCTTTTCAGACATTCTGAAGAGAAAACTATAGCAATAATAGACTTATAAACAAAAATTTTTTTGAACAGAAAGATGAGGAAAAGTTAAATACTAAGGGAGTAAAAGGAAGGCTAGGCCTACCAATGATGGTAGGCAAGGGTACACGCAAAGGTATATGAAAAAGGACTACAGCAGTAACAACTCAAAAATAAAATTAAAAGATTAAATAAGTAGTTGTAAATAAGTAGCTTTTAGAAAAGAAATATCAAAAAAGACATCTCCCACTCTACACTCGAGAGCTGAAGGTGACCATGTCTAGATGCAAATGCAGCAAACATCTGAGAGATGTTATTTATTGGTGCATTATTGGTAGGGAAGGAGCTCCTGTATTTTTGGAGGCCACGAGCTAATGTAACAGCAAAGTCGTATCCCACCATTAGTTGCGGAATGAATGAAAATTGACATCAGATCTACAGTATATCCACTTACAGCCACCAGTGCTGACAAAGGTTGGTCTAGGCAATGGCCTCAACATGGACACCTGATCAGGCCTTGAGGAAGAAAACCGGCAGCAAGAAGCACAGAAACAGAGTGCAGAAGATAACTGACTTAAGCCAATGTTAGCAGGAAAGGAAGCCTTATACCACACATTGCAATGAAAATGTGGCCTTGTCATACTTTGTTGCAGTTTAAAATCCACTGAGATAGAACAATGATGCATGACTGACCTCAAATATGGAAAAGCAGACGTTTCATAGAATAACTGCCTGCTGCCCTCTCCTCCTGGGCTCATAGAACCCTGAGGAGATGTCTGATCAAGTTGCGGGTGGCAGCCAGGACAGACTCTTGGTAAAACATGCCCAGAAGGTAAGGGGGGACAAAAACTACAAAACTTAATCCTGGAAGTTTTTGAAACAGGATTAAAAGATCTTCAATCTTAGACATTTGCACTAACAGTATCAAAGTTACAAATGCAGTCAATGACTCCCACACACTAAGCTAATGACTATCACTCTTGAATACACCAAGAGTTACTTTCAACATGAATTACTTGTAGAAACCTACTGAAATGTTAGAGAACTTTGATCTTTTTGTTCAAAGTTGAGAGCGTATCAGTTGGAAGTCCTGCAAATGACCCTTCACAATTATCAAGACACATTAAAAATGTAATACTACCTCTAACTTCACTGCCACCCCTTTAAAAAACAAACACAAGCAGTAAAACTCAGGACAGGCTGCATGCACAAGCTGAAAAGAATACCAGGATGCATATGTTTTAGCTTGCCTTATCCTTCTTTGGGGGTGCAATATCTAAGCAAAGACAAGTGACTCCATGCTTAAATTATGCTTTACCAAACTATATTTTTTCATGTTACTTTTGTTCAAAACACATTTTGTGAGGTTACCTTTTGCTGTACATTATTAGAAGGAAGGTCAAATTTTGTGACCCTCCTTATTTACAACAGGATTTTTTTTTATCTTTGGTGCATCACCAAGCAGTTTTGGAGATATTTTGGGTGATGTCTATTTTTGGGCTGCACTGAGATTTTTTTTAAGCAAAGTGTAATCACCGTTTGGCAAGAACACTGCATTTCAGTGGAGAGTTTCTTCTTTGTCTGCTATTGTGAGACCATAGAGTCAGAAAATACAACTAGAGTGATACTGGAGGGCAAAGCCTCCCATGGAGAGAGGTTATACACAGACTTGTCTCGAACTTTTAATGTCTACCATGGCATTTTTGGGGAGAAAAGTTGTCAATTAGCTATAATCAACAAATACTTCAATATAATGCATGCTGAACAGTCACAAGGAAAGCACCCATACTGACACCACTAATGATGCCTTTGAAAATGTGAGAGAGCAGTGGAAGTTCTGCCATGACAATATTCACAAAGTGGATTTCACTATCACTGAAAAAAAATTCTAGATCAGGGTGTCCTTTACTTTGGGCCCAAATAGGGTGGACCTCTTCAAATGAGCAATGCAAAATGAACATCTTGAATTTCTCAGAAAAATTCAAGATACTCTCCCAGATGTGTTGCCTGACCAATGTTGGAGCCTGGCACTCTAGAGATGCCATCTGCTGCATGGGACGAAAGGAGCATGGTTACATCAGATATAGACCGAACGTTCGCCAACAATAAATCCATTGTCTTGTGGAATTCTCTGGTCATAGCTCCTAAAAGGGACTTTGTTCCTTTGTCAAGTCCCCCTGAAATGTTGTCAAGTGTGCTAGGTAGTTCATCAGACATAATGGAAAGTTCTCTGAAGCACAACTCCACTTTCTGAATTTGCCCAAAGCCCTAGACCCACTTGACTGAGAGATAGACAGAAGACCTTTTCTCAGATAGATCCTTCTTCATGGTCAGTGCCACCATGATGGCATCTACTGTGGGCCAATGTTCCGGGGGGGTCTGTCTAGAGGGGAAATATTTTACTAGACTTGCAGGATATAGGCTCCACCACATCAGGCTCCTTTTGGGCCTGCTGCAAAACCTGGTTAATCAGTTCATCAGTTGGAAGTACTACTTGGAAATAGATGGGCCAGCTCCAAATGCCTTAAGAATGTACAGTTGTGTAAATTCTTACCATAACAATAGATGTCCTTCTCTTCAGTACTGCAGCATTCTTTACGTATGGGACTTCCTTTCAAGGGTAGCTAAACATCCGGCCAGTATACCATAGCGTTAGTACATCATAAAGATGATGTACAGCCGTACATATATCAAAACTGAAAAGACCCATGAGGAACAAATATTCCTAGAATCTAGGAAGAACATGTGCATCCAGAAGGAGAAAAAGGAAAAGAATTCCAAGCCAGGAATAGGGCACAGCAGAAGGGGGGGGGGGGATACTGCAACAGTGAAGAGAAGGACATCTACTGTTATGGTAAGATTTTACACAGCTGTACTACGTCTTTCCACATCCGTATTGCAGTGGTCTTTACATAAGGGAGAGTACAAAAGCACAAGAGGAAACTTGAGAGGAGGAAGGCAAAGAGAAGCCCCCTAGAAACCAATGCGGGATAGGTCTAGCAAATTCAACTCTTGCTTTAGAAACATCACCCAACTTGTAATGCTTAGTGAAAGTTTGGACTGAAGTCCAAATAGAAGCCTCAGTGATGGAATTGGTATCCAATCCTTTGAAAAAAACAGAGGAAGCAACAGCTCTAGTTGAATGAGTCTTTACAGAAGTAGAAAGACTTTTACCATGAAAAGAACAGCAAAAAGAAATGGCCTTAGAGATCCAGGAGGATATGTTTTCCTTAGAAACAGCCAAACCTAGAGACCTGGGATGAAAGGAAAGAAAGTTTTCAGATTTGGAAATAGCCTTATTCCTATCAAAACAATATCGGAGCTGCCTATGCAAATCCAAAGTATGAAGAATCTTCTCACTAGCAGACTGCAGAAAAGGAAAAAAGGAGGACAGATTGATGAATGGCTCAATTTATTAATCAGCTTGGACATAAAAAATGGATTAGTATGAAGAGACGCACCCTGTCCCTATGACAAAAACAAGGAAGAACAGCATAAGAGAACCTGGAGTAAGGACCAAAAGAATAGTTTTCCAAGTAAAATATTGCAAGGAAGCTGAAGATACAGGCTCAAAAGAAGCCTAGGTCAATTTTTCAAGTACAAAATTAAGGTTCCAGAAAGGTGGAATAGGCTTCTTGGGAGGCATGACATGAAGGATGCCTTTAAGAAATCTAACCTCAAAAGTAGAGACAAGGGGAAGACTCAATGGTAGACAAGCAGAAATAAATCAAATTAACCAATGAATATGCTAACCCAGCATGAAGCAATTCACATAAGAGAGAAACAAAGGGATGCCCTTGGAAAATGGAACCTGGTGATGAGAAAAGCACCAAGACAGAAAATCTCCTTCATTTGGACAAATATGATTTCCTGGTAATGGATTTCCAGGCCTCCTGCAGAACCCTAAGCATATCCTCAGAAAAAAGGGTGTCTAAAAGGGATCAAAACCCTATCACCCACAGCATCAGCTGAAGAGTAGACAAGTGGATCCCCTTGGACCCCTTGGTCTTGTGTGGAAGTGTCCAGCCTATGAGGTAACCCATGGTGATTGCCCCAGGTTAGGTGAAGAAGGGGGAAATCAATGCTGTCTGGGCCAAATGGGAGTCAGCTGCAAGAGTTTGGGGGAAGTCTTGCTTGATCTTGAGCAGGAGACACAGAATCAGAGAAAGGGAAAGGGTAGAGAAACATTCCCTTCCAAGGAAAAGATAGGGTTGTCCACTTGGGACTCTGGCACAAAAAAATAGGAAGTTCTCTCTAAAGGGGAGGCAAAAAAGATCTACCAGTGGAGTACCCCCACTGATGGAAAATGTCCAAAAACACATCTATATGAAGCATCCATTCGTGAGCCAGTGTACTGCAGAAAGAGTCTGCCACTACATTTTGCTCTGAAGGAATGTAGGCACCTGAAGAGTCATTCACTACTCAACAACTATATCCAGAACTGAAGGGGAAGTCTGCAAAGAAGGTAGGACTGCATCCTCCCTTACTTGTTAAATTATCACTGTGGTGTTGTCTAAAGATTTTGTGAGGCCATGAAAGAGAGGCAGAGAGAGAATGAAAAGTCTGAAGAGCTAAAAAGGAGAGTGCTCATCTCCTTTATGTTAATGGGATCTGAACTCTGATGAGGAGGCCAGAGACCCTAAAGCGTGAAGGAACCAAAGGAAGCTCCACACCCCCTGTCCAATGCATCTGAAGAGAGCTCCTGAGTTGGGACTGTGGGTTGAAAAGAAGTCCTGGGTTGAAATAAAGTTGATGAATACACCCACCAAAGCTAGAGTTTGAGGCATGGAAGAAAGCAGCTAGAAAATTTAGTGGATGACCGTGTTGAAGCCAGACTGACTTTAGGAACCACTGTAATTTTCTCACATGGAATCTGGCTAGAGATAGGATAGGAATGGTGGAGACCATGGATCCTAGAACTCTGAGAAAAGCCCTGGAAATGACTTAACCTAGAGGAAGAAGGGAAATAGGTAATTAAAGACAGCCTTGGGTGGAGGCAGGGATGCCAGTATGGGACCAAGAAAAACAGGATCCCAGGGAAGGGATCACGACTGATTTCTGAGAGTTTATGGCAAACCCTTGGCTTTTTAAGAGACAGACTGGAGGTGCTGAAGCAAGACCTTGGGGAATGAAGCCTGAATGAGTAGGTCATCCAGTTAAGATTTGAACCCCTCTCACTCTGCAAAAGGCAATGACAGGAGAGAGGCAGTTGGTGAATACCCTTGAGGCAGCAGAAAAAAACAAAGGGCAAAGCAGAGAACTGAAAATGCAAGAACAGAAATGTAAAAACAACCTGAAAGGGGGATGAATTTGGATGTGAAGATAGTATCTTTAGACCTCATGGATGCTTAAGAAAGCCTGGGAAGAAAAAGCGGGTACAGGGTTTGAAGGAACATCCAAAATGATGGGAAAGATGTTGAGCTGAGAAAGATTCAGAAAGGGTTTCTGGGTGCCTTCCTTCCCGGCAACCAGATTCATCCTAGAATAAAACCCCTTCCCTTCCTGGGCAGGGGGCATGACTTAAATAGTGCCTTGTGCCAAAAAGGCCATGAAGCAGTTCTGGAAAGAAAGGAAGCTCTTCCTGAGAAGGAAGAGGGATGCCCAGAAAAAGGAGGAAGAGATTTCCACACCATCCCTGGCAGATGGTGGACAGACCCCAAAAGTCATGAGTAACTTCCCCAATTGGTAAGGGACAGGAAAAGGCGAAGGAATAACAGAACCCTGACCCAAGGAAAGGGGAAGTAAACTGCTAAGATTGACACCCTGGTTTGACTTGAAAAGGAGGCTTTTGAGAAGTGGGAGTCTGAGAAGGCTTAGCAGGAGGCACATACCTACTGCCCTTCTTACCTTTTGGAGAAGGGTGAGGCTGTAAGAGTACAAAAGCAGATTTGGATGGATAATTCCTCTGAAATTTAGGGATAGGAAAGAAAAAAATATATGTTTCAATTCTTGTAAGACACTGCCTTTATCCTGGAGGGACTTAAGTTCAGCAGCAGAGTCAAAAAGGTTCATATTATCAACAGGAGTATCCAACAATTTAGCCTTAATATCATCATGTAAGGGCTGGATTCAAAACCAAGAAGAATGTCTCAAAACAGAACCAAAAGGTGGCAGCCCTAGATGAGGCACCAGCTGCATCATAACTACATTTAATACAGTGGTGAGCCACTGGAGAGGTAGAATCCAGTAGAGAAAGGGCAGAGACCTTCTCTTCTAAATCAGGGAGGTCAGAGATTGCCTGAGAAGCTTGAGAAAGAAGGGCTGGGTCTGGTAATCAGTATAGCCCAAAAAGCCAGGGTGGCAGCAGTATATACGCTTTTCCCTAAATTTCCCATAACTCTACTGTCCTTATCTGAAGGAAGTAGCTTAGTAGAAGGCAAAAGTTGAGACAGTTTATCAGATGAGACAGATACTACAGAAGGATCAGCAGGAGGACATTTGTACAAGAACTTACAACCATCATGCACCTTGCACAATCTATCAAGTTTCTTAGGGACTGGAGGATGAGAAACAGGAGCCACAGAAGCTGCTGAAAATGTATCTAGGACGACAGCCGAGACTGGAGGTACAGCAGAGAGCTTAAGAGACTCCATCTGGAGTTCATAATATTGCTTTTGAGCATCAGAAATCTGAGAACAGTCCCATTTGAAATGTTCTATTGTGCGAGAATTAGTGTCCCCAAATGAGAGTTCTTCCGAGGGAGGATCTGGACTAAGAATCCTCCTCAGATCCATAATCCAAGGGAGAAGGGATTTGGGAGGAATATGCCAAAGACTTCCCCAGAATCCAAATCCTCTTCAGAGGATTCCTACTCTCTGGGTCTCTTAAGGGGAGTAGATGACCAAGGAGAAGCAGCACAGAAAAGTACAGTTTTGTACCTACCATAAATGTAGATGTTCGAGGATTCCATTGCTGCAGTCCTTACTATTGGGTATAGTCCGCATCCAGTCGGCCCGAATACCAGAGTATAAGGCTGACGTCGGTCAGGGCGCATTAGACTGACGTCAGTACGTCAGGGTACTAATGCGCATGACCGGCGTCATATCCTCAGTCTTTTCTTGCCCCAGATGTCAGAAGACCCTAAAAAGACAAGGCCCAAAATACCTGCACCAAAACATGAACAATATATACAAAAATATAAGCAGGTAAAACACCTACACAACCACCCCTAAACACAGAGGGGAAGGAGGGAGGGTAAATTGGACTGCAGCAATGGAATCCTCGAACATCTACATTTATGGTAGGTACAAAACTGTACTATGTTCTTCGTCTTCCATTGCTGCAGTCCTTACTATTGGGTAGAATCCCAAAGCAGAGGTAAGGGAGGCTGGCAAATCATAAAGAAGCAGGAGCTGACAACATGCCTTGCAAAACAGCTGTGGCAAAACCAGCCCTAGACTTAGAGTAGATAGGAAGGTGATAATGCTTAGAGAAAGTATGCACTGAACTCCAAGTAGCTGCTTCCAAAATATCCTTAGTTGCCACCCCGTAGAAATGCTGTTGAAGTGGCAGTAGCCCTAGTGGAATGAGGCCTAATCCCAGCTGGAACCTCCTTGCCATGATGGGAATAACAAAATGCAATGCAAAAGCCAATCCACCTAGAAATAGTTTGTTTTGACACAGGCTTGCCCTGAACTCAAAGCAAAAGAAACAAACAACTGCTGAGACTGCCTAAAATCCTTAGTCCTGCTTAAGTAATAACGCAATTGCCTGTGTACATCTAAAGTATGCAAAATCTTTTCCCCTTTATTTTGGGGTCTGCATAAAAGGTAGGCAAATGAATAGTTTGGTTTAAAGCCACACTAGAAACCACCTTAGGCATAAAGGAAGGATTAGTACGTAATGATACCCTATCCTTATGGAAAATCAAAAGGGCTCGACTGCCATAAGGGCCTGCAACTCAGACACCCTTCTTGCAGAAGTAATAGCCAACAAAAAAGCAGACTTCCATGACAAATATTTCAATTCAGCAGTAGCCGCAGGCTCAAAAGGTTGTAGAGTAAGTTTTTCCAACACAAAATTGAGATCCCAAGCAGGAGTAGGAGCTCTCATTGGGGGTCTTATATTCTTAGCCCCTCTAAGAAACTGCTTGAACAAAGGATGCGAAAACAATGGTGGGTCACAATCATAGTGAGCTGAGATTGCTGCAGCATGAATCTTGATGGAAGAGAAGGACAGACCCTTGTCCAGTAACTCAGTAAGATATTGAAGAGCCATACTCAAATTAGGCTCAGAAATCTCCAAATTCTTTGCTTTACTCCAAAATAAAAATCTCTTCCATTTTGCTGCGTACACTTTCCTTGTACTAGGTCTTCTAGCTTCCATAATCACATTTAAAACTTGTTGAGGAAGTTGAGACCTGCTGTGTTTCAACACAGAATATGCCAGGCTGTCAGATGAAGAGAGTGAAGCTTGACATTGAGCAGATGACCGTCCTGCTGGGAGAACAGATGTGGAATCAAAGGTTAAGGCCATGGAGGCTTCTTTACCAGACTCCGTAGTAGAGGGTACCAGTGTTGCCGAGGCCAATCTGGAGCTATCAAAATCATCCTTGGCCTGTCCTGTCTGACCTTTAACAGTACCTTTGGAAGAAGAGGCAGAGGTGGAAAGGCATACAGATGAAGGTTTGTCCAACTGAAAGACAGAGCATCCACTTTCCAAGCTGTGTGATGAAACCCCTTTGTGCAAAACTGTGGCAGCTGGTGGTTTAGTGGAGAAGCGAACAGATCTATGTCTGGAGTTCCCCATGACACTGTCAATTTCCGAAATACATGAAGATCCAGTTTCCACTTGTGGGGATCCATGATTTGTCTGCTTAACACATCTGCTAAGGAGTTCTGTGCTCCTGGCAGAAACCTTGCCTGAAGAGTTAGGTGCAAGCGTGGCGCAGTCTCCCATAAAATCATTGCATGCCTGCATAGAGGATAAGAATGTGTTCCCCTTGTTTGTTGAAGTACCACATGACAGTTGTGTTGTCTGTTAGAATCAACACCTGCCCTGGAAGAAGTAACTCCTTGAAAGCCAGCAATGCGAACTGGACTGCTAACATCTCCTTTATGTTGATATGTAGATGCTGTAGTCTGGCAGGCCACTTGTCTTGTATCCACTTTACATTTAGATGAGCTCCCCAAGCAATGTCTGAGGCATCTGTCGGTAAAATCTGACTCGCCTCTGGCGGGTCACAGAGAGTCCCTTGTTTAGGTGACATTCCTGAGCCCACCACAAAAATACTCTTTGAAGGCAAGGTATTATTTGAATGACAGTGTCTAAATCCTGGCAGTGCTGTGTCCATACATTTTTGAGATACCATTGTAACTTCCTCATATGCAGTTTGGCATTGGGAAGCACCAGAATACAAGATGCCATGAACCCTAATGCTTGAAGGACTGTCTCTGCAGTCAGCACGGACTGATGAGATAGTTGATGGAAGTAAAGTGACAGACTCTTTTGTTTGTCCGGGGTTAAAAAGGCCATCTGGGCTGCTGTATTCAGTCTCACACCCAGAAAGCACATGTCTTGAGAGGGTACTAGACTGGACTTTATTTCGTTCACAGAATACCCTAGGCATCTTAGCACTGCTATAAGATATTCCAGATGCGGTAGAAGGTCTTCCTTTTCTTGAGCCAGAATCAGGCAGTCGTCTAAATAAGGATAGATTTGAAGTCCTTGTAGCCTGAAGTAAGCTATCACTGGAGCCAGAACCTTTGTGAATACTCTGGGGGCAGTAGATAAGCCAAAGGGCAATGCAGAGAACTGATAATGAGAATCTCCAGCTTGAAACCGCAGATACTTCCTGTAACTTAGCCTGATATGCACATGAAGGTAAGCTTCCTTGAGATCTAAAGTTACCATCCAGTGATCTTTGCCCAGCAGGGGTAAAAGCTGTTGTAACATCAACATCTTGAACTTGGGAATGTCCAGATAAGTGTTGAGGAGAGATAAATCCAAAAGCAGTCTCCACGTGTTCCCCTTCTCTGGTACTAGGAACATGCGAGAATAAAATCCTAGGCCCCTTTCTGACACAGGGACTGGTAGAATGATGTCCAACACCCATCTGTCTTGAGTAATTAAATTCCAATTTCCTTTGAAAAGAGACAGTTGTCCTTCCAAAGGAGCTGCCAGACGAGAATCTACTGGCAGTTGAAAAGGCAGGTCATTGGGTCTGTTTACGAAAGGACTGACCCCTGCCCTCACCAGAAGTCTGAGCAGGTGAACTCCCTGTTCTAGGCCTAAAAGAACCTTGAGCCCTGCCCCTACCACGTCTAGACCTACCCCTAGACTGGGAATCATAAGCAGGATATGTCCACCCCGTAGCAGGCCAATTTCTACTAAACTTGGATGGCTCTACGTGCCAAAATTCTTTAACAGTTTGCATAGACTTAGCTTTGTCCTCCATTTTCTTTAAAACTGCTTCCACAGGTGAACCAAACAACACATCAGACTGTAAAGGAGCATCCAAAATCCTTGTCTTAACATGCTCAGCCAAATTTTGATCCCTCAACCAGGCATGCCTGCGAAGAACAGAACTAGTGGCAGCCACCCTCGAGGAGGCCTGCACAGCATCAAAACCACATTGCAAAGAATGCTTGCCCACTTGTTCAGACACATAAACTAAATCCAGCAAGTCTTTACAATCAATACCTTCCGCCAAAGCATCCACCTTAGATTTCAATTGTGAAAGGAGATAATTTTGATATTTCAGCATGTGAAACTGACAATTCAACGCTCTCATGGCTAGAGTGGAAGAAGTATACACTTTCTTACCCCACCTATCTAACGCCCTTGCCTCTTTGTCAGTGGGAACAGGATTTTTAACCACAGAGGCCTTAACACCTTTAGGCCCCTGAGAAACAGTTTCTGGGTCCGCCCTAGGACTCTTAAACAAATACTTATGAGCTTCGGGCACCCTATAGTACCTATCAGGTTTAACAGGAGCAGGCAAAGAATCAGGGTTCAGGGAAGCCTCTGCAAAAACATCTTCCACCACATTCAACACAGGAGGTATAGCTAAGGGCCTATGCTGGGGTAAACCAAGAATTCCCTAAGCCTCTTCCTGGAATCAGAGTAATCCTGGCCTTCCCATTTAAAGTGCTCCCTCATGGAATGCAGAGTCTCTGAAAATGAAAAATCCTCAGGAGGAGAAGCCGAAGGAGTGGCATCATCCACATCAGAATCAGAATAATGAGGATACTCCTGCAAATCTTCCAGAAGATTCAGAAGCCCCTGAACCCTGTTCAAAACTGTCAAACTCTGGTTCCACTCTAGGCCTCTTATCAGGAGGGCCCATAGAACCTCTAATCATAGTAATCAAATCTTCTGCCATTTTAAGCATATGTTTCTTAGGTACAGAACCGAAGGCTAGGAGAAGCCCCTACTGAAGCTGAAGTTGGCCTACCTCTAAAAGAAGTTTTGGCAACAGAAGGAGAGGCTCTAACTACTTTGGGAAGAGAGGGAAGAATAGTTACCTGAGAAGCCCCTCAGCCTGGCCTGCCTCCTGAGAGGGTACATCCTGTAACAGTAAAGTTTCTGCCTGAGACTCTATAGAAACTCCTGGCAAAACCTCTGGCTCCACTGAGCCATCTAAAGAACTGACGTCCGGGACTGCGGTTCATCAACCCTAGGCTTCGCTGTTTTGTCCTTGCGCTTCTTGGATGAAGCGGTCGGAGCATCCGGCGGCATTTTATAATTACAACGCTTCCCAAACACTAATCTGGCACAGTCTAACCTCCTCTTAATAGTGCGTTTGTTAAACTTAGCACAAGAGCGGCAACCAACAACGCCGTGCTCAGGCCCTAAACAAGGTATACATAATGTATGGTAATCCCTATGAGGTATTTGTTTCCCACAAGAAATACAGTTATTCACTTTTTCTGACATCCGGTTAAATACTGAGGCAAGAAAAACCAAAATGTTCCCCAACGGGTACTTAGCCAACTCTGATTCGGTCTGAAACTCCGGTTTCGGAATATTTCAGAACGCCAACCTGCACTCGCAAAACTGCTTCTGCATCGGATCACGCGGCAAAAGACTGAGGATATGGCGCGGTCATGCGCATTAGTACCCTGACGTACTGACGTCAGTCTAATGCGCCCTGACCGACGTCAGCCTTATACTCTGGTATTCGGGCCGACTGGATGCGGACTATACCCAATAGTAAGGACTGCAGCAATGGAAGACGAAGAACATCTCCTTGGGGAGTCTTTTAAAGCCATTAAGGCACTGAACAACCCCTGTGCAAAATTCTGCTATTCACACTGGGGATCTTCAGTAGCAAGGGAAACGTGCCTGTTTTGTTTTTTCTTTTGAGGGATGTCTGCCCTAAAAAACCCTAGGAGGTTCAGACCCTTGCCTACACTCAACCAGCGTAGTAGGAATCTCTTCCTGAACCAGGATTTGCAGTATCCCCTTCAGTCCCCCCCCCTAACATCCAAAGCAGATGTTTGCAGAGCCTCCAAGGACGTGTGAAAAGTTAGATCCTTGCCGGCCTCAGATAGGGCCGTGGCAGAGGAATCAGAACAACCCAGCAATCCTCTGGGCTTTCACCAGCCTTGAGAGAGGTGTCTGGGGGAGGCAAGACAGCGACCAAATCTGACTTTTTTTTTCCTTTTTCTTGGCAGGCAGCTGATCTTTAAGGTGAGAAGATTCTACTACAGCACCATGCACCAACAATTTAAGAACTTGGATCTTCATGTAAAATCGACAAGAAAGAGAGATGACTATGTAGGGTCTTGGGGACAAATGCTCATGAGAAGCACACAAACATTAGACTCTGCTTGTGATCTTTGAGGAATCTGCCTCCCACAGCAACATTTTCCCTTTCTATAAGGCATGTAAACTCAGAAAAATAAAAGTGAAAAAGATGAGAAACCCCAAAACGGCACTTGTCTGAAACACAGACTGGTAACCAGCAGAGAAGGAGCATTTAGACTTACTGCAAAGTAGTTCTGACATATGTACACCCATACATCACATTTATGTTGTACGCCTTGAGCAGGACGCATGTGTGACACGTAGGATATCTATATATTCCTAAGACATTGGCTGGACATTGGGCTGCCCTTGACAGGGAATTCCTTATGTAAAGAATACTGCAACAGTGAAGTACAGTTGTGTACACTTACCATAAATGTAGATGTTCGAGTGTATTCACTGTTGCAGTCATTACATTTGGGTAATCTGCTGGCAGGTTGTCCTCAGTCGGCCTGAATAACAAAGTCTTGGGTCCTACGTTGGTTGCTGTCTCTTCTTCCATTACGTCAGGTCGTCAGAGGTATAAAACATGCAGCAGACGCCATTTTAAATCAGTTTTTCTTGCCCCAGATGTCAGGTGCCCCCAAATGGGGAGCAAAAATATATATAAAAAACTGTAAATATATAAATGCACTTAAACTTAAAATTTCCCTTCATCTAAAAGCAAATACACCACAAAGGCTTTAGAGTATAGTGAAGGAACAGAAGATATAGAAAGGGGACTGGCGGGTGGGTAATCCGGACTGCAACAGTGAATACACTCAAACATCTACATTTATGGTAAGTGTACACAACTGTACTATGTTCTTCGTGTTTCACTGTTGCAGTCATTACATTTGGGTAGAATCCCAAAGCCATGGATGGGAGGATGGAACTAAACAGCATTAGGAGCGGCTATAAGGCCCTGCAGAACTGCAGTGGCAAAGCCTGCCCTGGATTTGGAGGAGAGGCACAAATAATAATGCTTTGTGAAGGTATAAAGAGAGCTCCAAGTAGCAGCCTCTAGAATGTCTTTGGTTGGAACCCCTCTGAGAAAAGCTGCTGAGGTAGAGGCAACCCTGGTGGAATGTGACCTGATCCCCTTGGGCACAGGTTTACCATGGTGCAAGTAGCAGAAACAAATGTAGTGGCTTATTCACTTAGAAATAGTCTGCTTTGATATAGCCTTCCCCTCTGACCCTGTAGCAAATGCTACCAGTAGTTGCTCAGACTTTCTTAGAGATTTAGTCCTAAGTAGAATCTTAGTTTTCTGTGTACGTCCAATGAAAGCAGAATCCACTCCCCCTTGTTCTGCAGATTTGGGAAAAATGTTGGCAGGTGAATGGTCTGGTTAAGAGCCACACTGGATACCACCTTAGGCATAAAAGAAGGATTGATCCTGAGGGCCACCCTGTCCGGGTAAAATATAATGAAAGGCTCCACTGCCATGAGAGCCTGTAGTTTTGAAACCCTTTTTGCTGAGGTGACTGCCAAAAGAAAAGCTGTCTTCCAAGATAGAAATTTTATATCCGCAGTAGCTGCTGGTTCAAAAGGAGGCAGGGTGAGTTTTTCCAGCACAAAATTGAGGTCCCATACAGGAGTTGGTGTTCTCCTGGGAGACCTTAAATTTTGGCCCCTCTGAGATACTGTTTAAGCAGTGGATGTGAAAAGAGGGGAGGCTCTGTATTGTAATGAGCCAAGATGGCAGAGGCATGGATTTTTATTGAAGAAAAAGATAGGCCCTTGTCAAGCATCTCAGTTAAGTATTGTAAAATCTGAGGAATATTGGGCTTTGCTGTGTCTATTCCTTGTGCTTGGTTCCAGGCACAGAATCTCTTCCATTTATCAGCAAAAGATTTTCTAGTACTAGGCCTTCTGGCTTCCAAAATGACATCCATCACAGATTTACTGAGAGATGCGGTTTGAATAATTAGTTGATTAGCCATGCTGCAAGATTCAGAGTTTGGAGCTGAGTGTGCAGAATTTGATAGTTGTGCTGAGACATTAGATGAAGTGTTTGAGGCAAGTACCACGGAGGAAGGTGTGACATATTCCTTAGAAGCGGGTACCAGTGCTGATGGGGCCAGTCCACAGCAACTAGGATCGTTTTTGTTTTTTCCTGTCTTAATTCTCCTGGATGCAGAAGGTCCTTGAAAGCGGTTAGGGCATTTTGAACAGCCAACATCTCTTTTTGATTGATGTGTAGATGCATCTGGTCTGTGGTCCACTTGCCCTGAATGCATTTTCCTGCCATGTGTGCTCCCCCGGCGTAATCTGGAGCATCTGTTGATACAGTCTGCCTGGCTGTGGGTAGGGTGAAAGGCTGACCCTTGTATAGGTGACATGCCTGTGCCCACCATAGAAACTCCTGTTGTAGGCAGGGAATCATTGGTATTACTGCTTCTAAACTGAGTATCGAGTCCAAACACTTTTTAGGTACCATTGTATTTTCCTCATATGCAGTCTGGCATATGGTATTAGTAGTATGCAGGAAGCCATGAATCCCAGGGCCTGCAGAATTTTTCTTGCAGGGAGATGGGACTTTTTTGCCAGTAATTGAAAATATTGAGTTAATTGAACTTGTTTGTCTGGCGTGAGGTAAGCCATCTGGGCCCGTTGTATTTAAGCTGGCACCCAGGAATGTAATCTGTTGTGAGGGCACTAGTTTTGACTTCTTTTCGTTTACTGTGTACCTTAGAGAAGTTAGCAACCTCTTTACAAACACCAGATGCTGTAGAAGGATGTCCTTTGTCTCTGCTTGAATGACGCAGTCGTCCAGGTATGGATATATTTGAATTCCTTTTTGTCTGCAAAAAGCATCTACTGGTGCCAGGCACTTTGTGAAGACCCTGAGCACAGTAGATAAGCCAAAGGGCAGTGCAGAGAATTGGTAGTGCATTGAACCAGCTTTGAATCTGAGGTATCTTCTGCAATTTTGTCTGATAGGGACATGCAGGTATGCCTCTTTGAGGTCCAGAGTAACAAGCCAAGCGTTCTTGCCCAGCATGGGTAGAAGCTGCTGTAAAGTCAACATTTTGAATTTTGGAATAAAAAGGTAAGTATTTAAAATTGAAAGGTCTAGTATGGGCCTCCAGGCCTTGTCCTTTCTGGGGACCAGGAAGAGTCTTGAGTAAAATCCTTGTCCTTGTTCTTTGCTGTGGTACTTTTTGAATAGATCTCATGTCCATGAGGGCTGAAATTTGTTTTTGTGCCAGGTCTGGCATTCCTTTTAGCCTTGAAATTGAATAGTCAAAGGTAACAGTCCACTCGATAAAAGAAACCAAAATCTGTTCCCTTAGGCTCAGATTCGTACTGCTGGCACTCCAATAACTGTAGTATAACTTTGATAAAAAACTCCTTTATTTAAACATAAACTTCAAAAATGAGTTAAGCACTTTCATCTAAGATACTTAGACCTCCTCAGAACTAAATCACCTCTTGTCCATTATGTTTATATACTCCATACATTTCCAATTATTTAATTAATTAATTAATTGGGTATTACAATTATACATTGTATTAAAGTGCCAGTGTGCCTGTTGATAAAGTGCTTTACATAGTGCTCTTTAAACATAAAAAATACCTTTTAAAATTCATTAAAACATTACATGTTAAGCTACGCTGTCCACATATAGTCATTTACATTTCCTCTTGTTTTTAAAAAAATAAACTTGTTAATAAAATACAATTCAATACATCAGTGTTAGACCTTGTGAGTTGAATCACAACTACCCTCATATTTCCCCTACCCCATATTTGCTAGGATGGGTTTTATAGAAATATGATCGTTTAATCCTGGTAGGGTAGACGCGTCCAATTTCACTTGCCACTTGGTTTCCAACTCCCCTAATTTTGTTTTAATATTTCCCCCCCTAGGGTTCACTTTGGCTATGTCCACAATACCAAAGTGAAACATGTTACAGCCCTTGTTTTCTTCCAAATGTCTCCATGTGGACAGCGTAGCTTAACATGTAATGTTTTATTGAATTTTAAAAGGTATTTTTTATGTTTAAAGAGCACTATGTAAAGCACTTTATCAACAGGCACACTGGCACTTTAATACAATGTATAATTGTAATACCCAATTAATTAATTAATTAATTAAATAATTGGAAATGTATGGAGTATATAAACATAATGGACAAGAGGTGATTTAGTTCTGAGGAGGTCTAAGTATCTTAGATGAAAGCGCTTAACTCATGTTTGAAGTTTATGTTTAAATAAAGGAGTTTTTTATCAAAGTTATACTACAGTTATTGGAGTGCCAGCAGTACGAATCTGAGCCTAAGGGAACAGATTTTGATTCCTTTTAGCCTTGGTAAAGTATGAAAGTGGAACCTGTAACCTTGAGACACAATATTCAGAACCCATTTGTCTTGGGTTATTGTTTGCCAGTTTTGAGAAAAAAGTGCTAGTTTTCCCCCCAAGGGGGCTTCCAAAAGGGAAGTGCTTGGCGTACGAAGGGGAAAGTCAAAGCTCTGGAATCTCTGTCAGAGGGTACTGGATTTTTTGCAATAGAAGCCTTAACCCCTTTTGGACCCTGGGAAATAGTTTCTGGATCAGCAGAAGGTTTTTTTTTATAAAGAAACTTGTGAGAGTCAGGGACTCTGTAGTACCTATCTGGTTTGGCTGGTGCAGGGGGTAAAGAATCAGGAGATAAGCTGGATTCAGAGAACACATCATCCACAATATCTGGCACAGGCGGAATAGCCAGGGGCCTGTGCGGAGGCAGTAAAAGGAAATCTCTGAGCCTTTTCTTAGATTCTGAGTATTCCTGACTTTCCCAATGGAAATGCTCCCTCATGGTATGTAAAGTTTCCCCAAAAGAATAATCCTCAGGAGGAGAGGCTGAAGGGATAGATTCTTCAGCATCAGAGTCCTCATAGGGAGGTATAGAGTACCCCTGGTCAGAAGAGGAATCGGAGGAAATGGAAACCTGATCAGAGGAATCATAGTCTGTATCCTGCCTAGGCCTTTTCTCAGGAGGGGGATGGGAACCCCTGATTAGAGTAATGAGGTCTTCGGCCATTTTAAGCATCTGTTTCTTAGGCATGGTGGTTTGTCAAGGAGAATGCTGTACTTGTTTCTTTGTCTTTAGTGGTACTTTTGTCTTGGCTGTTGATTTAATGGCAAGTTGTGAAGGTCTGAAAACACCCTCATAAGCCAATGCCTGCTCAGCGGCTCCGGACCCGTCTGAGGGATTAGTTTCCGTAGGCCCAATACCTTGAGTTTCCAAAGGCCTAGTTGTCTCCAGATGGGAGTCGGAGGCGGCCTGTGGCTCTGAGGTAGCAGGTGTCAGGGGCTGCGAAAGCACCTCACTGAGAACCGGCGAAACGGCGACTGGCCTAGAAGAGGTTTCGTCGTCAGTTTTGGACCTCGGATGTCTGTCTTTATCCTTGTCCTTGTGTTTCTTCGGTAATGCGGTCGTCGGTTGATCCGCCGGCATAGTATAATTGAACCTTCAGCCAAAGTAGTGCAAAGCAAAATCAAAACACCTTTTTGTAGTACGTTTGTTAAATCTAGCACAAAACCGACAACTAGTGACGTCGTGATCAGGGCCTAGGCATGGAATACAGTAAGAGTGGAAGTCCTTATGAGGTATTTGCTTTCCACAAGAAATACAATTAACTTTTTCTGACATCGGTCTGAGGCAAGAAAAAAGTTTCCCCAATGGGGTACTTAGCTTTATTGAAGACTTCGGATCTGAAATTCGACTTCGAAAATCTCAGGAGTCGGCCGACCGGCACTTGCGAACTGCTTCTGCTTGGCACGCGGCAAGAAAGACTAAAGAAAATGGCGTTGGATGCATCTTATATACCCCTGGCGCACTGACATCAGGGAAGAAGTGACAGCAACCGACGCCGGACCAAGACTTTGGAACTCTGGCCGACTGCGGGACCGCCTGACGGCAGGATAACCCAAGTGTGATGACTGCAGCAGTGTAACACGATGAACATCCTGGGTGGCTGCACTTGCAAGAAATCTTTTACAGTTTTCATAGATTTAGCTTTGTCTTCAATTTTCTTCAAAACCTCTTCTGCCTTATTACCAAACAGAGTATCATGCTGCAAAGGGGCATCCAACAATTTTGCTTTAACATGATCAGGCAGATTTTGCTCCTTGAGCCAGGCATGCCTTCTAATCACAGATCCAGTAACGGCGGCCCTACAAGAGGCCACGAAGGAATCAAAACCACATTGCAAAGTATGCTTTCCAACCTGTTCTGCTGAATGCAATAAATCCTGTAACTATTTTCCACACAATCCGAAATCAACATAATTTTCTGTTTCAGTAAGCTCATAACATGCTGTTGATATTTAAGCATATGAAACTGGCAGTTTAAAGTCCTGATTGTCAAGGTTGCAGACGTATAAACCTTCTTGCCCCATCTATCCAGTGCCCTGGAATCTCTATCAGAAAGAGTAGGATTTTTGGCAGTAGAAGCCTTAACACCCTTGGGACCCTGAGAAATAGTCTCAGGATCAGCAGCAGGATTTTTGAAAAGAAACTTGTGGGAGTCAGGAACCCTGTAATATCTGTCTGGCTTACTAGGAGTCGGGGGCAGGGAATCAGGAGCCATGCTTGATTCCGAGAATACATCAACAATGTCTAATACAGGAGGTACAGCCAAAGGCCAATGCTGAGGAAGAAGAAGGAAATCCCCAAGCCTCTTTTCTGATTCAGAGAAGTCCTGACTCTCCCAGTGAAAATGTTCCCTTAAAGTATGCAAAGTCTCTCCAAAAGAGTCATCCTCAGGAGGAGATGCAGATGGGATGGATTCTTCTGCATCAGAATCCTCATAGGGTGGAACAGAAAATTCCTGATCAGAAGAAGAATCAGAAGAAATGGAAACCTGATCTGAAGATTTATAATCAGTGCCTTGCCTAGGCCTCTTAGCAGGGGGTGGTGGGAACCCCTGATCAAGTTAATTAAATCCTCAGCTATTTTGATCATCTGTTTTTTAGGCATAGGGGCCTGAGCACGTGGGTCATGCGTCGGCTTTTTAGACATAGTTTTTTACCTTGTTTTTGTAACTGGGGTCGGTTTAATGTAAAAATGTTGAGGCCTGAAAACACCCTCAGAAGCCGGTGCCTGCTCAGCGGCTCCGGACCCATCCAACGGGGAGACATCCGCGGGTTCAATACTTTGCGAATCTCGCGGCATACCAGACTCCAAATGGGTCTCGGTAGAGGCCTGCGACTCAAAAGTAGCAGGTATCAGGGGCTGCGAAAGCACCTCACCAAGTACTGGCGGCTGGCTTAGGAGAAGCTTAGTTAGTTTTGGACCGCAACGGTCCGTCTCTGGCTTTTTCCTTGCGTTTTTTGTGAACTCCAGTAGTCGGATTGCTAACAGATGACATTTCAGGGTAGTTAAATCTTGAACCAAAATATTTAGAAGCAAAAATATACCGACGCGCAACAGTGCGTTGGTTAAATTTAGCACAAAACCGACAGCAAGGCACATTGTGATCAGGGCCTAGGCAAGGAATACAGTACAAATGAAAATCCTTATGAGGTATTTGCTTCTCACAAGTAATGCAATTATTAACTTTTACTGACATCGGTAAGGAGCAAGAAAAAAGTTTCCCCAACGGGGTACTTAGCTTCAGTTTGAAGACTTCGATTCTGAAACTCGAATACGAAAATTTCAGGAGTCGGCCGACCGGCACTTGCGAACTGCTTCTGCTTCGGGCACCGCGCGGCAAGAAAGACCGATTAAAATGGCATCGGCTGCATGTTTTAGACCTGACATCATGGAAGAAGAGACAGCAACCGACGTAGGACCCAAGACTTTGTTATTCAGGCCAATTGAGGGCAACCTGCCAGCAGATTACCCAAATGTAATGACTGCAACAGTGAAACACTAAGAACATCATGGAAGGACATATACAGATCCCTCCTGGGAGGAGGAAATCAGTGGACTATTCCCCCACAGCCCCCACTGTCAAACCATTTCCAGAATGTCCCCAAAGCAGACTTCAAGGGGGGGTGGGGGACACATGGGAGGCCCTTCCCCTTCAAAAATCAGCACCTTTCGTGAGAGACTGACAGGAGTCTAAATGCCTTCTTTTACATGAGTGTTTCTGGTGCTTTTCCACTGCGGGAGGGTCTGATAAGTCAAGGAAGCTGAAAGGGAACTCTCTTCAAGCCTTTCTGAGGCCTGAAGAAGCTGTCTGTCCCTGAATGCAAGATGATTCACTGGAACCACAGAGATGAGGGGAATCAAAATGGCTCCAAAAGCTGACATGATACATTCGACAGTGAAAACCCTTTCAAATGCCTTGAAAGGCTACGACTAAAGCAGCACTGGAGGAGTTCATTTTGGATCACAGGAGCCTGACAAGGAAAGTACAGTTTTGTACCTACCATAAATGTAGATGTTCGAGTGTTAATACAGCTGCAGTCTTTACAGATGGGTTCTCCTGCCATCAGGCGGGTCCTCGGTCGGCCGAATTCCAAAGTTTAGGTCCGGCGTCGGTTGTTGTCGCCTTCTTCCCTGACGTCAGTGCGACAGGGGTATATAAGACACAGCCGACGCCATTTTCTTCAGTCTTTCTTGTCCCAGATGTCAGGTGCCCCCACAAGGAAGGCAATACATAATTTATATATCTATGTATAGTCATGCAATGCAATATAATCAAAATTCAGTAGTTGCAAGCAAATACACCATAGAAGGATAACCCAAACAGGTTTTATGAGGATGAGTTAGCCACTAGGCCTGTACCAAGAGGGGAAGGAGGGAGGGAAACCTGGACTGCAGCTGTATTAGCACTCTAACATCTACATTTATGGTAGGTACAAAACTGTACTATGTTCATCGTGCATACAGCTGCAGTCTTTACAGATGGGTAGAATCCCAAAGCTACGCACAGGGTGGTAGGCACTAAGTGGAATTTGGAGGAGCCAGAATGCCCTGCAACACAGCAGTGGCAAAGCCTGCTCTTGTTTTGGAGTATAAAGGTAGGTGGTAGTGTTTAGTGAAGGTATGCACCGAACTCCGGGTGGCTGCCTCCAAAATATCTTTGGTAGGAACTCCTCTGAGGAAGGCTGCAAAGGTAGCTGTGGCCCTTGTTTAGTGGGGTCTGATGCCTGCAGGCACAGATTTACCATGAAAGGAGTAACAAAAACGTATGCAGTGGCCTATCCATTTTGAAATTGTCTGTTTGGAGATTGGCTTTCCTTGAGCTCCTACAGCATAGGACACAAAGAGTTGTTCTGATTTCCTGAACGGCTTTGTCCTGTCCAAATAGTAACGCAGCTGTCTATGGATGTCTAAGGAATGTAGCAGCCTTTCCCCTTTGTTTTGAGGATTGGGGTAAAAGGTAGGTAAGTGTATGGCCTGATTTAAAGCTACCCTGGATACTACCTTAGGCATAAATGACGGGTTGGTTCGTAGGGGAAACCCTGTCCTGATGGAAGATGAGAAAGGGCTGCACAGCCATGAGGGCTTGTAATTCCGAGACCCTACGTGCTGAGGTAATAGCCAGAAGGAAAGCTGTTTTCCAGGACAAATATTGCAAATCTGTTGAGGCAGCTGGTTCAAAGGAGGCATTGTTAATTTTTCTAGAATGTAATTAAGATCCCAGGCTGGGATTGGTTGTTTCCTTGGAGGTCTTATATTCTTAGCCCCTCTGAGGAACTGTCTTAAGAGTGGGTGAGAGAATAAGGGTGGATCAGTATTGTATTCTGCTGAAATGGCTGAGGCATGGATTTTGATGGAGGAGAATGAAAGTCCACTGTTCAGCAGCTCAGTTAGATACTGTAATATCTGAGGTAAATTCAGTTTTCTAGGATCCTGATCCTTTTTCTCATTCCAAGTGCAAAACCGTTTCCATTTTGCGGAATAAGCTTTTCTAGCAGATGGCCTTCTGGCTTCCAAAATGACATCCTGTACCTCCTTGGAGAATAGGGTCTGTTGTGGTGTTAAGGAATTTTCCATGCAGCCAGATTGAGTGTTTTCAGCTGACTGTGAAGAGTTTTGTAGCTGTGCTGAGTCAGAAGAAGAGGCATTAGATGTAGGGCCCAGGGAGGAGAATGTGTTAGGCTCCTCAGGAGTGGGTACCAGTGTTGTCTGGGCCAGTCTGGAGCAATCAGCATCATCTTTGGTCTGTCTGCTCTTGCTTTCAAAAGCACCTTGGGCAGTAGAGGAAGAGGTGGGAAGGCGTAAACTGTCCGTGCTGTCCAACTGAAAGAAAGGGCGTCCACTCTCCAGGCCTTTGGATGAAATGTCCTTGTGCAGAATTTTGTCAATTGATGATTTTTGTGGGAGGCAAATAGATCTATGTCTGGCCTTCCCCAGGCTTGGATTATCTTTGTAAACACTTGAGGATGCAACTTCCATTCGTGAGGGTCTGTCATATTTCTGCTTAGATTGTCTGCCAGCGTGTTTTCCATACCTGGCACATACTGTGCTTGAAGCTCGATTTGCCATTCCAGAGCCCTATTCCAAAGTGACATGGCCAGCCTGCACAGGGGGTATGAATGTGTTCCCCCTTGTTTGTTTATGTACCACATTACTGTGGTGTTGTCTGTTCTTATTAGTAATTGTCCTGGATTCAGGAGGTACCTGAAAGCTGTAATTGCATTTATCACTGCTAGCATTTCCTTTTGATTGATGTGAAGGTGCTTTTCCTTTTGGGACCATTTGCCCTGAATGCACCTGTCTGTCATGTGTGCCCCCCAGGCGTAGTCTGAGGCATCTGTTGTGATGACCTGATTTGCTTGAGGTTTGCAGAATGGTAGACCTGCGTTTGTTTGGCATGCTTGAGCCCACCATAGAAATTCATTTTGCAAACATGGAATTAGTGGTATTATTGTTTCCAAACTGTGGCTGTGTTGAGACCATAGGTTTTTTAGGTACCATTGAAGTTTCCTCATATGCAACTTTGCACATGGGATTAGAAGAATGCAAGATGCCATGAATCCCAGAGCCTGCAGGATTTTCCTTGCAGTTAGCCTGGTACAATTTGCTAGTATCTTGAAGTACTGAGTTAGTTGCCCTGTTTTCTGGCATAAGATAGGCCATCTGGGTGTTTGTGTCCAAGTTGGCACCCAGGAAAATTATTTTCTGAGATGGTGTTAGCCTGGATTTCTCTTTGTTGACTGTGTATCCCAGCGAATTCAATAACTGTGTTACATAAGCCAGATGTTCCAGAAGTATGTGTTTGCTGTCCGCTTGGATCAGGCAGTCATCCAAATAAGGGTATATTTGTATCCCTTGAAGTCTGCAGTAGGCAATTACTGATGCCAGGCATTTCGTGAATACTCTGGACGCAGTAGATAAGCCAAAGGGCAATGCAGAGAATTGATAGTGGATTGAACCTACAAGAAATCTGAGGTATCTTCGGCAGCTTTGTCTGATTGGGACATGCAGGTATGCCTCCTTGAGGTCCAATGTTACCAGCCAAGACCCCTTGCCCAGCATGGGAAGAAGCTGCTGTAAGATGAGCATCTTGAATTTTGGTACGAGTAGAAATGTGTTTAGGATGGATAAATCCAAAATGGGTCTCCAATCGGTTCCTTTCCTTGGTACCAGGAATAGTCTGGAATAAAAACCTTGACCTTGTTCATGAGTAGGTACCTCTTGAATAGCTTTCATGTCCATGAGCTTTGAAATTTGTATTTGAGCCTCTGCCCTTTGGTTGTGTGGCAGGTTTGGCATGCCTCTCATTTTTGGAAGAGTGTGAAAATGAAATCTGTAGCCTCTGTTTATAATGTCCAGGATCCATTTGTCTTTTGTGACAATATGCCAATTTTTTGAAAATAATGTCAGCTTTCCTCCCAAGGGTGCTGCCACTTGAGCCTTGCTTGGCATGCAAAGGGGAAAGTCATTGGGTTTGTTTTCTGTATTGCTGTGCACTGTCTTCGCCACCTCTTGATGCTGGAGATTGCCATTGTCTGCCTCTATATTATCCTTGAGATTGCCCTCTGCCCCTTGCGCGTCTGTATCTACCTCTTTGGGGCTTGTCCGTGGCTGGAAAGGACCAGTTTTTTGAAGGCCAATTTCTACTAAAACGTGGTGGTTGTACCTGTAGAAAAGCCTTAACAGTTTGCATAGATTTAGCTTTTTCTTCCATTTTCCTTAGTATTTCCTCAGCATTAGTACCAAATAATACATCCTTTTGTAAAGGAGCATCTAGTAATTTAGCTTTGGCATGATCAGGCAAGGTTTGTTCCCTAAGCCAGGCATGCCTACGAATGACTGATCCTGTAACTGCAGCTCTACTTGAGGCCTCTAGAGCGTCATAACCACATTGTAAGGTGTGCTTACCCACTTGTTCTGCACTATGCATCATATCCTGTAACTCCTTCAGATCTGGTTGTTCAGGTTGTGACATTTTATTCTTTAATCGTGATAACAGGAATTGCTGATATTTAAGCATATGGAACTGACAATTTAAGGCCCTCATGGCTAGGGTGGCCGAGGTATATACCTTTTTTCCCCACCTTTCTAAGGATCTAGACTCTCTTTCGGAAGGTAATGGATTCTTAGCAGTAGAGGCCTTCATTCCCTTGGGGCCCTGAGAAATGGTTTCTGGGTCAGCATTATGGCTTTTGTAAAGGAATTGGTGTGAGTTAGGAACTCTGTAGTACCTATCAGGCTTGACTGGGGCTGGAGGCAGGGAATCCGGATTAAGGCAAGCCTCCGAATAAACATCATCAAGTATGTCCAAGACAGGAGGTATCGCCAGAGGTCTGTGCTGAGGTAGCAGAAGAAATTCCCTAAGCCTTTTCTTTGAATCTGAAAAATCCTGGCCTTCCCAATGGAAGTGTTCCCTCAAGGTATGCAAGGTTTCCCCAAATAAGAAATCCTCTGGGGGGGATACAGAAGGAATGGACTGTTCTGCATCAGAATCTTCAAAAGGGGAGTACGAATGCTCCTCTTCATCAGAATGTTCTGAAATAATGGAGCCCTGGTCAGAAGAGGGAGATTCTTCCTCCACTCTGGGTCTCTTGTCTGGTGGGGGTTGGGAACCCCTGATAAGAGTAATTAAATCCTCAGCCATTTTGAGCATCTGTTTTTTAGGCATGGGGCCTGGAGATGGGCCCTGTGCAACAGGCCTCTTGGAGTGCATGGCTGATTTAGACTTAGTAAAGGCCTTGATGGAAAAGGAAGAGGAAGGTCTGAAGACACCATGGGTGGAAGTAGACCTAGCCACATTAAGAGGCTCAACACTCACAGTGGCTTCGGTAGCTGTAGTCAGGGTGTGGGCCGAGGAACCTGCGGTCTCGGTTACAGAGGACACCGCCAGAGAAGTGTCGTCGGTAGTCAGGGGCTGCGTAGGCGCCTCACTGAGAACCGGACCACGTGTAGCCAGTTTTGGCGTGGTGTCGGTGGAGACCGCGGGCCTCGCATGTCAGTCTTTGTCCTTGCGTTTTTTGGACAAAACGGTAGTTGGAGTCTCCGACGACATTTTATAGTCAAAAGCTTTACCAAAAAAGTGCTGGGCGAACTCCGCCCGACGCTTAATAGTGCGTTTATTAAAAGTAGCACAAAAGCGACAGCCCGAGACGTCGTGGTCTGGGCCTAAACAAGGAATACAGAGGGAATGGAAATCCTTATGCGGTATTTGCTTCCCACAAGAAATACAATTGTTAACTTTGTCTGACATCGGTCTAAGGCAAGAAAAGTTTCCCCAATGGGGTACTTAGCTTTAAAGAAGACTTCGGTTTCCAAATTTTCGTAATTTCAGGAGCTGGCCGACCGGCACTTGTGAACTGCTTCTGCTTCGGGTGGCAAAAAAGACTGAAGAAAATGGCGTCGGCTGTGTCTTATATACCCCTGTCGCACTGACGTCAGGGAAGAAGGCGACAACAACCGACGCCGGACCTAGACTTTGGAATTCGGCCAACCGAGGACCCACCTGACAGCAGGAGAACCCATCTGTAAAGACTACAGCTGTATGCACGATGAACATCACCCCCCCAAGAATCTACCCTGCTCTAAAGCACAGAGAGGAATGGATGGATCCAAAAGTCTGAGTCACCCCCAACCCTCATCTGCAGACGCTGACCTTTCATCTCGGGAACCCCTTGATATCCAACACTGTTAGAGTCCAACAGGTAAAAGACACAGTTGGACTTTAAAACAATAAGACTAGAGACAAACAAAAGCATCCTGCAGGTGGGACTCTGCTCCAGGACCAAAGGATCAGTAGGAGAAACTAGACATGGGGGGGGTGGCAGTGACTGGTCCAAACACTCCCAGAGCAGAAGGTGCAGGAACGACCACCCCCCACACCTAAATCCGGGTACTCAGGAACTAGCACATCATCCTGTGTAAATCTGCTTCAAACTCCTCACTGACTGTACTGACCTAAGCAAGTAGACAAAACATGGCCTAGAGTACCCGTGTAAGAGCAAGTCAAAGGTGGTGGGGTCAACTCTGAGGAGAATCTTCGCTCAATAGTTAACAGAGGGGTGGAGGAATGGGTCCAACTTGGTTAGAGATAAGTACCAAATCTGACTACTTTGGAGACTTTTGGAGATGAACCCACAGCCCTGTCACAGTTTGGAGACCTACTCCTCAACTGCTTATCAAAATATGTTTATGTCTTCGTCTTTCTTTGTCTCTTTTCCGCTTAAGCTTTTCTCCCATTGACTATTCTGTAGATTTCTTACCAGAGGCAGATTCCCTTGCTATGGCTGGGAGAAAGCATTTTAGGACCAACCTAGATCTGAGGTCCACGAAGGCCCTTGGCCCAAAGGCAGAGAGTACAGTTGTGTAAGCAAATTTACCAGAACAGTAGCTGTTAAAATGATCCCTGCTGCAGTAGCCTTAATTATATGGCTTACATCCTGCATATGATATAACAACCGGCCAGCTTCCAAAGCTTCAGGGCACCTTCCCTGTGCCCACTCAATCATCTCGATCTGAGCTGACTAAAGCCAGTTTTAGACACCAAACCCACCAGAGCCTTTCATGCCAACAGAAAGGAGGCTAAGCCCTTAAAGGACAATGCTAGGAATAAAAAATTTAAATGTCCACACCCTAGCATAAACACACCAAAAAACAAATGGGATGGAAGGAGCAGCTACTGCAGCGGTGATCATTAGAACATCTACAGTTAATACAGATGTGCAAGTACCCTGTGTTCATTGTGCTGATCACTGCTACAGTAGCCTTCGATATATGGGTAGATTATCCTAGCTTACTACATTTAGGAGGTGGAAGGAAGAGTAGATGTTCTTCGTGTTTCACTGTTGCAGTCATCACATTTGGGTGGTCCTCAGCCAGCCTGAATATCAGAGTCTTTGGAATTCTGCATCGGATGCTGTGGCTTCTTCCATGACATCAGGTCATCAGGGGTATAAACACATGCAGCCGACGCCATTACATCAGTCTTTCTTGTCATGCAGTGCCCGAAGCAGAAACAGTTCGCAAGCGCCGATCGGCAGACTCCTGAAATTTTCATTTGAGTTTCAGACCTGAAGTCTTCAAAAAGATAAGTATCCCATTGGAGATCCTTTTTTCTTGTTCTAACTGATGTCAGAAAAATTAACAATTGTCTTGTCTGTGGAAAGCAAATACCTCAGAGATTTTTCATTCTTACTGTGTCACCTTTTTAGGCCCAGACCACGATGTCCCTCGCTGTCAATTTTGTGCCTTGTTCAACGCCTGAACTATTCGTCATCGAGCTATTTTTGTAGCTAAACACTTTCGTTCTCGATCTCCGTACTCCGCAAAGGCTTCGTTAAGCCATCCGACTACCGATCTTCCAAACAAACGTAAGGATAAAGACAGAGACCAGCTGCATACATCCAAAATTGCCGACGACACTTCCGTTAAGCTAGTCGCCAGTCCGCCAGTACTCAGTGAGGTGCTTACGCAGCCCCTGATACCCGCTACTACAGATTCGCAGGCCTCTACTGAGACCCATTCAGAGTCCGGTATGCTGAGAGATGCTTCTTCGACTATGGAACCTGCGGATGTCCCTACCTTGGATGGGTCTGGAGCCACTGTGCAGGCACCAGCTTCTGAAAGTGTATTCAGGCCTACCGATTTTCATATTAAACAGACTACTTCTTTTCAAGCTAGAAATACCCTACTTCTTTTCAAGCTAGAAATACCAAATTCCTCAGGCCTAAAGCTCGCACTACGCCTAGAAAACAGACGACCAAACCGCATACTCAGGGCCCATATACCTCAAAAACAAATGATTACAATAGCTGAAAACCTTATTACCTTAATTAGGGGAAGCCAGCCTTCCCTCCTCAAAGAGACCTAGAATTGCCTTTCTTTCTGATTCTTCTGATCAGGAATCAGATATCTCTGTTCCTTCTGACTACCAGGATTTACCCTTATCTACTTAGGAGGATTCTGATGCGGAGGATTCCATTCCATCTGCTTCCCCTCTAGAAGATTTTTCTTTTGGTGAAACCTTGCATACCCTTAGGGAGCATTTCCGCTGGGAAAGCCAGGACTATTCCGAGTCCAAAAAGAGACTTAGGGAATTTTTACTCCTGCCTCAACACATGCATCTAGCTATCCATCCTGTTCTGGAGATTGTAGATCATGTTTTCTTGGAATGCAGCCTTACCTCAGCTTTGTAAAAGTACGCATACACAAAAGCCCCAGATGCAGCTTCTGGAATACTACTAGAATCCAACCCTTTCCAAAAAGGCATAAATGAGCCAAGGCCCTGGTATAGTGGGCCTTGACCACACCTGAATATTTTTATTGCAGTGAGTATAATAAAGGTAATAGCCATAGACACTCATCTGTAAATAGTCTGTTTTGACATAGGTCTTCCCTTCTTACCTTCGCAAGAAATCAAATGTCCAAAGATCTGAAAGAATTAATTTACTCAAGATAGTATGTGAAAATTAAAGATACGGAATAACCTTTCCTCTCATTTTTAAATTTAGGAAAGAAAACAAGATGGATTACTTGGCTTAAAATAAATTCTGATACCACTTTAGAAATAAATGGATGGACTTACCATAAGACCTTGCAACTCTTGTGGAGGTTAGAGCAATAGGTAAAACTGTTGTCCATGTTAAGATCTTCAGGTCAGCCAGGTTAGCTGGTTCAAATGGAGCAAGTGTCACTTTCCCCAACAAAAATTAGAGAAAAGGGTGCCCCACAAAATGAACTGGACCACAAAATGTATAAATGAAGCACCTAAAGCCACAAAGTGCTCGAACACGACTTTATTACTTCCAAAAAATAAAAATCACAATAAGCAATGATAAACGCTTATCTTGTTCACAGTGTTTTTCGTTATCAATGTAACTTCCTCAGCAACAAATTTACAATTAATACCGCCCCTTATTATATAAGGACTTGCCTCCTTAATTATCCAATCCCTTTATACATTGCATTAACAGGATTATTTGTTGAACAATATTGCAGCATAGGCATCAAAGATAAAATACTTCCCTAAAACCTTAGAAAATATTCACTAAATAAGTATTAAAAATCTTTTTTTATATTAGAATAAGTTATTTCTGTAAATATAAAATACCATTTAGGTATGTAAACAATTAAAAAATAAATAAATACAATTTATATACAATTATAATGTTACTAGATCAACTCAATACCACCATCTTGTGACAAACTAAAGAATACACCTTCCTTTTGAAACTCTGATACAAGTTTCTGATAAAAGTTGGTAAATCTTATTGAAGTGATTGAATATTCATAAACTGTTCTAATGTACAAGCCATTTCCGATTATATATATATATATATATATATATATATATATATATACACAAAAATATACATAAACTTAATATATAATAAAAATATGAAAATATAAACCTTTCATAATCTAGCAGCTCTTAATTTTAATACAGGTACCATGGATACATGTTCATTGATCCCTGGCTTTCTGCAAGCTTCTAGAACCAGTTGTCAATAAAGTTCCCTCACTTCTATCCTATTCTCCCAATCACCTCCTCTAATATCTTGTGGGATAACTTCTAAAACAAAAAACATAAAAGAAACTTCCTTGCAAACTGTACTATGTTTATAAAGAGCATTGTTAGAATCTTTTTTACTAATCTCATAAATGTGTTCATATATACTTCTTTTAAAAGCCCTTTCGGTTTTACCCACATAAAAGGAGGTGCATTTTTTGCATTCCGCCAGGTATACTATTCCCTTTGTGTCACAGTTAGCATGGTTTTACTAATAAATAATTTATCTCTAGCCATTAAAACGAGGCATTCCTTATTCATTACATATTTGCACTGTGTGCATCTGCCACATTTAAAAGTACCTTTTTTCTTAAAGCTTGTTTCTTTGTATCCTACCTTATTTTCTAACATATTTTTTTATATTTCTATCCTTTCTATAACTAAAAACAATAGGTTGTTTAAAAATTGTAGTAAGGTCTGAAAATTCTGAAAACATTTCCAGTTTTTGCTGATAATCTGCCTTATTAACATAGGTTCACAGTTGAAATTCATAATAAAAGCACCATTATAGTCTATCATTATTATTATTATTATTATTATTATTATTATTATTATTATTAAACATCCCTTTATCCTTTTTCCACCATATTTCTCACATTCCTCTGTATACCCATCCCTAGCAATAGACAAAAGTTATCAGCCCGCCCTTGCTTTACTTCTTTCATAACTTCATCAATCAAGTTTTCTGGATAATGCCTATCTAAAAACATTTCTTTCAATTTCATGCATTCCTCCTCAAACACCTTCTGGACTGTAGTCATTCTGGATATTCTTATAAACTGTCCTTTAACTAGGTTCCTCTTTTGTTTAAAGGGATGAGCGCTGGTGAAATATAAATAAGAATTGGAGAATGTCTCCTTCCTAAAAATTTTTAAATCAAATATATTGTCTTGGTAATTTTTGTATATTGTAATATCCAAGTATTCTAACTTGTCCTTATTAGCTTTATATGTAAATTTGAGAAAGTTAGTTGTATTGTTAATAAATTCTATAAATTCTTCCAATTTTTCATCTTCCTCTAACCAAAAGAAACACATATCATCTAGATACCTTTTATAAACATTCCAATAATTCATATATGGTGATGAAATTAAAAAATTATTTTCCCATGTGTTTAGAACTATATTCACAAAACTGGGGGCACAACAGGCCCCCATAGCTACACCTTTTATTTGCCTAAGAACTCTCCTTCAAAAACTATAAAATTGTTTAACAAGGTCAGTTCTAATAGTTCCATAATCACTCTTAATTCTTTCCAATTAAAGTTTTTGGTATCTAATAAAGCTTCCAAAAACCAGTCCATTCCAACTTCATGTGGAATCATTGAAAATAAATCTATTATATCCACTGTTAAAAAAGTGATGTTATTTTTATATAAATGATTGACATTCTTTAATAGATCCCATGAGTCCTTTAAAAAAACTTCCTTATCTAAACCTACATTCTTAATTTTTTCATCCACAAATTTGGCTAACAGATATGTTTTTGATCCATTAGCCAAAACTATAGGTGTAATTGGTGGGTTGTTCAAATCTTTATCCACTTTCACAATACCAAAAATAACTGGTATAAGTTGTTTCTCAACATACAAGTACTCAAACGTCTGTTTATTAATTAACCCATCATTTAATAATTCTTTAAGGGCAAAATCAATTTTAGAATGAGCTATATTTATTTTGTTAATAGATACTACTTCGTATCTATTTTCATCCCTTAATAGTTCTTCCATTTTAATATTATAAATAATGTTATCCATTATGACGATCCCACCACCTTTATCAGGCCTTGAAATTCTTATGTTTCTGTCCTCTCAAACTTTTTAACAATTCCCTTTCCTGCCACACCAAATTTGGTCTCATTTTGTATCTCCTAAGTTTCTCTCTGAGTTCCCTCTCTACAACCACCTCAAAATTTTTAAGTTGGGGATGTATAATAGGGTTGGCAGTACTTTGCTTTCTGAGTAATACAGATTTGGAAGAGGGAGTCAGGTTAGCAGAACTATTATTTTCATATAGTAATTCAAAATTTTTCTTCCTAATAAATAATTTCAAATCAATCAAGGTTTTACTGATGTCACTTTTCATATTAGGAACAAATTTTAGGCCTTTCATAAATAACCTAAAATGCCATTCATTAATTTCTATGTTACTATAACTGAAAATGTTTAAGTTCTGATATCTATACACATTTTCATTAATTTTAACCATCTCCTTACTACTATCATCAGTCTTATCTTTAGTAAAAAAATTCACCCCTTAACTGTTGTATTGTACTGTTGATTTGTTCCGAATCCTCTCCGAGCATTTCGGTAGAGGAAAATCCAAAGGGTCATTCAAATCATATACATGATTATCAGTTTCACCTAAATCATTTTCATTTTCTATTAGTCTACTATTGTTAAAGTGAACCCTAGTATGGGTGTCATTAAACTCTCTGGTTTCCCAATCGTTCTTATTAAAACCATGAATGTGAACACCTGAATCACCCTGTCTAAATCTATCATTCTTTTCAAATCCACCATTGTTAAATACACCATAATAACCCCCATACCTACCCCCTGTTTTTGTTTTAGGGTAACTTCTCTTCTCCTTGTATGCTAATACATCCCTTTCTATTTTTCTAGCTTTTCTTCTAGAATTATTAAGACATTTCTCATCTACCTTCTTTTTAATGTTGTAATATTTAATTTTTTCATTTTCAACTGTGAACAAGAGGTCATTCAAAATCATCTCATTTACTTCATCTGTTTTGTTAAATAGCTGTTCCATTTCAGTTTCATTATCTCTAATTATTTTCATTATTCCAAACCCACATTCATCAAAGATCTGTATTAAATCTTTAATACTACTTTCCTTTGCATTATTCGGGTATTTACAAACTCGTAAACCTTTAGGCACAATGCCGAGCAATAAACATTGTTTCAAATACAAATTATCTAAATGCAATGTTTTATATTTCAACATCAAATCCTGTAATAAATTAACATTATCACTGTAAGTGTTCACCTTTTCAAACTCATTCCTCTGAGTATTTTTATAATTTAAACCATCAGATTCTTTTAACCAGTCCTGCCAAACAAAGTCATACTGATGTTAAACGTGTTTATTACCTGCGTTGAGTTCAGAAACTTTGTCCATATTACGACCGTTCGTATGCTTGTCCTTTGGTCTCACATCTCTCTGTGCTTGTGTGACAACAACACTGTTTGAAGAAGTCCCCTGACGCCTAAAAACATTAGGAATATCTTCCAAGCTCCCATTATTCATATTCCTTCCCTCTGCTTCCGAACTAATGGCTCGTCTGCTTTCATCTTCCATTATGACATCATTCCGCAAATTACTCAGTCCTTCCTGGTTACCAGGCAACGAACCATTATTCCTATTCAGCAGCTGAGAAATGTTATTGTTTAGAAGCATTACGACCTGTGTAAGCTGACAGACTGCCTCACGCAGATTGTCAGTATTGTTGGCTTCCATTAAGTCCTGTTCCTCCACACGTTCTGGCTCCATTCTCTCACCAAATGTACTCGACCAACAAAAATTAGAGAAAAGGGCGCCCCACAAATCGAAATGGACCACAAAATGTATAAATGAAGCACCTGAAGCCACAAACTGCTCGAACACGACTTTATTACTTCCAAAAAATAAAAATCACAATAAGCAATGATAAACGCTTAACTTGTTCACCGCGTTTTTTGTTATCAATGTAACTTCTTCAGCAACAAATTTACAATTAATACAATTTTAATACAATAAATAGCCTGTTTTGACATAGGTCTTCCTTTCTTACCTTCGCAAGAAATCAAATGTCCAAAGATTTGAAAGAATTAATTTACTGAAGATAGTCTGTGTAAATTAAAGATATGGAATAACCTTTCTTCTCATTTTTAGATTTAGGAAAGAAAACAAGATGGATTACTTGGCTTCAAATAAACTCTGATACCACTTTAGAAATAAATGGATGGACTTACCATAAGACCTTGCAACTCTTGTGGAAGTTAGAGCAATAGGTAAAACTGTTGTCCATGTTAAGATATTCAAGTCAACCAGGTTAGCTGGTTCAAATGGAGCAAGTGTTACTTTCTCCAACCCAAAATTAAAATCACAAGAAGACATCAGATGTTTTCTTTGAGGCCTCAAGCAAAAAAAGAAGTTATGTACTCACCATAACCTTCCAAGTTTGTTGTCCTTGATCTCGTCTTCCTTCTTGTTGGTTGGGTTCGAAGTCAATCCTCGGCTCAAACTCGGCCATATTCTAAACCTTAAGAGCTTCCACTGGCTCGAACATAAGAAAACCACCAAGCCATAAGTAGAAAAACTCTTAGTCTACTCAACTCATAAGCCAGGAAGGGAATCAAGGCCTATATAACCAAAAGATGGATAATTCCTCCAGATCCTCCAGGAGGGGGAAGAAGGGTGAGATGCAAGAAAGAAGGCAAGTTCAAGGACAACAAACATGGAAAGTTACGGTGAGTTCATAACTTCTTTATGTTATGTTGTCCATATCTCACCTTCCTTCTTGTTGGTTAGGACTGCGTCCCAGGCACCTTCTTCTTGGGTGGCTCAATGGAATAGACACTTTAGAACCATGGAACCAAAGGATGCCCTGTTCCAGGAGGCCACATCTACTTTGTAATGAGTGATGAAGGTATGGGTATCAACCTACGTAGCTGCCACACAAATTGAGTCTAAAGGCAGTTTGGCCTGAAAGGCAGTAGAGGTAGACAAGGCCCTGGTTGAGTGTCCTCGAATTTTCACTGGCAGTTGCTTGTCCTGTGAGTTACAGACTTAAGTAATGGTGTCTGAAAGCCATTTTGATGACAGACTGAAGTTCCCTTTTTATTTTCTGCAAAGGATGCAAACAATTGGTCAGATGGTTTGAATTTCTGTGTCGTGTACAAGTAAAAACGTAATTGTCTATGAGCATCCAGTTGGTGGATTTTATACTCTGCCTTGTTGCCATGGTTCGGAAAGAATACAGGTATTTCTATTATTTGATACAGATTGAGCAAACCTTTGGTAGGAAGGAGGGGTTGGTTCTGAGAGAAACCCTATCTTTGTGAAAAATTAAATAAGGGGGACGAATGGACAGAACTTGTTACTCCGATAGCCTCCTAGATGAGGTAATGGCGATCAAGAAAATTGTTTTCCAAGTCAAAAATTTCAGAGAACAAGAACTAGCCGGTTCGAACAGAGGAAGAATCAAGGCAGCTATGACTAAATGTAGATCCAAAGGAGGAAGTGGTTCTATTATTGGTGGTCTCAAAAGGATAATACCCCTCAGAAAAGCTTTGCATAGCCTGTGGGACATAACACTGGAACCCATTTCTCCCACATCAACGTTGGAAATAGCAGCCAGTTGAACTCGGATAGCGGCTGCTGCTCCTTGGTTAAAAGTTTAATTGAGGAATTCTAGGATCTTTGAAATAGGTGCAGTAAAAGGATCATTATTATTTTTGGATGCCCAACAAGAGAACCATTTCCATTTGCTAGTATACAGTTTTCTCGCAGAGGATTTGAGAGAGGAAATTAGAATATGTTGTACTGCTGGAGAAGCCTGGCTAAGACGGGAAGTGGAAGAACCAAGCTGTCAGCTTGAGGGTCTGTAAGGAAGGGTTAAGTGTGCCTGACTGATGCATCAGCAGATCCGGAACTGGGTCCAGAATCCAAGGCTCCTGCTGAAGATGGACCCATAGAAATGGGAACCAGATTTGACAAGGCCAATAGGGGCAATGTGTATTAGCTAAGGAATGGGGGAAAGGCATACAGAAGTCCCGGAGCCCAATCGTGAACAAGTGCATCCCTGGGTGATTATCCCAGTGGGGGGACTAGGGCAAAATGGCTGCTGCATTTGGCATTGATGAATGTGGCAAAAAGATCGCAGCAAGGCTAGCCCGACTTGGAAAAATCTGGTTAGCAATATCCTGTTTCAGGGACCACTCGTGAGGCATAAGGATAGCCCTGCTTAGCTTGTCCGCTATCACGTTGGAATTCCCCAGAATGTGCATCGCAATCAGAAAGCATTGGGAAGACATCTCCCACTGCCATACCCTTAGATCCTCTCGACACAAGGGGAAGGATGTGGTTCCGCCTTGTCTGTTGATGTACCATACCACTGACATGTTATCCGTATGAACTGCAATCATCCCCGTGGGAAGAGCTGATGTGCTTGCAACACCAGGAGCACCAGTCATCTCGAAGACGTTTATGTGCAAGTGGTACTCGTGTTGTTGCCAAGTCCCATGAACTTTCTGTCCAAGATAATGCCCCCTCACCGTATCTGGGAAGTGTCCATGGTCACTGTGGCCACTGATCGGGGGAGGACGAACCATCTGCCTATCGTCAGCTGCGTGGATTGAAACCACTATTTTAGGTCCTTTTTGCAGGTCTCCGTGATATGAATTTCATGGGACATGGTTAAATCTTGCATAGACCATTGAGAAAACAGGAGTCATTGCAATAACCTCATGTGGAAGCATGCCAAGGGAACTAGCATTATTGCTGCCACCATTGAGCCCAGGACTTTTAGAACAAATCTTGCTTGGGGTCTTTCTTCCCAATTAAAATTGCAACCTGGTGTCGAATGGTCGACACCCTCTCCTGAGGCAATTTTAGGTCTTTGGTATCTAAATCTGCCCCTATAAATGTAATATATTGACAGGGCAACAAAGCAGACTTTTCGTAGTTTACAGTGATGCCTAGCTGAAAGTAGAGGTGGATTGTGGTGTCCCTTGTCTCGGTTAGTCGACGCTCGGTGGTGGTGGTAAGGAGCCAGTCGTCCAGATATGGAAACACCTGGAATCCTAGACGCCTCAGATGAGCCATGACTACTGCCATGCATTTGGTGAACACCTTGGGGACAGTGGTGAGGCCAAAGCTCTGAACTGATAGTACGCATCCTGCAGATCGATGGAGCACATCCAATTGTACTTTCCCAGGAAGGAAAGTATGGACTGCAATGTCACCATCCGGAACTTTTAGTTATGTACTTACCATAACTTTAGATGTATGGGATCCATCTCGCCTACATTCTATACAGTATCTCACCTACATTCTATACAGATGGGTTCGGAGCCGATCCTCGGCTCCAACTCGGCACGCTATACAATAGAACGAAGTCTCTTATTGGCTGAGTTACCTCATATCCCAAGATGCACCACTACTGCTTCCCCATATCTTGTTTGTCCGCACACATGCACATACACATAGACTGTTGTTATAAGATTGCCAGGTGTTTCAAGAGATGAAACAGTTGTATTCGGACCGTCCGGTCTCTTCTGGCCTCCAAGGTAGGGGGAAGGAGGGTGGGTTATTAGGAATGTAGGCGAGATGGATCCCATACATCTAAAGTTATGGTAAGTACATAACTAAAAGATGTAATGTGATCCTATCTCGCCTACATTCTATACAGATGGGACAGCGTCCCTAGCACCTAATTCCTGGGTGGCTCATTGGAAAACGGTCCGGAGAACCGTGGAACCGAAGGAAGCTCGACCCCTAGATGCCACATCCAATTTGTAGTGAGAAATAAAGGTGTGTAGAGAAGACCACGTAGCAGCCGCACAGATGTCATTAATAGAGAGCTTGGAATGAAAGGCTGCCGAAGTAGCCATAGCCCTGGTAGAATGAGCTTTCACTGGAATTGTAAGCTCTTTATTTGAAATGCGATAAATATGACTGATACAGTCTCTGATCCACTTGGCAATAGTGCCCAATTTATTGTCCAAAAAAGACACAAAGAGTTGATCTGATTTTCGTGCTTGGTGTGTCCTGTCCAAATAGAAACGTAATTGTCTGAGCACATCTAAGCTGTGAAAGGTATACTCAGCTCTGTATACTTAGGGAAAAAAAACGGTAATTCCAGTGATTGTTGCAAACAAAAATTAGAACAATCCTTTGGTATAAAGGATGGGTTTGGTCTAAGAGATACTCTATTCCTTGTGAAATACCAGGTATGGTGGTTTGACACATAAGGCTTGAAGTTCTGAAACTCGCCTGGCTGATGTGATAGCAACTAGAAGGGCAGTCTTCCAAGAAAGAAATTTCAAGTCACAGTTTGCTGCCGGTTCAAAGGGAGGTGCGATTAATGCGCCTAACACTACGTTAAGGTCCCACGGTGGTGCGGGATGAGATATAGGGGGCCGTAGAAGCCAAGCTCCTTTAATAAAAGCTTTGCACAACTTATTGCTCATTAAAGGTGGTTCTACGTTCTTGTGAAAATTGGAAATAGCTGCCAATTGAACTTTGATGGTAGACACCGAACAACCCTGGTTGAACAGGGAAGTTAAAAACTTCAGAATCTCTGACACCGAAGCTGTCATAGGGTCTAATCCTCGGAGTTGGGCCCAAATAGCAAACCTCTTCCATTTACTGCTATACATCTTTTTTGTAGAAGTCTTGTGGGCCGAGGACAATATATGCAAGACTTCAGGGTCGAAAGAATGGCTCCTAACTATGGTCGGAAGAGGAGTAGCTAAGCTGCTAGCTTCAATGAATGTAGGGACTGATGGAGCTGTCCTGACTGATGCGTCAGGAGGTCCGGAACTTGGTCCAGGAACCAGGGGCCGTCCAATGCATACTTGCGAAGAAAGGGGAACCAAACTTGACGAGGCCAGTATGGGGCGATTAGAATCATTTTGCTTCCCCAGCGAATCGCCTTCTGAATCACCTTGGGGAGAAGGGGAACTGGTGGAAAAGCGTATAGCAGACTGGAGGGCCAAGGTTGGGCCAGAGCATCCTTGGGGATCTCCCCCAGAACAGGAATGAGAGAAAAGAACTGCTGGCATTTTGCGTTGAGGGGAGTTGCGAAAAGATCGCAACATGGAACTCCCCATCTCGTGAAAATCTGTGTTATCACTTTGTGATTCAAGGACCATTCGTGAGGGGAGAGAATAGTTCTGCTCAGTCTGTCGGCTATCACATTGGATGTCCCCGGAATGTGTGTTGCCACTAGAAAGCATTTGGTAGCAATCGCCCAATCCCATACCTTCATGGCCTCTCTGCAAAGGGGGTAAGACCTGGTCCCTCCTTGCTTGTTCAAGTACCAGACTACCGACATATTGTCGGACTGAATGGCAATCGTTCCCTGGGGGAGGTGATCGTGCAGTGCTTGCAACGTTAAAAGCACTGCCCTCATTTCCAGGATATTGATGTGGAGAAGATTCTCGGAGTGCCACGTGCCTTGGACCGACCTGTCCACATAATGTCCCCCCCACCCTGTCTGGGAGGCGTCCGTAGTCAACGTGGCGAGGGATGGGGAGCGAAGGGTCGCCCCTGATCCAGGTTGGAGGAAAGAAGCCACCAACGAAGATCCTGTTTGCACGTCTCTGTGATCAATATGTGGTGACTGAGGGGGAGGTCTTGATAAGACCACTGGACTGAGAGGAGCCACTGGAGTATCCTCATATGCAACCTTGCCAAGGGGACGAGAAGAATGGTGGCTGACATGGAACCTAACAGCTGCAGGACCATTTTCGCTGGAGCGCGACGTCTGAGGAGTAACACCCGAACCTGAGACTGCAATGTTGCTATCCTTTCCGCAGGAAGATAGACTCGCATCTGCCTTGAGTCTATTTCTGCACCAATAAACAGAATACGCTGTGATGGCAGCAATACGGATTTTGTCCAATTGAAGGTGATTCCTAAGGAATTGCCTAGGGAGATAGTGGCTGCTAGAGTTCTTAAGAGTAGATGCCTTGAGGTGGCAGTTAGGAGCCAGTCGTCTAAGTATGGAAACACCTGGAATCCTAGACTTCTCCGGTGAGCAGTCACCACTGCCAAACATTTGGTGAACACCCTGGGGGCTGTGGTGAGACCAAAGGGCAGTGCACGGAACTGGAAATGACTGTCCCCTAGGCGGCGCAAGTGTCTCCTCGGCCTGATCTATCAGAATGTGATAATAGGCGTCTTTGAGATCTATGGAGCACATCCAAACACCTTCTCCAGAAGCGGAGAATGGTTTGCAAGGTGACCATCCGAATTTGGACTTTTTCACTGATCGGTTTAACCTGCTGAGATCCAAAATGGGCCTCAAGTCCCCGGTCTTTTTTGGTACCAAAAAGAATCTTGAGTAAGTCCCTGATCCGGCTTGATCTGCGGGGACAGGTTGGATGACTCCTTTTTGAAGCAGCTTTGAAATTTCGATGGCTGCCAGATCCCGTTGACTGGGTGGCGGGTCCGGGATTCTTTGGGATGGTGGGGAAGGTTGAGAGAAGGGAATGGTGTAACCTCCGGTGGTGATTCGGAGCACCCATTGGTCCTGAGTGATACTTTACCAGGCCTTTAGGTGCCTTGAAAAACGACCCCCGACTGGCTCCACAGCTGCACAGTCGGGCACTCCTTCAGGGATGCTGGAAGGAGGAGGAGCCATGAAAGGACTCGCGGTCTCCAGTGTTGCGGGGGCCTCCGCTGCCTCTGGGACGGCGTCTCCCTGAAAAATTTCCCCTTCCTCTGCCTCTAGAAGGGGAATCGCTCTGCTGCGATGAGTAAGGCTTTTGAGACTTACGGAACCACATTTTCCCTCCTCTTCGAGCCTTGGGATAAGGTCTGAAGGGAGTGGAAAACCGGGCCCCTACGGCAGTTAAAGTCTTACCCTCCTGTTCGCAGTGAGTCAAAGTGTCCTTTACCTTGGGTCCAAAAAGAGAGGACCCATCGAAGGTGGAGTCGGCAAAGGAAGACTTAAAGGCCTCCGCAAAGTGACACAGGCGTAGCCAGGCTTGTCTCCGTTGAGCAACACCTGTGCCCGCCACTCTGCTCGCTCCTTTGGCTGCATACGAAATGAGCCTCATGGACGAGTTGGATAGGGAGGACAGGGTAGCCAACTGGGAGTTAACCGTCTGGGCTAACTGCTCAGGTAAGTTACCGGAGAGGGTATCCGAAAGCTCCTTGACCAGATCCCTCTGCAGTCTCGTAAAATGCGTCAAGTAGTTCAGAGACCTTAATGTATAGGTTGCTGAAGCAAGGGTGCGCTTCCCGTATTGATCCATGCTCCTAGACTCCTTATTAGGAGGATGGACGGACGTTGAAGCCTCTGCCACATCTTGTTGGGTGGCAGATGCCACCACCAAGACATCTACAGCCACACCTTTGGAAAGAAAATCCTTATCCGGGGGTGCCGACAGGAATTTATTGGGGTGAGCTGGCACCGGTTCAAAAGAGTCCGGGTGTTCCCACGCCCTTCGAGAGATCAAATCCAGGAGCTCATCAAAGGGCGGAGACACCCAGGAGGCGGAGGGCTGAGCCCCGAAGGCCTTGAGGAATACAGACTCCTCAGCAGAAGGGGGTTTGGATTGCCAGTCTCCTCGTTGCTTAAGGATTTCCAAGATGTCCGCAAAGGATACATCATCCGAAGACGACGTGGGGGACCCTTCCGCATCATCTAGGTCGGTATCCGAGGTGAGGGACTCTTCGGAGGGACCTCCAGGAAGAAAGGAACCCCCAATGGGGGTAACCTCAGGCCCCAGGGCTCCGCTGTCATGAGACAGGGGGATTGCAAAGGAACCAGTCTCTGTGCCAAGGGAAGGTGGTGGTGAGATGGTAGAAGTGGCCAGAGAGGACTTGGCCAAGGCACTCCTCATGGCCTTGAAGGCGGGACCCCCAGAGTCCTGGGAAGGTTCAACCCCCAAGGCCACAACAGCAGTCGGAACAAAGGATCGGTCCCGAAGCGTCCCCCCGACAGAGGAGGTCCGCGTACCGAACACCGACCCAAAGGGCGGGGTTGGAGTTAGGGTCGAAACCGACCCGACAACCTGCACTGGCTCCACCAACATCGACTCCAATGGCGCCGAAGCTGTTGGAGGAGGAACCAAGAAGGCAGGGTGGGAAACCGGCTCCGGAGCCGACTGGGCTGGAGCCGAGACCAACTTTTGAAAGACCGGAGACTGAAAAAGCCTTTGAAGCACCCTGTCTACATCCGAATAGGACATCCTCGACGACCGAGAAGAGACCGACCGGGTCCGAGTCGACTTCGCCGGTTCCGAAAGACTGGGGGACCGGCTCCGAATGGTTACGAGAAGTATCGGCGCCGAGGGAGATTCCAGCACCACAGCAATTTCCCTCGGAGCCGATGTGGACTTCGGCACCGAAGGGGAAGAGTCTGAGCGGGCACCCTTCATCGGCTCCGAAGGCAGTGGAGCCGATGGAGATGACTCGCCTCTCGATGCCCGAGCTCTCTGCTCCGAAGCCAGAGGAGTCGAGGCTGGAGACATCGAGGCAGACCGTTCCGCCCTCGGCTCCGAAGTCCGTGGAGCCGACGAAGAAGCCTGCCTTGACTTTTTTGCTGCTGGATCCGACGGGCTGGTCGGAGCCGAAGATTTTTTCTTCCTCGACGGGGAAGAACAAGAAGATAGGGCTTCCTCAAAGGAAGGGGTAATAAGCCCTTTCAAAATCAACTTATTTTTCCTCTCTTGGAGCATGCGAGAGGAAAAAGCGTGGCAAACGTTACAGGATTCCTGAAGGTGCTTCGGCCCCAAACAGTATACACAAAGAATGATAGTCTGTAATGGACATTTTATAATTGCATTTCGAACATTTTTTAAATCCTGATGGCCTACGTTCCTTTGACATGGCTATCTACTTCAACACTGACTTCTAAGAGAAAAATAACTCTTAGACTAGGGCAAGATCCCGCTAAGTTAAACGGGATCACTTACCACCAAGAAAAAAATACAATTTACCACAGAAAAAATTTTAACTGCACAATTCCACAATGAGTAGCTGTTAAACAGCTCTAACTAAGGCGCGTGGGCTAGGCAAGGCCCCACGGGATCCTCGAAGAAAACAACAATTTCACCACAAAAATTCAAAATACTCAGTCAAACAATAAGTAGCTGTTAAAACAGCTTTTGGGTAAGTTTAGCGAAAATTCTGACAGAAAAATAATCACTAAGAGGCACTTAGCTCAGCCAAGTCCGAGACCACGTCTATGCTGTAGAAGCGGCAAACGAGATCTGGGGAAGCAGTAGTGGTGCATCTTGGGATATGAGGTAACTCAGCCAATAAGAGACTTCGTTCTATTGTATAGCGTGCCGAGTCGGAGCCGAGGATCGGCTCCGAACCCATCTGTATAGAATGTAGGCGAGATAGGATCACATTACATCTTTGTCTTCTTGACAGACGTGTCTGCTGAGGTCCAAAATGAGCCTCCAGTCCCATTTTCTTTGATACTAAAAAGAACCCTGAGTAAGTTCTGGACCCAATTTGTTCTGCAGGGAATTCTTGGATGACTTGTTTTCTTAGCAACCTTTGAACTTCTAGAGTTATTTGTTCCCTTAGATTGCGTGACACATCTGGGATGGATTTCTGTTTCCTGGGGAGAGGTGGCATGGAGAAAGGAATACTGCATCCCCTGGATATTATCAACTGTACCCCATATGTCTCTTTTGTGATATTTTGCCAGGCTTCGGGGTACAGTGACAATCTTCCCCCGACACCCTCCAGAGGTGGACAGGCGGGCATCCTTTTAGGAGTGCTGGAAGGGCCTACCAGAGAACGTATCGCTGTCGTCCTAACTCTGCGAACCCCCTCTGCCAAGAGGGTGGTGTCTCCCATTATTGTTCCCCCCCTCTGCCCTGGGGGGGGAACTCACCATGTGCGTCAGGTGAAACTCCCTGGGATTTCCGGAACCATATTATTCCGCCTTTTTGACCTTTAGGATAAGGGCTAGAAGGCGTATAAAAACATACTCCAATGGCAGAGTGTCTTGCCATCCTGCTCGCTCCTGGCTAGAGTCTCTTTTACCTTAGGCCCAAGTGATGAGCCATCAAAAAGGGCATTAGTAAAGGAGGAATTGAAGGGCTCCGCAAATTGACAAAGGCGCATCCAGGAATGTCTCCCATAAGGCGACTCCTGTGCCTGCAGCCCTGCTCGTTCCATCGGCTGCATAGGAAATAAGCCGCATGGAGGAATTAACTACCAAAGATAAGGTTGCAAGCTGAGAAGCAGTTCTATCCGCAGCTACAGGATCCTGTAGGGTATCTCCTAGCTCTTTCATGAGATCCCTCTGAAGACGGGTGAAATGGGCTAAATAATTCAGTGACCTAAGAATAAAGGCTGCTGAAGAAAAGACACGCTTCCCGTTATCTGTCCATCGTACAGGACTCTCTGTTCGGAGAATGGCCAGAAGTAGAGGTCTCTGCTAATTCCTTCTTAGTGGCTGCCACCACCACCATAGCATCAACTGGCACACCCTTGGTCAGGAAGGGTTTGTCATCTGGTGCAGTTATGAACTTATTGGGCCTCCGTGGAACTGGTTCCATATCGATTCCGGAGAGCTCCACACCTTTTGACTTACTACCCCTAGCAGCGGGTCGAAGGGCAGAGACACCCAAGAGGTGGAGGGTCGGGAACCGAATGAGTCCAGGTACCCGGACTCATCTTCAGAAGGGGAAAGGGACTTCCAGCCACCCCTCTGCTTGAGGATTTCCAGGATGTCAAAGAATGAGACATCCTCCGTGGGGGACCATGGGGACCCTTCTGAGTCCTCCAAGTACATGTCTGATGTCAGGGACTCGGGGGAGTCCACATGCTTCCTCTTACATTTCTTTTATTTTATTTATTTTACGTTTGATGACCAGGATAGTCCACTTGGCCAAGAGCAGCCCTATTTTCAGTGGAGGCCCGGGGAGAAAAGCTCCACAATAATTGCAAGTTACATTTCACATGTTACAAAAGGACATAGTTCATACAGCTAATTAAACATTTACAGATAAGCTCCATGATATTTGCAATTGGCTTGTCACAATGATACAAAAATGAAAAAATATAATTCAGTACAGAAATTTTAACATTTACATATAGTGAATATTTTTGTTATAAACTCAGTTGTAGGTTTAACATTTCAAAATACATAGCTACTAACCATTAGTAGGTTAGGAAAATATTATGCATGGAAAGGGTAATAGTATATTTGAGAATGGAGAGTACAGTACAATAGATATTAGAGAGAAAATTAGTTTTTGGTACGATATGGATTGTTTTCGGTGGGATGAACTAATAGTAGAAGACAGTTGGATGAGTCAGTGCAAGGTGGAATGGGGGTTAAGTTGGAGCATGGCAAGGGCATTCCCATTTGGAAGAAAGATGAGGGAGTAGCTGAGATTTGAAATTTGTATGGTTAGGTAGGTTGCGTAGGTGTGTGGGGAGACAGTTCCACTGTTTAGCTAAGGAGTAGGACAGCAGTACATGGCCAGGAGGTCAAGCAGGTTTGTGGACCTGTAGGAGATTTTGTTTTTTGGATCTGAGTGAGTGGTTGGGAATGTGAGGTTTTAAGGAAGTAGTGAGAGCTGGGCAGTTGGCAGGTTTAAAGTTGAGCTTGTGGGTGATGGTGAGTTCTAGTAACTGAGGTAGTTGGGTAGTTCAAGCCAGTTGAGGGCGAGGAGGGAGTGGCAGTGGTGAGGATAAGTTTTTTGAATTGGTTGCAAATTTGAAGATCTTGTGGTAGCAGGACTCAAGTTTGAACCGAAGGCCAAGATGGAGAATGGTGAAAAGAGGGGCACCATACATAAGATAGGGGAGTAGGAAGGTGGATGCAAGAGTTTGATGGGTAGAGGGGCATAGGAAGCGGTTGTGCCTGTAGAAAAGACCTAACTTTTGGTGAGTTTTCTTACTTGTCCTCTTCCAAGGGACCTCCTCAGGGGGTGCTCTGGGGAGATTTCGGAAGGGGGGGGTTGCCCAATGGGGCATCCTGGTGCATTGGTTCCCTATGCTTAGAATGGAGGGGTGCTGAAAGGGAAGATACTGGCTCCATAGGGGACGGAGTAGCTGAAGCAGAGAGAGGAGCTGTCTGACAGGACAGCACACTCATCACCTCAAAGGCACCACGATCCCAGCCGGAGAGGGTCCCCGGCTCCGAAGAGTCGAGACCCCTTCCCCGCAGCGAGGGCAATGGCTCTGAGGCTGATGTGGGAGCAGAGCTCACCTGCGTCGAAGCTCCAAGAGGGAGAGTGGGGTCGGACAAGGGTCCGATGCCACTCGCTCCTGCTGAGCCGAGTGTGTCGGCTCCCAGATCCCTCGATAGGAGGTATCGAAGAGATTGGAGCGATGTCGGAACAGAGACCAGAGGTTTTCGGAAAGTACAGTTGTGTACACTTACCATAAATGTAGATGTTCGAGTGTCTTCACTGTTGCACTCATGACTGTAGGGTTCTCCCCTGCCGGAAGGCAGTCATCGGTCGGCCAGAATCCCAATGTCTGGGTCCGGCGTCGGCTGTTCAGCCATGCTCCTTGACGTCAGAGCGCCAGGAGTACAAAGCTGACAGCCGACGCCATGTTCTCCAGTTTTTCTTGCCCCAGATGTCAGGAGTCCCAAAATGAATAAGGTCCCATACCCTTTGCAAATACACCTCAGAAAAATGGTGAAAAAAGGAGCCACACCAAAGTAAAAATAAGAGGGGACAGGAGGGAGGGAAACCCAGTCTGCAACAGTGAAGACACTCGAACATCTACATTTATGGTAGGTGTACACAACTGTACTATGTTCATCGTGTTTCACTGTTGCAGTTATGACTGTAGGGTAGAATCCCAAAGCAGAATGAAAGGGAGGTGGTCATAAAGAAGAAGGGGCGGCTAAAAGGCCCTGCAAGACTGCAGAAGCAAAGCCTGCCCTAGACTTAGAGTAGAGAAGTAGATTGTAGTGCTTTGAAAAAGTATGCACTGAACTCAAGTTGCAGCTTCCAAAATGTCTTTGGTAGGAACTCCCCTAAGGAAGGCAGCGGAAGTGGCAGCAGCTCTGGTGGAATGAGTCCTTATACTTCCTGGGATTTGCTTTCCATGGTGTGAATAGCAAAATCTGATTCCATGAGCAATCCATTTAGAAATGGACTGTTTTGAAATGGCTTTACCTTGGGAACTTGAAGCATAAGAAACAAACAATTGCTCTGATTTCCAGATGTCCTTGGTTCTGTCCAGGTAAAAATGTAGTTGTCTGTGTACATCCAAGGAATGTAAGATCCTTTCCCCTTTATTTTGAGGAGAGGGGAAAAAAGTTGGCAAGTGAATAGTTTGATTTAAAGCCACTTTGGAAACCACCTTAGGCATGAAAGTAGGATTAGTCCTTAAAGACACCCTGTCTTGATGAAAAATAATATAAGGCTCCACAGCCATAAGAACTTGCAACTCAAACTCTCCTGGCAGAGGTCAGAGCTAACAGGATGGCTGTTTTCCAAGATAAAAACTTGATGTCAGAAGTGGCAGCAGGCTCAAAAGGAGATAAGGTGAGCTTTTCCAAAACATAGTTGAGATCCCAAGCAGGAATGGGAGGAGATCTAGGGGGCCTTAAGTTCTTAGCTCCTCTGAGAAACTGTCTCATGAGCTGGTGGGAAAAGACTGGAGGGTCTGTATTATAATGAGCAGAAATAGCAGAGGCATGTATCTTAATGGAAGAGAAAGAGAGACCCTTATGTAAGAGGTCTGTCAGGTAAAGTAAAATCAAAGGAATGTTAGGAAGAAGAGGATCAGAATCCTGAGCCTGCATCCAGGAACAAAATTGTTTCCATTTTCCTGCATAAGATTTTCTAGTGCTAGGACGTCTGGCTTCTAAAATGACATCCATAACCTGCTTGGGTAGGAGAGTATGAATCAAAGACCCTGGATTAACCAGGCCACCAGGCTGAGAGTTCTGACATGGGAGTGTAGAACCTGACCCTAGTGTTGGGACAGAAGGTTCGGAGTCTGTGGTAAAACCCAAGGGGGCTCCAGACAAAGGTTTTTCAGAGTTGGGTACCAAAACTGTCGAGGCCAATTTGGGGCCAGCAAGATTATCATCTTGGGGTTGTCCTGTTTGATCTTTAATAATACCCGTGGAAGAAGAGGAAGAGGCGGAAAGGCATATCCCGAGAGGTTTCTCCAACTGAATGTTAGTGCATCCACTTTCCAAGCTTGTTCGTGGAAAGTCCTGGTGCAAAAAATCTGTAGTTGATGATTAAGGTGGGATGCAAAGAGGTCTATGTGAGGACATCCCCAGACTGCTGTTATCTTGAATATTTCGGTGTCCAGCATCCACTCGTGTGGGTCCGAAAGGTTTCTGCTCAGACTGTCTTGCCAGGAAGTTTTGCTTTCCTGGTAGAAACCGAGCTTGAAGGTCCAGATTGCAAGCTAGAGCTGTGTTCCATAGATCCATGGCTAGTCTGCAAAGGGGGTAGGAATGAGATCCCCCTTGCTTGTTTACGTACCACATAACTGTGGTGTTGTCTGTCCGTATCAGTAGTTGTCCTGGTTGTAGGAGATTCCTGAAGGCCAACAGAGCTTTCTGAACGGCTAACATTTCCTTTAAATTGATATGCAGATGCTTTTGATCCTTTGTCCAAAGGCCCTGCAGACAGTTGCCCTGAAAATGGGCTCCCCATGTATAATCTGAGGCATCTGTGGTTAGTATCTGAGTGGCAGGAGGCAGACAGAAGGGTTTTCCTTTGTTTAGAGTACATGCCTTGGACCACCAAAGGAATTCCTTTTGAAGACAAGGCAGGACGGAGATCAGTATGTCTAAACTGTGGCAATGCTGAGACCATACACTTTTTAGGTACCACTGTATTTTCCTCATATGTAGTCTTGCATATGGTACGAGAAGGATGCAGGAGGCCATGTAACCCAAAGCCTGCAGGAATCTCCTTGCAGATAGCTGAGTTAAAGTTGCCAAGGTTTTGAAAGTTGAAGCCAGCTGAAACTGTTTTTCATATGTCAGAAATGCCATCTGGGTTGTTGTGTTTAGAGAAGCGCCCAGAAAAATTATGTGTTGTGAGGGTGTCAAATTTGACTTTTTTATGTTTACAGTGAATCCCAGCAACTTGAGAAGATTCTGAACAAACTGTAGATGCTGGAGTAAGACATCCTTGCTGTCTGCCTGAATAAGACAGTCATCCAGATAAGGGTAAATTTGAATTCCCTTGAGTCTGCAATAAGCTACTACTGGAGCCAGGCATTTGGTGAAGACCCTGGGCAGTAGACAATCCAAAGGGCAGCGCAGAAAATTGAAAGTGCCTCGATCCGGCCTTGAACCTGAGGTATTTTCTGCGGTCCTGCCTGATGGGAATGTGTAAATATGCCTCCTTTAAATCTAAAGTTACCATCCATGCATTTTTGGTCAGCATTGGAAGTAGCTGCTGTAGAGTAAGCACCTTGAATTTTGGTATCTCTAGAAAAGTGTTCAAGACTGACAGATCCAGAATGGGTCTCCATGAATTTTGCTTCCTGGGGACTAGAAAGAGCCTCGAGTAAAAACCTTGTCCCATCTCTGAAAGTGGAACTAGTTCTATGGCTTTCATAGCCAAGAGAGCTTCCACCTGGTTTAAGGCCTCTGTCCACTGATGATGTGGAAGATCTGGCCATCCGCTTGGCCTTGGTAGGGTATGAAAATGGAATTTATAACCTCTTGAAACCACATCCAGAACCCACTTGTCTTGGGTTATATGAGTCCAATTTTGGTGAAAAAGAGAAAGTTTTCCTCCGTGAGGGGCTTCCAGGCAAGAAGTTCCTGCAGCCCAACAGAGGGAGTCATTGAGTCTGTTTCCTATGAGCTTGCGACCTGTCCTCTCCTCCCCTAGGGGTGGAAGCAGTCCACTGTCTTGGTCTATAAGAGGCTTGTGTTTGAGGCCTTCCTCGGGAGCATCTGTATCTACTCCTCTGAGGCCGGTCTGAATTGGGAAAGGACCAATTTTTAGTAGGCAAATTCCTACTAAATCTGGGTGGCTGTACTTGTAAGAAATCTTTAACTGTTTGCATGGATTTTGCCTCGTCCTCCATCTTTTTAATCACCTCTTCAGCTTTAGATCCAAACAAAACATTATGCTGAACAGGAGCATCCAATAATTTAGCTTTTACTTGATCAGGCAAATTTTGTTCCTTTAACCATGCATGCCTTCTAATTACTGTGCCAGAGGCAGCAGCTCTACAAGAAGCCTCCAAGGCATCAAATCCACAGTGTAAACCATGCTTCCCAACTTGTTCAGTGGCATGCATTAAGTCATGTAATTCCTTATCATCTGCACAGGCGGAAATGGAAATTAGCTTTTGTTTTAAAACGGACAGGAGAAATTGCTGGTATTTCAGCATATGAAACTGACAGTTTAAAGCCCTAATAGATATAGTAGCAGAAGTGTACACTTTTATGCCCCATCTTTCTAAAGATCGGGAATCCTTCTCAGTGGGAATGGGGTTTTTAGCAGAAGCGGCCTTAACTCCCTTAGGACCCTGAGAAATGGTTTCAGAGTCAGCAGTAGGGTTCTTGTATAAAAACTGGTGGGAATCAGGAACCCTGTAATATCTGTCAGGCTTAACAGGAGCTGGAGGAAAAGAGTCAAGGGTTAAGTTAGCCTCCGAAAAAGCATCATCCACAATATCCAAAATAGGAGGAATAGCCAGGGGTCTACGTTGGGGAAGAAGAAGAAAACCCCTTAGTCTTTTCTTAGATTCCGAATACTCCTGTCCTTCCCAGTGGAAATGTTCCCTCATTTCATGCAAAGTTTCCCCAAAAGAGAAGTCCTCAGGGGAAGAAGCTGAAGGAATGGATTCCTCGGCATCAGAATCCTCATAAGGAGGGAAAGAATATTCTTGGTCAGAAGAAGAAACTGAAGAAACAGAAGCCTGATCAGAGGATTCATAGTAAACTTTCTGCCTTGGCCTTTTATCTGGAGGGGGATGTGAACCCCTAATCATAGTAAGTAAGTCCTCCGCCATCTTAAGTAACTGTTTCTGTGACTTGGGAGCTGGATCAGAAGAGGCCTGTGTTGCGGTCTTTGATTTGGAAGGAGTCTTTGCCTTTGTCTTTGGCTTTGCCTTTATTAGAAGTTGAGTAGGCCTGAAAACCCCTTCGGAAGCCAGTACCTGCACAGCGGCTCCGGATGCATCCGAAGGAGCATTGTCCGAAGGTCCTGCAACAGAAATATTCAAAGGCCTAGTTGGCTCCTCGTTGGAGTCCGTTTCGGCCATCGGTTCCAAAATGGCCGACGACAGGGGCTGCAAAAGTGCCTCACTGACGACGGCCGAACCTGAAGCTGGCTCTGCTTGAACGATATCGTCTGATTTGGACCTCGGAGGCCTGTCTTTGTCCTTGCGTCGTTTGTGAACTCCGGTAGCTGGAACCATATCCGACGACATTTTGTAATTAAAACGCCTACCGAAGTAATGAAATACAAAATCGTACCTTCGTTTAATTGTACGTTGATTGAATCTAGCAAAAAACCGACAACTAGCTACGTCGTGGTCAGGGCCTAAGCAAGGAACACAGTAAGAATGAAAATCCTTATGAGGTATTTGCTTCCCACATGAAATACAATTATTAACTTTTTCTGACATCGGACTGGAGCAAAAGTCTTCGGACTGAAGTTTGTTCAGAAAAAATTGTCAGGAGTCAGCCGACCGGCACTTGCGAACTGCTATCACCGCACGGCAAGAAAGACTGGAGAACATGGCGTCGGCTGTCAGCTTTGTACTCCTGGCGCTCTGATGTCAGGGAGCATGGCTGGACAGCCGACGCCGGACCCAGACTTTGGGATTCTGGCCAACCGAGGACTGCCTGCCGGCAGGGGAGAACCCTACAGTCATGACTGCAACAGTGAAACACGATGAACATCAGACTGTTCCGCCACAATGACTTCCATGCACTCCGGCTCAGAGCTCAGGTGAGTCGAAGGAGGAACAAACTATCCGAGGGAGGGGAGGGTTGAGTAGTCGGCTCCACATCCACACGGGCTGGGCTCTACAAGATTTTGGCGAGAGCCGGTGTCTTGAGTAGGGTCTTCACCACCCTCTCCACATCATCGTTTGAAAGGTTCCTGGATGACAGAGAGGAGTGGGTGAACGATCGGTGGCTGCCTGCCACAGACTTCAGAAGCGGTGACTGTGGAGCACAGAAGATAAAGTCTCGTCAGACCAGAGAGGTTTCAGATCCGACAAACTGGAGGATTTGTCTTTCTGCTTTGACAGCTCGGAGGTCGGAACAGACTGAGATGTCGGTTTGGAGGATTTTTCTGGTTTTCTTGCCTAATTCCCTTCCACTGGTGTGTCAAAGGGCCCTTTTAATAAACCTCTCAATACAAGTTTGTTTTTGGGCTCCTGCAGGACTCTGGCGCTGAAGCCATGACAAACAGAACATAAGTCCTGCAGGTGCACTGCTCCCAGGCAATAAACACAGCTAGTATGTCATTCAGTCAGGGACATTTTTTGGGAGAAGAGTCACACTTTTTGAATCCAGAAGGCTTGGATTCCTTGAGTGGTTCTTTTGACATTGTTGAGGAGCACAAACAGCAACAAGCGCAACAAAACTATCAAGAAAGGAGACATACACTACTCTACAATAACAACACAATATCTAAATTTTATATATATATATATATATATATATATATATATATATAATATATATATATATATATATATATATACAAATATATATATATATATATATATATATATATATATATGTATATATATATGTATATATATATGTATATACATAAACACGGTGGTGGTGCTGCAGTATCGCTGTCGCCTCACAGTAAGACGTTGTCCTGTTCGATTCTTAGCTAGAGCGTCTTCTGTATGGAGACGTGCATGAATGGGCGTACCTTCATTGAAGGCTATGCGTCAGGGCCGGTAACTCGGCACGTAAAAATCTACTGCCAATCATTAGTGGACAGTTCGCTGTGGCGACCCCTAACGGGGAAAAGCCAAAAGACACAACATATATATATATATATATATTTATATATATATATATATATATATATATATATACTTTTTTTGAACATAGAAAGAAACGGAAGGTAACTGAAGGGGGAGAGCCTCTAAGTTAAACAACTCACCCAACTGTGGAGAGCCTCTAACTTAAACGGCTAACTCCTTAAGCAGAAAAGGGAGAAGGAGGGAATAAGGGGAAACCCTCTAAATGAAACAGACCAAAAGCAAGGGTGAATCCTCTACCTAAAAATTGATTCGTAAGGGAGGGGGATAGGCCTGAAGGAAAAAACAGAGATAGGGATCCTAGAACTACTACTAATCTATAGAAAAGACTGTCTTAAAGATTTTAAGACTTTAGTAAAGAATATAAGAAAAAAATTCAAAAACTTAGCCTGAGCCAGTCTCCAGCAATCCCGAAGCTTAAAGCGGCAAACGAGATCTGGGTAACTAGCGCTAGGCATGATGGGATAGGGTCAAGCCTCAAGCCAGTGGAAGCTCTCAAGCTTTAGAATACAGCCGAGTTAGAGCCGAGGATCGGCTCTGAACCCAACCAACAAGGAAGGAAGGACAGATAGGGACAACATAACATCTCCTATTAAAAACATTTTTACACGAGACTGCATTGAAAGAGCAGGATTCATGGGCAGACATACTGAAATGTCCGATAAATAAGCCTTGATGGAGGAGTAAGAAATACATAGGAAAGTGACTCAAAAAAATATTGTAAAACCAGTGAACAACTAGCCCTGAAAGGGTGCTGGTTATGTTGCTGGCACCAATTAGAAAATGTTTCCCATTAAATAATATATGCTTTTCTAGTAGCAGGCTTTACTGCCTCCATTAGTACCTGCTGCACATCCTCGATAAACAGGATTTTAATTCCTTTTAGGTACCCATCATCCGGGCAAGTCAACTGAAGATGATTGGGGTTGGATGTATCAGATGCCCCTGTTCTTGTGTGAGTGGATCCAGTCTGTGAGGAAGCTTGTGGTAATTGCCACTGGTCATTGCCAAAAGGGTGAATTACTGTTGCCTGTAGAGGAGTGTGTGTCACCACAATGATCTTGGGGAATTCCTTCTGAATCTTCAGAAGTACCCTGGATATCAGTGGGAAGGGTGGAGATAAAGGTATACTCCTCACAGATGATAAAAGCCTGAAAAATCCCTGATCTACTTTTCATTTGTGAGGGTCTACCCTACTCTGTTCAGCTGGTCTGTCACACAATTTTGCTGATAGAATACAAGATGCCTACACTGTGAGATTATGTTGTGAAGCTATATCCCAAACTAATTTAGCACGTCTGCAAAGTGGGAACAACCTGGTTCCCCCTTGTTTGTTAATGTTCCGCTTCAACAACTTGGGAGTCCCAGGAACCAGAAATGATTCAGGAAGTTGAGTCCTTTGATAAGGGCAAGCATCTTTTATATCAATTACCTTGTGTCGTCCTACACACCTTACACTTGTATCCCCTCCTGAAACTGCTGCCCATGTAAAGTCCAAGGAGTCTGTGGTGACTGAATGTTTTGGAACAAGGAGAGAGAAGGGGAGACATGAATTTAGGGATATTTGTTCTCTCCACCAAGTGATTTCTCTTCTGACAAACTCCATAACTAGCATTTGAAAAGGCAAAAGATGTTGGTGCTGCGACCAGAGACTTCAGATACCACTTTATCTTCCTCATGTGAGTCTTGCAAGAGGGTATCATCAGAATCATAGATGCCATGAAACCCAACACTTGAGGTATTCTCTAGCAGTGACCAAAGTCTGAGTGGAAAGCCTTAGAACTAAATCTGGATGTACATCTTTTTCCTGTGGAAGAAAAGGTCTTGGAAATGAGGTGTCCAGCTGACATCTCAGCAACAGAATCCAGTATGAGGAAGTTGCAAAATATTTTTTCTCTTGGAATCTCAGCTTGTATAAGAGATCTCACACCAAAGTCAGAAATTCCTGACACTATAAAAAGGACTATGCAAAGATAAGAAAGTCGTTTAAATATGGAAAAATGTGGATACCCTGTAGCAATCAACTATAACTAGAGCTAGTCACTGAACACTTTTGGTGCAGTGGACAGTTCAAAGGGTAAGGAAGAGAACTGATAATCTGATCCAGATACACAAAAAAATAATGCCTAAATTCTGGATGAATAGGGATCTGATAAGCATCTTGGATGTAGTATATCAGGAAACTTGAATGAGGAAGAATAGGTAACAGATTGAAAAGTGGCATCATTTTGAACTTTGGCATGATCACAAATCGGTTTAGGAAAAAAAAATCCACAACTTGCCTCAAAGCATTTTTCTTTTTTGCACTAAACATTCTTGAATAAAAAAATTCCACACCTGGGCAGGAGAAACTGGTTCTATCATTCCATGTTACAGCGTGTGAAGGACAGATGGAAATAACAGTCTGGACTGATGGATGAGGAATCACAAACTCCCTGGAAAAGGTGCCATTTAAAACCTTGACGAATGTTTATCTGAAACTATCTGTTCAGAGGGAGATAAGTGGAGATTCCTATCTTTTGGATGGGAAAGGGGGGAGCAAAACAACTTGGACTGTTCTTGGTTTTGGGCATATCCTGAATTCTTTTAGGAACTACTTCGCCATTTATTACACATCTCTTTACCTGCATTTTGTTGAGAATTTTTTGTCAAAATTTGATGAGGGCTTAGGATTTAAAAATCTTAAAATTCCTGTAACCACTTTCCCCATTCATCACTCTTTTTGATCACCTCTACAGCAGAGGAAAACAATCTCTTTCCAAAGGAATAACACAAATACACACCATTGTATTTGTTGGTCCATGGTTCCTGAATTATTCTCTGCAGCGGTTCCTGAGTTATTCTCTGCAGCATTATTTTAAAAAACAAATGTATCTCCACCATTAAGCCGCTGTGAAAGGGTAGAATTACCATTATACGAGCTTCCCATTGTCGCGATGATGTCATTACGTGCCGTATGCAAATTCTCCGAGGCGGACTGGCTAGAAAGTCATGCTGGTGATCTTTGAGCTGGAGTAATGCTACTAGAAAGGGAATTAGTAGCCTGAGATTCCATTCTGACGCACTCACTGAAGTTCACTTGCCACTTCACGTGGCAACTGCAAACCAACGCAACAAGTTAACCAGGACTAAATGGCGTTGTTTCCATCAGTCCTATTTTGAGACTCAAAACCAAGTTTGTTATCTAGGTTCATGGGGCATACACTGTGTTAAAGTCAGCATTTTTTGTATAGTACACGTTATAGGTAGCAGGATAGCTAGATTGTAATATGCATTTGTTTATTTACATATATATGAATCTATCTAGTAGAGGTATTTTAGTTATTTTAGCAATGTTATATGTAAATATGTGTTTGTGTAGCTTAGTGTGGAAGTTTGCAATGAATGTATATGAAAATGCATGTGTTACAAACTGCAGATGTAATATATCTTTAAATGCTGGTTTCAAACTGAGGCAAGTTTTATCACGATTGTTAGTGCATATATAAATGAGGTGCCCACTATGGTTCAAGTTTTTAAGTTTTTATTCTGAGGAAGTTTGTATTTCATAAACCAAAGAGCTAAATTAATACTTGGGAGTGGATCAGTTTGCCTTTTGCCTTCATTTGTGTTATTTCTACAGTTTGTGGGTGTAGTGGAAGTTTTGAAGTCTCTTTCCAAACGAGAATTTAAAACCTCATTGTTTTTAAATTTGTGAGGTTCTGAGAATGCAGGCAAACCTAATCAAAATAGTACCCGTGGTCATAGCTTTTGATGTTGTATGACTCCTCTGATACTCAGACTGTAAACAACTGAGTAGTGACTTGTACAATTGAATAAACAAAATTTATAGCAGATTTCTCCAAATAAAAAGTTGCAGACAAACCATTCCTCATGAGCCTAACAATTGAAAATTCTGAAAATCAAAGTTGCAGCAATCCCCCCATACTTATCATACTCTTCCCATCCTTATCAAAAAGAATAAGACTGGAATGAACATTTAACAGCAGTAGGATTAACTAAAGCTATATCTGTTGAATAAGGTTTGCAGAGTGTATAAAAACTTGAAAAACATTATACTTTCTGCCTTTTTAGGGGAAGCTGCCTATTAGGCAAACTGAAGGCAGTGATATCCACATAGGTTCATAGGTTGGTACTAGGCTATCAGCCCTAGGGCCTATACAAGCCTATCCATAACAATTCCCTAGCTATTTCTTCCCACACTATTTACTTCCCTGGACCCCTGTCTAGCAGGGCGACTGACGTGATCCCCGGGGTGATTTTCCTTTCTCCCATCCAATCGTTGAGGTTCCTTTTGAAGAGGGCCAAAGAGGTGCTCTGCTTGACATGTATGGGCAGTCTGTTCCACAGTCTGGGGAGTCTCTGGGTCAGGAACCTTTCCCTCCAGCATGTTTTGTTTAGTGATGACAAGGTTTAGATCCCTGTAGCGTGTGGCTCTGAGGGATTGGGATTTCTGTAAGTGTAGCATGACCAAAAGCTCTGGGTTTGACATGGCCTTGTATATTAAGCAGAGATCGCCTGAGCAGATGATATGCGACAGAGTATAGCTGGAGTTTAAGGCGGTCAGTGTAGGGCATCTTCTTTAGGCCTGAGATTCTTTTAGTGAGGTATTTCTGCGGCCTTTCCAGTTCATATCCTCCAAAGCTGACAGAATCGGAGGGATGGGTAAAGGTTCTTAAAAATTCATTCTGTAACTGTGCTCGGTATTTTCTAAGGGACTGAGAACTTGTTTTCTCCCATTGGGAACACTGGCACAATGTGGGAACAGTCTCAGAAAAAGAAACTCCCAGAGGGAGAATCAAAAACTGAGCTCTCCTTAGTAATCTGAGGAGAAAACCCTGTAGCTGTCACTTATTTTCCAGTCCAGATTAAAAATCTTGAATCTCTGCAGGAAAAGAGGCATCCCTCTTTTACCAGAAATCACCTTAAAGAAGGATCAACAGCCTGAATTAAACCCTGAGACAGACCCAGTAAACTATTCCTATCCAAGGATATTTGAGTAGTAGATGCACGTTTAGTTCATTTTCTTTTTGGCAGGAAAAATGGGGCCAACAATGTTAATGGCAACATCAGCTTCCCCAAGGATGGGTACATTTTGTCAAACAACAACATGAGTGTCTCTTCCATGCCCACTGAGGAGAGACAAAAAGCCACTAAGGACATGGCTAACCCCAAATCCACAGTGGCTGTAGGTGTTTCACCTGGTGGATTAGGGGTAAAACATGAGTAGTCTGTGCAACAATGGTTACAGAAGTCACTTGTGGCTCAGGCAAACCACTAGCCTGAAGTGTTGGCAAAGGCTGTTTGCTTAACTTTCATTTTGCAGCTGGAAGCACAGACCATTTGACTGGTAGTTTGTTCTATGGTCAAGCCAAAAATGGTGCTTCCTTCCCAGGTAAAACAAGCAGCAACAGACAAAGTGAAAGTCACTTCAATTACTTTAGACAGGAAGAAAGTTGTGCTCTCATTTAAACATATGAGACAGTCTCATGACAGTCCGTTAAAACAAAACAGTAGCTTAAAAATAACTTTCAACAGGAAAATATTAAACATTTTTTCTACAGCAGGACTAGCCACCAGCAGTGTGAATTTTGCCTATAGATAATTGTCACCATTGATGTGGCACCTTGATGTCATGTGCAAAAAATGGGAAAAGGGTGTGTGTATGGATGTTTTTTTCGGGTCTATATTAGAAGACCGAAGATCCGTTCGTGCGAATCAGAATTGAGCGACACATATAGCGCGAGCTATGGTAACGGTGAATGTCCAAAACCACGAAAAAAAAAATATCAAACTGTCATGGTTGGCCCGTCTGCGGTATAGCTCAGTAAGGTAAGCGCGAAATAGTTAATGACCTTAGGTTTAGGGTGCGGGTTAAGGTAAGTGCATAGATAGTAATGTATGTAAGGTTTAGTGTAGTGTTAGAAGTAGGGTTTGGTTAGTGTATCTATGTGTTTTATTTATTATGTTTGGGTGCGGGTTAAGGTAAGTGCATAGATAGTAATGTATGTAAGGTTTAGTGTAGTGTTAGAAGTAGGGTTTGGTTAGTGTATCTATGTGTTTTATTTATTATGTTTGGGTACGTAATATGTAGTGTGCAGTGTGCAGTGGTGTTGGCCGAAGATTCAAGATTTTAAATTTCACGGTTTAGGGGGTTCGGCGTATTTGCGTTTCGGGCTGTGTGTGTCATTTTGTAGCATTCACTGTAATGGGTTTTCGGTTTCGTAATATAGACCCGTTTTTTTCTACCACGAGACTTCTTTGCCCAACAGCAAAAGCCTGCAGGAGTATACTCGCTGGTGACAGGAAGGCTCAGAAGGACCGTGCACCCAACATGTCTTTATAGTCAGCTCAACTCAAGCTGCCTGAAGGTTTAAACGTGTGGAAGGTGCCCTAAAGCTTTAGAAACTCTCCAGCTGCTATATCCTATGCAAGATATAACCCATATAGCTGAGGCTACTGCAGTAGTGATGAATACGATTACTATTTATGGTGAGATTTTACACAACCGTAGATGTCCTTTTCACTACTGAAGAACTCATTACCTCTGGGATCTGCTGCCAAGGATAGCCCAAAGTCCAGTTTGCATTCCAAAGCTTTTATTACCTAGGGAGAGTAGTACGTCAGACGTATGCTCCCCATGCAAGCTTAGGGCATATAGGTGGTGTACATGCTCTTACAACTCAGAACTGAAGTGCCCCAGGAGAACCAGGACCACCCAATGGGAAAGAGGACATGTACATCCAGAAAAAGGAGAGAGAGGAGCCTCTTAGCCAGAACAATACTACCCATGCAAAAGGAAGAAAAAATGGGGCAGGGAAAGTACTGCAACAGTAAAAAGGGCATCAACTGTTCTAATAAGATTTTACACAACTGCACTATGTCCTTCAATATCACTGTTTCAGTATTCATCACCTCTGGGAAAGTACAAAAGCTACAGTGAAGGCAGAGAGGAGTCCTACACAAACCCATGCAGGATAGGCCTTGGCAAAACCTTCCCCAGCCCTGGAAATGGCAACCAATTTGTAATGTTTTGTGAAAGTGTGAACTGAGAAAAAAGTAGCAGCTTCAAGTACGGAGATGGGTGTACAAACCTTTGAAGAAAGCCCCCAAGGAAGCCACTGTGTAGTAGAATGAGCCCTCACAGATGCAGGCAGCTGCTTACCATGAAAAGAACAAAGAGAAATGACCTTGGAAATCCAGGAGGTGGTGGTTTGCTTACAAACTGCCAAACCCAATGTCCTGGTATGAAAAGAAACAAAAAGATAAGATTTACTAAAAGCCTTTATTTTCTCTAGATCATATCTGAGCTGTTTATGTAAATCCAAGGTGTGAATGACCTTCTCACTAGCAGATTGCAGATAAGAGAAAAAAGAAGGAAGCTGGATAGACTGATTAAGGGAACACTAACCACCTTTATCATAAATGGATTGGTATGGAGAAACACCTTGCCTCTATGAAAAACCCAAAAGAAAGAAGGGACTACCATCAAGACGTGTAGTTCAGATATCCTTCTGACATTGGTTACAGTAACCAATAAAACAGTTTTCTAGTGTGATGCTATAAAGCAGCAGCAGGCTCAAAAAGAGCCAGAGTTAAATTTAAGAACACAATTAAGATCCCATGAGGGGGGAGATTTCTTAAGGGTCTAACATGAAGGATGCCCTTAAGAAACTGCTTTACCTCAAACCCAGAGACCACAGGAGGAGGAGTAAGTGGCATACTGGTAGAAATGGCTGACAAGTGGACTTTTACTGAATATGCCAAGCCAGCATGTACTAGTTCACATAAATAGGAAAGAACCAAGAGAACCCCGCAGTTGGTGATATTTAAAACAACAAACAGAAAATATCTTCTATTTGGACATATATGATTTTCTGGTATTGGGTTTCCTGGCTTCTTGTAGGACCATAAGTACATCCTTAGAGAAATGGGGTCAGAAAGAATCAAAACTCCATCATCCAAAATGTCAGCTGAAGAGTGGACAGATGAGGGTAAAGGAGAGCTCCCTTGCCCTGTGTGAGAATATCCATGCAGTGAGGTAATGTGTGATGACTGCCTCTGGCCAAATAGAATAAGAGGTGGAACTAGTCCTGTCTGGACCAAAAAAGGGGGTCACCAGTAAGATTTTGGGAGAGTCCCTCTCTATTTTGTGAAGGACTCTTGGGACGAGGAAGAAGGGGAGGAAAGGCAAACAGGAACATTCCCTTCCAAAAGAAGGGCATGGTGACCACCTTCCAAGCTAAAGGATTTGGGGCACTGGGACAGAAATGGAGGAGTTGCCTATTCAGAGGGGAGGCAAAGATCTTCTTATGCATCCCATCCATTCATGAGGCTGTGTCATGGACCTGCTGGGAAAATCTGCCACAAGATTGTGCTCTAAAGGTATATACACACTGCCTGTAGGGTGACCTGCAGGTTGATGGGCATTTCCCCATGCTCGAAGGGAAAAAAAAAACAGTAAAGATTGCAAGACCTTATGCTTCCTTGTTTGTTGATGTACCACATGACTCTGGTGTTGTCCGTGTTAACCTTCAAGGGACACAGAATCTGGGACCCAGAGCACACAGAAATCTCTTAGAGCCAGAATAAGAGTTTTCATTTTTCTTGATGGTGATACGATCTGCATTCTGCTGAGGTGTCCAAAGGGCCCTGCACCTCTAGGGTGCCTGAAGCAGCTCCCACCCCAGCTCTGATGAGTCTGAAGAGTTCTTGAGACAGATGAGGAAGGTGGAAAGAACACCTGGATTAAGACAGAGGTGCCAAATTCACCAGTGAAACTCCAGTTTGAGACAAGGAAGCATAGGAACTAGATGGTCTAGCTGGTGGAAGCATTGAAGCCACACTGATCTGAGGTACTACCAAAACTCCTCCATATGAAGCCTGGCCTAGGGAAACGTGAAGATGGTGGAGGCCATGTGCCCCAGAGAAACATCCTGGCTGGAAGAGCGGACTGGGGAAATACAGACAGAAAATTTGTGAGCAACAAAGCCTTGGAGGCAGAGACAAAGATGCCAGCATGGAGCAATCTGGAACCTGCAAAAGAAGAAAACATGATCCTGAGATGGATTAAACATTGGCTTTTGAAAACTGATGGTGAATCCAGGCTGTGCAACAGTAGCCAAGTAAAATGAAGATCCTGCATAGTCTGGGAATGGGATGGTGCCTGAAGCAAGAGGTCGTCCCAATAAGGAAATATATGAATGCCCTAAAGCCTGAAAAAGGCTACTACAGGAGCTAGACATTTGATAAACACCACTGGGGCTGCTAAAACCCCAAAGGCCAAAGCAGAGAACTAAAATTGAGAAGGAGAAACAGAGAAATACAAATATTTCCTAAATACAGGATAGATAGGAATGTGAAAGTAAGCATCCTTCAAATCCAAAGAAACCAGGAAGGCCTGGGGGAACAACAGAGAAAATAGTCTGAAGAGAGCATTCAGAAGGAAGGCACTGAGAAAGATGTTTAGAAAGAAAAGATCCAGAACAGTTCTCCAAGAGCCGTCTTTCCTGGGGACAAGAAACATCCTAGAATAAAAAAACAAACCCCTCTTGGTCTACTGGCTGAATGGTGCCCTGGGTCCAGCAGACCCTGCAATGCCCCTGGAAGATGAATAAGCTGTTCTGCAGGGGGTAGAGGAATACCAGAAAAGGAGGAAAGGGTTGGGTCTTCCAGGTCAAAGTAACACTGCCAGATAACAGAGAGAACCCAGGTATCTGTAGTAAACAGCTGCCAAACTGGAAAAAAAGAAAACCTGATAAGCAAGGGAACCTGGCCAAATTGGAGGGATGGCAGAACAGTCAGACGGCTGCACACTTGTCATGAAAGGACTGCTTCTGGGGCCTGGACGCTTGAGTAGGTTTATCTCAAAAACATGCCTAGAAGCCTTGTTACCTTTGAAAGACTGTCTAGGCAGTCTGCAAAAAAAAGCAGTCCTCCTAGAATAGTTCCTTTGAAACATGGAAATAAGTGAGATGAAAAATTTGCTTAAAATCCTGTCATACGAGTCTAGTAATTGGTAGCTCTGAAGGTTAAAGTAGCTGAAGTGTATACCTTCTTACCAATCCTCTCCATGGCTCTACTATCCTTATCTGAGGGAAGGAGTTTGGAAGAAGGAAACAGCCAAGAAGGCTCATCAACAGATACAAAAATCAGTGCAGGATCAGATTAAGGGCATTTGTAAAAGACCTTGCAGGCAACAGGCACCATATACATTCTATCAGGTTTCTTAAGAGTTGAAGGCTGAGAATCCAGCGTCAGGAAGTAGCAGAGAAAATATCTAAAAGCGGCCAACACAGAAGGGACAGAAAAAGGTTTAGGAGAATCCATTTGTAACAACTAACACCTTTTATTGACATCAGATACTTAAGGGCAATCCCATTTGAAATGCACCATCATACGCAGGACCGTTCACCAAAGGAAAATGCATCCAAAGGAGAAATCAGGACTGACAAGATTCCTCCTCCTCCTCCTCAGACCCATAGTTTAATGGTGAAGGCAACTGAGAGGAATAGGCGAAAGAGTTTGGCTCAAGAGTTGGAATCTTCATCCAAAACTTCAGGTCCCTAGCCCTCTTAGGGGGGAAGAGGAACAGGGAGGAGCAGAACTGAAACCCCTCCCCCACAGGAAGCTTCAATGCCATCAAGGCATTGAACAAGCAGCGAGTGAAATTCTTTCACTCTCTGTGGATTCCTGGGCCCTGACACTACATGCTTAGTCTTCTGCTCTTCTTCACTGGGACATCCACTCTGACAAAATGCCGAGATTCGAACTCCTGCCTGGACACGATTAAGGTACTTGGCACCTCTTCACCAACAAGGTACAAGGAATCCCTTCAGATCCCTCAGAAATAAATCAGCTGTGGTTCCCTCTCAACACCCACAGCAGATGTTTGCAAGGCCTCCGAGGAAGTATGAAAAACTGGTTCCTGGCCAGCCTCCAAGAAGGTTGTGGCAGAAGAAAATTAGAAGTTATGTACTTACCATAAACTTGGTATCTGGGCTGTCCTCTTTCATTCGTTCTCATGACTGGGTTTAGGATCCTTCTTCAGATCTGATCCAGCCCTTTCCAGACTGATGCGTCGTGTCTCGAGCTTCTCCCGCTCCCTAGATCAAGTCTGCCAAGAAAAAAGGCAGCGAGGAAGAAAAAAGGAAAAATGTATGTATGCAAACAGACCATACAATGACACCAGTCACAAACAAGAATATCACCAAACATGGAGCTCAGAAATGCAGATCTGTGGATTCCAACATCCTCCAGGTACCTCCAGATACAAAGGTAGGGGGAAAGTTGGGTGGTATGTGAGAACGAATGAAAGAGGACAATTCAGATACCAAGTTATGGTCAAGTACATAACCTTAAAAATCTGTTGTTGTCCCTTTCATTAGACCTCATGACTGGGTCAGAGTCCCCAGCTACATGGTTCCTTGGGTGGAGGGATATGCCTGAGCACCACAGAGCCAAAGGATGCTCTATTTCTGGAGACATACAATTTGTAATGAGAAACAAAAGTATGTGAATTTGACCAGGTTCGTCCTGTTGCTGGTTGCGACAGCGACCCTAGCACCTTAGTCCTGGGTGGCTCATCGAAACAGACTCTTGAGCACGGTGGAACCAAAATCAGCTCCACTCCTAGAGGCCACATCCAACTTATAATGTGAGATGAAAGTATGAGGAGTGGCCCAAGTGGCTGCGGCACAAAATAGATTCCATAGATAGTCTTGCTTGAAAAAATACCGAAGTAGCTAAAGTTCTGGTGGAATGACCTTTGGGTTTAGTAGGGAGTTCTTTATGTCTCAGCTGATAAATCAAAGTAATAATAGAGGACAACCACCTGGATAAGGTTACTTTAGAAACTGGCAGGCCCTGTTTGCCCTCAGCATAGGACAGGAAGAGTTGGTCTGATTTCCTTGTTTGCTTGGTCCTGTCCAAACAAAAACGTAATTGCCTATAAACGTCTAATTGGTGTAACATTTGTTCAGCTTTGTTTAAATAGTTAGGAAAAAAGACAGGTAGATCAATAGCCTGATTCAGGTTTGTTTCGGAAGGTATCTTGGGCAGAAACAAAGGATTAGTCCTGAGTGAAACTCTATCCTTATGAAACACAAGGTAAGGAGGATGAATACAGAGGGTTTGAAGTTCCGAAACTCTCCTAGCGGAGGTGATGGCTACTAAAATGAGAGTCTTCCATGAGAGCAATTTTAAGGAACAGGAAGCCGCAGGTTGAAAAGGGGGGAGAATCAAGGAAGCTAATATCAAGATCAAGTCTTACGGAGGCGGGGGATCTCTGACCGGGGGCCTAAGCAAAATAGTCCCTTTAAGAAAGGCCTTACAAAGTTTGTGGGACATGATGCTGGTTTCTGACAGGCCAGCGTAGAAATTTGTGATAGCAGCTAATTGGACCCTAATGGTGGCAGACAAGGAACCAGCTTGAAAGAGTTCTGCTAAAAAATCTAGAACGTGATGGACAGGGGCTGTAAAGGGGTCTATATTCCTAGCCTCTGCCCAGAAAGAGAAACGTTTCCACTTACTAGCATGTCTTCCTGGTGGTAGATCTGTGCGAAGAAAGGATGATTTCACGCACCGTCTGAGAAATATGTGGAAGCCTGGCTAAGGTTGGAAGTGGAGCAACCAATCTGTGAGGTTGAGAGACTGAATGGATTGGTGCAGCACGCCCGACTGATGGACCAAGAGGTCTGGCACTGGGTCCAGATTCCAAGGTTGCTCCAGTAGGTGACTATGCAGGAATGGGAACCAAATTTGTCGAGGCCAGTAAGGGGCAATGAGGATCATCCTGGATCCCAATGCGGTCGCCTTCTGAATTAGTTTGGGAAAGGGTGGGAATGCATAGAGAAGGCCCCGGGGCCAATCGTGAACTAGAGCGTCTCTGGGGGAGTACCCGGGAAGGGGGTAGAGAGTGAGGAAATCGTCGCACTTGCTGTTGAGAGGAGTTGTGAAAAGGTCGCAGCAAGGTTGACCCCATCTGCGGAAATTTTGTCCGCTACTGACTGACTGAGAGACCACTCGTGAGGCATGAGAATAGCTCTGCTTAGCCTGTCCGCTATGACGTTGGACTTCCCGGGGATGTGCGTTGCTATCAGAAACCATTGAGAGGGGATCGCCCACTGCCAGAGTCTGAGTGCTTCTCGACATAAGGGATAGGACTTGGTTCCGCCCTGCTTGTTGATGTACCACACTACAGACATATTGTCTGTTTGAATTGCAATAGTCCCGGTGGGTAGAGAGTCCTGAAGAGCTTGCAATGCTAAAAGCACTGCTGTCATCTCCAAGACGTTTATGTGCAGGTGGTACTCTAGAGGTTGCCAAGTGCCCTGAACAGTCCTGCCCTGAAAATGCCCCCCCACACCCGATCAAGGAGGCATCCGTGGTCACTGTGGCAACAGGAGGAGGAAGAACAAACGGTCTGCCCTAGAGTACTAGAGGGGAGACCATCCACCACGCCAGGTGGTCTTTGCATGATTGAGTGATTATTATCTTGTGAGACATCCGAAGTTGTTGAAAAGACCATTGGGTAAAAAGCATCCACTGAAGAATCGGCATGTGAAAACGAGCCACGGGAACTAGTATGATTGCTGCAGCCATGAGACCCAACGTTTTTAGTACAAATCTGGCCTGAATTATTTTGCACTGTAGTAAGACGTACACGTCAGCGAATGTCTGACACTCTGTCTAGAGGAAGTTTTGCAGACAGATCTTTTGTATTTAATCTTGCGCCTATAAAGGTTATAAACTGACAAGGCGACAATGCAGACTTTTCAAAATTTATTGAGATACCTAGCTCGGAGCAAGTTTGGAAGGTATAATCCCTGGCTCGCAGTAGTTGATGCCTGGTGGAAGAAGAAAGGAGCCAGTCGTCTAGATATGGAAACGCCTGGAATCCTCGCTGTCTCTGTGAGCTGTAACCACTGCCATGCATTTGGTGAACACCCTGGGGGCTGCGGTGAGTCCAAAGGGCAGGGCTCTGAATTGATAGTGACTGGCTCCCAGCCGGAAGCTGAGAAACCTTCTGGAGCGCCTGTGCATTTTGATATGGTAGTACGCATCCTGAAGGTCTATGGAGCACATCCAATTGTCCTGACCCAAAAAGGGTAGAATGGACTGAAGCGTGACCATCCGGAACTTCGTTCTTTGAACAGATCTGTTTATCCTGCTGAGATCCAAAATGGGTCTCCAGTCCCTTGTCTTTTTTGGTACCAAAAGGAACTGAGTAAATTCCGGATCCTTGCTGATCTTCTGGGACTAGCTGGATGGCCCGTTTTTCTAGCAGTCTTGAAATTTCTGGCACTGCTTGTTCCCTTAGACAGGGTGGAACATCTGGAAGGGACTTGGTTGTTTGTACAGTAGTGTGGACAAAGGGGATTTTGTAACCCTTGGATATGATAGACCGTACCCATTTGTCTTGTGTGAGGATTTGCCACGCTTCTGGGTACAGTGACAATCTTCCCCCGACTGACTCCGAAGATGGACAGTCGGGCAGCCCCTCAGGGGTGCTGAAAAGGTGGTCAGAGAAAGATTCTCTGCTACCCTGATTTTGCGGACCCCCTCTGCCCCTCGGGCGGCGTCTATTATTGTTCCCTCCCCTGCCCCTGGAGGGAAACTCACCACGTGTGTCAGGCACGACTCCCTGGGTTTCCAAAACCACATTTTCCCACTCTTCTGACCTTTAGGGTATGGTCTAGAGGAAGTAGAAAAACGGACTCCTACAGCAGAGAGAGTCTTGCCTTCCTGCTCACACCTGGTAAGGGTATCCTTCACCTGTGGTCCAAACAGAGCCGAACCATCGAAGGGGGTATTGGTGAAGGATGCCTTAAAGGGGTCAGCAAAGTTACATAACCGCATCCAGGCACGTCTTCTCAAAGCCACGCTTATACCTGCGGCCCTACTCGCTCCATCGGCTACATAAGAAATGAGCCGCATGGAGGAGTTGACGATTGAGTTAAGGATCGCCAGCTGGGAATTAATCTTATCTTGAGCCCCCGCAGCTGATGGATCCTGAAGGGTATCACCCAGTTCCTTGAGAAGATCCCTTTGAAGGCGGGTGAAGTGGCACAGATAATTCAGCGACCACATGGAAAAAGTTGCGGAGGAAAACATCCGCTTCCCGTACCTGTCCATTGTCCTAGACTCTTTATTAGGTGGATGGACAGGCACTGAAGGGTCAGCCAACTCCTTCGTGGCTGCTGCAACCACCATGGCATCAACGGGGACACCTTTTGTCAAAAGTTGTTTGTTGGGTGGAGCTGTAATGAACTTAGTGGGCCTGCGGGAGTTGGTTCCACTGTGTCCGGGACTGACCATGCCCTTCGAGCCACTACTTCCATCAGCGGGTCGAAGGGTGGAGACACCCAGGAGGTGGAAGGGCGAGAACCAAACGCGCCCAGGTATACTGACTCGTCCTCGGAAGTGTTAAGGGCAGTCCAGTTCCCCCTCTGCTTAAGGATCTCTAGGATGTCTGAAAAAAGAGACATCCTCAGAGGGGGATCTTGGGGACCCTTCCGAATCCTCCAAGTCGGTATCAGACGTGACTGACTTGGAAGAGTCAAAATGTTTCCTCTTACATTTTCTCTTCCGAGGTGGCTCCTCTGAATGATCAGGGGAGGCCTCAGAAGAGCAAGATATGCCCAATGGGGTGACCTGGAGCATCTGTTCTCCACGCTTGGAGTCAGAAGGGTGGGCAGAGACCGATGCAGGCACCATGAGGGGAGGAGCCGACTCAGGAGTCAGCACACTCTTCATGACCTCGAAGGTGCCCCTACCAGGCAGAGTAGAAGGGCCCTGCTCCAAAGAGACGTGAACCCCTCCCGGCACCGAGAGGGACGGCTCCAAGGCCGATGTCGGAGCCGAGCTCACCTGCGCCAAAGCCCCGAGAGGGAGAACGGGGTCGGACAAGCGTCCGATGCCACTCGCCCCCTCGGAGCCGACGAGGGAGTCCCGGCGCCCAGATCCATCCAAGGAAGGAACCAATGAACAGATCAGAGCCAACAAAGGAGCCGAAAGGTGTGGTATCAGCTCAGACGTTTCCAAGATTCGAGGCCCAACCAGCTCCGGCTCCGAACACAAAGGGGGAGTCTGAGGAGGAACTGCTGAAGACACAGGGACAGCCACAGTCTGTTGAGAAGGGCTGGTTAACATTTTGGCCAGGGCCTGCGATTTGAGTCTACTAACCACCCTCTCCAAGTCATGATCGGATAGCCTGGAGGACCGAGAGGAGTGGGACATATGGCTTAGTTCAGACTGAAGCAATGGTGACCTCGGAGCCGAACAAACTGATTCTAGGGAAGGGGACCTAGAACCTTTTCGGACCAAAGACTGTTCCGACACTAAAGCCGGGGCCGATTGAGGTCCAGAGATGTCGGTTCCAGCCAGAGCCGAAGAGGAGCCGACAGCTTGGGCTTTAAGGATTTCCCCAACTGAGGCTTTGCTGAGGATCCCTCTGGCTTAAGTAAGCCTCTCAAAATAAGCTTGTTCCTACGCTCCTGCAGGACTCTCGGGCTGAAAGCGTGACAGACCGAGCAGGAGTCCTGCAGGTGTAGGGAACCCAAGCAATAAACACAAGTGTGACCGTCCGTCAGAGACATCTTCTGACAGAACGAGTCACACTTCTTGAAGCCTGAAACTTTGGTATCCTTGGACATACTGGCAAGGGGATACCAAAGAGAGAATATTAAACTAGTGCTTAAACAAGGCACACAGGAACAGTCACACACCCGCACTAGTTAAACTAACAATAATAAGAACAAAAACTATCACACCACTTAATAACAACAAAAAACTATCCACTAATAAAAATATATACAAATATTACAAGGCTAAACCCTACTCCTATTAGGTACAAAAAAAAAAGGGTGGGGTTAGCCACTAAAGAGAAGAAACAAGGGGGGGAAGGGTAGAAACTCTCTAACAAAAAATGAGTTTCCCGAGTGGGACAAACTAGGGGACAACACAGTCTAATAATACTAAATGGGAAAGACTATCTATATATAAGAAAACTACAAAGGTAGATTTTAAGCTAATAAGACCAAAAAAGATTAATACGACCTGAGCCAAGTAAAAATGCAACCTCGTAGCTGAAGCGGAAAACGAGATCTGGGTATCTAGCGCCAAGCATTGTGGGATATGGGGAGGCCTCGAGCCAGTAAATAGCTCTCAAGCTTTAGTAGATAGCAGAGTCGGAGCCGAGGATTGGCTCCAAACCCAACCAGCAAGAATGAAGGCGAGTGAGACAACTTAACATCAATTGTTCTGATTTTCTGAAGTCCTTCATTCTGTGCAGATAGAAATGCAACTGTCTATGAACATCAAGTAAATGAAGCATATATTCACCTTTAGAGTGATTAAGGAAAAAAAGAGTGGAAGATGAATAGATTGGTTAATATTTGCTTCCGTGGCTACTTTGGGCATAAAGGAAAGATTCATCCTCAAGGAAACCCTGTCAATGAAAAAAGTTATGTATAGTGGCTTTGATGGGTTTGAAGAATAGGTTTGAAGTTCTGATACCCTCTTGGCAGAAGAAATGGTCACCAAAAAGACAGTCTTCCGAGACAAAAACTTTAGATCATGGGAGGCAGCCAGTTCCAAAGGTTTCTGAGTGAGACCTTGCGAAATCAAGGTCAAGTCCCATAGTGGAGAAGGCTCTTTAATTGGGGGCCTGAGTAGGAGATTTTCATAAAGGCCTTACACAATAAAGTGATAGAAATTGGTGTTAGGTCCGATGTGGCATGAAAATTGGCAATCACAGCCAGATGCAACTTAATTATGGAGAAACTGTCACCTTGTTGAAAGAGCGAAATTAGGAAGAGAAGAATGGCAGAAACTGGAGATGAAAAAGGGTCTATTTTCCTGTCTAAAGCCAAGATGGAAAATCTCTTCCACTTGATATGGCACGTTTTTTTGGTAGAAGGTTTCTGCGATGCAATATGTTATGGACTGGGGAAGCTAGCCTGGACTGCCTTAAAATCATTGGAAGTGGAGGAACCAAGTGGCCAGTCTTGGAGATCTGAGGTTGGGAAGGAGATGTTCTGCCAGATCAGATCCTGTCTGGGATCTAGTATCCATGGTGGATATTTGGTGCGAGACCAGAGAAAGGTTAAACATACCTGATGAGGCCAGCAAGGGTCAATGAGGATTAGAGTACTCTTCAACCTGCTGGCTTTCTGTAGAACTTTGGGATCAGGGGGTTTGGAGAATAAGCATACAGGAGACCCAAGGGCCAATCATGGATTAGAGCAAACCTGGGTGACTCCCCCTTTGAAGGGATCAGAGCGAGGTATTTGCTGCACTGGTTGCTCAAGAGAGAAGCAAATGGGTCATAACAAGGCACGCCCCAATGGCTGAAGATTTTATCTGCTACTGCTTGGTTCAAGGACCACTCATGTGGACTCCAAATAGATCTGCTTAGTCTGCCACTAACACATTGGTTTCGCTGGCTATGTGCACTGCAAGGAGAAAGAGATTGTACACTCCCATACTCTCATGGCCTCTCTGCACAAAGGGTATGAACGGGTTCCCCACTGTTTGTTGATATACCAGACTGACATTGTCTGAATGAACTGCTATCATTCCCAGAGTGAGGCAATCATGGAAGGCTTGCAACACCAAAGGACTGTTCTTATCACCAGGATACTGATGTGCAATTGGGTCTCTATAGAGGACCATGTACGTAATGTCCCACCCCACCAAGAAGCCGTCTGTGGTCACTGTCGCTGTTGGAGGAGGAACAGAGAAGGGCCTGCCTAGGTAAAGGTCTTTTGAGAAAAGCCACCACTGAAGAGGTCATCTGCAGAACTGACAGCTTGATCCGATGACTCAATGGGTGAAACAGAATAGACCATTGGAATGAGAAGTCCACTGAGGAACTCTCATGAAAAATCTTGCTAGCGGGATCAGTAGGATGGCAACTGACGTGGAACCTAGGGTTTTCAATAAAAGCAATACTGGGGGGTTGGGCATGTCTAGCAAGAACTGTACTTGTCATCTGAATAAGAGCACCTTGTGTGTTAGTAAGGATACTACCCCAGTGACATATTTCAGTTTCATTCCTATGAATTATATGGTCTGTACAGGGGTCAATTTGGATTTTCTCACGTTTATATTGAGCCCCAGCTGGCTGAATGAATGTAGTAGGAATTGCACCGCCTGACCCAGTTGATGCTTCATAGGTGCCATTAGGAGCCAATCATCCAAGTACGGAAACATCTGAAATTCTTGCAGTCTCAGGTGAGCTGCCACCACTAATATGCATTTGGTAAACATGCAATGGGCTGCACTGAGTCCAAAGGGCAGTGTTCTGAATTGACAATGGCTGGCTCCCAGTCGGAAGCGCAAGTGTCTCCTGGAGCGTCTGGGGATCTTTATGTGGTAGTACATGTCCTGGAGATCTATACAGCACATCCAATCATCCTTGCACGGTAAAGGCAGAATGGACTAAACAGTCACCATGCAAAATTTCAACTTCTTGACATACAGATTCAATTTGCTCAGGTCCAATATGGAGCTTAGGTCCCTTGTCTTTTTTGGCACAGAAAAGAAGCGTGAATAAGGGCAGCATACTTGGTGTGCGGTTGGTACCTTCTGGATGGCTCTTTTTTCCAGAGGTTTCTGAAGCTCTTGAAGGGCCTGCTCCCTCTGACTGGGTGGTACATTAGAGAGTCTTCTTTTGGTGGGTGGAGGAAGGGAAAAGAGAATGTAGTATCCTCAGTATTATGTTCAGCACTCTACCCTGTTATTTTTGCCCAAGCATCCAGGTGCAAGGAAAATCTTCCCGACTGCCTCCACAGTAAAACAGTCAGGCAACACTTCAGGACAGCTGGTAGCACTTGTCCAAGAAAGGTTCTCTAAAGCCCCAATTCTGCAGACCCCTTTGCCTCTGGGGCAGCACCATCCATTAAATCCTCGTAAGACTCCTGGAAAGGACTCTGATATCTTGAACATCATCTTCCCGCTAGGTTGGTTCCTTGAGAAGGTCTTTTGTGGGGAAGAAAACTTGATCCATATGGCAGACGGGATTTTTCCTTCTGGTTCACTGCGGAGGAGGGTCTCCTTGACCGATGGTCCAAACAAGGAGGAGCTACTGAATGCAGCATTGGTAAAAGACACCTTGAAGGGTTCTGCAAACCTGCAAAGCCTCAAGCAGGCATGACTCCTAAGGGCTATGCCTGTTCCGGCCGCTCATAAGGTTTGTTCCGCAGCACTGGAAATCAGCTTCATCGAGGAAATGGCTAGGGAGGATAGGGTGGCCAGTTGGAAAGACACCTTCTGGAAGTCCACTGCCGACATGGACCCTGAAACAGAATTGGTAAGCTGCTGAACCAGGTCCCATTGCAGATGACTGAAATGGGCCAGGTAATTTAACGCTCTCGGAGGAAATGTGGCCGAGGTCTAAACGTGCTCCCATGTCTGTCCAGCTCCCGAGATTCCTTGTCTGTGGGGGGTAGAAAGTGGAGCTTTGTTCTGCCAGTTCCATCTTTGTAGCTGGTGACACTATGACACCATCAACTGGGATGCCCTTACTCCAATGAAAATGGTCAGCAGAGGGGTTCAAATATCTATCCACTTGCTTGGGAATGGGCGACATGGTGTCAGGTTCCTTCCAAGCACGGTGGGACACAAATCAACAAGTTCATCCACTATTGGGGTCACCCAGGCTGTAGATGTGCCCATCCCAAAGGCCTCCAAAAAGACAGATTCCTCAGCAGAGGAGGTTTGGGCACACCATCCACTCTTACGCTTCAGAATTTCCTGAATATCTCCAAAGGAGATTTCTTCAGTTGGTGAGTGGGGGGACCCCTCGCCTCCATCTAAATCCATATCTTCGGTTAATGACTCCAAGGGGGAGTCCAGCTGCTTCTTCTTGCATGTCCCTCTTCCAAGGTACCTCTTCTGCGGGGGACTCAGTGGAGGACTCGGAAGAAGGGGGGGTTCACTAGTGGAAGGGAAGTCTGGAAGGCCTGTTGGGCAGGTTGACCGTGGACAGGATATAAGAAGCCAGACTCGGACTGCATAGAAGCTGGATTGGTTCGGGGGGGCAAGGAGACAACTCTAGGCCTAGAGAATGCCCTGCCAGCTGGAAGGCTGCCAAACCTGGACATCTCTCCCACTCTCTCCTTGAAGCCGGCAAAGCCTCAGAAGAGAAGGTGGACACCACTGCGGACCTGGCACCTCTAAACACCAGCCCCAAACTGTCAAGAGCTGAAGCTCTGAGAGATAGGGACTGATCCAACCATGTCAGAGCAGAGCCCCCCCCCCCAAGAGTTGACGCTGACCTCACAGGTCTCGGACCCGCTCTGCTCTGACAGATTCGGTACCTAGCAAGTCTGGGACACTGCTGGAATCAAGCAAGTATGGATCCTTGAATCTGAAGTCTCTCTCGGGGTGTCTATAATCTGGGGTTCCAAAGACAGGGGTCAGATCGGAAGAAGTGGCAGCAAAGGAGTACAGCACTTTCACGGATCCAAATTGGGATGGAGACCGTAAAAGCCCCAACTCAATCTGAGCCTTTAAGAGGCTTTCTCATCATCTTGTCCATATCGGAGCGGGAAAGTCTGGATGACCTGGAAGAAACGGAGAAGTAAGTAGACCTTACAGGTGATTGTACCAGCCTGACTGGAGAGGGAGATTTGCTGTACCTTGGAGTGTGGCTATGAGATCTCCAATCTGAAGCTCTGGAACCAAAGGAGGGAGGGGAGCTCCTAATAGTCAGAACCTCTCACTGGTTCGAAACCTGTTTGGGATGTGACATTCTAGGATCTGAAGAGGCTCGGAATCAATGGCGGATTACACCTGGAGTAAACTCCGGATCTGAGGAGCCTTTCGAACCCGAAGGTTTGCTCTCTCTTGGATCTGGCAGTTTGGACCTTTTCTCCAGTCTGGACAATGAGACCCCCGGAGAGGCAGAATGGGCTCACTTACAATGTTCCTTGCCCTCCTTGGGATCTTTGGAGGAGCAGGTTTGGCAAGAGTCTGATCACCAGAGGAAGGCAACAGTCCTCATAAAATCAATTTGTTGTGCTCGTCTGCCATGGCATGGGGTTAAAGGCTGCGCACACCTCACAGTCCTGACAGAGGTGAGCAGGACCCATGCAATACACACACCTCTTGTGGACATCAGAGTGTGGAATCTTGTGCCCACAAGAGGAGCAACACTTAAAGTCAGTTTGTTTACTTTTCATGACACACTATGCAAGGGGTTAAACAATGCAAATGAAAAATGTAAAGCACCACACCACCAAGCACATACATGCACTTGCACACACAAGAAAGAAAAAGAAGTTATGTACCTACCATAATGTTCTATGTTAGTTGTCTTCATCTCGCCTTCTTTCTTGCTGGTTGGGATCGGAGACGATCCTTGGCTCTGACTCGGCCATCTTCTATAGCTCGAGAGCTGTTTACTGGCTGGAGGCTACCCCTTATCCCATGATGCCTAGCGCTAGCTACCCAGATCTCGTTTGTAATAGCTAACCCCAGACATAGCCAGAGAATCAACCTGTCCAAACAAACAGGTTGAGCAAACCTGTCATACTCTCAGTCAGTAGAGGAAACAAACCAGAGAACACTCAGCCAGTGAAACCAAAACTCCTCTCGATCCAACAGGACAGGGGGACGGAGGGTGGGACGCAAGAAAGAAGGCGAAATGAAGACAACTAACATGGAACGTTATGGTAGGTACATAACTTCTTTATGTTAAGTTGTGTATCTCGCCTTCGTTCTTGCTGGTTGGGACAGCGTCCCTAGCTCCTACAATCTTGGGTGGCTCATTGGAACAGACTCTTTAGGACAGTGGAACCAAAGTCAACTCTGCTCCTGGAGACCATATCTAGCTTGAAGTGATAAATAAAGGTATGAGGATTTGCCCACGTGGCAGCTGCACAGATAGAATCCATGGGCCACCTAGATTGGAAGGTCACAGAGGTGGCCAAAGCCCTAGTAGAATGACCTTTTGGTTTGATAAGCAACTCTAGTTTCTCAATTGATAAATGAAAGTAATAATGTGAGACAACCACCTGGATAAGGTCTCTTTGGAAACTGGGAGACCTTGTTTGCCTAGGGCGTAGGAAAGGAATAGTTGGTCCGACTTCCTTATATCCTTAGTCCTATGCAAGTAGAAACGCAATTGTCTATGAACATCCAATTGGTACAATTTGTATTCTGCCTTGTTGGTGTGGTTAGGGAAAAACACAGGAAGGTCTATAGATTGGTTTAAATTGTTTTCTGAGCAGACTTTCGGAAGGAAAGAGGGATTAGTCCTCAGAGCAACCCTGTCCTTATGAAAAACCAAGTATGGAGGACGAACACATAGTGCCTGAAGTTCAGAGACGCATCTGGCTGAAGTAATAGCTACCAGAAAAAGTGTTTTCCAAGATAGAAACTTGATGGAGCAGGATGCTGCAGGTTCAAAGTGGAGCATAATTAAGGAGGTCAGTACCAAATTAAGGTCCCAAGGAGGAGAGGGATCTCTCACTGGAGGTCTAAGGAGAGTAGTCCCTCTTAAAAAGGCTTTACACAGCTTATGAGACTTAATGTTTGAATTAGACAACCCAACATGAAAGTTAGAAATGGCCACCAATTGAACCCTGATTGTAGCAGAAGCGGACCCAGAATGAAAAAGCTGTGCTAGGAACTCCAAAATTTCATGGACTGTGGCTGAAAAAGGATCCATGTTCCTAGCCTCTGCCCAACAAGAAAAACGTTTCCATTTGCTAGCATAAGTCTTTCTAGTTGTGAGCTGGAGTGTTTGGAGAGATTGATGCAGCCCGCCTGATTGATGAATCAGTAGGTCTGGAATCGGATCCAGAGTCCAGGGCTGATCGAGAAGGTAATGGTGCAGGAACGGAAACCATATCTGTCGAGGCCAGTAGGGGGCAATGAGGATCATTTTGCAACCCAACGATATTGCTTTCTGTATGAGTTTCGGTATCAGGGGAAACGAGGGGAAGGCATAAAGAAGTCCCTGAGACCAACCGTGGACTAGAGCATCTGTGGGTGGGTGACCTGTAAGCGGAAGAAGTAGTTGCTGCATTTGCTGTTGAAGGGGGTGGCAAAAAGATCGCAGCAAGGCTGTCCCCATTTGCGGAAGATCAGATCCGGAACTACCCGATTCAGAGACCACTCGTGAGGCATGAGAATAGCTCTGCTGAGACTGTCCGCTATGACGCTGGACCTTCCAGGGATGTGCGTCGCAATCAGAAATCGATGGGAAGAAATTGCCCACTGCCATAGTCTGAGTGTTACTCGACATACAGGGTAGGACTTGGTTCCGGCCTGCTTGCTGATGTACCACACCACTGACATGTTGTCTGTTTGAATTGCAATGGTTCCAGAAGGGAGAGAGTCTTGAAGAGTTTGCAATGCTAGGAGCACAGCTCTCTTCTAGGACGTTTATATGCAGGTGGTACTCGTGAGGCTGCCAAGTGCCTTGGACTGTCCTGCCCTGATAATGCCCCCCCCCACCCACCCTATCAGGGAGGCATCTGTGGTCACTGTGGCTACTGAAGGGGGCTGAATGAAGGGTCTGCCCTAAGTCACTAGTGGCAAGACCATCCACCAGGAAAGGTGCCTTTTGCATGCTTCTGTAATCGTGTGAGACATGGGCAGCTGTTGGAAAGACAACTGTGTGAACAGAAGCCACTGAAGGATCCTCATGTGAAAGCGGGCCAGTGGGATTAGAAGAATGGCTGCTGCCATGGAACCCAGAGTTTGAAGAACGGACCTGACTTGGATTCTTTTGCTCTGCATCAGAATTTGTACTTGCTGACAAACTGCAGACACCCTTTCTGGCGATAGCCTTGCGGACATGTTCCTTGTGTCTAAGTATGCACCTACATAGGTGATAGTTTGACAGGGTAACAAGGCAGATTTTTCAAAGTTTATTGTAATGCCTAACTGGGAGCAGATTGTGATTGTGTAGTCCCTGGCTTGAAGAAGTTGATGCCTGGTAGTAGCAGTGAGGAGCCAGTCATCTAGATATGGAAACACCTGGAATCCTCGACGTCTCAGGTGAGCCGTGACCACTGCCATACATTTGGTAAACATCCTGGGGGCTGTGGTGATACCAGAGCTCTGAACTGGTAATGACTGGCTCCCAGCTGGAGGGGAAGGAATCTCCTGGAGCGCCTGTCCATTTTGATGTGGTAGTACGCATCCTGAAGATCTATGGAGCACATCCAATTGTCCTGACCCAGAAAGGGTAGAATGGACTGTAGCGTGACCATCCAAAACTTTGTTCTTTGAACAGACTTGTTTAGTCTGCTGAGATCCAGAATCGGTCTCCAGTCACCTGTCTTTTCTGGTACCAAAAAGAACCTCGAGTAAGTTCCGGATCCGTGTTGGTCTGCCGGGACTTTCTGGATGACTCTTTTTTTCTAGCAGTCTTGAAACTTCTATGACTGCTTGGTCCCTCAGATTGGGTGGAACATCTGGAAGGGATTTGCTCGATGGTAAGGGGGGTTGAGAGAAGGGAATTTTGTAACCTCCAGATATAATTGACCATACCCATTTGTCCTGTGTTAAATTTAGCCAGGCTTTTGGGTACAGTGAAAGTCTTCCCCCGACTGCCTCCAGAGGCGGGCAGCCGGGCAACCCCTCAGGGATGCTGAAAGGGCTTCTCAGAGAAGGATTCTCTGTTGCCCTGGTTCTGTGGACCCCTTCTGTCACGAAGGCGGCACTTATTGTTATTTCCTCCTCTGCCCCCTGGAGGAAAAATCACTACATGTGTCAGGCGAGGCTCCCTGGGATTTTTAGAACCACATTTTGCCACTCTTCTGACCCTTGGGGTATGGTCTGGAAGGAGTGGAAAAACAGACTCCCACGGCAGAGAGAGTCTTGCCTTTTTGCTCACACCTAGTCAAAGTGTCTTTCACCTGTGGTCCAAAAAGAAAGAAACCATCAAAGGGGGTGTTAGTGAATGACGCTCTAAAGGGTCCCGCAAAGTTACACAGCCGCATCTATGCATGTCTCCCAAGGGCCACGCCCGTACCTGCGGCTCTACTAGGCACCATCGGCTGCATAAGAGATGAGCCTCATGGAGGAGTTGACTACAGAATTAAGGGTCGCCAACTGGGAAGCCACTTTGGCTTGAGCCCCCTCAGCTGATGGATCTTGAAGGGTATCTCAGAGCTCTTTAAGGAGACCCCTCTGAAGCCGGGTAAAATGGCATAAGTAGTTCAGTGACCTCATGGAAAAGGTCGCTGAAGCAAACATTCGCTTCCCATATCTGTCCATGGTCCTAGACTCCTTGTTAGGAGGATGGACAGACGAATAGGTTTCCGCGAACTCTTTTTTGGTGGCTGCTGCTACCACTATGGCATCAACAGGAACACCTTTGGTAAGGAACTGCTTATCATGGGGTACTGTGATAAACTTGCCAGGTCTTCTCGGAGTTGGTTCCACTGTAGCCGGGGCTGACCAAGCCTTTCGAGCCATCACGGACATAAGTGGATCGAAAGGTGGAGAAACCCAGGAGGTAGAAGGTCAGGAACTGAACGCATCCAGGAATACAGACTCATCCTTGGTAGGGGCTAGGGAATTCCAGTTCCCCCTCTGCTTAAGCATTTCGAGGATGTCCGAAAAGGAAACATCTTCAGAGGGGGATCTCTGGCACCCTTCCGAATCATCTAAGTCTGTATCAGAAGTGACAGACTCAGGGGAGTCAATGTGCTTCCTCTTGCACTTCTTACAAGGGGGCACCTCTGAATGTTCAGGGGAGGCCTCAGAAGAAGAGGAAACTTCCAATGGGGTGCCTTGGAGTGCCAGTTCCCCACTCTTGGGGTCTGAAGGAGGAGCAGAGGTTGGCACAGGCACTACAGTGGACGGAGCCGGTGGGGCTGATAGTGGAGCTGACTCAGTGGCCAGCACACTCCTCATGACATCGAAGGCGTCCCTGCCACGACGCAGAGAAGGCTCCGGTTCTGAGGAAATCAGAATCCTTCTCCGCACCAAGGGAGATAGCTCCGAGGCCGATGTAGGAGCCGAGCTAACCAGCGCCGAAGCTCTGAGAAGGAGAACGGGGTCGGACAAGGGTCCGATGCCACTCGCCCCCTCGGAGCCGAGAGAGCCCCAGCACCCAGATCCCTCGACGGATGGCACCATTGAGGGAATTGGAGCAGACGACGGAACCCAAGGAGATAAGGTTATCGGTGCCGACGGTTCCACTACTCGAACCCCAACGAACTCCGGCTCCCAGCTCAATGGAGTCGGAGGTGGAACATCGATGGAAGTGGACGGAGCCGACACCTGTTGGAGGACTGGACATTTTGGCAAGTGCCTGTGACTTTAGCAACCTACTGACCACTCTCTCAACGTCATGATCCGAGAGCCTAGAGGATGGAGAGGAGTGAGATGATCTGTGACTGCGCTCGCTTTGCAGCAGGGGAGACCGAGGAGTCGAATGTATCGATTCCAGAGAAGGGGACCTCTGCCTCTTGTGGCTCCACAAAGGCTCAGAGTCGACAGGGAGATAGTCTTATCGGTTCCAGCCGGAACCGAAGTAGCAGGTAAAGACTGAACCAAAGACGACTCCAAACTTGGAGTCGATGATTTGGTAGATTTAGGGGATTTCACAGGCTGAGTCTTGGTCGGTGAACCCTGGGGCTTTAAAAGGCCCCTAAGAATAAGCTTATTCTTACGCTCCTACAGAACTCTTGGGCTAAATGCATGGCAGATAGAACACGAGTCCTGCAGGTGCACAGCGCCTAAACAATAGACGTAAGAAGTGTGCCCAATCTGTCAGCTGCATTTTCTGACAGCATGAGTCACAATTCTTGAACCCAGACACCTTGGATTCTTTGGACATCCTGTAACAGAAAAATACAACAATAGCTAAAGTTTATTTATTTGTTTTTTTTTTTTTAAATAGGAAAGCCTCTAACTCAAACGACTAGCCTATAAAGAAGATCGAAGGAAAGCCTCTAACTTAAACGGCAAACCTGACAGAAATAAGGAGAAGGGGGGGGGGGGGACTCTCTAAATTAAACGAGTTCTAAAGGGACGGGAAGGAATCTACAAATACACACTTAACAACACAACAAATATATGACTAACAACTAACAAAAATCCCTAGGAAAAATACTATTTCTGGTAAAGAAGTTCTATAAAGAAACTTTATACAAGCCCGAGCCAGAAAAACGACACCTCGTAGCTGAAGCGGCAAATGAGATCTGGGTAGCTAGCGCTAGGCATCATGGAATAAGGGGTAGCCTCGAGCCAGTAAACAGCTCTCGAGCTATAGAAGATGGCCGAGTCAGAGCAGAGGATTGGCTCCGATCCCAACTAGCAAGAACGAAGGCGAGATAGACAACTTAACATCAATAATTATATAGAAATTTTTTAAAAAGAGAAAGTGAAAGACCACTTTTTGGGGGGGGGGGCTATTGCAAACTACTCAAAGTCAGGAGAGGAAAAGAAAAAGTACAGTTGTGTACACTTACCACAAATGTAAATGTTTGAGTGTATTCACTGTTGCAGTCATTACATTTGGGTAGATTCCCAAAGCAAAGGTTGGGAAGATGGATTTATACAGCATTAGGAACAGCTATAAGGCCCTGCAAAACAGCAGTGGCAAAGCCAGCTCTTGATTTAGAGAAAATTGGTAAGTGATAATGCTTGGTGAAAGTATGAACTGAACTCCAGGTAGCAGCTTCTAGAATATCCTTGGTAGGAACACCTCTGAGAAAGGCTGTTGAAGTAGACACAGCCCTGGTGGAATGAGATCTTATCCCCTGGGGGATAGGTTTTCCATGGTGCTTATAACAGAAATGAATACAATGGCTTATCCATTTAGAAATAGTTTGCTTTGAAATAGCCTTCTCCTCTGCCCCTGCAGCAAATTCTACCAGCAGTTCAGATTTACTTTGAAATTTAGTCCTGTCCAAGTAGAATCTAAGTTGTCTGTGTACATCCAATGAATGAAGAATCCGCTCTCCCTTGTTCTGTGGATTGGGAAAGAAAGTTGGCAAATGAGCGGACTGATTAAGAGCCACACTGGATACCAACTTGGGCATGAATGATGGACTGGTCCTGAGTGACACCCTGTCCGCATGAAAGATGATGAAAGGCTCCACTGCCATAAGGGCTTGCAATTCAGATATCCTTCTAGCTGAAGTGATTGCTAAAAGGAAGGCTGTTTTTCAGGACAGAAATTTTAAGTCTGCAGTTGCAGCTGGCTCGAAAGGAGGTAGAGTGAGTTTCTCCAATACAAAGTTAAGGTCCCAGGCAGGGGTTGGAGCTCTCTTGGGTGGTCTCAAGTTTTTGGCCCCTCTGAGATACTGCTTTAGAAGAGGATGAGATAAAAGGAGGGGGGGGGGTCTGTGTTGTAATGAACTGAAATGGCTGAGGCATGGATTTTTATGGAAGAAAAAGACAGGCCTTTGTGAAGCATCTCGGTTAAGTATTGCAAAATCTGAGGTAAACTGAGCACTGCTGTGCTCATCCCTTGAGATTGATTCCAGGCACAGAATATTTTCCATTTGTCGGCATAAGACTTTCTAGTACTAGGTCTTCTCGCCTCCAAAATGACACCCATCGCAGGTTTGCTGAGGGATGCTAAGGGGGAATTTAAATGATTAGCCAAGCTGCAAGATTCAATGTTTGGAGCTGAGGGTGCAGAATTTGGTTCCCCTGCTGAGACAGTAAGGTAGGTGTCTGAGGCAGATGCCATGGGGAAATGTGTGACACTGCGCAGGAGTGGGTACCAGTGTTGGCGAGGCCAGTCCAGAGCAATCAAAGTAATTTTTGGTTTGTCCCGTTTGACTTTTAGTAGAGCTTTTGAGAGCAAAGGCAGAGGGGGAAAGGCATAGACTTTATAGGTTTTTCCAGCTGAAGGGCAGAGCATCCACTTTCCAGGCTTTTTTGTGAGGAGTTCTTGTGCAAAATTTGTCCAACTGGTAGCTCTGGGGTGAGGCAAAAAGATCTATGTCTGGGCTCCGCCATTTGCATGTCAACATGTTGAAAATCTGTGGTTCCAGTTTCCATTCACGAGGGTCCATAAGATTTCTGCTTAGTTTGCCTGCCAGAACATTCTGCTTCCCTGGTAGGAATTGAGCCTGTAGTTGTACTTGGTAGCTTAAGGCCGTGTTCCACAATGCCATGGCTAGTCTGCAGAGGGATTAGGAATGTGTAACCCCCTGCTTGTTTATGTACCACGTAACCGTGGTGTTGTCTGTCTTTATCAGTAATTGTCCTGGATGAAGGTAGTACTTGAAGGCTGTCAGTGCATTTCATATTACATTTTGCTGCAGTTGCACTTTATGGTTTATGTGTATAGTAAGGTTTTTTAGAAGTTTTAGATATTTTTAAGAACTATTATATATGTTTTTAGGATATTAATATATTATTATTAATATATTTATAAAACACAATGAATTATTTGAATCCCAACAGATTTTAACAAATATGCATGTTATGGTTATCGATATCCAGGTTGTAAATTTAAGTTACACATATATATTTTTTCGATATACCTTATTTAAGAATGTAATTTTATTTTTTCTAATTAAGTCAGATGACCATTAAGAATTATAAATAGGTTTGGGTTCCTCTTAAGCACATCTTGATAAACTGCTAGTTGTCTTTACTGTTGTCCACATATTAAAGACTTTTGCAGAAAACTTCATTGGTTTGGCCCCGCTGTGTGGTTTTTTACTACTTCTTGGTACTACTACTTACAATTCTGTGCAGCTAGTATTTCTTTTTGATTGATATGAAGGTGCATTTGTTTTGGGCTTCATTTGCCCTGAATGCACTTCCCTGCCAGATGAGCCCCCCCATGCATAGTCTGATGCGTCTGTAGTTAGGGTTTGGGTGGCAGGGGGTGGTGTGAATGGCAGTCCCTTGTTTTGGTGGCAGGCCTCTGCCCACCATAGGAACTCTAGGCGCAGGCAAGGTACGATTGGAATCATTGTTTCCAGGCTGTGACAATGTTGACTCCATACACTTTTTAAGTACCACTAAAGTTTCCTCATATGCAGTCTTGCATATGGAATTAGAAGAATGCAGGAGACCATGAACCCCAAGGCTTGCAGTACTTGCCTTGCAGATAGCAGGGTTTTTGTGGCCACCTGTCTGAAGTAAGTCACCAAATGAATTTGCTTTTCCGGCGTAAGGAAAGTCATCTGGGCAGTTGTATTCAAGCTTGCACCCAGGAATGTAATCTTTTGAGAGGGTACCAGTTGAGATTTCTTTTCGTTTATGGTGTACCCTAGACAGGTTAGAACTCTCTTTACAAACGCCACATGTTTTAGAATAATGGCCTGGTTTTCTGCCTGAATTAGACAATCATCCAGGTATGGATATATTTGAATATTTCTTTGCCTGCAAAATGCAATTACTGGAGCCAGGCACTTTGTGAATACCCTGGACGCAGTAGACAAGCCAAAGGGCAGTGCAGAGAACTGATAATGCATGCAGCCTGCTTTGAAGCGTAGGAATCTTCTGCAAGATTCTCTGACTGGGATATGCAGGTAAGCCTCTTAAGTTGAGAGTTACCAACCAGGCATCCTTGCCTAGCATAGGAAATAACTGGTCAAGAGTCAGCATCTTGAATTTTGGAATGTCCAGGAAGGTGTTTAGAGCAGGCAGGTCCAGAATTGGACGCCATGATTTGTCTTTTCTGGGTACCAGGAAAAAGTCTGGAATAGAAACCTTGTCCCTTTTCCTCTTCTGGTACTAGTTGAATAGCCCCCATGTTTAGGAGGGAAAGTACTTGTTTCTGAGCCTCTGCCCACTGATTTGGGGGCAGGTCTGGCCACCCGTTTGGAGTTGGCAGCATGTGGAAATGAAATCTGTATCCCTGGGATACTATATTTAAAACCTATTTGTCCTGGGTTTTAAGTTGCCAGTTTCTTGAATGAAGAGCCAGTTCCCCCCCAAAGGGGCAGCTAAGAGAAAAGTGCTAGGTAATTTCAAAGGGAAGTCATTGAGACTGTTTACCATAGGGTGGGTTGCCTTGTTGTTTCCAGATTTGGAAGTGGAAGCACCCCATTGCTTAGTTCTGAAAGTCTCTTGGGACTGAAACCTAGTACTTTTGGAATGTCTGGGTTTGACAGTAGTGGCTCTGGAGGGAGCTGGAAAGGACCAGTTCTTAGTAGGCCAATGCCTACTAAATCTAGGAGGTTGTACTTGTAAGAAATCTTTCACAGTTTGCATAGATTTAGCTTTATCTTCTATCTTTTTTTAGAACTTCATCAGCCTTATTGCCAAATAGGCGGTCCTGCTGTAAAGGAGCATGCAAATGTTTTGCTTTAACATGATCAGGCAGAGATTGCTCCTTAAGCCAAGCATGCCTTCTAAGTACAGACCCAGTAACAGCGGCTCTACAAGAGGCCTCTAAAGAATCAAAACCACATTGCAAAGTATGTTTGCCAACTTGTTCAGCTAAATGCAATAAATCTTGCAAATCATTATTCTCCACACAGTCAGAAATCTACATAATTTTCTGTTTAAGCAGTCCCATGATATGCCGTTGATATTTTAGCATATGAAATTGACACTTTAAAGCCCTAATTGCTAATGTTGAAGAAGTATAAACCTTTTTACCCCATCTATCCAGCACCCTGGAGTCTCTATCAGAAGGGAGTAGGATTTTTTGCAGTAGAAGCCTTAATGCCCTTGAGCCCCTGAGAAATGGATTCAGAGTCCACAACAGGATTTTTGAAAATAAATTTGTGGGACTCGGGAATCCTGTAGTACCAGTCTGGTTTGCTAGGGGCTGGAGGTAAGGAATCAGGGGCCATACTGGATTCTGAAAACACATCAACAATATGTAGTACAGGAGGTATAGCCAAAGGCCTATGCTGAGGAAACAGATGTGGAATAAAAGGTAAAGGCCATGGAGGCTTCCTTACCAGACTCCTTAGTATGGGTACCAGTGTTGCGAGGCCAATCTGGAGCTATTAAAATCATCCTTGGCTTGTCTTGTCTGACCTTTAGAGACCTTTGGAAAAAGAGGCAAAAAGGCATACACATGAAGTTTTTTCCAACTGAAAGAAAGAGCATCCACTTTCCAAGCTGTGTGATAAAACCCCCTTTGTGCAAAACTTTGGCAGCTGGTGGTTTAGTGGAGAAGCGAACAGATCTATGTCTGGAGTTCCCCATGACACTGTCAATTTCTGAAATACATGAAGATCCAGTTTCCACTGTGGGGATCCATGATTTGTCTGCTTAACACATCTGCTAAGGAGTTCTGTGCTCCGGCAGAAACCTTGCCTGAAGATTAGTTGCAAGCTGAGAGTCTCCCAAAAATCATTGCTTGCCTGCATAGAGGATAAGAATGTGTTCCCCTTGTTTGTTGATGTACCACATGACAGTTGTGTTGTCTGTTAGAATCAACACCTGCCCTGGAAGAAGTAACTCCTTGAAAGCCATTAATGCAAACTGGACTGCTAACATCTCCTTCACGTTGATATGTAGATGCTGTAGTCTGGCAGGCCACTTGTCTTGTATCCACTTTCCATTTAGATGAGCTCCCAAGCAATGTCAGGCATCTGTCGTTAAAATCTGACCCCCTCGGGCCCGGGTCACAGAGAGTCCCTTGTTTAGGTGACATTCCTGAGCCCACCAAAAAAATTCTTTTGAAGCAAGGTATTATTTGAATGACAGTGTCCAAATCCTGGCAGTGCTGTGTCCATACAGTTTTGAGATACCATTGCAGCTTCCTCATATGCAGTTTGGCATTGGGAAGCACCACAATACAAGATGTCATGAACGCTAAGGGTTGAAGGACTGTCCTTGCAGTCAGCACGGACTGATGAGATAGTTGATGGAAGTAAAGGAAAGATCTTTTGTTTGTCCGGGGTTAAAAAGGCCATCTGGGCTGCTCTATTCAGTCTGACACCCAGAAATCACATGTCTTGAGAGGGTACTAGACTGGACTTTATTTCGTTTACAGAATACCCTAGGCATCTTAGCACTGCTATAAAATATTCCAATGCTGTAGAAGGTCTTCCTTTTTTTGAGCCAGAATCAGGCAATCGTCCAATAAGGATAGATTTGAATTCCTTTTACCGAAGGTATCAGGGCCGCCTTTTTTTTGAGTGAAAGCCAAAGGGGTAGAGAAGATTGGAAAAATTACTCAAAAAGCAGTCTTCCCCCTTGTTTTGGAATAAGGGAAATTCCGAGCTAAAGACCCTCCGGATTTTCCCCCAGAAAAATTTGAAGAAATCGAAAAATGCCAAAAAAAAAAAAAAAAAAAAAAAAGAATAAAAGAAAAAAAAAAAAAAAATAAAAAAAAAAAAAAAAAAAAAAAAAAAAAAAAAAAAAAAAAAAAAAAAAAAAAAAAAAAAAAAAAAAAAAAAAAAAAAAAAAAAAAAAAAAAAAAAAAAAAAAAAAAAAAAAAAAAAAAAAAAAAAAAAAAAAAAAAAAAAAAAAAAAAAAAAAAAAAAAAAAAAAAAAAAAAAAAAAAAAAAAAAAAAAAAAAAAAAAAAAAAAAAAATAAAAAAAAAAAAAAAAAAAAAAAAAAAAAAAAAAAAAAAAAAAAAAAAAAAAAAAAATAAAAAAAAAAAAAAAATCAATCACCCGGAAAAAAAAAATAAAAAAAAAAAAAAAAAAAAAAAAAAAAAAAAAAATTAAATAAAAGCACAAAACCAACAACGCCGTGGTCAGGGCCCCAAACAAGGAACACAAGGGAAAAGGAAAAACCTTTTGAGGTATTGTTTTCCCCCAAGAAAAACAATTAATTTTTCTGACATCCCTTTAAGAGCAAGAAAAACCCAATGTTCTTTCGTTAAAATTGGGCAAAAGAAATGAATAACCTTGATAACCGTTCTGACTTCCTGAAATCTTCTATTCAGTGGAGATCAAAATGTAGTTACCTATATACTTTCAAAAGATGGAGCATGTATTTTCCATTGTTAGCAAAGTTGGGAAAGAAAACAAACAAATTAATGGCTCTATTAATATCTGTTTTAGGGGCTACTTTAGGCAAAAAAAAAAAGACGGCTTGGTCCATAAGGCAACCCTGTCTGTGTGCAAAATAAGAGAGATTTAGAAGAGAGTCTGCAGTTCAGAACCTTGTCTTATAGACATAATGGCTACCAGAAAAGCTGTTTTCCATGATCATTTTAAATAAGACTTGGCTGATGGTTCGAAAGGTTTCTGAGTTAACCTTTGCAACATGACTCTCAAATCCCGGGGGTGGGGGGGGGGGCAAAGAGTCCTTTGTTGGGGGCCTAAGCAAGAAAGTACATTTTATAAAAGCCTTGTACAAGTCTGAAGAAGCATTTCTCCTGAGTGAAAAATAGATAGCTGCCAAATGTACCTTGATAGTAGAAAATCTAGCTCCTCCTTGAAAAATAGATATTAAAAATTTTAGGACCACAGTGTTAGAAGCAGTGAAGAGGTCCAATTCCCGCTGTATAGCCCAGAGAATTTTTTTTCCATTTACTTTTGTAAATCTTCCTTGTAGAAGCCTAGAGGTAAAGACAGAAGTATCTGTCGGACTGGGGAGGAAAGCCTGGGCTGTCTAGTTATCAATGGAATTGGAGAAAACCATGTGGTCAACTTGAGGCCTGAAATGTCCTGATGATGCATCCCAGATGGGTGAGAAATAAGGTCTGGACTAAGGTCCAGCACTCATGGTGAATAACTATGGTGAGACCAAAGGAAGGGGAATCATACTTGATGAAGCCAAATCAGTGTAATGAGGATAACTGTGCTCTTCAACCAAAGTGTCTTCTGTAAGAATTTGGGGATTACAGGTGTCAGGGGATAAGCATAAAGGAAATTGGAGGGCCAAATATTGACACACTGTGAGTTGGGGCTAAAAACCTGCTGCATCCTGCTGTTGTGAGGAGATACAAAGAGGTCACTGCAAGGCTGTTCCCAAGATAGAAAATCTTCTCCACCACCAACTAAGTGACAGAGCACTCATGAGGCATCAAAATGGACCTACTGACTTGTCTGCTAAAATACTGGACTTCCTTATACGAGAGTTTGCCTACTACCACACACTTACTGTCTCTCAACAAAGCGGGTAAGATCAGGCTCCCAGTGTTTGTTGATGTACCAAACCACAGACATGTTGGTCAGTTTCTATCTCAAACGTCCCAAGAGGAAGAAAATCTTGGAAGACCTGCAATGCTGAAGGAGTACTCCTATCTTTAGGTCGATATGCCAAATTGGTCTCTTCTGGGAACCACGTGCCTTGGACCGTCCATCCCAAGAAATTCTACCCCCCCACTCTAGTTGGGAGGTGTCCATGGTTACCATGGCTACTGAAGGCAGAAGTACAAGAGGGTGGCCTTGGAAAACTTTGTTCAACTATTCATCCAAGTAGACGGTCCCTGAATACTGGAGTGAGTTTGACCAGAAAAGAAAAGGGAGGATGAGGAACTGACCACTGAACAGCTAGGGTCAATTGAGGAATGCACACATGAAACTGGGATATAGGAACCAAGGTTATGGCAACTGCCACTGACCCTAGGGCCTGGAGAACGTCTGACTAAGGGGAGAAGGGCATGTAATAATCCTTGCACAATGTGATGGAAGAGATGCTGTCTGACTTGCTGTGTTTAACTGGGCACCTATGAATTCCAGCCTCTGAACACGTTAAAGAGGAGACTTGCAGATGTTGACTAAGATGCTTAGTGACTAACATAAGTGGAGCAAGTAGTCCTTTGGTTCCTTTAGGAGATGCTTGGTTGGGGTGGTGAGGAGCCAGTCGTCTTAGATATAGAGACTGGTATGGCTGTAGGATATTCTAAGAGGATACAGCAGCTGAATCTCTCCAACAAGAGAAAACCCTATCCACTACCTTGACGGTACAAGGAATGGGTGATGCCATAACTGGTTGCACTGGAGCCAAAGCTTTCAATGCTACCATGCCACAACCTTGCCCAAACCCATGCCTCAACGGGAGAGTTTGACATAAGCTGTCCAACACCGAAGGTCCAAGGAGCAGAGAAGTCTCCGACATCATCAGAGTGGAACACCAAGGAGCAGGGATGGTTCCGACAATAGAATGGAACCTAGCTACCCGGACCCAGTGACGACGCTTCAGCAACAAGACTTGTCCTGGTCTAAAAAGTCTAAGTCGAACAAGTCAGGGAAGCTGTCCAAGTCAAAGATCTAGCTTTCTTCGGATCCAAGAGACACACTCAGGTCTCTCGAATCCAACAACTCTGAAACAGTGGGTCAGATCGGAGGAGGAGAGATTACTGCACGAGAAGTAGAAAGGAGGCTTATGGGTCTGATGGGAGAACCGGAATAACCCACATTTGAATCTGAGGAACTTTCTCATCATCCTATCCACTTCAGCTTCTGAAAGGCTCCTGAAGAGCCTGACAGAAGTGGTGGATTGGGGCCAACACACTCTCCTTGGGGTCCCCTGAAGGAAGGGGGGAATGGAGCAGAGGAGAAATGGGCTCTACAGTGAACCCTGGAGACCAGACTCTTGGAGACTTCATATGAATCGTTGTCAGATCAGAGGACGTGGAATCAGACTGCTTCTGCTTCACATCCAAGGGAATTGGATTTGATTTCTTTTGAGGAGTCTCCAAACATGGAGTAGTTTTTGGAGAGGGGGTTGGAGACTGCTTATGTGAATATTTTGCCTCTGAAGAGACTTTGGATGATTTAGTGGGGGGGGGGGTATGAGCCCCTGGTGCAGAGGAAGAAGGTGGCAGTGATCCTTTTAAAAACTAACTTATTTCTATGATCGCTAAGAGGTCTAGAAAACTACCAACAATGGTAAGTAAAGAAATTACCCTCTAGAGGGTAGAAAAGTTGAAAGACAAGGTAAGAAAAAGTGTTGACAACGGTACCTGCAGCTAGAAGATACAGAGAAAAAGGAACCACAAAGTAAAGAACTCTTTTTGAATATAAACTGTGCAATGGAGGTGGGTGAACTAGAAAGATAGGAGGCTAGGAAGATGTACAGAAATTATTTGACTTACAGAAGACAGAACACCCAAAACAGCTCTACGAGATGGATCAGCGTCCGCAGCTATACGGCAACAAATGAGATCTGAGGAATAGCAGGTTGACTAGGGCATTATGGGCAGAAAAAGGAGCTTGAGAGTTTGATACAAGAGTCTTGTAAATGCAAAGGAGTCAGATCAGAGATCCATTCACTGTGGAATGACTATAAGGGACAATATCAGATCTGATGGCAACACTGGACTATACTCTGGATTCTTACTTCAAGAAAAACATCAGGTGGAGGCTGGACAGCAGTAGACTCGGGCCTAGACTTCTTGGCTTTCATTTTGAGCAGCAGCTGTACTTCAGGGTGAGCCAATTTTGCCATGGTACCTTGGGCCAAAAAGCTAGAGATGTTGGTTCTCAAAGTAAATGGAAAGTGAAGAAAGACAACTATGCAAAGTCTTCAGTACAAAAGCCTGACAGATGGAACACTGAGTGAGGTCATTAGGTACAGTTAAGTAAAACACGCACCTATCATGGTGGTCTTTATGGGGAATCAGACTCCCACACTGACATTTACCCTTCTTGGATGACATGTAACCCACTGAACAATATAAGAAAAAGAAAAAAGAAACCCAAAAAGGTACTTCTCCGAAAGACATGGGCTCAGTATCACCAGCAAAGTGAAGGGCATTCAGACAGATGTACAATAACTGCATCTGGACTGGTGGCAACGAAGTTCTGAGTTGGGAGCCTACATAAGTCACCGTTATGCTGTAAACTTGCTCAGGAAGCACACGTCTGATGTACAACACTTCCTAGTTAATAACTGGTCGGACATTGGGCTACCCTTGGCAGGATATCCCAGAGGTGATGAATATTGCAACAGTGATATGGAAGGACATCTGGATGTATCATCACTTGGTCTCCTATTAGGTGTTTAAAACCACCTGAACTGTTTTTCAGGACTGAAGGGGGGCAATGTCTCTTCTCAGATGATCTGGACTATCAAACTCATAATACAGACATGGTGTGGTGTGAAGAAAATTTCTGTCACTTACATTAAGATCTCATTTTTTGGTTACTTCCCAAAGTTCAGAATCATAGGGTAGGATACTGACAGACTAGTAAGCAAAACTTTGTTCTAGGGCTCAACTCCCATCTTAGTCCAGTGCAATGCTTTCAGTATTGTTACCACAACACTAATTCACAGGTCAATCTCTTCTATACTACTTTGTGAACAAGAAGAAACCTTAAGAAACATTGCCAGGTGATATGGCTGCTCCCCCTTATGGATAGAAATAAAGCCACTTTCTTCCAGAAAACAGCCATGACTTCTAATAGGGAGGCACAGTTTCTCATCCAAACCAGTTCCAGCTCAAGACAACTGCTCCAGTGCAAGCTGAAAATCAATTTAAGGCCAAGGCAGCCAACACTGACTACAAACACTTATGCAACTCATCCCTAAATTGGGGACCCTCAAACAAGAAGTTATGTACTCACCATAACGTTCGATGTATGTAGTCCATCTCGCCTCACATTCTTACCCGTGGGTTCAGAGACGAATGTCGGCTCCAACTCGGCCATACTTTAGCTCGAAGTCTTTCAATTGGCTGGGCTAAGATGGTATCCCATGCTGCACTGCTCTCTAGCCCCAGATCTAGTTTGCTGCGAGCACTAGCACTCACTTTCCATGCATAACACCACCTTAGAAAGGAAGAACAAACCAAGAATGAAGGGAATTCTGAAACCAGGCCTAACCTCTAGATCCTCCAGGACGGGGGAAGGTGGGGGGTAAGTAACAATGTGAGGCAAGATGGACTACATACATCGAACGTTATGGTGAGTACATAACTTCTTGATGTTATGTAGTCCAATCTCGCCTACATTCTTATCCGTGGGACAGTGTCCCCAACACCTAAATCCTGGGAGGCTCAGTGGAATATACTCCTGAGCACTGTGGAACCAAAGGAAGACCTGCCTCTAGATACCACATCAAACTTGTAATGAGTAACAAAGGTGTGAGGAGATGCCCAAGTAGCCACAGCACAAATATCATCCATAGACAATATGGCCTGAAAAGCTGTAGACGTAGATACAGACCAGGTAGAGTGAGCCTTCACTCAGAACAGTAAATCTCTTCCCCCTGAAGTATAAATGAAAGAAATACAACAGGAAATCCACCTAGACAACGTGACTTTGGAAACAGGAGACCCAATTCTGTTTTCCGAAAATGAAATGAACAACTGATCAGATTTTTTCTGAGGTGAAATAAAATCATAATTGTCTGTGCACATACAATTGATGAAATTTGAATTCTGCCTCGTTTGAGAACTGAGTAAAAAACACTGGTAATTCAATGGATTGGTTATAACTGATGCTACTTTGGGAAGAAAGGAAGGATTCGGTCTGAGAGAAACTCTGTCCTTATGAAAAATCAAGTAAGGTGGTTTAATTGATAAAGCTTGAAGCTCCAAAACACGTCTCGCTGACGTGATGGCTACCAAAAAGACAGTCTTCCAAGTTAAGAATTTTAAATCACAAGTGGCTTCAGGCTCAAAGGGGGGTGACGTAAGACCCTGTAGAACAAAGTTTAAGTCCCAAGGCATAACAGGTTCAGAGACAGGAGGACGAAGCAACAAAGTGCCTTTCAGGAAAGCCCTACAAAGTCTATGTGCCATTAAACTAGGTTTGTCTGCAACGTGAAAGGTAGAAATCGCTGCCAACTGGACTTTAATGATTGCGGCAGCTGATCCCTGGTTGAAAAGCATAGAGAGGAACTCCAATACTGACGAGATTGGGTCTGTGTAAGGGTCAATCTGTTTGGCATGTGCCCAGATGGAAAATCTCTTCCATTTGCTGTAATAAATCTTCCTGGTCGAAGGCTTATAAGAGGAAGATAGAATATGAACCACATCCGGCGAAAAATGGTGAAGCCTAACTAATGACGGAAGTGGAGTAGCCAAGCTGTCAACCGGAGGGTCCGAAGAGAGGGATGGAGCTGCCCTGACATACGAGTCAGTAAGTCTGGTTGTGGGTCCAGAATCCAAGGAGCGTCCATGAGATAGGGATGGAGAAAGGGGAACCAGATGTGACGAGGTCAGTGTGGAGCAATCAGAATCATTTTGCTTCCCAAGGATTGCGCTTTCTGAATAACCTTTGACAGCAAAGGAACCGGAGGGAAGGCATATAGTAGACCGGAGGGCCAATCGTGGACTAGAGCATCCCTGGGTGACTGCCCCTGAGGGGGGATAAGGGTGAAGTAGCTGCTGCATTTGGCATTGAGGGGACTGGCAAAAAGGTCACAGCAAGGCTGACCCCACCTGCGGAAAATCTGCTCCACAACTTGACAGTTCAGGGACCACTCGTGAGGCATCAGAATAGCTCTGCTTAGCCGGTCTGCGATCACATTGGACTTCCCAACATTTTCTGGTAGCAACGCACAATCCGGGGAAGACACTGCCCACTGCCACACTCGCATGGCCTCTCTGCAAAGGGGATATGACTTGGTTCCTCCCTGTTTGTTCAGATACCATACCACCGACATATTGTCTGAGTGGATTGCAATAGTCCCAAGAGGAAGAAAGCTCTCAAGTGCTTGCAACGCTAGTAACACTGCTCTCATCTCCAGGACATTGATATGCAGATGCATCTCGTGCTCTTGCCACGTGCCTTGGACTGTCCTGCCTAGATAATGCCCCCCACCCCCACCCATCTGGGAGGCATCCGTGGTCACAGTGGCAACCGGAGGCAAAGGAATTATCTTTCCATGAAATGAATAGCAGAATCGAATAATGCAATTTCTATCCATTTTGATTGTGTCTGTTGAAAATTGCTTTTCCTTGCCTCCTGTTGCATATGCTACTGTCAGATAGTAGTTTTCTGCTGGTGTGTCTTCTGTCAGATAAGTAGTTCAGTTGTCTGTGTATCAAGGTGTCTAGCCAGTAGTTTTCCCCCCCTGTGTTCCAAGTTGAGAGGGAATGTAGTAGGTTGAATAATAGGGTTCAAGGAAACCCTGGATACCTTCCTGGTAAAAGTAGGATTGGAGCAGACACTCTATCCTGGTGGAAAGATGAAGGCTGCACTGCCATTAATAATGCTAACTCAGATGATACCTATTTGCTGAAATATTGCTAGCAGGAAGGCAGTTTTCTAAGATAAGAACTGTAAGTCTGCTGTTGCTGCTGGTTCAAAGTGTTAATTTTCTCTAGGTGGTTTCCTTGCGAAGGGTTTTCCCGCATTGAGGTTGTCGGTGTGAAGCCACCAACTGAGATCCTGTCAGCACCTGTCTGTGAGCAGAATAGAGTGAGAAAGTGGAAGATGTTGAAGAGACCACTGGGCGAAGAGTAGCCACTGAAGGAGCCTCATATGTAACCTTGCCAGGGGAACTAACAATCGTAGCAGCCATGGTCCTCAGAGGGAGCAAGGCGTAAATCTGTTGTTGTAAAACTCTGATTCTTTCCTGTGGTAAAAACTCACGCATTAGCACGGTGTCTAATTCGGTGCCTATAAAGGTGACATGCTGCGAGGGCAACAAGGCAGATTTTTCCCAGTTCAAAGTGATGCCCAACTGTTGACATAGGTTGATAGTGGTGTCTCTGGTCTGAAATAGCAGATGCCTGGTGGTGGCAGTAAGGAGCCAGTCGTCCAAGTATGGAAACACTTGGAATCCCAGACGTCTCAAGTGAGCAGTCACCACTGCCATGCAGTTGGTAAACACCTGGGGGCTGTGGTGAGACCAAAGGGCAGGGCTCGAAAGTGAAAGAGACTGGCTCCCAGCCAGAAGCGTAGGTGATTTCTGGATGCCCTGTCCATCTTTATGTGGTAGTAAGCATCCTTGAGGTCGATGGAGCACATCCACACTTCTTTTCCCAACAATGGGAGAATAGATTGCAACGTGACCATTCAAAACTTGGACTTTTGCACATGGGTGTTCAATCGGCTGAGATCCAAAATGGGTCTCAGGTCACATGTCCTTTTCGGCACCAAAAAGAATCTGCAGTAAGTCCCTAATCTGATCTGGGTTTGAGGGGACATGTTGGATGGCTCCTTTTTCTAGCAGCTTTGAAACCTCTGAAGCTGCGGAATCCCTTTGACTGGGTGGAACATCCGGGGTTTTCTTGATTGGAGGGGGAGTTGACGAGAAAGGAATGATATATCCTTCGGAAATTATTCGTAGAATCCATTGGTCCTGGGTGATACCTTGCCAGGCCTCCGGGTATAATGAGATGCGGCCCCTGACTGGCTCTGGAAACGCACAGTCGGGCCTCCCATCAGGAGTGGCGGTAGGGAGAACCACGAAAGGAACCGCGGTCTCCCGAGTTACGAGGGCCTCCTCTGCCCCTAGGGCGGCGTCTACCTGAACCCCCCTCCCCTGACTTTGGAAGGGGATTCACCTTGTGCATCGGGAAAAAAACTCTGATTTCTTGAACCACATCTTCCCACCCCTCTGAACCTTGGGATAAGGCCTAGAGGGAAGGGAAAAACGGACTCCTATGGCAGACAGAGTTTTCCCCTCTTGCTCGCACCTAGTGAGCGTCTTTCACCTTGGTTCCGAACAAAGAGGAACCATCAAACAGGGCGTCAGTGAATGTAGACGAAGGCCTCCGCGAAATGACAAAGGCGCATCCAGGCATGTCTCCTAAGAGCGACTCCTGAACTTGCTGCCCTACCCGCTCCCTCGGCTGCATGAGAGATAAGCCTCATGGAGGAGTTCACAACAGAATTGAGGGTAGACATCTGAGCATTGACTTTCTGAGCCACTGCCTCAGAAACGTTACCCGTTAAGAGTATCTCCAAGGAGATCTCTCTGGAGCAGTGTAAAGTGTGATAAGTAATTCAGTGACCGCAAAGTAAAGGCTGCTGAAGAAAACATATGCTTCCCGTACTGGTCCATAGTCCTAGACTCCTTGTTAGGGGGATGGACGGTGGAAGAAGTCTCAGCCAATTCCTTCTTGGTGGCCTCTGCCACCACCATGGCATCCACAGGGACTCCCTTGGATAGAAAATCCTTATCAGAAGGGGCAGACAAAAATTTAATGGGTCTCCTGGGGACTGGTTCCACAGAGTCAGTAGTTTCCCACACGCTTCGACTAACCAGATCCAGAAGCTCGAAGGGTGGAGACACGCAGGAGGCCGAGGGCTGAGCACCAAAGGCCTTCAGGAACACAGACTCCTCTTCGGAGGGGGCTTTGGATGGCCAGTCGCCCCTTTGCTTCAAAATCTCTAGGATGTCAGAGAAAGAAACATCCTCAGAGGATGACTTAGGGGACCCCTCAGATTCCTCGAGGTCGGTGTCTGACATGAGAAACTCATCTTGGGAATCTATGTGCTTCCTCTTGCATGTTCTCAGAGTTTTTGCCTGAGGAGCCACCCAGAAATACGGGGACCACTCGTGGGGGTACCCTGAGGCCTTGGGGCTCCGCTGTCAAGAGATAGAGGGTGATCAGAGACCAGCACCGGTGCTGTAGGAGACAGAGTGACTGAACAGTATGATGCCGCTGACGACCTGGCTAGAGCGCTCCACATAGTCTCGAAAGCTGGTCCTCCTGGGTCCTAAGATCGACCAGCCACGGAAGACCTCGGATCAGAAGGGACCAGGTCCGAAGCTGAGACAGGAGTCGGGGCTTCCCCACGCCGAAGCACCGAAAGGGAGACTAGGAGCCGAGAGGAGTCCCGAAGCCTCCCCCTCAGGTCCAACCGAGGAATCCCAAGTCCTGAACCCCGTGGACGGCGCCGATTGAGTCAGAGCTGATGTCGGAACATATAAGCCAGGATGGGCTCTCGGAACCGACCTAGGGACATCAAACGGAGCCGAGCACTCCGGCTCCGAAAGATGAGATGCAAGTATCGACGTAGGTAGAGGGACCGGCTCCAGAGCCGACTGGGTCGGAGCTGAAAACAATTTAGCCAGTACCGGTGACTGAAGAAGTCTCTGCACCACTCTATCAACATCCACATCCGATAAGGTCCTGTAGGATTTAGAGGATAGGGAAGGAAATAGAGACCTCCTCTCTGAAGGAGATCTGCGAGGAGGAGATACCGGCCTAATGCTTGGTGACCAGCTCCGAACAAGCTCCGAGAGAATAGGAGCCAAAGCAGGTTCCATAGAAACTGACACTTCCTGCGGCCCCAAGGACAATGGAGCAGAGGATGTCATCGAAGATTTAGCTGTTTTCTCCAGCGGCTCCGAGGATACTGATGGAGCCGGGGATCTCTTTTTAGCCTTAGAAGATTTAGTTTTAGATGGAAAAGACTTAAAGCTGGAAGCACTCTCCAAACCCTCCTCGAAGGAGGGTTTCAGAAGTCCCTTCAAAATCAATTTGTTCTTCCTTTCCTGAAGAACACGCGGGCTAAAAGCATGACAAAAACTACACGATTCCTGGAGGTGAATCGCTCCCAGACAGTACACACAAACAGAGTGTCCATCAGTGATAGACATCTTATAACTGCACTTCGTGCACTTCTTAAAGCCCGAGGGCTTATGCTCCTTAGTATCTTTAGACATAGTCACTACAAAAACTGAGTCACTAACCCAACAACCAGACCAATGGTCAATTAGCCACAAACGCGGGAACAGAACAGACAGTACACCACAAAGACCTCTAACTTAAACGGTCCTAGAACACAAGGTCAAGAGGGAGGACTAGTTCCTCTAAATTAAACGGTCTTAACCCAAAGGAAGTTAATTTAGCACACAAAGGTAAGCGAGGGGACAGACTAGGTCCTCTAACTGAAACAGGCCTAGCCTGCTGGAAACAGCTAGTGGGATACCACAAGAAACATGCTAATTCAAGAAAAAAAAAAAAAAACAACTTTTCCACAAACACAGCTCAAAGATACACACACAAATAGCTATGAAAATAGCTTTTGTTGCAAAAACGTCTCTGCTATAAAGATGAAAAGAATACTTTGCCACAGCCAAGAGCGAGACCATGTCCGAGCTACACGAGCGGCAAACGAGATCTGGGGATAGAGAGCAGTGCAGCATGGGATATCATCTTAGCCCAGGCAATTGAAAGACTATGAGCTAAAGTATGGCCAAGTAGGGGTCGACATTTGGCTCCGAACCCACTGGTAAGAACGTAAGCGAGATTGGACTACATAACATCCTCTTTTGCATGTGGACATCCTGTGCATGGGACAATCACAAATAGAAAGGGAGACAAGGCACATCCTCAGACTCCTACAACTACCTTAAATATATTCTATTTAGTACCAAGAACAACTCTCACTCTTCAAATACACAGGACAGATGGCACACATTTAAGTGGTTTTGAATATGCTTCTCTTACAAAAAAAAAAATAATAAATGCTGTGTACATCCCTCTCAAAACTTATGTGCAAATGGGACCACTACCCACAATGAACTGCTTATACTGCCTTTAACAAAACACATTTTGAAAACAGGAATTCTAAAAGCCTATACATTACCATGCTGCTAAATCAGCTCCTGTCTGCTTATCCCCCTGCATCATGTTTAACTTCTGAACATGGTGTCTGCAGTCTGCTCCAGTGCCCTCTCCATACACCTTTAAAATAAAAAGGAAATGTAAAATATATTACAATGTTATCTATATCACCATTTTCCATATGGCTTGTGACTACTGATAGGTCAGAAAGTGAGATACATCACCTGCTCCTGTGATGAAAATAATTTTAGAACTGGAGATATTAGAAAGGCAGACTAACACCTTGAAAATACAAAAATAAAGTTGACTTACTCCTTTAAAAACTGCCATTCAACAATTCAAATTTGATACAGTCTGACAGCCATCTGGACAATTATTCTGGAGACACTTTCCTAGTCTACTTGGAGCAAAGGAAATAAATGCAAATCCTTCCTTTGACCTTTACTGCAACATAAACTTAACATGCACAAACTAATTATCCATAAAACAATGCAATAACATTGATAAGATTTAAAAGTTTTAAACCATACAGTAAGCATTATATGCAATTCATTTTTTTACAATTAAATAAAAATGTAAAACTTCAAAGCATTAAAAAGCCAAATTTTAAAACTTATTTTCACCAGTACTGAGCCACTATCCTTTTATTAAGTAATGGATATTTTTAAATAACTGAAATAGTTTACTCTGCAAGTATACACACTCACTCTAAGGGCAGATTGAAAGACACAAGGCTCTCTACTAGAAATGCTTGGATGAAACAGGGACAGAGACCTTCGGAAACATTATCCCTGTCAACACTATACTAAGCATGTTCCCAAAGTATTTCTGATATGTTAGTATACAGCCTAGGATACTCCCCCTCCTGCTTTCAGTGATATTTTTAAGACAGGCTGGGGAACACGCTGGCAAACAAACTACAGAAAATTATTTGAAGAGATGGCCCTCTGCATCAAGCTGCTTTACTGTACTGAAAAGTAGAGGGAGTAGGTCAGATATTGATTCAGCTCAGGTGACGTACCACTGACTGAGACTATAACCCACTGTGCATCAAGAAGGCAGCAAGTGAACAGAATATATGTAAATAAGCTATGCATTAAGAGTAATACCCTAAATTAAAGATCATAATACTGTGTGCTTACATGGTGATTATATCTACAGTTTTTGCTGACAGGTATAAGACCTCTTAAAAAGTTTGAGCAACATTATCACATGTTAGCATCAGGTATAATTAGAAGCACCATAGCAACAGAAGGTCCAGCATACTCCTAAAGCAGCAAAGCAAGACAATTTATCCTTTTAATTCTACAAAGTGCAGGAAATAATGAATGAGAGCAATGTCAGCTACATATTTTTTTGAATACGTTCTTATCTGCCACTGCAAAAAGAGGGGTGTGTGGTTAGTTTGGTTGTTGAGGGCAGCTGTGTATGGATGGGATTACACTGCCTTTATTCCGAGTAGGTATTTCGCAGGGGAAATTTCTTGTGCGGTTTCGGAGTATGCACTGGCAGAGATTTCCTAGCTGCAGCTGTTTTACCTTGTTGGTGCAGCCATCGAGTCTGTCAAAGTCTGGGATTATCAGGAGTTTGCCCCCTGACAAGTTTTTTTTTTTTTTTTTTTAATCATAATTTGTATTCATTTTTCCTACAGCAGCAATCAGAAGGGTGCACATAAGAGAAAACATGAACAATCTCAACAGAAAACACAGTGGTAAGTAAACTTACACTACTCGAATAGATCACTGATGCATTAGCCTTAGCTATATCATGTAAGTGTTGTATATCTTGCCAAGGATAGAACAGCTGTCCAGCTTTCAAACTGAACAGCACATTCCATGTGCACCGACCACTGATCACTCAGAGTTGGAGAAAAATCAGCTGTCTGGCTGCCTAGCCCCTCCAAAGTTATTATACAAACTAAAAGGGGAGGCTAGAGCCCTGAAAGGGAACAATGCTAAGTAAACAGAAATCTCTGTCCACACCCTGGCAATAAAAATTACATAAAATATGGGGGAGGGGGGACAACTACTGGAGCAGTGATCTTAGTCAAACACCGACTGTTATACCAAGTTTTATTTACACAACGGTACCATGTTCATACTTATGATTACTACTGCACTAGCCTACGTTATATGGCTAAAATAGCATAGATTATAAAATGTTTGGGAGAACAAAGGATGAGGATTCAGGAGCCCAAGCAGAATGGGCTTAGTTCTACACTTGGAAAAGAAGTCTAGACTAATATTCTGTACATGTATGTACAAAACACCAAATTGCTGCCTCTAGAATACTTCAAGTCCACTTCTTTCCAAAAAGTGCTGAAAAAGCCAAGGCCTAGTAGAATGTGTCTTGACCCCACCTAGAATTAACTTGTTATAGTAAGAACAAAAGGAAATAACAGCATAGACAAACATTTGGAATTTGTCTGCTTTGGCACTTTTTTACCTACATTAAAAAAATAAATAACTTGAGCAGTATTTCTGAATATTGTACTTATATCATTATAGCATCAAAGGCGTCTGTGGACAATCATATTACGAAGAATCCTTTAACTCATTTTTAGGTTCAGGAAAGAAGACTGGGAGATGAATAGCTTCTCTCAATGTAAACTTTTGATACTACTTTGAGAAATAATACTTTATTGATGGTTAAAGAAACCCTTAGTGGAAAATGAGAAATGAGCCTGCAACTCGTATACCCTTCAAGCAGAAATGAGATATCAGCAACACCATTCTCCATGGTAAGATCCCCCGATCAGCCTGTTGAGCTGGTTCAAACGGAGAAGTCATTTAATTTTGCCAAAACAAAATTAATATCCTAAGGAGGAGCCACCTCTTTTCTAGGTGGAAGGGTATGAAAATTTTTTATATACGTACAACAACACTGGACCATTTCATTTCCATCCTGCTGGATTCACACTGGCATAGCAAGTACTCCAGAATAAAGCTCTTTAAACTTCTTCCTCCCACAATGCACTTGCCCTCTCTAGACCAGCTTACGCCAGATCATGTTTGCTGCCTAAGCACATGAGACACAATATGACTCGGAATCCTCAAACAGCAGAAGGCCAGAGGATGATAGAAGGTATGTCTTATCAGACAGACAGGAATGAAAGAATCCACGGTCATGGCAAGTACATAGCTTCCACATCCTTTTTATTCTGTCCTGTCCGATCAGACTATTGGGTTAGAATCCAAGCCACTGGTATGCATGGGTGGTATCTTGATAATAGCCCTTTGAAGATGGAGACTCCAAATGAAACTCTGATCTAGAAGTCAATCAAGCTTGTAGTGCTTAGAAAAGGTATGCAACATCAACCAAGCTTCCACAGCACAAATACTGTCAACTGAAGAATTCTTAAACAAGGCTGTAGATGTAACTACAGAACATGTGGAATGAGCCATGGGTTTAACTGAGAGGGGCTCACTGCAGCTTTGATACAAAAATGTGGTACAGTCTGACAGCCATCTGGACAGAGTGATCCTGGAGACTCTTTCCCAGACTACTTGGAGCAAAGGAAATAAATGCGACTCCTCCCTATGACCTTTAGAGTAACAAAGAACATTTCATTTATCTGAACATACAAGGTATGAAGGGTGCAATCTCATTCAGTGGAATGAATAGGAAGGAATACCGAAAGGCTGACAGATTTTACAAGGATAGTATCCATCAAAACCTATGTATGGCCCGAGTGATGACAAGGCATGCAGTTCAGAAATTCTTCTGGCCAAAGTAATAGCATGAGGAAAAGTTTTCCCAGAATTAAATTTTAAGGCCAAAGGAGAAGCTGACTCAAAAGGATGTTGAGCAAGTTTCCAGACTAAATTTAAGTTACATGGTGGGGCAGGCTGGTTGGTTGGCAGTCGTATAAAAATTCCTCTTCAGCAGGTGTTGTATAAATTTATTCACTGCCAGCAAACAAGAATCTGGTTAAGGAAGAAAATTGGAAACTGGAACCTGCATCAAATAAGGTGAATAGAAACCGCAAAACATTAAGAACGGATTTGAGGATGTTGCCTTACCAAGAGATTAAAATGGTTGCATTTACTAAGGTAGATCTTTCCAAATGGTCTCTTATTGGGACGCAGACTGTATCCTAAAAATCATCTTGAGACAAGGTGAGGCTCATTGCAATCACTTGAACTGGAGAAACCAAATAGTAAGTTTTAGATTCTGCAGAAAGTAGTTAGGCTTCCTGGATGTGTGGGACAGAAGATACAGAGTTGGATTTAACAGCAGAAGCAGCTTCTTTAGATGAAGCCTTAGCAGGTGGAACCACATCTGACTAGGCCAGAAAGGAACAATGAGAATGACCACTGCGCTCTGCATTTGAGGACTTTCTGTAAGAATTCCAGAGTCAGGGGAACTGAAGAATAAGCATGGATTATTCCAGATAGCCACTACTCAACTAGAGAGCTACTTAGGGACTGCTTGCCTTGGGGGATCAAAGCAAAGTAGGTGCTGCACCAAGTACTGGTTGAGAACACAAAAAGATTGCAGCCCAAATGGTTGAAAACTGCATGAGCCACCATCGGATTGAGAGACAATCATCACTGGATAATGGAGAACAAATTATTTTCCCCACACTGATGATTGGATAAAAGATCCACCAAAAGAGGATCTCTCCAAGTATTGGTCAGAAGGATGGGGAAATAAGAGACAAAGGGTCAATTGAGACCACTGATTGCACAATAACCAGTGAACAACCTCATGAGATGCTAAGCAAACTGAACCAGATTACAAGAAGCCATTACACCCAGGACCAAATAAGCTGCAGGTTTGTTCCACAACAGATCTTGTATTGCCTTGTGAAAAGTCTGTATTCTCGCTGAGGGCATGAATACTACATGGCAAACCATGTCTAGAAGGCATTTGATGAACTGCAAGCACTCAGATATTTCAATACTTACAGCAATGCCAAAGGACAAACAAATCTGGGAAGGTAATCACTGGCTTTCTGTAGGTATTCTACTGTTAAGGCAGCCAGCAGCCAAACATCCAAATATGGGAACACAGTGAATATATTTCTGTACTACTTATATTGCTCAAGTTCCTATTCGGAAGACTGGTCTAAATCCCAGACATGGTTTTCTTATTGTGAATGAAATGTTCATAGAAAATACATGTAAAATGCTTACACTGAATAGCTTTAAATATATTAATTTCATAAGCGATAAGGAATCTGAAATGCTCGTTTTATGTTAACCTAAAGCAGTCTATCAATACAATATTTGCCTGATAGTAGAAATGCTTGTTGGTCTCTTATTGTGAACACGGAGCTCACTGTTAATGAAATGCTGATACTGAACTCAGAAAAGCTGAAAATAGAGTTTGGAACAAGCCACAAGATATCAGGTCATCTCACATTTTAAATCTGTAAATCATCAAAAATATAGAATCCTGCTACTTCCAGTTTTATAAGCATTATTTTTGCAATATAATGTCTTTTGAATATATGTAGAAAATCTTTCTATTTTTTTCTCAGACTAATTTTGTAAGAAAAAGGAAAGAGATAATTAAAACATTGCAAATTACCTTTGCAGAACCACAAGGTCCTGCTGACAAGAGAAAAAATTAAGTTGCTAAGGTCACAGCAACAATTTTACATGAGATATCTGTTAAGGTAAAATAACTTCATGTAACACAGTTCAGAGAATAATCTTTATTGTACAGAACACATGTATGTGGGAGACTAAGAGGCCAAGTTCTTATCTCCGTGAACAAGAAACTTCATTCTTTTACATTCTAAATGCTTCTAAGCAGAAAGTACAGTTGTGTAAAATCTTACAACAGTAGATGCCCTGTTGCAGTATTCTTTACCTAAGGGAGAGTACAAGAGCCAAGAAGGAGGAGGGAAGGAAGAAGGCACAGAAGAGCCCTCTATGAACCCATGCAAAATAGCCCTGACAAAATCAGCCCAGGCCCTGGCAATAACATCCAACTTGTAACGTTTGGTGAAAGTATGAAGAGAGGATCAAGCAACAGTCGCAAAGATGAAATTAGTGTCCATTCCTTGAAAAAGGCACCAAAGACTACTGCCGTAATAGAAAGTGCCTTTAACAACAAAGACAGGCATTTGCAGTGAAAACAAACAGAAATTGCCTTAGAAATCTAGGAGAAGATGGTTTGCTTAGTAACAGCCAAACCCAGAGTCCATGAATGATAGAGGAGAAGCTGTGGATAGCAATTAAAGAGTTGAAGGATTTTATCTGGGAAGGGAAGACAGCAAGGGGTCAAGTGGGATAAGCCGATTCTTCCAACAGAACAAGGCAGACTAGGATTACCCAATTTGAGGGGGTATTTTAGAGCAACACAGTTGAGGCTCTTATACATAGCACAAACAGAACACTACAATACAAAGTGGAAAGGAATGACTCTGATACAGGGAGGAAGCTCAAGAATTAAGGAGAGATTGGGATTTTGGATGCAGACTGTTAAGGAGAACAAAAATCATACAATATTCATAAAATAGCAGGGAGTACTAAAAACCAAACCAGCACAAGAATGGAAAAAAGAGATTTTACCGATAGGGATGACTTTTGGTCAGGGATACAGATAACAGACAAGAGGGGGCTAATTTATTGGAGAAAATGGCAAAAGAACCAAGGTATCGGGAGCAAATAACTAAAAAGGGAACTGTAATAGAATGGGAAGAGGCCAAGAATTTATTTGGACTGCAGGTTAGAGATAGCCTTCCCCATCAAGGATTGATATCAGAGTATAGGCAAACAGAAAGAAATAGGGTGCTCCTGAATGAAAGACCAGCACTGGTAGAGTTTTGAATAGAATCAAGAACAGAATCTGCTGTTAAAAAAGGAATAATTAGTAAAACACACAAATTACACAATGACCCGCCCCCCATTAATATTCCAAAACGTGCACGCTGATTGGTCAGCGTGCCCGTTTTAAATCAGACTTATACTAATGAAAAAGCTCCAGTCTCCCAGACTTTTTCCATTAGTATAAGTAGTTTTTTTTTTTTGTTACAGCAATGGAGAACGGAAGAGCTCCGTTGCTGTAATCTCGCTATGTTAAACGGGTTTAACATAGCGAGATAGCTTTAAAAAAAGCAAAGGAGCTCTTCCTTTGTCAGTTGCTTTTTTAAAGCTCTCTCGCTATGTTAAACGGGTTTAACATACCGAGACAGCTTTAAAAAAAGCAACGGAGAAAAGAAGATCTCTGTTGCTTTTTTTTTAAAGCTATCTCGCTATGATAAACTCCTTTAACATAGCAAGACACCTTTTAAAAAGCAACGGAGATCTTGCTTTCTCCGTTGCTTCCACACACAGCTCTGATGTACTGCGTAAGCATTCGTATGCGCAGTACACCAGAACTGCCGCAGAATACCAGACAGCTGCGGAAGGGCAGCACAGAGGCATTATACAATGCCATTATTTAAGAAAAGTATTTTTTTTCTTAAATAATGTCATTGTATAATAGCAATAATCCACGCCTGGGTATGGGTAATGCTGGATTTATCCATGGTGGTCTTTGTTTGGCCACTCGTGCTTCTCCCTCATGACCAAACCACACCAACCGTGGGTAAATCCAGCATTACCCGCACCCAGGCGTGGGTTACTGCTTAAATATTTCATGGTAATTATAAGAATCAATTAGAGGAGCTCAAAAAGACTTGGGAAGACAGACTGGATAAGCAATTCACAGAGAGACAATGGTATGGTATATGTTAATCTCCCAAATATGCAACAAAGTCTAGAAAATTTTGGATCTTTGCTTGGAAGTGTTTGCATAGATATTTTTATACCCCAAGTAAACTCTAAAGAATTTTTCCTCAGGTGGATGGCAAATAATGGAGGTGTGACGGGCAAGAAAGAGGTGGCTGGGAACATTTATTGGGAGTGTAATGAGCTGGCAGACTTTGGGGATTCCCTGTAGACCACTCTGTCAGAGATGCTGGGTGAGCAGATTGGATTGACTGGGGAGATGATTTCTTCGAGTTATGATACAGAATCGGAATTGCCTAGGCATCGTAAAGCCTTGCTGAGTCTAATTATGGTGGCTGACAAAAAGTTGTTGTGTCTTTCGGCTTTTCCCGGTTAGGGGTCGCCACAGCGGAACTCTGGTCCGCTAATGACTGGCAGTAGATTTTCACGTGCCGAGTTACCGGCCCTGACGCACAACTTCAACGAAGGTACGCTCATTCATGCATGTCTCCACACAGACGACGCTCTAGCTGAGAATCGAACAGGACAACGTCTTACTGTGAGGCGACAACGCTATGGTGGCTGACAGAGTAATTACTAGAAAATGGAAATCAAAGTATAGACCAACTTTACTAGAAGTATTGAATATAATAACCTAGATAAAACAAGTGGAATTGGGATCTTTAGAAAAAGGAGGAAACGTACTACATAGGAAAAAATGGAAGTTGTGGGAACAATGTATGCAGTGCAGGAACAAGGTTTAAGCGACAGGATTTGAATGAGCCATACAATGCTTAACTGACAATGACTGGATAGATTCTAAGCAATGTATAATGTTTGCAACTACAGTCGTTTTAGTGGTGTCTGTGATGTATATTGTTTGCAACTAAAGCGGTGTCATGTTGTTTGTTTTTCATTTATATAAATGTAAGATTGCCTATGTCACATGAAAATTTAATAAAGATGCTAGCAGGCAAAAAAAAAAGTCCCTGAATGATGAAAAACAAAAAGTTGCTCAGACTTGCTAATTTCCTTTGTTTTATCTGAACACCTGAGCTGTCTATGGAAATCTAAGGTGCAAAGAACATTCTCAATGGCAGACTGAAAAAGAAAGGAGATGAACAGACTGATTAAGGGGCAACTCATTGACCACCCTGAGCATAAAGGATTACTTTGGAGACGCCCTCTCTCTGTGAAAAACTAATAAATGAGGACTAGCCAAGACAGCCTGAAGCTCAGACACACTCAGGTTGAATTAAGAGCCAAAAGAACAGTCTTCCAAGTACAATGTTGCAAGGAAGTTGAAAAGAAGAATATACTAACTCAGCATGGAGCAGATCACACAAATAAGGGAACCAGAAGAACCTCCACAGAAAAGGCAACCTGATGGAGATACAAGCACCAGTCAAAATCTCTTCCATTTGGATATATAGGATTTTCTGGCAGTAGGTTTCCTGGCCTCCTGCAGAACCCAAAGCACATCCTCAGAAAACAGGCGCCTAAAATAGATCAAAACCCATCATCCACAGTGTCATTTGAAGAGTGGATAGGTGAGGATGAATAGAAGATACGTTGTCTTGTGTGAAAAGATCCATCCAGTGAGGTAACTTGTGATAACTAACTCTGGCCAAATGAAAAAGAAGGGGGAACAAATACTGTCTAGGGTAAAAGGGAGTCACTAACAAGATTTTGGGAGACTCTCACCTGATCTTGTGCAGAACGTGTGGCAATAGAGGAAGGGGGGAGGCATACAGAAACATTTCCTCCAAGGAAAAAACAAGACATCCACTTTCAAAGTCAGAGGACTTGGAACTCTGAAACAGAAGAGAGAAAGTTGTCTGTTCAGAGGGAAGGCAAAAAGATCTACCTGAGGAACAACCCACACATGGACCATGTCCAGGAACACATTTCTGTGAAACATCCATCCTAAAGAGCCTGTGTTCTGGATTTGCTCAGAGTATGCTGCTAGATTGTGTTCTGAGGAAATGCAAAGAACCTGAAGAGTCACCTGATACTGAATAGCTAGATCTCAGACCTGAACAGCTAATCTGCAAAAGAGATGGGACCTCATACCCTCTTTCTTGAAGACATACCACAACACAATGGTATTGTCTGTGAAGACTTTGAAGAGGGCCAGGATGAAAAATGAAAGGATTGTGGAGCCAGAAGCAGAGTTGTCATCTCTTACACTGATATGATCTGACCCTTTGATGAGGTGGCCAGACAACCAAGAAGTTTCCCACCCAAAGTCAGAGGCGCCCTTGTAAAGTCCTGAGAAGGAATCAAAGCCTGGAAGGGAAGCCCTGGATTGAGAGAGAGTTGATGAATCCACCACTGAAGCTCGAATAAGAGACAAGGAAAAGGAACAGGAAACTCCGAGGGGGAGGGCAATGTTGCAGCCACACTGATTTGAGGTACTACTGAAATTTCCTCATATGGAGCCTGGCAAGAAACAGCATGGGAATAGTGGATTCATAAATCCCAGAACCCTAAGAATTTCCTTAGCTGTGAGACAGGATAGAGGAAGAAGAGACTGGAAAAAAGCTGTAAGAGACAGAACCTTAGAAGCAGGGAGAGATGCCAGCATGGGAACGGTCTCTAGCTTGCACCAGAGGAAAACATGATCCAGGGAGGGCATCAGAACTGATTTCTTGAGGTTTACGGTGACCCCAAAACTGTGTAAGAGACAAATGCTAAGCTGGAGATCCTGTAACCGATTGCTGGGAAGAGGAGCTGGGAAGAGGAGTTTGAATGAGCAGGTCGCCTAAATAAGGGAAAATGCATATCACCCAAAGCCTGCAAAGTGCAGTGACAAGACTGAGCCATTTGCTGAATAACCTTGGGGCAGTAGAAAGACCAAAGAGCAAAACAGAGAACTGAAAATGCAAGGAAGAAGCAAACAAATTTCCTGAAAAGGGTGAATGTGGACATGAAGGTATGCATAACTGAGGTCTAGAGAAACAAAAAAGGCCTGGAGAAGTAGAAGAGGAAACAAAGTCTGAAGAGACAAACAATATCTGCAAAGAAGGAACTTTGAGAATGGTGTTGAGCAGAGAAAGTTCCAGAATTGGTCTCCATGTGCCCTCTTTCTGAAAAAAAAGCAAAACATTCTGGAGAAAAAAACCCTTTCCTACCTGGGGTGAGTTGAACAGGCTGAATGGTGCCCTGATCCAAAACGGATTGCAGAACTTGTGGAAATGAGGAAACTGTTCTAAGGGAGGTTGAGGAGTGCCTGAAAGCAAGGGGGAGATTTCCAAACCATAAAATAACCCTGACAAATAAAAGACAGCACCTAAGAGCCTGAGGTGATCAGATGCCAATTTGGAACAGAGAGAAAACAGAACCTGGCAGAGAGAAAGGGAGGCCAAATGCCAAATTGAGATATGCTTGTCCTAAAAATAAGGCTTATGAGACGGAGTCCGAGTGGACTTAGGAGGAATGCGCCTAGACTCCTTCTTACCCTTAAAAGGAAGGTGATTATGTCTACAAACAAAGGCAGACTTAGAAGGGTAATTTCTCTGGCATTTGAGGATGAAGGTATAAAAATATGTTATTATCCTGGTGGGACTTAAATAAATCAGCAGCAGCTGTTCCAAAAGACTTATTCAGAGGGGCATCCAAAAACTTGGCTTTAATATAATCAGGTAAAGCCCGAAGACATAGCCAAGAATAATGCCTTATCACAGAACCAAAGGCAGCAACACTGGAAGAGGCATCAGCTGCGTTTTGAGTGACAGACCCAAGAAGGGAAAGAGCAGAAGCCTTCCCATCAGAATCAGGAAGGTCAGGCATCATCTTAGTCACATGGGAAAGAAGAGCCAAAAGACACCTGGATATGTGCGTCTTCTAATTAACAGCCCTAAAAGACAGACTGGCAGCAGTATACAATTTCTTACCCAACCTTTCCATGGCTTGACTGTCCATATCTGAAAGGAGCTTAGTAGAAAGAAAGAGATTAGAAGGTTTATCAAAGGAAACTGAAACCACTGAAGGATAAACAGAAGGGATTTGCAATCCTCAAGCACCTTGTAGAACCAGTCAGGTTTCTTGGAACTGCAGGCTGAGACTAAGGAGCTACAAAAGCAGCAGTAAAGGAATCCAAAAAGGGCTGCCAAAACAGGAGGGACAGCAAATGGGTCAGAAGCGTCCGTTTGTAGAAGCTCAAGAGACCCAAGAGCAATCTCACTTAAAATACTCCATCATGTGGGCAATAGTACCCATTCTGGGGGCAGTCTGGACATCATGAATTCTCTTCCTCCAAATCATTGTTCAAATGGGAAGGAATTTAAAATGCAAGGGATTCCTCTCCAGAATCCAAGTCCTCATCTGAGCAATTCGATTCTCTAGGCCTGTTAACTGGGGTGGAAGACCAGGGAGGGGTAGGGACAGACACCTTGAGGAGCCTTCAAGGCCATTAAAGGATTGAGCATACCCAGAGTAAATTCCTGCCATTCACAGTGCGAATCTTAGCAACAGGGGAAATATGTTTAATTTTCTGCTTTTTCTTGAGCGAGACGTCTGCTCTAAGTTCTCCACAGGAAGTTCAGACCCTTGGCAAGATTCAATCATGGTAGTAGGGATCTCTTTCCTCAATAAAATCTTAGGAACCTCCCTTGGAAATAATCAGCTGAGGTTCCCACCTAACGTCCACAGCAGACGTTGGAAAACCCTCAAAGGATTTGAAAGAGTTCAGATCCACGCTGGTCTCAGATGGGGTTTGGCAGAGGAATCCAAGCTAAGCACTGGACAATCTTCAGGGCTTTCACCAGCTTCTAGAGTGACGTCCAGGGAAGGCCGGACAGCAACCAGATCAGGCCTAGTCTTCTTAGCAGACTGCTGGCACACCAGACAGAAGGATTCCGTCATAGCACCCTGAGCCAACAGCTCAAGGTATATGGACAAGCAGGATAAAGGACTACATAGGGTCTTAGGAACAAATACTTGACAGACAGACCTCCCAAGCAAAAAAAGGCACTAGTCGTGACAGACTTTATGGGAATCTGTCTCCCACAATGACATTTTCTCTTCTTGGGATGACATGAGCAAAAATACAAGATACAATTGGAAAAAGTGGAGAAGAATCCCCAGTGGGGTACTTATCTAAAAACAGCTTGGTAACCAGCATAGCAAAAGGGCATTCAGATCAATGTTCTATAACTGCATTCGGACTGGTGGCAAGGATGTTCTGAGTGTGTGTCCATACGTCACATCTTTATGCCCTATGACTTGCATGGGGACCATAAATGTGAAATACAGCACCTATAAGACCCAAAGGCTTTGGTATATTGGCTAGACCTTGGGCTATCCTTGGCAGGAGAGCCCTTATGTAAAGAATACTGCAACAATGATACGGAAGGACAATTTTGTATCTTCTAACCTACAACTACTGATCAATTAAAACTAAACACCTTTGGATTATTCTGCTTCGTAAGCATCTGCAGACCCCTTATCTGTGCCTTTCCATATTACACGCAAGTTTCGATCTCACAATGGAACTTTCTTCAACGGCAATTCCATGTTGGCAGTAAAAAGAAAACTAAGGCAGGCTTAGGCTGTCACGATCGATCTTTAAACAAAATGAATTCCATAGAAAGATAAGTATACACTAAACATTTTTCCCCATCTTACACTTCTCCCTTCACAATCCCCAATTTAATGCTACAAAACATCTCTCAAGATTTATTTTAAGACTGGACAATGACAACAGCTTTTCAAATGAGAAGACACTTAGACATCTTTTACTCTATCGTCAACAAACACAATGCTTATACAGACACTTGGAAAAATGTTTTTTGTGAATAAATATATCTTTATATGGAACAAAAAAAGTTTGAATATTTTTCAATTTACTCGTCTCAAACAAATAATTTGTCTAAAATTTTATAACACCCTATCCTCACCGTCTTATTTTTATTTACTTCAGTTGTGGTCAGTGGCAATTTTCTATTCCATTTTTTAATATGCACATTTTGTAATTTGATAATTGCACAGTTTCTCTAAAAGAAAAGTTCTGTACTCACCATAACATTCCATCTGTATTGTCCATTTTCATTTTTCTTCAACAACTGGGTTCAGATCTGACTGCCATTATTTTCAGCTTGTGGCCAATGTAAACTCTCAAGCTCCTCCCTTACCCACAATGCTCAATCCCCAAAATCCTCAAATCTTTTTTGCTGGCTTACACTAAAGGAAAAGTCTGCATGTCCTTCCCGCGGTTGGGTAGCGTTCGAAAGACATGCGTGCGTAAATGGGCATGCCTTCGCTGAAGGTTGGGCGTCGAGCTGGCACCTCAGCGTTTCGTAAAAATCTACTGCCAATCATTAGCAGACCGGAGTTCCGCTGTGGCGACCCCATACCGGGAAAAAGCCGAAAGACAAACAAACACTAAAGGAAAATATTAGTACCCTGGTAATGGAAAAACATATCTGGAGTTCAACATAAGGAACAGTGGTTCCCTTACAAAGTCTCATTCTTCCAGAAGTGATTAGTTTAAAGGTAGGGGGTTGGGAGGGTTGAGGAAGAATGAAAATGGACAGCATAGACTGAATGTTATGGTGAGTACACAACTTTATCTGATGTCAATTTTCATTCATTCCTCAACAAGTGGAAAACACTCCTCAGCTACTTGAAATCCCAGGAGGACTCTTAAGGAAGGATATTCCTGAGCACAGTTGAGATGAAGGCTGCTCTTCCCCTCGAACAATACCCCATTTGACAATTTGTAATGTGTAATAAACATATGAGGATTAGCCCAAATAGTAGCCGCAGATATACAAGTCCATGGAAGCCCTGGATAAACACATTGATGATGATGCCATGGACCTAGATGAATGGGCTACGAAAGAATTTGGTAAGGAAAGGCCCAATGTATTACAGACAAAGGAAATACAAATCAGTCAGCCATATGGCTAATATTACTTTCATAATTGACTTTGCTAATTTGGAATCTGCAAAACAGACAAATTAATCTGTTTTTCTGAAATCCTTTGTTCTATGCAAGTAAAAATGTAACTGCCTATGTACATCCAGCAAGACTAACATATATTCACCTTTGTTTGTAAAATGTGGAAAGAAGACTGGAAGATTAGTAGACTGGTTGATATTGCATTCTGATACCACCTTAGGAAGGATTTGTTTGTAAACCTACCCTATCTTTGTGAAATATTAAGTAAGGAGGTTTAGCAGGCAATGCTCGAAGTTCTGACAGTCTTCTAGCAGATGCGAACACAACCAAAAATACAGTTTTCCAGATCAAAACTTTTAACTCACATTTTACTGCTGGTTCGAAGTGAGAAAGAATTAAGACATGTAACACTAAATTTAAGTCCCATGGTTGGATCCTTATAACGAGGTCTCAAAAGATGGGTACCTTTCAAAAGGCCTTACAAAGTTTTGATGCAGCCAAGGAAGAGTTTTTAATCCCTATATGAAAATTGAAGATGGCAGCTAGTTGTACTTTGTAATATCTACACTTCTGAGGTTTTAAAGATGACTATTATTTTATTAACACTTTATTATTAAAACCAAGATCAATAAACACACTTGTTCTACACAAACTAGGACTTCATCAAAATCAATGTTCTACCAAGTAATACTTAGTTATGTCTTAAAATGACACTAATTCATGAATTATCCATTATTAAATAGCATTCTTAAAGAGACAGTGCATATCAAAACTTAGACCAACGTGTCCAAACAGTAAAAGACCTAAAATATTCAATAAAACCTTGAATAAATGACTTGGACAAAAGTAAAAAGAAGTGTTAAATAAAATATATTCTAGAATTTAACAAAGGCTGTAAGGAGAGGTTTTCATTTATGCCTGGAGCTTGTGAGGCTTGCAGTCTAAGCTGCCATTTTACCTCCTCTTCTTCTAACTTAATATTGGTATCACCTTCTCTGGCGTTAGGTTTAATATGCTCCAAAATGCCGAAGGCAAAATTTTTGAAGGAGGGACAAGTTTTGGAATGCTTATATAATGCATTATTCTCATTCTGTTTACTAATCTGATACACATGTTCATATAGTCTTTTCCGGAGACATCTCTCCATTTGGCCAACATAGAAAGCCGGACACCCCAAACATTTAGCAAGGTAAACTACCCCTTTTGATTAATAGTTCCTTCTTACAAATACTACTTTTGAACCTATAGCACTCTCCAAAATTTAAGTTCTTCCTTCTGAAATAAAGGGGCATTAGGCACATGTTCAACTTTGTTGTTCCTTTGTTTTTTGTGCCAAGAAAATCACTTAACTGTGGCTCTTTCCAATTTTTCTTAAGACCTGTTTTAAAAATAAATGTAGGATCTGTACCTAATATTTTGTAAATTTGTGGACTAGCCCTTAATATATTCCAGTCTTTGCTTACAATGTTTTTGACTTCACTTGCCTGTGGTCCATGATCTATTTTAAAACATGCTGTGTCTTGCTTTTTGTCACTATTACTTAGTCTTACCGCTAGTAAAGGTCCGTACTTCTTACCTCATTGTGACTCAACATACCCTTGTATGTCTTCAACAAGATGGGGGAATACCCTCCAGCTAAAAACATATTGCCCACAAATATTAACTCATTAGAAATATACTCTAAATGTGAGGTCATCCTGGCTATTCTTCTAAACTGCCCCTTAACAATACTCTTTTTCTGACGAAGTGTATAACAACTAGAATAATCCAAACAGAAATTACTGAATGTAGGTATCCTATAAAAATTGTTGATTTAAAGCCACTACTAGCATGTTTAATAAATGTATCCATGTAGTCGATCTCCTTTTTTTATAATTATATGTAAATTTTAAGAAAGAGGAGCGGTAGTTGACAAAATTGGCAATTGGCGTTTCTGCCCCATTCCACAAAATAAATATATCATCCAGAAATCTAACGTAGAGTTCTGTGTTTATAAACATCACACTCAAAAATAAATTTCCAGTCCAAAAGAACAAAATTAGCGTAAAGTGGGGTGCAGGATGACCCCATGGCACTGCCTTTATTTTGTTTTAAATATTCCCATTTGAAATATATATAGTTATAATCTAAAATTATGACCATTACATTGTTGTCACCAGAAAAACTTTTTATATCGAATCATACTGTTACAAAAATGTTCTAAACCCTCTTCCTTGAGATTTGAAGTGTAGAGGTCCACCACGTATATAGTTAAGAATATGATTTATTTGGCTTAAAGGTCTTAAGTCTCCCTAGAAAATCGCAAGAATCAACAATTAAATAGTCCACCTTGTCATAAACTGATTTTAACCATCTATCAATGCATTACCTAATGGGGTATGTCTTTGATCCCCCGAACTGTAACAATGAGACTAAAAGGAGTTTTTTCTATATTTTTATGGATTTTTGGGATACCGAAGATTGTGACGACTAAGAAGTTATATACTCACCATAACGTTCCATCTGAGTAGATAGACTTCATTTATCTGCAACCTTTGGGATTCGGATGCGACCTCGGATCCAAGCCAGAAATCTTTCACAGCTTAGATCCGAGCTCCTAGCTCCTCCCCTTCACCCATAATCCCCTGCCATCCCTGACTGACCTCAGATCAAGTTTACCTATAACCAAAAAGGCTGAAAAAGGAAACTAACTACCTTCCTTAAAAGGGCAGAGCAAAAACTCCTGGCCAAAAAAACATCCGAAGGTCAGGGGGAAGGAGGGTGGGACAGTTGCAGACAAATGAAGTCTATCTACTCAAATGGAACGTTATGGTGAGTACTTAACTTCTTAATCTGAAGTAGTTGACTTCATTTGTCAGCAACCTTTGGGACAGAGTCCCCAGCTACCTGTACCTTGGGCGGCCTTCATGGAAGGATGTTCCAGAGCACTGCAGAGCCAAAGGATGCTCTCCCTCTAGAGATATCCAATTTATAATGGTTGATGAAGGTATGAGGTGAAGCCCAAGTGGCTGCTGAGCAAATATCATCCAGGGGTACTCTAGCCCAAAAGGCAGCAGAAGTAGACATGGACCGAGTAGAGTGGGCACGGACTCCCTGAGGTGTGGGCCTGCCAGAACTTTCATAAGCCAAAAGGATGCATTGTGAAATCCATCTCGACAAGGTGACCTTCGACACAGATTTACCTAAATTAAATTTGGCAAAGGAGACGAACAACTGGTCGGATTGTCTATGACCAGCCGTTCTATGAATGTAAAAACGTAGCTGTCTATGCACGTCTAAAGAATGCAGTTTGTATTCTCCTTTGTTCTGGTATTCAGGAAAGAAAACTGGCAGATTAATGGATTGGTTAATATTTGCCTCGGAAGCAATCTTAGGAAGGAATGAGGGATTGGTCCGGAGGTAAACCCTATCCTTGTGGAAGGTCAAATAAGGAGGTTTTACAGATAGGGCTTGAAGTTCAGAAACCCTCCTAGCTGAAGTAATAGCGACGAGAAAGGCTGTTTTCCATGACAAATGTTTGAGATCAGCTGAAGCTGCAGGTTCAAAGGGGGGAACTGTCAAGGCCTGAAGTACTAAGGTCAAATCCCAGGGAGGCACTACTTCCTTTATTGGAGGTCTGAGTAGGAAGGTGCCCTTCAGAAAGGTCTTACATAACTTCGAGGTGATCAATGGACCCAGTTCATGTCCCACGTGGTAATGAGAGATAGCTGCTAGTTGAACTTTGACTGTGGAACAGCTAGCCCCCTGATGAAAAAGCCCTGAAAGGAAATCCAAGATGGTGGGCAACGGAGCTGTGAAAGGGTCTAGGTTCTGCCGCTCCGCCCAAATAGCGAAACGTTTCCATTTACTCCTATAGACTTCCCTAGTAGAAGGCTTATGTGCTGCTACTAGGATAGCTTTAACTGGGGAGGAGATACCGGGAGTCCTAGCTACAAGTGGAACTGGAGCAACCAAGCCGTAAGCTTGAGATTGTCCAGGTTTGGGACTGGGAGGCCTAGGGGGTGGGAAATCAGATTCGAAAGGAGATCTAGAATCCCAGGCGGATTCACCAGATGAGACCAGAGGTAAGGGAACCAAGCTTGACGAGGCCAGAATGGGGCAATGAGGATCATTTTGCTCCCCAACCAACTGGCTTTCTGTAGAAGCTTCAGCATCAGAGGTAGAGGAGGAAAGCATAGAGTAGACCAGGAGGCCAAACATGCACCAGAGCGTCTCTCGGGAATTCCCCGGTGGGGGGAATTAGAGCGAAGTAGTTGTTGCATTTCGTGTTTGAAGGAGAGGCGAAGAGATTGCAACAGGGTTGTCCCCATACGGCAAATATCCGCTTCTCTACCTGGGGATTGAGAGACCACTCGTAAGGAGACAGTATGGTGCGACTGAGTTTGTCCGCCAGGATGTTGGACCGTCCCGGAATATGCGTTGCAATAAGAAAGTGGTTGGTGGAGATCGCCCATTCCCACACACTCATAGCTTCTCGACAGAGTGGGTAGGACCTGGTTCCCCCCTGTTTGTTGATGTACCAGACCACCGACATGTTGTCTGACTGAACTGCAACTGTTCCTGTAGGAAGAAGGCTCTGAAGTGCTTGCAACGACAACAGCACTGCCCTCATCTCTAGAACATTTATATGCAATGAGGTCTCTGTATAGTTTCACGTGCCTTGGACCATCCTGCCCGCATAATGCCCCCCCCACCCGAGGCGGGAGGCGTCTGTGGTCACCGTGGCTAGTGGAGGGACCATGGAGAAAGGACGTCCCGCTTGGAGGTCCGGTGATTGTAACCACCATGCGAGAGCCCTTTTGCAAGCCTTGCTGAGAGGAATGGGGTGACAGAGGGTATTGACGGAAGGACCATTGGACTTGGAGAGTCCACTGCAAAACCCTCATGTTCAGGCGAGCTATGGGGAGCAGGGTAATTGGGGCCGCCATGGAGCCCAGCGCCCTCAGGACCAATCCCGCCGGGGGAGCCGACAATAGTAAAATGGCCCGCACATGTAGCCTCAGGGTGTGAAGTCGTTCGGTGGTTAAGAAGGCTAGTAAGTTGTTGGTGTCTAATCTGGCCCCGATAAAGTCTACCACCTGAGTCGGGTTGAGAAATGATTTGTCCATGTTGATGGTGATCCCCAACTGGGGAGCAAGGTGGAGAAAGTAATTCATGGCTGAGTAGAGTAGATGCCTTGTTGGGGCGGTCAAGAGCCAGTTGTCTAGGTATGGAAACACCTGCATTCCCTGAAGCCTCTGGTGGGCCGCTATCACTGCTAATAGAACACCCTGGGGGCTGAAGTGAGACCGAATGGAAGTACCCTCAACTAATAATGACTGGCTCCTAGCCAGAAGCGGAGAAACCTCCTGGATCGCTTTTCCATCAAAATGTGGTAATACGCATCCTTGAGGTCTATCGAGCACATCCAGTCGCTCTCCCGCAACTGGGGAGAATGGATTGAAGGTGACCATCCTCAAACTTTTCTTTGGTTACTGACAGGTTCAGGAGGGAGAGATTGAGATTGGCCTAGGTCCCCCATCTTTTTTGGCACCAAAAAGAACCTGGAGTAGTAACCCGATCCGAACTGGTCTGGGGGGACGTGTTGGATGGCTCTTTTTCCTAAGAGCTTCTGAATTTCCGCAGCTGCAGCCTCCCTCTGATCGGGTGGGACGTCGGGGAGGTGTTTGGGTTGGTGAGGGGTGTGAGGAAAGGGGATTTGGTATCCTCTGGATATGATGCGAAGCACCCAGCGGTCTGTCGTGATTGACTCCCAAGCTGCCAGGTGCCTCGAAAAACATCCCCCGACTGCCTCCAGAGAGGAGCAGTCGGGCAACCCCTCTGGGTCGCTGGGTGGGCCGGTCAGAGAAAGCTTCTCTGGACCCACCATTCCTCGGGCCCCCTCTACCTCTAGGGCGGCATCCACCCTGTCCTCCTCTGCCACCGAAGGACTGGGGGTCCGGAGCGACTGGGATTGTTGCGACTTCCGGAACCACATCTTCTTCTGTCCCTTTTGGTTCTTGGAGAAGGACCTCTGGGGAGCAGAGAAGCGGACACCGACAGCAGACGTCTTCCCGTCCTTTTCACTCTGGACCAAAGTCTCGCGAACGGTCTTGCCAAACAGGGCAGAACCATCGAAAGGGGCATTCGCAAATGACGCCTTGAAGGCTTCCGCGAAATCGCAATGCTGGAGCCAGGCCTGATGCCGCATGATGAGGCCTGTTCCGCTGGCTCTAGCGGCTCCCTCTGGGGCATGGGAAGACACACTGATTCCCTCGGATCCGAAGCTCAGCCCACAGCTCAGAGAGCCCGGATCTGACAAAAACGGACCCGACAGGCTCGAGGGAAGAGTCGGCACCGAAGTACGCGATACTGTTGGCGCCTACCCACCTCCGGCTCCGAACCCGGGAAGCGGGTCGGAGAAGGAGCTATCGGGGCAAAGAAAGGTGTCGAGCTCCCCCCGGAGGTGGGGGGGGGGCAGGAGCACTCCCATCTGCAGTTGGGCCTGGAGAAACCTTCGTATCATCCGGTCCAAATCTGCGTCGGAAAGGCTACAAGTCGACCTCGACGAGGCCACCAAGGCTGGTCGGGAATGCCACCTCGATGACCTCGACGGAGATCGGGTCTCCTCCTCCTCGGGGCCCGGTGAGAAGCACGGAGACCGGATCAGAGAAGGAGGAGACAGGGAAGCCTTGGAGGGAGAAGACCGCTTAGCCATGGGGGGCCGAAGCGGAGGCCTCGGCCTGCTGCTTGTGGTGCTTCTTCCTCCTTTTTTCTTTCCTGGCCTCCCTCTCCTCCGGTGCTGCAGCGGGAGTTTGAGTCCCGACCGGAGGAAGAGAGGCAGGAGTGGCCGCCACCGAAGCCAGGGAGGGGGCCACAGAAGCACCGGAGGCCGAAGCCGAATCCGGGGGCAAAAGTCCTGCTAGGATCAGCTTCGACCTCCGGTCCTTCAGTGCCCTGGGGTTGAACGCCGTGCAGATGGAACACCCAGAGGAAAGGTGTTCAACCCCAAGGCACCGAACACATCGAGTGTGCCATCCGCTGGGGAGAGCTTATGGCCACACTCGGTGCACTTAGAAAAAATGGGTTTTGGGGCCTCAGACATCTTAGGCCCCAAACACACAACACACAGAAGCTACACACCCGCGAAGGGGAGGGAGGGTAAGTTTTAACTAAAAGGTATTAGTTAAAAAAGGGAAGCCTGACCACAAAACACACTCGTACACTTAAGGATAATAAAAAAAAGTTTTAAAACTCGCACAAAACACTCAGAAGACCCTACGAACCAGGAGCTCAAAAATCTAGCTGCTGACAGAAGCGCGGCAAATTAGATCTGAGGTCAGTCAGGGATGGCAGGGGATTATGGGTGAAGGGGAGGAGCTAGGAGCTCGGATCTAAGCTGTGAAAGATTGTCGGATCCGAATCCCAAACGTTGCTGACAAATAAAGTCAACTACTTCAGATAATAGGGTTTCCCAACCCTCGGAATATTATAGGCATCCATAGATGTTATTTGATTCAATAAGTACTCTTCAAGATATGAATCTATTCTCTGATAACTTATATGAGCTTCAGTAATAGATGCTGGGGAATAAGGACCTTTGTCATTTAATAAATCAAACATGGCCTTAGAATATTCAGGGGAGTCAGTGACATGCAGTACAGTCCAGGAAGAAGCAGAACAAAGTGGAGCTCACCCTAAAAGTACTGTGCCAAAACCTATGCTCCTGTATCATCAGCCACAGCCATTCCTAATGTTAAGACTACTCGGGCCCACTCAAATAACAGTACGAATGGGGAGGGGGCGCATAACATTACATCTTTTAAAAAACAATGTAATAAATATTCTAAGAGAGGTTCTGGCAATTTAGAGAATTTTCTTGACATGAACTTTAACTTTGCCTCAGGGGTGATGTATAATGTAGAATCAAATGAGGTTTTCGAGTATAATGTAGGCAGTTCCCTTAAAGAACTAATTTTCAAGCTGGAAAAGAAACTGATTCAAATCAAATCATTACTGATGGACAATGCTTATTTAATGAGGTGCTTAGAATTAAAAATAGTACCTCAAGGGCTGGGCGTTTTAAATTCTCTTTTGGACTTGATTTTAATGATGGAAATATTTGTTAGGCACGGCCTTCAATTAATTGAAAAAATTAAGTTTAATGATGTCAGTCTTTATTTGATTTAAGAGGTTGAAAAATTGAATCTTGATACAAAAATGATTTAATATTTCAACAATGGGAAGGCATTTATAATAAGCAATTCATCATAGTAAAAAGAAAATGTGAAAGTGTTTTTAAATGAAAAATGACAAAAACTAGACAGCTATGTGAAGCAATATGCAGAAAAGCAAGCCTACCCTGTGAAAGCATTTGTTTCTAAAAACACTTCTTAAAAAAGTGTATATAGTTGAAATGAGAAAGATAATGCAGACCAACAGGGAGCATTTAGGTTCATAGGTTGATACTAGGCTATCAGCCCTAGGGCCTATACAAGCCTAGCCATAACAATTCCCTGGCTATTTCTTCACACACTATTTACTTCCCTGGACCCCTGTCTAGCAGGGGAACTGACATGATCCCCGGGGTGAATTTCCTCTCTCCCATCCAATCGTCAAGGTTCCTTTTGAAGAGGGCCAAAGAGGCACTCTGCTTGACATGTATGGGCAATCTATTCCAGAGTCTGGGGAATCTCTGGGTCAGGAACCTATCCCTCCAGCATGTTTTGTTTATTTTGATGACAAGATCCTTGGAGCGTGTGGCTCTGAGGGATTGGGATTTCTTTAAGTGTAGCATGTCCAACAGCTCTGGGTTTGACATGGCCTTGTATGTTAAGCAGAGATCGCCTCAGAGTAGACGATATGCGACAGAGTATAGCTGGAGTTTTTTAAGGCAGTCAGCATAGGGCATCTGCTTTAGGCCTGTGATTCTTTTAGTGAGGAATTTCAGAAGCTTTTCCAGTTGTTGCAAATGTCTTGAGAGGTACTTACCAAACAGGGCGTTGTATTCTATAATGGGTCTAATGAGGGATGAGTACAGTGGATCAATGACATCCTTTTTTCTGGATGAAAAGCCCTTAGTGATGAGGTGTGCCACATAGAAGGATTTCCTGACTGTTGTGGCGATGTGGTTATTGAAGGTGAGACCACTGTCCACCTGTGTCCCTAAGTCTCTTATCACACTTTTGGTGTTTAGTGTACTGCCACCTATAAGGTAATTCACGGGTACATGTTTTTTCCCAAAGGGGATAACTATACATTTCTTGGCAGTGAGCTTGAGCCCATGGCTCTAACACCAAGCATCTGTTTCTGTAAGGCTCTTCTGCAGAGTATCCACATCATTTGGGGATTCAATAATGGCTCCCAGTTTGCAGTCATCTGCGAACTTTGTTAGCCAGAGCCCCTTAGTGTTGGCCTGTACTTCAGAGAAGTAGATGCCAAACAAGAGCGGTCCCAGGACTGAACCCTGAGATACTCCACTTGTCTGGAGCTGGAATTGGAGTCGGCTACTTTTACAGTGAGGGTTCTATCAGTAAGCCAGTTAGCAACCCATTGGGTGACGTAGGGATTAATGCCCAGCTTAGGAAGTTTATCTATGATTCCAGCATGGGGGATGGTGTCAAAGGCCTTGGCAAGGTCTATATAGGCTGTGTGGACCACCTTACCCTTGTCCATGGCTCTGGAGACTGATTTGAAGAAGTCAATCAGGTTCAGTAGACAAGATCGGCCCTTCACAAACCCAAACTGGGTGGGGGTCCCAGTGTTTGAAGGTTGCCAATGTCTGTTTACAAGTTCCACGATAATACACTCCATGGCCTTGCAGAAAAGGCTCATCAGACTGATGGGACTGTAGTTTCTGGGATCCAAGGTGGATTCCCCCCTTGTGGAGTGGGATAACTGTAGCTCTGCGTCACTCAGTGGGCACGAAACCTGAGGTGAGGCTATGATTAAACATGACACTTAGGTGAGGTGCCAGTTCATATTGTAGTTCATGTAGTACACAGCCCGGGATGTCATCTGGTCCCATGGATGTTGTATTCTTAGCTTTGGAGAGTGTGTTTTTTACCTGTGTGGCCATTACCACCGGAATTTGGCAATCTTCCGGTATTGAGATGGGCCATTTATGGAGTGGGAGGGGGATGAAGTTGGCACTGAATCGATCTGCCAGGATATTGGCAATATCCTTGGGATCAGTATATTTAATGCCATTCTGTTTTAGCTCAGAGCAGATCTGAGCATTGCCATTTAGATTCTTGACATAGCTATAGAATGCCTTGTGGTTGTCTTTGAAATCTTTGGCAATTTTATTTTCGTAACTAGCTTTGGAGGATTTTATGAGGGATCTCAGTTTCTTACTGAGGCTGGTAAGGGAGTTTTTTGCATCCTGGGATTTTCCTCTTTTCTGCAACAGTTTCTTCCTTTTGTTGTAAAGATTGTTTATGGCAGGGGATCACCAGATTGGCTTCCTTTTTTTGGATGAGAGCATCTTGGTTCTATTTGGGATGGCACGATTCATGCATGAGTGGATGTGCTCGTACAGTGCCTTAGTGTAGGATTCAGCAGTTGAACTTTCAGTTCCTGTCTGCATGGGTGTCATGAAGTTTGTCACTTCTGACTTGAGTAGCATGAAGTTGGCTTTGGAGAAGTTTTTTTATGGAGGTTTCCTTACTGGGGGGTGGGGGTGGGATGTGGATGTTAAGGGTGATTAGCTTTTGGTCAGACCTGACTAACGAGGGGGTGAACATAGGTGTGGAGCATCGATTTCCCATGTTAGTAATGACCAGGTCTGGGATATTGGAGCCCCTGGTGGGACTATGGATTACTTGATCCAGGGCGTTGGAATTTATGAATTCCAAGAACCATTGGGCAAAGGTGCTGGTACATGAGTAGTTTTCCCAGTTAATGGTAGGGTAGTTAAAATCACCCAGTATTAGGGTGTTTGGTTCTATCTTAATATTTTCCAGTATGTTTAAATATTAGACATGAAGGAGAGAAACTGTACACTTTTTTCCCTCTGCAATCTCTCCAGATACCAGGAGGAGAAAATTTAAGACATTACAATTCTGGAGAGGGGATGAATCAATTTCCGCCCAGAAACAGGTGAAAACGGGAAAAGTTGGATTCCAATTCCATAATAAACTCTAATAAAGATATTGTCACCACACTTAATTTTCACATATATAATTATACAAATAATTCCATTTCTAAGGAACACTTTTTAAATGGTACTTATTTCCCAGCATCTCTTAATGAAGTTTATATAAGTTACCAAGGAATAGATTCAACTCTTGAAAAGTACTTATTGGATCAAAGAATGTCTACACTACAGATATCTATAATGTTATGAGGGTTAAGAACCGTATTGTCTCCACAATCTTCGTTATCCCAAAAATCAATAAAAATATAGGGAAAAAAAAGTCTTTTAGACTCATTGTTGCATTTGGTTAAAATCAGTTTATAAAAAGGCAAATCATTTAAATTGTTGATTCTTGGGATTTTCTAATGAGACTTAAACAAGACCTTTGGGCCAAACAGATCATACTCTTAGCTACAGACATGGTGGACTTCTACACTTCAATTTTCAAGGAATAGAATTTAGATCATTTTTACAACAGTATGATTAGATATACAAATTTTTCTAGTGACAAAATAAAATAAACTTAATAAATGATTTAATAGTAATGGTTTTGGATTATAACTATATTTCAAATGGGAATATTTTAAACAAAATAAAGGTGTTGCCATGGGGGCATCCCTGTGCTCCAACTTACACTATTTAGTTCTTTTGGATTAGGAATTTGTGTTTTTGAGTGTGAGAAAACACACAAAACTCTATGTTAAATTTCTGGTTGAATATATTTATTTTGTGGAATAGGGTGAAAAAGCAAATTGTCAATTTTATTAACTACCTCAACACCACCTTCTCTTTCCGAAAATTTACATGCAATTACAATAAGAAGGAAATAAACTACTTGGATACATTTACTAAGCATACCAGCAGTGGCTTTAAATAAACAATTTATAGGAAAGTTACTTCCAGTAATTCCTATTTGGATTATTCGAGTTGTCATCCACTTAGTCAGAAAAAGAGTATTGTTAAGGGGCAATTTCTAAGAGCAGCCAGGATGACCTCACATTTCGAGAATGTTTCTAAAGGGTTAACGTTTGTAAGCAATGTTTTTAACTCATGGGTATCTCCCCACCCTGTTGAAGACGTATAAGGGTATGTGGGAGTCACAATGGGGTAAGAAATACAGACTTTTACTAGGGGTAAGACTAATTAATATAAAAGTAAAGTCCAGGACACAACCGTAGATGCAAATCTTCTTTATATTCTCACAAAGTACAACAGATGAGCGCTTTTGTCTAATGACTAGACTTCATCAGATAAAAGCACTGGTACCAGTAACAACTTTTATACAACTAGTCTCAATCAACAAATAGACTTAATTAAAATTTAAAGTGATGCACATGTTCACTATTAACATTCCTGTTTTACTGTGTCCTATAAAAAACTATAAAACGTATTTGTAGTTTCAGTGGATAAATTTAAGCCCATTTGTACAATCTCTAAATTATAAAATCATTTTTAAATATAACTCAAACTGATTACACGCTTTCAGCTTTTTTATGTAATACAGATTTTATACTAATATAGTCATTAAGACCTGGTGGGGAATTAGATTTAAGCCTGAGCTGCTATAACAGTTCCCTGTATAATAAAGCATTTTTCATATCACCCCCTCCCCTCAAAAAATCCTTTGTGACTAAATCAATTATACCAAATTTAAATCCTACAAACAAAGAACAAGATACACTGTGTTTGTACAAAGCATTTGTTTCCTTGTGGGTCCTAATGTCGTATAAATGTTCATAGATACGGTCCTTAAATGTCCTTTCAGTTTTTCCTATATAGTATGCACTGCATGCAGTGCATATAGCCATATAAACTAACATTTTGGACTTACAATTCCCTTTGATAAATCTTACTATCCTATTCAGGCCGTTGTTTAATTTTACAGTTGCCTCTCCCCATATATAGGTACAAACACTGCACGCTCCACAAGGAGTGGTTGCCTTGTATTGTAAAGATTCCCTTTTTCCATGTTCGAAGGTCCTCTTGAAATTCATTCCCACCTTATATGTGAAAATGGGTTGTATACCCACTAACTGATGTACCTCCTTATTTGTTTTCATCAAGTTCCAATTGGTTCTAATTATGTGTGAAAATACCTCTGAGAACATACTGTATTGAATAATACATGCTGTGTTCTATTTTCTTCTCTCATCCAAAACCACTTTTGTGTTCTGAAGGGGTTGACCTAAAAGAGCCTTATATTTTACACCCCATTCATTCATAACCTCATTTAGAATTTCAGTGACCATTTCGATAGGGTATTCTCTCTCACTAAAACATTTACCTAGGAAAACCATTTCTTGTTCTAAATCATAGTGGTCAGAGGTCATCCTGGCTATCCTAACTGCTTGGCCCTTAATTAAGCTTTTCTTTTGTGCAGTCGGATGGTGACTAGTGAAGTGTAAATAACTATTGCACCAAGTAGCTTTCCTGTAGATGTTTGATTTGAAACCACTGATCGTCTTAGAAATGGTAACATCCAAATAATTAATATAATATTCATTGTATGTGTGTGTGAAAAAGTAAATGAGTGCATGAATCCAAATATTCCATAAATTTGTGCAATTCTTCTTTGGTCCCATTCCATAGCACAAAAATGTCATCCAAAAATCTCAAATACAACTTAATGTGGTTGTAAAAAGCAGAGGGAAAAATAAACCTATTTTCCCATTCAAGTAATACCAAATTAGCATATGTTGGAGCACATGCTGCTCCCATAGCTATACCGCTAATCTGTTGGTAATATTCTCCTTGGAAATGGATGTAATTGGAATCCAGAATGACCTCCATAAGTTCTAACACCAAAAGAATTCTATCCCTAGGTAAAGTAGAATGTTTAAATAGACATTCACTAAAATAATCGTATCCCTCCCTTCTAGGAATACAAGTGAAGAGATCCCTCACATCAGTAGTGAGGAAAATACAATCTGCACTCCAAAGCTGCTGGGTCATTTTACTTAAAAATTCCCACGAGTCCTTGATTAAATGTGGGGTCTTATTAACTATATTTTTGATGTGCCTATCCACTAAAAGGGCCAACGGGTGAGTTTTAGAATTCTTTGCAGATACTATAGGTCTATAAGGCGGTACGTGTAAAGATTTGTGCACCTTTGGGACTCCAAAGATTAGGAATATTTGGATTCAATTGTTTTAAAAAATTGTATGTTTTAGAATCAATCCTGTTTTCTAATAGATATTCTTCCAGTAAAAAATCAATTCTACTGTAAGCTACGTGAATTTGATTAATAGACACAGGTGTATATGTTGCACTGTCTAATAAAATATTGGTAATAGCGTTATTGTAGTCTTCTACATTGTAAATTACCACACCCCCACCCTTGTCAGGTTTCATAATACGCAGTTCGTTTTGCGTCTGTAATTCTTGTAACAAAGTATTTTCTTCCGTAGTCAAATTTGAATGTTCTCTCTGCCATCTGTTGTTGGCATAGGATTCATAAATTTCCTCAGTGACAACGTTTTCAAATAATAACAAGGTGGGGTGAAGTGGGGGGTTGTATGTGCTGTGTCTTATCAAGGCCCCATCGCCCCTATAGTTGTCAGTGGCAGTGTCTTTACCTTGATTGAATATGATGTTTAAATTTAATTTTCTTAGATACAACTTCAAATCCACTAACATGTTTGCTATATCACCGTACTGTGTCTTAAAAATTGAAATCCCTTAGAGAATAAATTAAAGTGTAATTTAGTTAAATTGTAACTAGTGTAGTTGAAAATTTTGAATCCCTTGTATTCATAAAGAATATTGCAACTGTCTTCCTTTTGTACTATCTCATCCCCTTCACTACTTTTTTCCACCCGTAGTGCCTGTCCAAGTGTCCCGGGTCTGGAGGGAACCTGTTCTTGCTCGCTAACCTTTCCGACCTCCTAGGGAGAAAAAAAATGTTCCCCCTCCCCTCCAAAAGAATCAAGTTCATCTAGTTCATCTAAGGGTCTATGCCTGTTATTTTCATCAAATTCTTGATCAGTTAGTTCAGGGGCCTTGTCGAAAACTGAATTAGTTTCCCAATGCTCCTTTTCACAATTGATTTTAGACAAGTATCCTTGTGTCCTGTTAATTCTTTTGAAAGGACCTACATAAGCCTTCCCCATTTCATATTGTTTTTTATCCCTTACAAATTTCTTTTGTTTGGTAATATATACGCTTTGGATTCTTTTCTCAGTTTTAGTCAATATACTCTCATACAACCTCTCAAATTCAAAAAATAATAAATCATTGACAATTGTCAGCATTCAATTTACCTATTTCTGCAGTCAAAGTCACTAAAAATGCTTCATTACATTTCACCATACGTTCAATAAGACCTAAACCACATGAATCAAAAAAACTATGAAAATCTTTACTGTTGGCTTCTGTGTATATTATACCAAAAGGGTATTTAAATAACCTCAACCCTTGTGGCACTATTTTGTGAGCCAAACAACATTTCAGGTAACTATTGTCCATTTGTACATGCTTTAATTTAAATAACTTCTTTTCAAATAAAAATATAATTTCCTAAGTGCAGTCATGTTCCTTTCCAGCGTCATCATATTTAGTATGACCATCCATATCAGCATTAAAATGGTAAGTTTTCTCTAAAATGTCTTTAAAACACATACCCTGACCAATCCCAGGGTTCTTTTGTACCAAAAATCCATCACTGTTAGGTATTTTAAGACCTGAACAGCCAGACTGCTGTTTAGGTTCAAAATCAGTACCTCTTTGTAGAAAACAACCTCCGGTGGTCGTTTTTTCCTGGTCCGCCCCTTGCTGAATTTCCAAAGGGTAAAATCCATTTTTTCTAAGCCCTGCATGGTTGGTAATTACGCCAGCGCCGACCTCTTGTCTCTGCAACCCTCCACCATCACTCGCGCCAACCGAGCGGAGATGACGAACTAAAAACAGCGTCTTCTCTTCCCATATGGGGAGCCTCCTTCCTCGATGTTGCAGCACCACCTGCTGGTGCCTTTTGACTCATCAGTTCAATAAGTATAGACAAATCTACTCAAAGAAGCTATTTCATCTCGCATTTTAATGAGTTTGTCTGATGCGGACATGGCTAAAACTGGACTTGAAATACGGTCATCGACCAGCAGAGTAGAATCACCAGATGATATATTCATTGGTACCAGTGCCCAAAATAATCACTTCACTTAACGATAAGCACCAAAGTGAAATCCTGGGCAAAAACAACTGAATACAAAGTAAGAAACCGAAACCAATTCAAATATAAAAGTAAAGTCCAGGACACAACCGCAGATGCAAATCTTCTTTATATTCTCACAAAGTACAACAGATGAGCGCTTTCGTCTAATGACTAGACTTCATCAGATAAAAGCACTGGTACCAGTAACAACTTTTATACATCAAGTCTCAATCAACAAATAGACTTAATTAAAATTTAAAGTGATGCACATGTTCACTATTAACTTTCCTGTTTTACTGTGTCATATAAAAAACTATAAAACGTATTTGTAGTTTCAGTGGATAAATTTAAGCCCATTTGTACAATCTCTAAATTATAAAATCATTTTTAAATATAACTCAAACTGATTACACGCTTTCAGCTTTTTTATGTAATACAGATTTTATACTAATATAGTCATTAAGACCTGGAGAGGAATTAGATTTAAGCCTGAGCTGCCATAACAGTTACCCGTATAATAAAGCATTTTTCATATCACACCCTCCCCTCAAAAAATCCTTTGTGACTAAATCAATTATACCAAATTTAAATCCTACAAGCAAAGAACAAGATACACTGTGTTTGTACAAAGCATTTGTTTCCTTGTGGGTCCTAATGTCGTATAAATATTCATAGATACGGTCCTTAAATGTCCTTTCAGTTTTTCCTATATAGTATGCACTGCATGCAGTGCATATAGCCATATAAACTAACATTTTTGGACTTACAATTCCCTTTGATAAATCTTACTATACTATTCAGGCCGTTGTTTAATTTTACAGTTGCCTCTCCTCATATATAGGTACAAACACTGCACGCTCCACAAGGAGTGGTTGCCTTGTATTGTAGAGATTCCCTTTTTCCATGTTCGAAGGTCCTCTTGAAATTCATTCCCACCTTATATGTGAAAATGGGTTGTATACCCACTAAATGATGTACCTCCTTATTTGTTTTCATTAAGTTCCAATTGGTTCTAATTATGTGCGAAAATACCTCCGAGAACATACTGTATTGAATAATACATGCTGTGTTCCATTTTCTTCTCTCATCCAAAAGCACTTTTGTGTTCTGAAGGGGTTGACCTAAAAGGGCCTTATATTTTACACCCCATTCATTCATAACCTCATTTAGAATTTCAGTGACCAATTCGATAGGGTATTCTCTCTCACTAAAGCATTTACCTAGGAAAACCATTTCTTGTTCTAAATCATAGTGGTCGGAGGTCATCCTGGCTATCCTAACTGCTTGGCCCTTAATTAAGCTTTTCTTTTGTGCAATCGGATGGTGACTAGTGAAGTGTAAATAACTATTGCACCAAATAGCTTTCCTGTAGATGTTTGATTTGAAACCACTGATCGTCTTAGAAAAAGTAACATCCAAATAATTAATATAATATTCATTGTATGTGTGTGTGAAAGAAAGAAAATGAGTGCATGAATCCAAATATTCCATAAATTTGTGCAATTCTTCTTTGGTCCCATTCCATAGCACAAAAATGTCATCCAAAAATCTCAAATACAACTTAATGTGGTTGTAAAAAGCAGAGGGAAAAATAAACCTATTTTCCCATTCAAGTAATACCAAATTAGCATATGTTGGAGCACATGCTGCTCCCATAGCTATACCGCTAATCTGTTGGTAATATTCTCCTTGGAAATGGATGTAATTGGAATCCAGAATGGCCTCCATAAGTTCTAACACCAAAAGAATTCTATCCCTAGGTAAAATAGAATGTTTAAATAGACATTCACTAAAATAATCATATCCCTCCCTTCTAGGGATACAAGTGAAGAGATCCCTCACATCAATAGTGAGGAAAATACAATCTGCACTCCAAAGCTGCTGGGTCATTTTACTTAACAATTCCCACGAGTCCTTGATTAAATGTGGGGTCTTATTAACTATATCTTTGATGTGTCTATCCACTAAAAGGGCCAACGGGTGAGTTTTAGAATTCTTTGCAGATACTATAGGTCTAAAAGGCGGTGCGTGTAAAGATTTGTGCACCTTTGGGACTCCAAAGATATTAGGAATATTTGGATTCAATTGTTTTAAAAAATTGTATGTTTTAGAATCAATCATGTTTTCTAATAAATATTCTTCAATAAAAAATCAATTCTACTGTAAGCTATGTGAATTTGATTAATAGACACAGGTGTGTATGTTGCACTGTCTAATAAAATATTGGTAATAGCGTTATTGTAGTCTTCTACATTGTAAATTACCACACCCCCACCCTTGTCAGGTTTCATAATACGCAGTTCGTTTTGTGTCTGTAATTCTTGTAACAAAGTATTTTCTTCCGTGTGAGAGGTGTGAATTTTGATGGAGGAAAAAGACAGGCCCTGGTGAAGCATCTCAGTTAAGTATTGTAAAATCTGAGGTAAATTGGGCACTGCTGTGCTCATCCCTTGAGATTGGTTCCAGGCACAGAATCTTTTCCATTTTTCAGCATAAGATTTTCTAGTACTAGGCCTCCTTGTCTCTAAAATGATATCCATCACTGGTTTACTGAGGGATGGTAAAGGAGAAATTAGGTAATTAGCCAGGCTGCTAGGTTCATTGTATGAAGCTGGGGGTGCTGAATCTGTTTCTCCTGCTGAGAGGATAGGGTAGGAGTCTGAGGCACGTGCCATGGGGCCAACAGTGACACACTGCACAAGAGGGGGTACCAGTGTTGGCGTGGCCAGTCTGGTGCAATCAAAATTGTCCTTGGTTTGTCTTGTTTGATCTTTAGTAGTACTTTGGAGAGCAGGGGCAGAGGAGGAAAGGCATAAACTTATAGGTTTTTCCAGCTGAAGGACAGAGCATCCACTTTCCAAGCTTGTTTTTGGGGAGCCCTTGTGCAAAATTTGTCCAACTGATAGTTCAAGGCAAACAGATCTATATCTGGGCTCCCCCATTTGCTTGTCAACATGTTGAAAATCCTTGGTTCCAGTGTCCACTCATGTGGGTCCATGAGGTTTCTGCTTAGATCGTCTGCCAGTGTGTTTAGTTTTCCTGGCAGGAATTGAGCTTGTAGATGCACTTGGTAGCTCAGGGCTGTGTTCCACAATGCCATGGCTAGTTTGCAGGGGGGATTAGAATGTGTTCCCTCCCCCTGCTTGTTTATGTACCACATAACAGTGGCGTTGTCCGTCTTTACCATTAATTGTCCTGGAAGAATGTGGTCCTTGAAAGCTGTCAGAGGATTCTGTACAGCTAACATTTCTTTTTGATTGATATGCAGGTGCATTTGACTTGAGTTCCATTTGCCCTGAATGCACTTCCCTGCCAGGTGAGCCCCCCATGCATAGTCTGATGCGTCTGTTGTTAGGGTTTGGGCAGCAGGGAGTAGAGTGAATGGTAGTCCCTTGTTTTGGTGGCAGGCCTCTGCCCACCAAAGGAACTCTAGGCGTAGGCAAGGTATGATAGGAATCATTGCTTCTAGATCCTGAGAATGTTGACACCATGGGCTTTTTGTAGTTTCCTCATATGCAGTCTTGCATATGGAATTAGAAGAATGCAGGAGGCCATGAACACTAATGCTTGGTGGTTGTACTTGCAAAAAATCTTTAACAGTTTGCATAGATTTAAGCTTTTTCCTTCATCTTTTTATAAACTTCTTCTGCCTTGTTGCCAAACAGGTGGTCCTGGTTTAAGAGAGCAACCAGTAATTTCGCTTTAACATGATCTGGCAAGGATTGTTCCTTGAGCCAAGCATGCCTTAAGTACAGACCCAGTTACCGCAGCCTTGCAAGATGCCTCTAGTGAATCAAAACCATATTGCAAAGTATGTTTTCCAACTTGCTCAGCTGACTGCAGTAAATCCTGTAAATCCTTATTTTCAGCACAATCAGGAATCAACATGATTTTCTGTTTAAGCAATCCAATAATATGCTGCTGATACCTTAACATATGAAACTGGCAGTTTAAGGCACTAATGGCCAAAGTTGAAGAAGTGTATACCTTCTTACCCCATCTATCCAGCACCCTGGAGTCTCTATCAGAGGGAGTAGGATTTTGGGCAGTAGTAGCTTTAATGCCCTTGGGACCCTGTGAAATTAGTCTCTGGATCCGCAGTAGGATTTTTAAAAAGGAACTTGTGAGAGTCAGGGACCTTGTAATATCAATCAGGTTTTTTGGGAGCAGGAGGTAGAGAGTCAGGGGCCAAGCTAGATTCCGAAAAGGCATCATCAACAATGTCTAATACAGGAGGTATGGCTAAAGGCCTGTGCTGGGGCAGGAGTAATAAATCCCCAAGCCTCTTTTTAGAATCAGAGAAATCCTGACTTTCCCAACGAAAATGCTCCCTGGGAGTATGCAAGGTTTCACCAAAACAGAAGTCCTCTGGGGGGGAAGCAGAGGGAATAGAGTCCTCCACATCAGAATCCTCATGGGTAGATAAGGTTAAATCCTGGTCATCAGAGGAAACAGAAAATTCAGAATCCTGGTCAGAAGTATCATAAGCAAACTCAGTCCTAGGTCTATTAGAGGGTGAAGGCTGGCTTCTCCTGATTAAAGTAACAAGGTCTTAAGCCATTCTTATAATTTGTTTTTTAGGCATAGAGGCCTGAACATGCGGTCTGGGAGTCAGTTTTTTAGGCATGGTTCAAGTTTTAGGCCTTGAAGAAGAAGATTGAATCTGTTTAACACGCAAATCAGTAGGCCTGAATACACCCACAGAAGCCGGTGTCTGCACAGCGGCTCCGGACCCATCCAAGGTAGAGACATCTGCAGGTTCCACAGTTGAAGCATCTCGCGGCATACCGGACTCCGAATGGGTCTCAGTAGAGGCCTGCGAATCTGAAGTAGTGGGTATCAGCGACTACGAAAGCGCCTCACTGAGTACTGGTGAACTGGCGACTGACTTAGGAGAAGCATCGTCGGCAGCTTTGAACCTAGGCGGCCCGTCAGCAGCTTTGAACCTAGGCGGCCTGTCACTGTCTTTATCTTTGCGTTTTTTCGGAATGTCGGTAGTTGTATGGCTTACCGAAGACATATCAGGATAATTGAACAGAGCACCAAAATATGTAGAAGAAAAAATATACCGACGACAGATAGTTCGTGGTTTAAATAAGGCACAAAACGGACAGCGAGGTACGTCGTCGTCAGGGCCTAGGCAAGGAATACAGTATGAATGAAAATCTTTATGAGGTATTTGCTTTCCACAAGTAATGCAATTATTTACTTTTACTAACATCGGTTTACAGCAAGAAAAAAAGTTTCCCCAACGGGGTACTTAGCTTTTAGTTGAAGACTTCAGTTCTGAAACTCAAATGAAAATTTCAGGAGTCGGCCAACTGGCATGTGCGAACTGTTTTGAGCACCGCAAGGCAAGAAAGACTGATGTAATGATGTCGGCTGCATGTTTTATACCCCTGACGATCTGACGTCACGGAAGAAGGGACAGCAACCGACGCAGGACCTAAGACTTTTATTAATCAGGCCGACTGAGGGCTACTGCAAGCAGATAACCCAAATGTGATGACTGCAACAGTGAAACACGAAGAACATCAGATACAGTGGTCCAAGAAAAGAAGGCAAGAGTAGCACTGATCACTGAAATTGCTACACCCAGTGACTACAGTGTCTTGCGTAGAGAGAGAGATAGAGAGAGACAAAGTCATAAAATATTAGTATCAGCAGGCAGAAATGAATGCAATCTGGAAGAAAGATACCCAAGGCAGTTCCGATGGTAGTAGGAGCAACGGGTCTTATAAAAAAGAATGTACAATCCTATTTAGATAGGTTACCAATACATGTAACTCCATACAAACTGAAGGAGGAGTCATGACTGGGCACACTGAGTACTGGGAAGAGCACTACTGGCTGACATCAAAGATTGAAACAATATTAATTTCATGAACTTTAATCATACTTTGAATTAGGAATGGGGTCCATTTCCGCCATGGTAGTAGAAATCCAAAAGACTTGCAGAAATTAAAAGAGAGTAAATTCAGAGGTAGAGACCTAGGTACATAGATAGATAGCAGCCTGAACTTTGACCACCATGTGTCCCCAGTGGTGAGGAAGCCCTTCTACATGGCACAACTTATAGGTAAAGGTACGACCATCCACATACTAAGGAAATTTTATAGCCCCACTGTACTTACCCTACCACATGTACTTGACTAAGCACTTACAGCAGCTGGAGCGATCTCAAAGGTTCCTCAAAGAAAATACAGGGTGTAAACATGTCCTATCTGGATTGACTAAAAGCCTTATCCCTTTACTCAGTCTCCTACAGACTGTTAAGGGGTGACCTATGCCTGACTTATAAGGGAATCGCAAATCCAGCCTGGATGGAGCTGCTAAACATCCATAAGTCAAACAGCATAAGTGATCTAGAGATCAAAAGTTAGTCAGAGACTCAAACAAAACATGCTGGAGAGACAGGTGGGTCTCTCAGAGAATGTCCCTTCTTTGGAAAAGTCTTCCTATTCACATTAAGCAGAGGACTTCCCAGGCCCTCTTCAAGCACCATTTGGATCAATGGATAAGGAGTCAAAATTCACACCTAGGGTAGTGCCTATGTCCCTTATGGACAGGAGCAATCTGTAAGATATTCTAGGCATGTTCAATTTTATGTGATTTTAACTTTTGATGAATATTTATGAGATTTAGACATTGATCAATTTGGACACTGACTGGTTAATTAAGTTTTGAGTGCATATTTAAGGGATTGTTTACGTTTTATCATGCATTAGCTGAGGAAGTTCCACTGGGAACGAAAAACGGGGTGAGAAAGCCAAGCATTTTATTTTTGTGTATTTATTAAAGTTGAGTGCTTTCAGTCACTTACTGCGACTCCAGGTTCTTCATTTTGACTTTTTGTAGATGGAGCTTTGCTCTTAGGGGCATCTTTTCGCCTCTATTTCTGGTTTAGCATATTCTAGGTATGGGCACAAATCCATGGCATCCTCTTGCCCTAGGGGCCATATACTAGGTAAGATTGGGCTACACTAGCTAGGCCTATAAGGGCTTTTAAGCCATTAGCCTAGTAATCTCCTATGAACCAATGACATAGCCCAAATGGAAAATCTCTATTTGCTATGGTAGATCTTTAGTGGATTTCTTTAAAGAGGCTGATATGATCTGAAAGGATGTTGGGAGCCTGACATCTCTGGCTAAAGTTAAAACATTACGAACCCAGCAATTAACTTCAGGATCTCTGGTAACTTTACAGAATTCTCGTCCAGAGAAGGCAGTCTAGTCAGGAGTGTTAATAGGTTTGTATACTTATTCAACATCCATGGGCGGGGGTTTGTACTATTAGAGGTCACAGGAAAACAAAGCACATTCATTGGGGAAACATAGGAGCAATGAGGATCACTCTGGTCTTGCACATTCTTGCTTTCCTGATGAATTTGTTCATTAAAGACAATGGGGGAAGTATAAAGGAGACCTGTGGGCCAACTGTGAGCATCCCTCGGTGACTGTCCCTCTACAGGGATCAGGACAATATAACTGCTACAATTGTTTAGATAGAATGAAAAGAGGTTGCAGCAAGGTTGGCTGCAGCAACAAAAAAATGAAGGCCGTCGCCGTTGGATTAAGGGACCTATCACAAAGCATTAAGATAGTTCTGCTTAATTACCACAAGAGAGAGATGTGTGTGTGCGTGTGTGTATATATATATATATATATATATATATATATATATATGAGAGATACAGACAAAGAAGGAACGCATAAACTCTGCAGCTGGGATTGAAGAGGGTCAAAGGAGGCACTCTGCTTGGCATGTATGGACAGTCTATTCCAGAGTATGGGGAGTGTCTGGGTCAGGAATCTATCCCTCCAGCATGTTTTGTTCATTGTGATGACAAGGTTTAGACCCCTGGAACGTGTGGCTCTGAGGGATTGGGATTTCTTTAAGTGGAGCATGTCCAACAGCTCAGGGTTTGACATGGCCTTGTACATTAAGCAGAGATCGCCTCTGAGTAGACGATATGTCACAGAGTACAGCTGGAGTTTTTTTTTTTTTTTTTTTTTTTTAGACGGTCAGCATATGGCATCTGTTTTAGGCCTGTGATTCTTTTAGTGAGGTATTTCTGCGGCCTTTCCAGCTGTTGCAGATGTCTTGTGAGGTACATACCAAACGGGGCGTTATACTCTATAATGGGTCTAATGAGGGATGAGTACAGTGGGACAAGGACCTCCTTTTTTCTGGATGAAAAGCTCTTAGTGATGAGGTGTGCCACATAGGATTTCCTGACTGTTGTGGTGATGTGGTTATCGAAGGTGAGACCACTGTCCACAAGTCTCTCATCACACTTTCGATGTTTAGTGTACTGCCACCTATGTGGTAATTTATGGGTACATGCTTTTTTCCAATAGGGATAACTATACACTTCTTGACATTAAGCTTGAGCCCATGGCTCTGGCACCAGGCATCTGTTTCTGTAAGGCCCTTTTGTAGAATATCCACATAATTTGGGGATTCAATAATGGCTCCCAGTTTGCAGTCATCTGCAAACTTTTTTAGCCAGAGTCCCTTAGTGTTGGCCTGTACTTCAGAGAAATAGATGCCAAACAAGAGTGGTGCCAGGACTGAACCCTGAGGTACTCCACTTGTCACTTGTCTGGAGCTGGATTTGGAGTCTTCTACTTTAACAGTCTGGGTTCGGTCAGTAAGCCAGTTGGCAACCCATCGAGTGACGTAGGTATTTATGCCCAGCTTAATAAGATTATCTATGATTCCAGAGTGGGGGACGGTGTCGAAGGCCTTGGCGAGGTCCAGATAGGCTGTGTACACCACCTTACCTTCATCCACAGCTCTGGAGACTGATTCGAACAAGTCAATCAGGTTCAGGAGACAAGATCGGCCCATCATGAACCCAAACTGGGTGGGGTCCAGTGTTTGAAGGTTGCCAATGTCTTTGTTTATAAGGTCTACGGTAATGCATTCCATGCCCTTGCAGATCAGGCTCATCAGACTGATGGGACGGTAGTTCCCGGGATCCAAGGTGGATCCCCCCTTGTGGAGTGGGATAACTGTAGCTGTGCGCCACTCAGTGGGCACAAAGCCTGAGGTGAGGCTATGATTAAACATGACACTTAGGTGAGGTGCCACTTCATTTTGTAGTTCACGTAGTACACAGCCCAGGATGTCATCTGGTCCCATGGATGCTGTATTCTTAGCTTTGGAGAGTACAGTTTCTACCTGTGTGGCCATGATTACCAGAATTTGGCAATCTTTTGGTACTGAGATGGGCCTTTTAGGTTCAAATAACAGAACAGATTCCTGGAGGTAGCAGTTAGGAGCCAATCACTGAGATGAGGGAAAACTTTGAACCCTGGCAAGCAGAGATGTGCTTCCACAATTGCTATTATCTTGGTAACTACCCTAGGTGCTGTGGTGAGACAGAAAGGCAGGGCCCTGAATTGAATTGAGAGAGTTTCCCAGCCAGAAATGGGTAAATCTTCTCTGTCTTTACGTGATAGTTTGTGTCCTGGAATCTATGGAACACATCCAATCGTGCTTCCTCAGTAGAAGAAAATGGACTGAATCGTGACCATCCAGAATTTTGTCCATTTTACAGATTTGGATGACTCCAATTCAAAATGTGTCTGAGGTTCCCCATTTTCATTTAAAACCTCAAATAGACTCAGAACTCAAACTGGTCTTTAGGAACTAGTTGGATGACTCTTAGCAGCTTGTTATATTTTGAAAAGCTTGTGAGAGCATGGATAAGCAGTCCCCTCCCCACCCGACTGCCTCCAAAGTGCAGCAGTAAGGCAACCCTTCAGGAGCACCAACAGGGCTTTTTGGCAAAAGGACCCCAAAAAAACATGGTTGTAAGGTCTGCCTCTAGGATGACAGCCATTGCAGTTATCGCTTCCTCCACTTGAGTGTCTATTCCAAAGGCCATCCTGATAAAAACTGGATTTGCTAAATCACATCTTTCCAGACCTCTGATTTCTAGAAAGTTCTCTGGGGGTGGAAAAATGGATTCTCCTGCAGTGTGTGTTTTACCATCTTGCTGACTCCTGGTTAGCATGTCTTTTACTCTGTATGGAAAAAATGGCAACAAAGACAGCATTAACAAAGGATGTCTTAAAGCCTTCCACAAAATCAGACACATCCAGGCATGCAGATGCATGGGGATGTTGGTGCCTGCAGTTCTAGCTTTGCCATCAGCTACATTCAAAGGCTACATTGGAAGTACACTGCAGAGTAGAAAGTTGAGAAGCCATAATCTTCTGAACATCTGCAGGCAGATTACCCAACAAAGACTTGGAAAGTTCTTTGGTCAAGTCTGTCATAAATCTAGTAACATGGGTCAAATAATTCAGAGCTCTGACTGCAAAAGTCATTGAAGTGTATGCCAGTTTCCCAAACCTGTCTATAACCCTAGACTCCTTGTTAGAGGGATAGGCAGAGGAAGTTTCTTAAAGCAATTCCTTTTTAGTGGCTACTACCACCACCTACAGCATCCACCAGTGGATTCTGCTCCAGTGTTTCAAATCAAACTGGGAGCTAATATAGCATGGAGTCTCAGAAACCTGTGGTACAGACTGTCCTTGTCTGACAGAGGTAGGAAACAGCACAATCCTATTGAGGTTTGGATGAAACAGAGCTGGATGGAAGCACCTTGTCCTTGCGCATGGTCAAGACCCTCGTTAAAGCCTCAAAAGGTTGAAACTGCAATCTGATCTGGAGGCAGTCTTCAATCCAAAGATGAAAGATACTTTGGTGCTGATGAGCTCGACTCTGAAACAGAACTCTGACTGGAGCCATAAAGTACAGAGGCCCTGAGATGGAGGAACAGCTTCAACAACTTCGGTGTTCACCAATCCCCTGCACCAAGGCTTCAGCACACAGTCTCTTCCAAATCCAAAGATATCGGAGTCTAAAGAGAAATGGATGCTGTCGGATTCAAAGTATCTTGGACTGTATGCTCCAACAAAGGAACCCTGGGACAAGTCCGATTCAGGGTAGACTGGTCCGAAGGAAGGACCAGGACTGGAGAAATGAGAGGAAGTATAGCTGGAACAATACTTAGTACATTTCCAAAGGGCAGTACAGAGAACCCAAAGTTGGATCTGTGTTCTGAGAAACTTTGTATGATCCTATCAATATCTTGTTTGCTTAGGCTCCAGGATGACTGGGAAAAAGAAGCCAACAGAGATGGTCTCTAGTATCTCCACTCTTGGAGAAGAGGGAGAGATGTGAAAGACTGTCTGCTCTGACCATCTAGGAGTTTTTGGAGATGGCCCAATTGACCCCATCAGATCTGGAAAATACCTAACTCACTTTTTTTCTTTTTCCTTTTCTTTTTCTATCAGTTTTTCCTTAGGTTTACTTTTATCTTGTTTCTTAGCTGGGGAAATTGAAGTAGAGGTGGTAGATATTTAACACCCTTGTCTGCGGATGGAGGAAGCCCATGACTATGAGCTTCTTTCCTAGTCTGAAGTGCCCTAGAACTAAAAGAGGTGCGGGCTTGGCACTCTGTATCAATATGGGCAGTGCCCAAACAGTACACACATAATGAATGGGGGTCCTGAGGAGGAAGTTTTGCCCACATTCAGTACAATTTTTGAATTCATTACTATCTGACATAAATCAACTATAACCACCCACTAGAAAAAAGGCACACGAACTGTAAAACAACCTAGAAAGAGTTGCTACTTTTTCTTATAAGAACACACACACACAAACGCGCACACACACAGCTAAGACTACAACTGCAAAAACTACATACTAAGATTTAAATGTTATTTCACTATACTGGTAACTACAACTACCCAAGTTCTATCTAAAGCAAAATTCTAGAAATCTACACACAGCAAAATTATTAATGTTATTTTTTATAAACTAATGCTAGCAGGACACCTCTCTTAGTAGGAAGAGAAGAAAGTGTTATAATCCAAAGGATATAAACTTTTCGCTGAGCCCTCATGAAGTCTTTAGACATCAAACAATATTTAAGGTACTATGGTAAAGTGGAGGGAATTATGAGTAGGAGAGGAGTCAGAGCACTGGATCAAAGAGGCCTCAGTATTGGTGCTGAGGTCAGATCAGACAATCCACTTGTTAAAATGGATGAAAATAGAAAACACTGAATACAAAGTTTGATACCAGAATACAACTATGAGGATGACTGTCATTCTCCACAACTTAGCTTTCTGAAAAAAAAAATCAATACTGGAAGGACGAACTGCATGTTGAAGACTATTGATGGACCAAAGTGTCCCAGTGGAGAACAAAAGGGCAAGGAATTTTTGCACTTTATGTTGGCTGGCTAAAGTGTTCACAGCAAGGCATTCCTCAAATTGAAAAAATTCCTGTGCTACATGCGATTTGAAGGAACCACTCATGAAGCACCAAACATTTGTTAAGCTGTTCCTTAAGAAGTTGAATTGACTAGGTATGTGCATTGGCAGAAAACATTGTGTGGTGCTCAGGCATACCTACAATTTCATGGCCTCCTGGACAAGAGGATAAGGTCTGATACCACACTGCTGATTGCTATACCATACCACTGCCATGTAGTCAGTATGGACAGAAACACACTAAGAGGACTGCCCTCATCTCCAGTATGTTTATCTGTAAACTGGCTTCCTAATGGGACTGGGTTCCTTGAAGTGTCTGGCCTTAAAATGTCCCCTACCCCAGGGCAGTGGCATCCATAGTTACCATGAAGACATGTTTATAGAGAAAAATTATAGTAGAGAATTGATTCAACTGGTTAAACAGTCCTTTGAGGCATCTTTAACTTCATCTACACAAGGAAGAAGCCTAAATCAGGTACAAGGAGGACATAGGTTGAATAAAGGTGTCATACCTTTTCAAACTAGATACACCAGTGATAACAGATGTATTGTTGAAATTATACGAAAGAACTGGCATATTTTGCTTACAAATGATGATATAAAGAGCTTGGTAGGAACAAAACCAAGATTTATCTATACTAATAGTAAGAACCTTAAAAGACTACTATGTATTGAAAAGTACAATGATAAGCCTAGTAAGATATATGATATGAAACAATCTGATGAAAGAGAAGGACTGACCAGAAATAATGAAATAGGAACCAATCCATGTAAAACATGTAACATGTGTGGTTATATTTCTAATGATATAAATTTTACACATCCCAAGCTAGATATTAATTTCAAACCTAATTTTAAATCAACTTGTACCAGTTCAAACTTGATATACCTAGCAAATTGTCAGGATTGTGATGCGTTCTACATAGGAATGACAACAAGATCTTTGAAAGAACGTATATACAATCATATATATGATATTAGGAAAAAAGATCAGAAAAATGCCCTTGCTAAACATATATCTAATAATCCTGACCATAGTTTCAGATTTAGAACATTACAACTTGTACATATGAGTAACAGGAAAGGGGATACTTTCAATGAACTAGAAAGCATAGAATTGCAATGGATTCTTAGGTTTAAAGCACACTATAGCCCAGGTCTGAACCAGTATATTAGTGTTAGGTCGGTACTTAAAAAAAGAAGCTTAAAATAAAATAATAAATTCAAACAATTGATTCATATCTATTGATATATTTATATTTTACATCACCTTTGAGACTCAACCACCATAAATATATATATACCTTTCACTACATCTCTACTATATATGAATCAACATAAATAATATAATATATTAATCAAAATTCCCATATTTTAGATACATAAATACACATTTTATACATACATTATTTAATACTTATTCTTAAGATTTTTAATATATTTCTTATTAAGTTATTAAGATGTTTTTAAACTTATTCATATTTATATTCATATTTATATATTTTCATACTTATAACGCATCAATGTTATTAAATAATGAAATTAACATCTCGTGACTGTACCATATAAATTTATACTGCCTCATTATTTATTTTATAAACAAATAAATAAATTAATAAATATTTTTATATTGATATTTATACATTTTTAGTTAATAATTTATATATCTTACAATTATCATAAAATATAATACAAATATATACATTTTTTCATTGTTTAATATAGTTTTCATCTGTATATTTCATATAGATACACATTTAGACAAGCTATGAATATATATATATATATTCTTCCTTTTTACATATTCTAACATCTTTATTATAATACCGATCTGAAAGGAATTAATATATCCACCTATTTATATAACTTTAGCCTCCAGTCTAGCCAAATATTGCAGAAGATTTTGTTATTTTGCATCATCAGAACAAACAAAAGGGCTGAGCTGATCTTGACAGTCTCTTTTACTCATTTATTAGCTATTTTTATTCTAATTCAGCTTTAGATACAGGGTCATATATAGCCTATTATAGTTATGGTTAAAAGCACTTTTTATGCTGACACCTTCAAGTTTTCCAGACATAAGGAGAACTTCAGACATGTATATATAATGTTTTTCACATACTTTCTCTGCTTTACTATACAATGTTTTATTTTTATAGAACTTATTCAAGAATTGAGGTTTTTCTATGTGATATGGATAGGAAGATTTCCATCTTCTCTATGTTTTTATGTCTGTTTTTATGTCTGTTTTTAACTTTGTCTGTTTATAGAGTGAGACAGCTTTATGATTCTTTCAGAAACTGCACTGACACTTTAGTAGATACAACAGCTTTTTGCAATTAACTCTGTAATTACCACATTAAGTGGTTAATAGATGCAATTTGTTACTAATCAGTACTATATAAGGAATCAGTTCAGCTATAGTTAAATAGATCTGAAGAAGCGTACAGTTCGTACGTGAAAGCACTCATCTCTTTTTGTACCTAATAAAGAAGTTTTTGCTGCATAATCGTGGTGGTCCTCATACTGGTGTTCTTCTACATAGTTACCATGGCTGTTAGAAGGGAAATCCTACAATCAGATTCCAACTCTCCATCCAACCACAAACAAATATCTGGCACATTTACATAGGTGGCTTGTGGCTGTCTTCAGACCCAGTGTCTGAAGAATTAAGAATGTCATCAAGGCAAAGAGGTTTAGCATATAGTAAATAACAGACTGAAATGGAAGGAGCTTAGCCATTCTGTGCATGGTGTCCAGATAACATCTGATGAATACCAGCTTATTTGTAGGTTCCAGCTGAAACCTAACCATGTGTATCGAAATTCTTAGGGACAAACAAAACAAATAATTCATCCCTTGCTGCTCAGTGGGATTCCTTGGTGGTAGAGACTAGAAGTCATCTAGGTAAGGAAGATTCAAATTCCATAAATCCTCGTGTGACAGATTACAACAGACACATACTTGGTAAACACCCATTGGAGGGGATATAGAGCATCCAAGTAGCAAGGATCAAAAGTGGTAGTGAATGGCTTGGATCCAGAAGTATAAGAAAGTACAGTTTTGTACCTACCATAAATGTAGATGTCCGAGAGGTATGCATCTGCAGTCCTAACATATGGGTTGTCCTGCCTCAGGCAGCCCTTCGGTCGGCCGGATTCCAAAGTCTGGGTCTGGCCTCGGCTGATGTCGCACTTCACCCGACGTCATTGCTGCTGTGAATTGGGTATAAAGGCATCAGCAGACGCCATTTTCCTCAGTGTTTCTTGCCCCAGATGCCAGGTGCCCTCTAGGAAAGCTAAATTTGGATAAATGCAAATGGTTCCAAACAGTAGAGAGCCAACAATATAAGCATGTATATACATATATACAAACAAATACATCATAATAGATTCCCCCAGCTAGCTACAAGATGGGCAAATACCCTAGGAGTACCACAGAGGGGAAGGAGGGTGGGTAATCCTGACTGCAGATGCATACCTCTCGGACATCTACATTTATGGTAGGTACAAAACTGTACTATGTCCTTCAAGGATGCATCTGCAGTCCTAACATATGGGTAGAATACCATAGCCAAACTGGGGGTGGAGGTACTAAGATGATTATGGTGTAGTTAAGATCCCTTGCAAAACAGCAGTTGCAAAACCTGCTCGGGATCTGGAGTATAAAGGTAGATTATAATGCTTGGCAAATGTATGCACGGAGCTCCAAGTAGCAGCTTCTAAAATGTCTTTGGTAGCCACTCCTCGTAGGAAAGCTGTAGTAGTGGCTGTAGCTCTTGTGGAGTGAGGTCTGATGTTTTCTGGAGTTGCCTTTCCATGAAAAGAGTAACAAAATCTAATGCAATTTCCTATCCATTTTGAGATTGTCTGTTTTGAAATTGCTTTTCCTTCCATTCCTGTTGCATATGCTACCAGAAGCTGATCAGTTTTCTGTTGGTCTTGGTTCTGTCCAGATAGTAGCGCAATTGCCTGTGCACATCCAATGTATGTAGTAGTCTTTCCCCCCTGTTCTGTGGGTTGGGGAAGAATGTTGGTAGGTGTATTGCTTGGTTCAATGATACCCTGGAGACTACTTTTGGCATAAAAGTAGGATTAGTTCTCAAGGACACTCTATCCTGATGGAAGATAAGGAAGGGCTGTACTGCCATTAATGCCTGTAATTCAGAAACCCTTCTTGCTGAAGTGATTGCAAGCAGGAAAGCAGTTTTCCAAGATAAGAACTGTAATTCTGATGTTGCTCCTGGTTTGAAAGGGGGAAGTGTTAACTTTTCCAGCACAAAGTTAAGGTCCCATGTAGGCAAAGGTGGCTTCCTTGGAGGCTTTACATTTTTAATTCCTCTCAGAAACTGCCTGAGTAGAGGATGAGAGAAGACTGGAGGATCCATGTTGTATTCTGCTGAAATTGCTGATGCATGAATCTTAATGGAGGAGTAAGACAGGCCATTGTGGAAAAGTTCTGCTAAGTATTCCAGGATGTTAGCTATGTTCGCTAATGATACATTTTCTCCTTTTGCTGCACTCCAAATGAGGTATCTTTTCCATTTGGGTGAATAAGTCTTCCTTGTGGAGGGTCTGCGAGCCTCCAGGATAATGTCTTTAACCCTCTGAGATAAGTCTGGTTTATTTTGCTTTATGCAATATTCCAAGCAGCTAGCTGTAGTGTTTTCAAGTTTGGATGTAGGATATTGTAGTTGTTCTGTGTTAGTAGTAAAGGAACTAGAGGTAGAGGCCATGCGTGTGTCCGAGACATACTCCTCAGTAGCGGGTACCAATGCTGCCTCGGCCAGTCTGGAGCTATCAGGATGATCCTTGGGTGATCTTCTTTGATCTTCAGTAGCACTTTGTGCATCAAAGGAAGAGGTGGGAATGCATATGCTGTCAGGTTTTCCCAACTGAAGGATAGGGAGTCCACCTTCCAAGCAAGTGGGTGGTATGTCCTTGTGCAGAATTTCCTCAATTGGTGGTTGTGTGGGGATGCGAACAGGTCTATTTCTGGTAGTCCCCATTTCTTTGTAATGGTTTTGAAGATGTCTGGATGCAGCATCCATTCATGGGCATCCGTGGTAGTTCTGCTTAAGGTGTCTGCTAGTGTATTTTCCTTTCCTGGCACAAATTTGGCCTGTAGTTGAATGTTGTGTTTCAGGGCCACATTCCACAGGTCCATTGCCATCCGGCATAGAGGATATGAGTGTGTGCCTCCCTGTTTGTTGATATACCACATGACTGTGGTGTTGTCCGTCCTTATCAGCAAATGACCCTGGTGAAGAAAAGGACTGAATGTCTGAAGTGCCTGTTTCACTGCCAGCATCTCTTTTTGATTTATATGTAGGTTCAGCTGGTCTTGTGTCCATAGGCCTTGTATACACTTGTCCACCATGTGTGCCCCCCAGCCTAGGTCTGAGGCGTCCGTGGTGATAGTCTGGCTTGAGTGAGGTTTGTGGAAGGGCAGACCTCTGTTCAACTGACAGGCCTGAGCCCACCACAGGAATTCTTGTTTCAGGCATGGAATTATTGGAATTTGGGCTTCTAGACTGCGCTTGTGTTGAGACCATACATTCCTTAAGTACCATTGCAACTTCCTCATATGTAGCCTGGCATGTGGAATCAATATTATGCAGGATGCCATGTAACCCAGGGCTTGCAGCACTTTCCTTGCTGTAAGCCGGTTCTGCGTTGTTAATGCCATGAAATAGAGTGGCAGTTGCTTTTGCTTTTCTGCTGTGAGAAATGCCATTTGATTTGATGTGTCCAGTTCTGCACCCAAGAATGTTATCCTTTGGGATGGTACCAGCTTTGACTTTTTCATGTTGCCTGTGTATCCCAGGGCTTGCAGTAGTTGTATAACCTTTTCCAAATCTTTTGTTAATTTGGTCTTGTTGTCCGCTTGTATTAGGCAGTCGTCCAGGTATGGATAAATCTGAATTCCCTGAAGCCTGCAATGAGCAATTACTGATGCCAGGCATTTCGTGAATACTCTGGGCGCAGTAGATAAGCCAAAGGGCAATGCTGAGAATTGATAATGCTCTGATCCTGCAAGAAATCTGAGGTATCTTCTGCAATCTGGTCGTATAGGGACGTGCAGGTATGCCTCCTTGAGATCTAGAGTCACCAGCCAAGACTCCTTGCCCAGCATGGGAAGAAGCTGCTGTAGGGTCAGCATTTTGAATTTTGGAACAATGAGATATGTGTTCAGAGCGGACAGGTCGAGAATAGGCCTCCATTGGTTTTCTTTCCTTGGTACCAGGAAAAGTCTGGAGTAAAATCCTTGCCCTTGTTCCATAGGTGGTACCTTTTCTATAGCTCTCATCCTTAGTAGGTGGTGGATTTGTGCTAGAGCGTTTGTTTTTTGGTTTGGTGGTAGGTTTGGCATTCCTCTCTTTTTTGGTAGAGTGTGGAAGTGAAACCTGTAGCCTTTGTCTATTGTCTGTAAAATCCTTTTGTCTCCTGTAATGTAATGCCAGTTTACGGAAAATAAGGCAAGCTTTCCGCCTAAGGGTGCTTGCAGTTGTTCCCTGGTAGGCGGTATCAGAGTCAAGTCATTGTGTCTGTCCTGTGGGAATGGTCGTAGCTGAATCTGTGGCAGTACTTCTCTGGTTGTTAGGCTGCCACTGACGTCCCCTGTAGGCACCTCTGGATTGACCTCTGCCTCTTGGGCGCCTATTTCTGCCTCTGTGTGCTCTGGAGGTGCCTGGAAAGGACCAATTCTTCGAAGGCCAATTTCTACTGAACCTCGGAGGCTGGACCTGTAAGAAATCCTTGACTGTTTGGACAGATTTTGCTTTTTCTTCCACCTTCTTTAGCACTTGCTGTGCAGGGCATCCAAACAAACTTTGTTTCTCCATGGGAGCATCTAGAAGCTTTGACTTTACATGGTCTGGTAAGGATTGTTCTTTTAACCAGGCATGCCTTCTAATCACTGTTCCAGTCATAGCTGCTCTAAAGGAAGCCTCCAGTGCATCATAGCCGCATTTTAAGGAATGATTACTGACCTGCTGAGTGTTATGTACCAAATCCTGAAGGGACTTACGGTCTATAGTTTCAGGAGAGGACAGTTTTTTATTTAGCTGGTCTAACAAAAATTCCTGATACTGAATCATGTGGAATTGACAGTTTAAGGCCCTAGCCGAAAGAGTAGCAGAAGTATAAACTTTTTTACCCCATCTCTCTAATGCTCTAGATTCTCTTTCAGAGGGGAGGGTTTTTTTGGCAGAGGCAGCTGCTACAGCTTTGGGGCCCTGTGAAATGGTTTCAGGATCTGCAATAGGAGCCTTATACAAGTGTAAGTGTGTGTCCGGGACCCTGTAATATCTGTCGGGCTTGGCAGGGGCCGGGGAAGAGAGTCAGGGGCAGTACAGGCATCATTATAAGCATCATCAACAACTGTAAGTACTGGAGGAATGGCTAAAGGCCTATGCTGTGGTAAATGTAAAAAAGTCCTTAGCCTTTTCCTTGAATCTGAAAAATCCTGGCCCTGCCATTGAAAATGCTCTCTCATAGCATGTAAGGTTTCCCCAAACGAAAATTCCTCAGGAGGAGAGGCAGAAGGAATGGAGTCTTCTGCATCAGAATCCTCATAAGGAGAATATGGGCCTTCTGGAGGACCTGAGTTTTCTGAATCATCCGAGGAATAGTCTGTAGAAACAGGATCCGGGGCTCTGCTCTAGGCCTCTTCTCTGGAGGGGGTTGAGAGGCCCTGTCTGGGTGAGGTTGGGATCCCCTGATCAAAGAAATGAGATCCTCAGCCAAGCTGAGCATTTGGGAACTGGAGGTAGGCCTGTGTGAGGGGGTTTTAGCAGGCAAGGCCTTAGAAGATTTAGCTGCTTTAGCCCTAGAAAAAGCCTTGATAGACATAGATGCAGGGGGCCTAGCAGCTCCACGTGCAGGAGTAGATATGTCTAAAGGAATAGTATCTAATAAATCCTGGGTGCCTGCTACAGCAGGGGTAATTTCAGTTGCGGATTCAGCCATGCTGTGTGAGGCCTCGGCTATCGGAAGCAAGCTTTCGGCCGAAGGAAGAACCGTGGACTCGGTTTCAGCCGAAACCGAGACACTCGCGGTTGGCTTAACCGTGGTTTCGGCCGAAACCGCGGACCGCGAGTGTCGGTCCTTTTCCTTACGCTTTTTAGCTAATTGCGAAGTCGGAGTCTCCGACGGCATTTTGTAAGCAAAAGCAGGACCAAAAAACTCCTCTGCAAACTCCGACCGACATCTAAGTGTCCGTCGGTTGAAGGAAGCACAGGCTAGACAAGCTGATACGTCGTGGTCTGGGCCTAAGCAAGGAAGGCAGTATGAGTGGAAATCCTTATGAGGTATTTGTTTCCCACAAGTTAAACAATTATTTACTTTTTCTGACATCGGCTGAGGCAAGAAAGAGTCCCCAACGGGGTACTTAGCTTTTTAGAAGTCTTCGGTAGTAGAAATCTCTGGATCTGACCGCCCGGCACTTGCGAACAGCTTCTGCTTCGGGCACCGCGCGGCAAGAAAGACTGAGGAAAATGGCGTCGGCTGATGCCTTTATACCCAATTCACAGCAGCAATGACGTCGGGTGAAGTGCGACATCAGCCGAGGCCAGACCCAGACTTTGGAATCCGGCCGACCGAAGGGCTGCCTGAGGCAGGACAACCCATATGTTAGGACTGCAGATGCATCCTTGAAGGACATCCTGCTGAAGCGCTGAAAATTTTGCTGTGCAGATATGCATACCAGAGGGACAAGCATATGCAATCTTCTTCCTGAAGTCATGAAAAGATAGATTACACTACAACTATCTGAAATTTGGTTTTGACAGCAATTTTGGCTGCTGCTGCTATCTAGGATGGGCCTGATGTCCTTTTTTCTTGGCGGGGGGGGGGGGGGGATTCTGAATAGATCCTAAACTCTCCCTAGTCTGGTGAGACATCCAAGATAGCTCTTTTCGATAAGAAAGCTTTAAACTCCGGACTTTTCTACCTGCTTTCTGATGGACTTCTCTGGAAATGGTGAGAAGGATGGCTTTCGTATCTGGGGGAAAAAGGGAACTATGCAACCACTAATTACTATTTTGCCTGACCCAGATGTCTTGCATGATGACCAATCAACTACCTCAGTGCAGAAAAAGAATCCAAAGCTACCTCCAAAGTAGACTAGTTCGCAAATTCTTAGGTATTCTTGCTATCAGCTTCCTTGTACGGGGCCATGGAAACTGATTTTTGTGGAACACCTCTGCCTTGAGGCTACATCCTTTGAAGAGCTCGTCCCTCAACCTCCGCACGCACTCATGTCTTGCAACTAGTAAAAGGGGCTATTTTTTTTCTAAACCACAAGTTCTTAGGACCCTTTTTATTCCTTGAGAAATCTCTTTGGGGGGTGTCAACTTGACTCCTACTATAGTTTTGCCCTCTTGCTTGCTCCTTACCAGTTTCCTACTATAGTTTTGCCCTCTTGCTTGCTCCTTTCCAGTTTCTCTTTGAAGTAAAAAAACATCAAAAAAGTTTCCCCAAATGTGGCATCATCATCCAGAGGAGACAGTTGGGATCCCTCCCCTTCACTGATGTCTGAAAACAGAGGTAAGAGACATGAAAAGTACAGTTTTGTACCTACCATAAATGTAGATGTTCGAGGATTCCCTTGCTGCAGTCCTGACTATTGGGTATAGTCCGCGTCCCAGTCGGCCCGAATACCAGAGTATAAGGCTCGCGGGTCATGGCGCTTAGACTGACGCCAGTACGTCAGGGTACTAATGCGCATGACCGACGCCATTTCCTCAGTCTTTTCTTGCCCCAGATGTCAGAAGACCCAAAAAGACAAGTCCCAAAAACAACCTGCACCAAAAAACAAGTACAATATATACAGCAATATAAGCATGTAAACTCACCTACACAACCACCCTGAAACACAGAGGGGAAGGAGGGAGGGTAAATTGGACTGCAGCAAGGGAATCCTCGAACATCTACATTTATGGTAGGTACAAAACTGTACTATGTTCTTCGTCTTCCCTTGCTGCAGTCCTGACTATTGGGTAGAATCCCAAAGCAGAGGTAAGGGAGGCTGGCAAATTATAAAGTAGCAGGAGCTGACAACATGCCTTGTAAAACAGCTGTGGCAAAACCAGCCCTAGTCTTAGAGTATATAGGCAGGTGATAATGCCTAGAGAAAGTATGCACTGAAGTCCAAGTAGCTGCTTCCAGAATATCCTTAGTTGCCACCCCCGTTAGAAATGCTGTTGAAGTGGCAGTAGCCCTAGTGGAATGAGGCCTAATCCCAGCTGGAACCTCTTTGCCATGATGGGAATAACAAAATGCAATGCAAAAGCCAATCCACCTAGAAATAGTTTGTTTTGACACAGGCTTGCCCTGTGAACTCAAAGCAAAAGAAACAAGTAACTGCTGAGACTGCCTAAAATCTTTAGTCCTGCTCAAATAATAACGCAATTGCCTGTGTACATCTAAAGTGTGCAAAATCTTTTCCCCTTTATTTTGAGGATCTGCAAAAACGTAGGCAAATGAATAGTTTGGTTTAAAGCCACACTAGAAACCACCTTAGGCATAAAGGAAGGATTAGTGCGTAATGAAACCCTGTCCTTATGGAAAACCAAAAGGGCTCTACTGCCATAAGGGCCTGCAACTCAGACACCCTTCTTGCAGAAGTAATAGCCAACAGAAAAGCAGTCTTCCATGACAAATATTTCAATTCAGCAGTAGCTGCAGGCTCAAAAGGTTGCAGAGTAAGTTTTTCCAACACAAAATTGAGATCCCAAGCAGGAGTAGGAGCTCTACGTGGGCGTCTTATATTCTTTGCCCCTCTAAGAAACTGCTTGAACAAAGGATGCGAAAACAAAGGTGGGTCACAATCATAGTGAGCTGAAATTGCTGCAGCATGAATCTTTATGGAAGAGAAGGACAAACCTTTGTCCAATAATTCAGTAAGATATTGAAGAGCCACACTCAAATTAGGCTCTGAAATCTCCAAATTCTTTGCTGTACTCCAAAATAAAAATCTCTTCCATTTTTCTGCGTACACTCTCCTAGTACTAGGCCTTCTAGCTTCCATAATCACATTTAAAACTTGTTGAGGAAGCTGAGACCTGCTGTGCTTCAACACAGAATATGCCAAGCTGTGAGATGAAGAGATTGAAGCTTGACATTGAGCAGATGACCGTCCTTCTGAGATAACAGATGAGGAATCAGAGGTAAAGGCCATGGAGGCTTCTTTACCAGACTCCTTAGAAGTGGGTACCAGTGTTGCCGAGGCCAATCTGGAGCTATCAAAATCATCCTTGGCCTGTCTTGTCTGACCTTTAATAATACCTTTGGAAGAAGAGGCAGAGGTGGAAAGGCATAGACATGAAGGCTTTTCCAACTGAAAGACAGAGCATCCACTTCCCAAGCTGTGTGATGAAACCCCTTTGTGCAATACTTTGGCAGCTGGTGGTTTAGTGGAGAAGCGAACAGATCTATGTCTGGAGTTCCCCATGACACTGTCAATTTCTGAAATACATGAAGATCCAGTTTCCACTCGTGGGGATCCATGATTTGTCTGCTTAATACATCTGCTAGGGAGTTCTGTGCTCCTGGCAGAAACCTTGCCTGAAGAGTCAGTTGCAGGCTTAACGCAGTCTCCCATAAAATCATTGCTTGCCTGCATAGAGGATAAGAATGTGTTCCCCTTGCTTGTTGATGTACCACATGACAGTTGTGTTGTCTGTTAGAATCAACACCTGCCCTGGAAGAAGTAACTCTTTGAACGCCATCAATGCAAACTGGACTGCTAACATCTCCTTCATGTTGATATGTAGATGCTGTAGTCTGGCAGGCCACTTGTCTTGTATCCACTTTCCATTTAAATGAGCTCCCCAAGCAGTGTCCGAGGCATCTGTCGTTAAAATCTGACTCGCCTCTGGCCGGGTCACAGAGAGTCCCTTGTTTAGGTGACATTCCTGAGCCCACCACAAGAATTCCTTTTGAAGGCAAGGTATTATGTGAATGACAGTGTCGAAATCTTGGCAGTGCTGTGTCCATACATTTTGAGATACCATTGCAGCTTCCTCATATGCAGTTTGGCATTGGGAAGCACCAGAATACAAGATGCCATGAACCCTAATGCTTGAAGGACTGTCCTTGCAGTCAGCACGGACTGATGAGATAGTTGATGGAAGTAAAGTGACAGACTCTTTTGTTTGTCCGGGGTTAAAAGGCCATCTGGGCTGCTGTATTCAGTCTCACACCCAGAAAGCACATGTCTTGAGAGGGTACTAGACTGGACTTTATTTCGTTCACAGAATACCCTAGGCATCTTAGCACTGCTATGACATATTCCAGATGCTGTAGAAGGTCTTCCTTTTCTTGAGCCAGAATCAGGCAGTCGCCCAAGTAAGGATAGATTTGAATGCCTTGAAGCCTGAAGTAAGCTATCACTGGAGCCAGAACCTTTGTGAATACTCTGGGCAGTAGATAAGCCAAAGGGCAATGCAGAGAACTGATAATGAAAATCTCCAGTTCGAAATCGCAGATACTTTCTGCAACTTAGCCTTATAGGCACATGAAGGTAGGCTTCCTTGAGATCCAAAGTTACCATCCAGTGATCCTTGCCCAGCAGAGGTAACAGTTGCTGTAACGCCAACATCTTGAACTTGGGAATGTCCAGATAAGTGTTGAGGATAGATAAATCCAAAATTGGTCTCCACGTGTTCCCCTTCTTTGGGACTAGGAACAGGCGAGAATAAAATCCAAGCCCCTTTCTGATACAGGGACTGGCTGAATGGCCCCTATCTGGAGTAACTGAGAAACTTGCTTGTGAGCCTCTTGTCTTTGTGGAGGAGGAACATCTGGCATGCCTTTGAAAGGGGGCATTGTGTGGAAATAAAATCTGTAACCGTGATGAATGATATCCAGCACCCATCTGTCTTGAGTGATTAAATCCCAATTTTCTTTGAAAAGAGACAATCTTCCTCCCAAAGGAGCTGCCAGACGAGAGTCCACTGGCAGCTGAAAAGGCAGGTCATTGGTTCTGTTTACGAAAGGACTGACCCCTGCCCTCACCAGAAGTCTGAGCAGGTGAACTGTCTGATCTAGGCCTAAACGAACCTTGAGCCCTGCCCCTACCACGGCTAGACCTACCCCTAGACTGGGAACCATAAGCAGGATATGTCCACCCCTTAGCAGGCCAATTTCTACTAAACTTAGGAGGCTGCACCTGCAAAAAATCTTGAACAGTCTGCATAGACTTAGCTTTGTCCTCCATTTTCTTTAAAACTGCTTCCACAGGCGGTCCAAACAACACATCAGACTGTAAAGGAGCATCCAAAATCCTGGTCTTAACATGCTCAGCTAAATTCTGATCCTTCAACCAGGCATGTCTGCGAAGAACAGAACTAGTAGCAGCCACCCTCGAGGAGGCCTGAACAGCATCAAAACCACACTGCAAAGAATGCTTACCCACTTGTTCAGACACATGAACCAAATCCAGCAATTCTTTACACTCAATACCTTCCGCCAAAGCATCCACCTTAGATTTCAATTGTGAAAGGAGATAATTCTGATATTTCAGCATATGAAACTGACAATTCAACGCCCTCATGGCTAGAGTGGAAGAAGTATATACTTTCTTACCCCACCTATCCAAAGCCCTTGCCTCTTTATCAGAGGGTACAGGATTTTTAACCACAGAAGCTTTAACACCTTTAGGCCCCTGAGAAACAGGTTCTGGGTCCGCCCTGGGACTCTTAAACAAATACTTATGAGCTTCGGGCACCCTATAATACCTATCAGGCTTAACAGGAGCAGGAGGCAAGGAGTCAGGGTTCAGGGAAGCCTCTGCAAAAACATCCTCCACCACATTCAACACAGGAGGAATAGCTAAGGGCCTATGCTGGGGTAAAAACAAGAATTCCCTAAGCCTTTTCCTGGAATCAGAGTAATCCTGGCCTTCCCATTTAAAGTGTTCCCTCATGGAGTGAAGAGTCTCTGAAAATGAAAAATCCTCAGGAGGAGAAGCTGTAGGAGTGGAATCATCCACATCAGAATCAGAATAAGCAGGAAACTCATGCAAGTCTTCCACAGAAGACTCTGAAGCCTGTGAACACTGTTCAAAACTATCAAACTCCTGTTCCACCCTAGGCCTCTTATCAGGCGGGGCATAGAACCTCTAATCAGAGTAATCAAATCTTCTGCCATTTTAAGCATATGTTTCTTAGGCACAGAGCCCGAAATGCTAGGAGAAGCCCCCACAGAAGCTGAACTTGGCCTACCTCGAAAAGAAGCTTTGGCAACAGAAGGAGAGGCCCTAACTACCTTGGGAAGAGAGGGAAGAACAGTTACCTGAGAAGCCCCTCAGCCTGGCCTACCTCCAGAGAGGGCACATCCTGTAACAGTAAAGTATCTGCCTGAGACTCCATAGAGACACCTGGCAAAACCTCTAGCTCCCCTGAGCCTTCTATAGAACCGACGTCCGGGACTGCCGGTTCCTCACCCCTAGGCTTCACTGTTTTGTCCTTGCGCTTCTTGGATGAAGCGGCGCCGGAGCATCCGACGGCATATTATAATTGCAACGCTTCCCAAACACTAACCTAGCACAATCAAGCCTCCTCTTAATAGTGCGCTTGTTAAATCTAGCACAAGAGCGGCAACCAACAACGTCGTGCTCAGGCCCTAAACAAGGTATACACAATGTATGATAATCCCTATGCGGTATCTGCTTCCCACAAGAAATACAGTTATTCACTTTTTCTGACATCCGGTTAAATACTGAGGCAAGAAAAACCAAAATGTTCTAACGGGTTACTTAGCCAACTCTGTTTCGGTCTGAAACTCCGGTTTCGAAAATCTCAGAACGCCAACCTGCACTCGCAAAATTGCTTCTGCATCGACCATGCGGCAAAAAAGACTGAGGAAATGACGTCGGTCATGCGCATTAGTACCCTGACGTACTGACGTCAGTCTAAGGCGCCATGACCGACGTCAGCCTTATACTCTGGTATTCGGGCCGACTGGGACGCGGACTATACCCAATAGTCAGGACTGCAGCAAGGGAAGACGAAGAACATCATCAGAGGGGAGCCATGTGCCTCCTCTTGCACATACTCTTTCTGGGTACCTCAGAATGAAAATCTTCCAAGTGGCTGCAGAATAGATTACGCCCTGTGGGGGGCCATTTTCTGATGCTTTTCAAAACTCTGAGGAATGCCCAAAAGTAGAAACTAATCTGGACATGAAGATCAATCTTTCACAGACTTTCAATGCCAATGAGAGGTGCCTGTAAGAGACAAAGCCAGTATTAGAGCCAAATAGGTAAACACTGACTGGGGTCAGTCTCACTGTTGGGCCCTAAAGTCACCACCATACTCAAAGCAAGTTTCTGTAACAAAGATTGAATGCCAAAATATGGGATATAAAGTAAACTGACCCAAAAGAGCACACACATATACACAGATATATACATATATATATATACATATATATATATATATATACATATATATATATATATATATATTATATATATGTACACACACACACACACACATATATATATATATATATATATATGGGTCTACTGCTTTACAGCGAAAATACACTTCGAAATAAAGCAGTAGACCGTACACTTCAGCAAAAGGGCACTTTCGCTGGTCTAGTTCCCCGGGCTACCCAAAAAAAAACTAAGACATATTTTTGCAGGGGAACAAGCCCCCCTGCACCCTCCATGTGGGGGGCTGTGCCCACCACACCCCCCCCTACTTAAATATACCAACTCCGAGATCGCACTACAGCGGGGAAAAGGGAATATTCCCATTCCATGCTGTAGTGTGACTGCCGAAGTCAATGTTCTAAGTTTCCTACTTCGAACAAGTGGTCTTGGTGAAGTGGGGTTCGAAGTAGTGAAACTTCGAATATATTGACGGATCCCATATACGTGTGTGTGTGTGTGTGTGTGTGTGTGTGTGTGTGTGTGTGTGTGTGTGTGCATATACAACTAAAGAAGGTTAGAGAATATGTATAACTAGTTAAAAAAAATCCTGGCCAAAGCAGCTTAAAGAAACCACAAAGATAGTTAAAATTTCTATATACCTGCTAGAGTTGTAGTCAATCATGTCTCACAAATGAGATCCAAGAGACAGGAGAAGTTGTGCTAGAATTGTAGGGGAGAGATGTTATGTTTGCTGTGTTGATGCCTGGCATGCCCAGTGCCATCAGTGAACAGGGCAGACTGGTCACTCCAAGATTTGAAAGATACGTATTTGCAATGCATAGTGGGTCTTCATGATCCACACCCATCCACTTAAAATGCAGGAGAAATCATTGCAAGGCTCTAGATGCCAAACACCTTTAAGACTTTCCCCAAGCTCAACCTCCTATCTGTGCACTCCTATAATACTCCGGGCTCCATTTAGAAGCTCAATTTTGAGGAAAGTCTAACTTCATATGGCAGATAACATATAGAGTTTTACAAAACATTTGTATGGAGATCACGGATAACAGTGGAGAATCGGGTAATTTCCCTTTTCTCCCACTGCAGTGCAATCTCAGAGTTAGTATATGTAATTTTCAGGGGGTGTGGAGATGCAGGTGGGCTTGCGCCCTTCAAAAAACATAGATTTGTTTCATTTTGTTTTGTTAGTCTCTTCGGAAAGTTGATAATTTGTGAAAATTTACAAGAGGACAGAGGAAGTTGGGAGGTTATACTGAAGTGAACTCATCTGCAGCAAGAAGCTCTATCATTCTGGCAAATATGTGACACTCCATCTTACATGATCTAGTCAAACTACTTTAAATATAGGCTAGAATCCCTAGCTTTCTCCTCTTGGATGTTATGGCAAGTTTGTCCCATATGATGATAAAGTCAAAGGTCACCCCGAACTTTGAGATGATATCAATCTTTTTAATGCTTGCAAAAGTAAGCAGTTAGAAGACCAAATCACTGCAGCAGAAATGTCAACTGAAGCATTCCTAAAATAATTGCAGCCACCATCCCTTGCGAAATGGTCTTTGGGTTTACCTCGTAAGGTTTCATTATACTTGTCACAGCTGAAAGCAGTACGGTGAAACAGCTGTCTGGAAAAGGTGGTGTTGGAAAGTTTTTGGCCTAGTCTCCTATAAACAAAGAAGTGGACATCTTTCCTATGATGTTTGGTTCTATCCAAGAGCAGCTCCCGATTCTCCCAAACATTTTTGTTCAGTTTTGCTTCAGTGGTTACTTTTGCAATAAAGGATAATTTGGTCCACAAAGATACTCTGCCTTTTTAAAAGATGTAATAAGATCTGAAAGAAGAATCTGGAGTTCTAGAGTCTTGCATAACAGAAAATTATGATCTGCTCCAGTGGCTGGCTCAAATAGAGCCACAAAATCAGTTCCTCCTACATATAATCAATGTCCTAAAGAGCTACATCAGGTGTGGGAAGGCAGGGCTCACACACACACACACCTTCCCTTCTACAGGCACGGAAGTCTAGATATCCTCTGAGAATAGCCTTACAAACCTTTAGAGATGACAGTGAGCATGAATTTATCTCCTGATGAATGGAAAATGCCGTTAAATGTGCTTTAACGGGTCGAGGACACATGCTCGACTAGCATATATCCGAAATACAAAACATTGAACACACATACACAAAAGCGCTTAACATCGAAATGCGCTTCCGTGTATGTGTAGTTCATAAAAAAAATCTACATTTCTGCAGGGGGGGCTTCGCCCCCTTGCACCCCCCCACACACCCCCTACTTTATTATTCTCACTCCAAGATCTCACTACAGTGGGGAAAAGGGAATTTTCCCTTACCCACACTGTAGTCCGATCTACGAAACAGGCACACATACACAAAGCGCTTCTCAATGTTAAGCGCTTTCATGTGTATGTGTTCGATGTTTTGTGATTCAGACATATGTTAGTCGTGCATGTGTCCGGATCCCACTTTAACAGATAAAAAAATGATCAGAGGACTGTCAGAAATGGAGCCAGAAAAAGGGTCAAATCCTTCTCAACTGACAGCCCATATAACTTTCATTCATCGGTTTTAAGGTTTCTGGAAGATACAAGGACGTAGACCACCTTGAATGGGTGGGGGGATGTTACTGTCCACCAATGAAACTTCTGGGGGGGCGGGGGACACTCAGTTCAGTAACCTTGAGGGACTGAAGGTCAAAGTGAGGCTTGTCAGATTGGCAAGTTAGAAAAACGTGTGTATGGTTGTAGATAGGCAGGCTTCTCTACTAGATGAGGTCACAGCAGTGGAAACCAATTTGTCAGGACCAGAATGCGGCCACGATGAGGACTATTGCCTTATGCATGTTGGCGTTATACAGAAATTTCTCAAAAGGGGAAATAGGGGATTATGCAGAGAAGAATACCGGATGGCAGTTTAGCAGAATACAAAACAGGGGCAGAGTGTACATGAAACTAAATGGACGCTGCTGCACTATAACATTCTGCTAAGTGTCTTCCTGACAAGGGATTAGGAAGTAAAGCTGCTGCACTTGGAGATGGTCCGGGGGGAGAGCAGAGCTTGCCTCAGCATTAAAAGCTAGAGTTTGCTCCTGAAGAACACTCCTGTAGCATTAGGTGAACTTGTCCACAGGAGAGCTGGCCAAGGCAGGAATATACATTGTGACCAAAAAAATGATTAGTCTTCATGGTCCATTCCCACAGCCACTTGTTCTCCTAACACATACGAAAAGAGTGGGATCCACCTTGTGGATATACCATATCACTGCCTTTATGTTGTCCAACTAGACCACAACAATACCCAAAGAAGGAAGCGCTATACAGCCTGCAATGCTAGAAGAAAGTACAGTTGTGTACACCTACCATAAACGTAGATGTTCGAGTGTCTTCACTGTTGCAGTCATAACTGTAGGGTTTTCCTGCCGGCAGGCAGCCCGAGGTCGGCCAGAATTCCAAAGTCTGGGTCCGGCGTCGGCTGTACCAGCAAGTACCCTGACGTCAGAACGCAGAGGTATAAAGCTGACAGCAGACGCCATCTTCTCCAGCCTTTCTTGCCCCAGATGCCAGAAGTCCCCCAAAGTAACCAAAAGGTGTCCAAAAAGGAAACACAAATACACCACAAAAGAAAAGGAAGATAGAATAAGCAGAAAATAAGAGGGGATTGGTGGGAGGGAAACACCGACTGCAACAGTGAAGACACTCGAACATCTACATTTATGGTAGGTGTGCACAACTGTACTATGTTCTTCGTGTTTCACTGTTGCAGTCATAACTGTAGGGTGGAATCCCAAAGCTGTGATGAGGGAGGAGGTTATGCAGAAGAAGGGGCAGCCAGAAGACCCTGCAAGACAGCAGAGGCAAAACCTGCCCTAGACTTAGAATACAAAGGGAGATTATAGTGCTTAGAAAAGTATGCACTGAACTCCAAGTGGCAGCTTCCAAAATGTCCTTGGTAGGAACTCCTCTGAGAAAAGCTGCTGAAGTGGCAGCTGCTCTAGTAGAATGACTTCTAACAGTACCTGGAATTTGCTTCCCAAAGTGAGAGTAACAAAACCTTATCCCATGAGCAATCCATTTGGAAATAGTTTGTTTAGAGATAGCCTTGCCTAGAGAACTGGATGCATAAGAGATAAGCAACTGATCAGATTTTCTGAAATCTTTAGTTCTATCCAGGTAAAACCGTAGTTGTCTGTGTACGTCCAATGAATGCAAAATCCTTTCCCCTTTGTTTTGAGGATTTGGAAAGAAAGTATGAAGGTGAATAGTCTGATTTAAAGCCACTTTAGAAATCACCTTAGGCATAAATGTAGGATTGGTCCACAAGGCAACTCTGTCTTTGTGGAAAATAAGATATGGTTCCACAGCCATGAGAGCTTGCAACTCTGAAACCGTTCTGGCAGAAGTCAAAGCTGATAAAATAGCTGTCTTCCAGGATAAGAACTTGATATCCGAAGCAGCCGCAGGCTCAAAGGGGGATAAAGTTAGTTTTTCCAAAACATAATTAAGATCCCAAGCAGGAACAGGAGGAGTTCTGGGTGGTCTTAAATTCTTAGCCCCTCTCAAGAATCGTCTCACCAGCTGGTGAGAGAAGATGGGGGGATCAGTGTTGTAATGAGCAGAGATAGCAGAAGCATGAATTTTAATGGAAGAAAAGGAGAGGCCTTTATGCAGAAGGTCTGAGAGGTAAAGTAAAATGGAAGAAATGTCAGGCAGAAGAGGATCAGAACCTCGATCCCGCATCCAAATACAAAATCTTTCCCATTTAGAAGCATACGATTTTCTAGTGCTAGGGCACCTAGCTTCTAAGAGAACATCCAAAACTTGTTTGGGAAAAGCAGAAGGAATCAAAGGCCCTTGTAGAGCCAAGCTGCCAGGCAAAGAGTCTTGATTTGAGAGTGTAGCATCTGACCCTGATGCTGGGACAGAAGAGAAGGAAACAGAGGCAGAATCCATGGAGGTTCCAAGAACAGGTGTCTTAAAGTTGGATACCAAAACTGCCGAAGCCGATTTGGAGCTATCAAAATGAAAATCTTGGGTTTGTCCTGTTTTATTTTCAGTAACACCCGAGGCAGAAGAGGAAGAGGAGGGAAGGCATATCCCGAAAGATTCCTCCAGCTGAAAGACAGGGCATCCACTTTCCAAGCTGCTTTGTGGAAGGACCTGTTGCAAAAGAGAGGTAGCTGATGATTGAGATGAGATGCAAACAGATCTATCTGAGGGCAACCCCAAACTGCCGTAATCCTGCTGAATATGTTGGGGTCCAGCATCCATTCGTGAGGATCCAAAAGATTTCTGCTTAGGCTGCCTGCTAAGAGATTCTGTTTTCCTGGAATGAATTGAGCTTGAAGATGCAGATTCAGATTTAGAGCTGTGTCCCATAAACTCATGGCTAGTCTGCAAAGGGGGTAAGAGTGAGAGCCCCCCTGTTTGTTTATGTACCACATGACTGTGGTATTGTCTGTGCGAATCAGAAGATGGCCTGGTTGCAAAAGACTCTGGAAGGCTAGAAGAGCATTTTGAACTGCCAACATTTCCTTCAAGTTGATGTGCCAGGGAAGATGCTTCTTGGTCCAATAACCCTGCTGGCAATTGTTTAGGTAATGAGCTCCCCAAGCATAATCCGAGGCGTCTGTGGTTATGATCTGAACAGGATGAGGTAGACGAAAGGGATTCCCTTCGTTTAAAGCACAAGCCCTGGACCACCAGAGGAACTCTTTTGGAGGCAGGGAATCAGAGGTATCATTGTTTCCAGGCTGTGGTAATGCTGAGACCATACACTCTTTAGGTACCATTGAAGTTTTCTCATATGAAGCCTTGCATTTGGGATCAACAGGATGCAAGAAGCCATGTAGCCCAGTGTCTGCAGGAATTTCCTTGCAGTGAGCTGAGTCAAAGTAGCCAAGGTCTTGAAAATTGATGCCAGCTGTACTTGCTTTTCTGGAGTAAGGAAGGCCGTTTGTAGGCTTGTGTTTAGAAGATCTCCCAAAAAGATCATTTGCTGAGAGGGGATCAAATGTGACTTTTTTGTGTTCACTGAAAATCCCAGAAGTAGGAGAAGACGCTGAACAAACTGCAGATGAAGTAAAAGATCCTTGCTGTCCGCCTGAATAAGGCAGTCGTCCAGATAGGGGTAAATTTGAATCCCTTGGAGTCTGCAATAAGCTACTACTGGAGCCAGACACTTGGTAAAGACTCTGGGCGCAGTAGATAAGCCAAAGGGCAGTACAGAGAATTGAAAGTGTCTCGAACCTGCCTTGAATCTGAGGTATTTTCTGCTCCTGTCTGATGGGAATGTGTAAATAGGCTTCCTTCAGGTCCAATGTCACCATCCAAGCATCTTGGGAGAGCATGGGAAGAAGTTGTTGCAGAGTAAGCATCTTGAATTTTGGAATCTCCAGGAAGGTATTTAATACTGAGAGGTCCAGAATAGGTCTCCATGAGTTTTGTTTCCTTGGGACCAGGAACAGTCTGGAGTAAAAACCTTTTCCCATCTCTGGAAGTGGAACAGGCTCTATGGCTCCCATGGCCAATAAAGCATCCACTTGATTTAAGGCCTCTGACCATTGATGTTTTGGCAGATCCGGCCAACCCGAAGACCTTGGCAGAGTATGAAAGTGGAATTTGTAGCCTCTTAAAATCACATCTAAAACCCATTTGTCCTGGGTAATATGAGTCCAATTTTGGTAGAAAAGAGAAAGTTTTCCTCCAAGAGGGGCTTCCAGGCAAGGAGGACCTGTAGCCCAACGGAGAGAGTCATTGGGTCTGCTTCTTTTGTGATTGAGGTCTGTCTTCTTCCCTTCTGGGTGAAGAAGCAGTCCATTGTCTTGACCTGTAAGAGGCCTGAGCCTGCGCCCGACCTCTGGAGCGTCTATATCTTCCCCTTTGAGGCCTGTCAGACGTGGGAAAGGACCAATTTTTGGAGGGCCAATTTCTAGAAAATCTAGGAGGCTGAACTTGTAAAAAATCTTTGACAGTCTGCATAGATTTTGCTTTTTCTTCCATCTTTTAATAACCTCCTCAGCCTTGGATCCAAATAAAACATCATGCTGAACAGGGGCATCTAACAGTTTAGCCTTAACCTGCTCAGGTAAATTCTGCTCCTGAGCCAAGCATGTCTCCTGATGACAGTACCAGAGGCTGCGGCCCTGCAAGAAGCTTCAAGGCATCAAAACCACAATGTAAACTATGTTTGCTAACTTGTTCAGTGGCATGCAATACATCCTGTAATTCCTTGTCCTCTGCACATGCAGGAAAGGTAGAGAGCCTTTGCTTTAAAACAGACAAAAGAAATTGCTGATACTTGAACATGTGAAACTGGCAATTTAAAGCTCTAATAGAAAGAGTAGCAGAAGTGTAAACCTTTTTGCCCCACCTGTCCAAGGCACGAGAATCCTTTTCAGAGGGAATAGGATTTTTAGACGAAGCGGCCTTAGCAGCCCTAGAACCCTGGGAAATGGTTTCAGGATTAGCAGAAGGGTTCTTAAATAAGAATTGATGGGAGTCAGGGACTCTGTAAAATCTATCAGGCTTAGAAGGAGCAGGCGGCAAGGAATCAGGATTCAAGTTAGCTTCAGAAAAAGCATCATCCACAATATCAAGTACAGGAGGAATAGCCAAAGGCCTGTGTTGAGGGAGAAGGAGAAATTCCCTAAGTCTCTTCTTGGAAGCAGAATAATCCTGACCTTCCCAATGAAAATGCTCCCTCATCTCATGTAAGGTTTCCCTAAAAGAGAAATCTTCAGGGGGAGAAGCAGAGGGAGTAGAGTCCTCTGCATCAGAATCCTCATAAGGAGGAAAAGAATAATCCTTGTCAGAGGAAGAGACAGAAGACACAGAAGCCTGATCAGATGAATCATAAGGAATATCCTGTCTAGGCCTTTTTTCTGGAGGAGGGTGAGAACCCCTAATCATTGTCAGTAAATCTTCAGCCATCCGTAGTAATTGTTTCTGGGACTTGGGAGCTGTATCCGAGGAAGCTTGAGCAGAAACCCTTGGTTTAACAGGAGTCTTTGACTTCACCTTTGTCTTTGTAGAAATAGTGATGTGAGAAGGCCTGAAATCCCCCTCAGAAGCCGGTACCTGCACAGCGGTTCCGGACCCATCTGAAGGAGCGACGTCCGAAGGTCCTGCAGCAGATAAAATACTAGGCCTAGAAGGCTCCCCATGGGAGTCCATGTCGGCCATCGGTTCCGAAGTGGCGGACGACAGGGGCTGCAAAAGCACCTCACTGACGACCGCCGAACCCGAAGCTGGCTCCGGCTGCAAAGTATCTTGTTTGGACCTCGGAGGCCTATCCCTGTCTTTGTGTTTCTTTTGAATTCTGGTTGTCGGTAAAGTATCCGACGACATCCTATAATTGAATCATCTACCGAAATAATTCAAGGCCCAATCGTACCTACGCTTGATAGTGCGAGAATTAAACCTGGCACAGAACCGACAGCAAGAAACGTCGTGGTCAGGGCCTAAGCAAGGTAGACAGTAAGAGTGGAAATCTTTATGAGGTATTTGTTTTCCACACGATATACAATTATTAACTTTTTCTGACATCGGAGGAGCAAGAAAAAAGTTTCCCCAATGGGGTACTTAGCTTGAGAAGAGAAGTAGAAAACTTCGAACCGACGACAATCAAAGCACGTTGTTCTGAATGCGCCAACCAACGACTTGCGAGCTGCTTTCCACCGCACGGCAAGAAAGACTGGAGAAGATGGCGTCGGCTGTCAGCTTTATACCTCTGCGTTCTGACGTCAGGGTACTTGCTGGTACAGCCGACACCGGACCCAGACTTTGGAATTCTGGCCGACCTCGGGCTGCCTGCCGGCAGGAACACCCTACAGTTATGACTGCAACAGTGAAACAAGAAGAACATCTACCTCACTTTCAGAGCATTTATATGCAGATTAGCTTCTTCTAGTGATCATACCACCCCACCCCACCCCACCACAAGGCAGACACTTGTTTTGAGAGTCACTTTGAAGCACAAGAGGTTGAATGGACTGTTCTGAGAAAGACTGAATAAACAAACTTATCAGGTTAAATATTTGTGACATACCCAGGAAATCCTGATTGTGACAGATGTTGATCACTGTTACAGCACTACTTATCCGTTAGCATCTCTGCAGAACTTTCACAGGATATCTTACAAAAAAGGAAGCAGAAAAATTGTTGTTGCTATGACCCTCAAATTGTAACTGCTATCACTGCATGAGATAGCAACAGAATGTGAACCCAGAATGCAGAGAGAATCCTGGTCCTCTAGGACAGAGCTTTTAAAAAGTGTCACACAAAAAAGGCTAGTGTTTTCAACTGGGTCTGTGTTCAGCCATTAAAAAAATATTAAATCAAATGGCTGTACATTGAATGTTACTCAACAAACAGCACTTTTAATGAACAGGCATGTCTTCGAAAAATTCATTGAATGGCCATAGTTGGCCAACATAAAGGAACCACGATCTACTACTAGCTTAACAGCAACTTAGCTTTAACAAGAACCTGCCATTTCCCCAACTTAATGCGTCCTTGGAGTTGGTACATATAATTAGTGGTGTGTGTATGGGGGGTGCAGCCCCCACATACCTATTTTCCCGTGTTCACTGAATCCTTCTGTTGTGGGGTACTGTGCCTCCCACCCCCCCACTAATTATATATAAACAATTCCAAGGTCACACTAAATTGGGGAAAGGGTAGATTCTGTTAAAGCTAAGTTATTGGTAAGCTACTATTTGAATTTTTGTTCCTGAGGATTGCTTATCTGTGATGAATAAAGGCTTGTTGCTTTGGAACACTACATGGGTTTCATAATTTTTGGAAATTGTGACTGAGCTCATCAACAAATTTGTTTAGACTACTAGTTTTTCTGTTTTTATTGTCAACAACTGCCAAGCACTTTCTGAACATGCTGGTGGTTGTGGCAAACACACACTCTGAATTCAAAGTGGCTGGCTGCTACAGTGACACATGAATTTCCTGCATTCCATTCTTTGTCTTGCTGTGCAGAGTTACGCATCCTGAAGGTTCAAACAGCACACAGACACCCTTCTCTAACCATGGAAGGCACAATTGCAATCACTCGCCAGAACTTTGTCTTTGCTTTGAAAAGATTTAGTCTGCTTTGATCCAGAAATGGCCTGAAGTTTTATTTTCATGACACACAAAAAGAACCTTAAATAATATCTGGACCCTATCTTGTGTAGTGGGATACCTCCTTGAATATTCATTTCTCCAAAACATTTAGGGCATCTAAATATGGTCATTGCCTTCTGATGGGATAAGACATGGAAGGAGATGAGCTAATAGCTGGTGAGTGTACATTAACAGTTTAACCTCTAGAAATTACCTCCATGAACAAATAGTCTTGTCTGATGGGCTGCCACACATGGAAGTGTGACCCCCAAATACCTCTAAGTCAGGGTCAGGCAGGCAAGTCTTCAGGAATTTTACTATTGGCTCCAATATGCTACTGAGGCAAATCTCCACAGTTATGCTAGTTCATCAGAACACTGCTAAAATGGAAACCATTAGCCTTTTTTGAGGCCGCAAATCTGGGACACACGAGTGAAAATTTCCATGCTAACTGCTGTGAACATCTTACTTCCTTGCTCACTCACCTGTAATTTTTCCTTCACTTTTGAACCAAAAAAAAATAAGTTACCATTACAAGGACAAAGTTGCATTTCCCAAGCCAGTTATGTTGATGTACAGTAATGCCCAGCCCAGCTGCACAAGCTGCTCCACTATCTGTTTTATATCCAGGAATCACATGGACAAATTAGATACATTTGTCACAGCTCGCCAGTCCCAATTCCCCACATAGATTTCTACCTGGCACTTTTCTATTACTTGTTGCCATTTGATAACTGTGCAGGTGGGATGTTCAGTTGATCTTTTTTATCAGCAACCCAGGCTCCAAAGGAGCAATAAACAAGTTATCAAATCAAATGCGACAAAAATAGCAAAAACACAGAAGACAAACAGAAAAATACACAAAGTAAACAAGAGCGGTAACCAAACAGAATTCTACAGTTGTTAAATCTGCTGCGATGTCTCAAAAGTGATACAGAGTTTACACTTATACATATTAAGCCATGGCTGGAATGTTAAAAATAAGCACAAAGTTATTTACAATAGGGGTGTAAATATTTACATAATCTACAGTAAAACTATTTCATAGCACATATTTACATGTTTTTGAATTCTTTTGTCTTGTAATTACAGTGTTAGAGTTGAAAAAGAAAAGTTGCTGAAGCAAGAGCTTAATAAATTGCCATACGCGCTACCCTTTAATCCTAAAATCAAAGGTGCACATAGTTTGGCCTTAAATTCCAGTGGAGAATTTTGAGATTTTTACTTCCATGGAGGCTTTGGCAATTTTATAAAGGAAAGGCTTATTCACCTGTAGCTGTACCAGATCTAGGCCTAATGATGAGCAGTCCTTCCTGGGAGTTCACAAGTTGGATCCTTAACTTGAAGCTTGGATTTCAGAGGTGGGAAACAGCAAAGCATAAAAGCATTTTAAATATATCTGGGTACCAATAATTAGATTTTTGTTTTGTACAGCAAACCAATCAGAATCCTTTTAATACATCAGTGATGGGCATAATAGCCGGCTAGGAGTGAAAAGCAACATTTTGTTTTCAACCAGTTGTAATGGAGAGGAAGTAGTGGCAGTGAAATTCAAGTTGAGAGAGGAGTACATTGTCAGTCAAGGATTGCCATGCTTTTGGAGACAAGAGATGTGTTACCTTGCTGCAGAGCTCAAGTTGCTCTAATACAGTGCCTGTAATACAGTCAGTGTGATATGAAATATAGTAAAGGAAGGGTGCCAACATATTTCTGCAGTGTCTTGTTTGGCATGGTATTAAAACATAAATCTTTTGTTATTGGAGGAAGACTTGTGATGTTTGGTAGGTTTCAAACAGGTTAAGACTTGACTAGTCTGGACTCTGCAAAACGTACTAGGACCAAAAAAGGCTATTTATATAGACATGACACATTATCTGTATGTTCCAAATCTTGCAATTAAAACTACCAAGGTCTATAAATCACCAAAAGAAACTGTTGCTATGTAAATGTGGAAAAAAGGGAAAAAATACCAAAAAAGTGAGAGAGAAAATCTTTGGGGAGAATAATTATGCAGGGCATACAAGGCACAGAAGAAGCAATTCCTTCCAGTAATGAAAAACTGTAGAGAATCTGGGCTGAGGTTCAAAACTCTCAAAGCCAGACATTTTAAAAAAGGTTTTTCACCAGCCCCTCAACCATTTTTTGTAGTTAGAGGAAGATCAATAGTGCATTTTCTGTAAAAATGGGAGAATGTTTAAGTCATAGCTGTGCCTGGTAGAATACAAGGTTTCTTATTAAATGAACAAAGGAAAAGACGAGAGAAAGAGTTCAGACTAAAGGACATCAAAAGCAAAATGGAGTAGAGAGGCATCTGAATGAAGATTCCCACCGAAGCTATTACAACAAAAGCACAGTCTAGATGAAAAAGCACAGAGAACCCACCATACAACTGCAAAGATCACCAAGGAAAACAGTCACAAAAAAAGTGTTAGGCACAGATGAAGTCACAACAGTTATCAACAGGGTGTATATGCATGAAGGCAGAAACAACTGCAGATGGTATCATCGCATTATGAAGACACATGCATATCCCAGATGACTATGGAGAATCAGTGTTCTAGAGTGTCAGAGTACAAGAACATGGATCTTCACATCTACAGGCAGTACAGAGGTATAGATTGTGTAATCACACTGCTTGAAAGTGCTGGAGAGAAAAAAAAATACCACAGCAGTAAAGACAGTAAGATGGGAAAAAGAGTACTTCAGTTTCACATCAGGATGCAGTACAACTGAAGAGGTTTGCAGTAAGACAGACAGTGGACAATCTAGAAAAGAGGAAAAGTCCAACAGGGCATTCCTAGACTTGGATAAAGCTCATGACAAGGTCTCAAGAAAGCAGATTTCTGCACTCCTGCAATGGCTTCAAGTCCCAGAAATATTGACATACATTAGTGTAGGTCATTAACAAGTACCCAAAAGACAGAAGTACAAACACTTGAGTGACAGAGGTTCAAATTGGGAGTGGATGCACATCAAGTACAGCACAGTCCACTCCTGCACATACTGATGGATTACAAACAGGTCGGCGTAAACAGAAAATACAACCTGCTGCAAGAAGATTATTCAGCCCTGGAAGCAACCTCTGAATAGAAGCTCAACAAATGATATGGACTGTAAAGCAAAACTGAAGACACATGGGATGAGAGAGTAATGGTCTTGGCGGCACTTAGGGTAATCAGAGGATGCTAAATATGAAGACAGGAGGGAAAGCTCATGGGGGGGGGGGGAGGGGGATTTCAAAATGGCTGCACATTGATCAACATATTAACTTCATCTCTCCCAGTGTGAAAAAAAGAGATAAGAGTCATGGATATTAACAGACTAAGTAAAATTCAGTTACTGGCTAGTAAGCACAGTGTACTGAATGCCACAAAGAAATGTAGAAAACCTGAAAGAAAATCAACCAGAAAAGGGAGAAACAGGGATGGAATCCTGTTCAGTAAAAAGCAGGTTTGGTACAAGACATGGCTTCCATTAGAGTTAAAATCAAAACAAATGTACTGAAAAGTGATTAAAATAAATCAAACTTGTAGGAACGCATCAACTCAAATAAAATACTGGAAAATGGCTTTAACTAGTTATTAAGACGAACTGATTAACTACAAAAAGGCTGTCTGGCTAAGGGACTTCTCAAGAAGAAAGAGTTGGATGATAGTTTATGCAGAGAAAGCCATAGATTTTCTGCTGTACCAGACAAACTGGAAGGAATAGACTATTAATTTTCAAAAAGCACAGATAAGCAATTGAACTAGCATTACACACCAGGATCTGTTAACTGAAAGGGCACATGGAGTGCATGCTCCAAACCTGGCCATAAGAAGGGAGCCAAGACCTGTACTAGTAAAGATGCAATCATATCAAGAGAAAGAGTTGATACTGCCAAAACTACAGCAGAAGGGAAAAATAATTAATTTTTTGAGATAGCAGAGAGCTTGTAGAAAATGATTATTCACAGTATATCAGGCCGACTGTTGAGAGACACTTGTGAAATTCAAGCTGCTGTATCAGACTGTCTTCAGACAGTTTTTTCCTGGAGGATCACACATTTTTGGATGCAGAATCAGGCTAAAGAAAAATAAAGCTTATTCAACAAAAAATAAACTGGCAAAAAGAAGGGGACTCTGCTTCTCATTTTTTGACAAAGCTCACGACAGACTGTCAGTGAAGCCTTTACCACTGTTCCAAACACTTGACACACAAAAAAGCACAGGAATTGACTAGAAGAATCATGAGTACATTGGACTTGCTGTTGGGAGACTCAGATTAAAACAGGAAGACCACCAGCAACACTGAAAATTAATATTTGTGAAATATTGCTTTTCAAGGAAAAGTGTCAGAAAAACATTGGACTCTTGTTGACATTATGAAACTTGTAGTTGGACTGTGAAGCATAAACCTCACTTTACCTAATTAATGTTTCAAAGGACACTACGCAAGACAAAAACATTTTTTGTTCTTAATAGTGTTTGAATCAAACATTGCATGATCTAAATTGCATCTTATATATATTAAAGCGGTTCTATGTACTGTGTATTCAGGGGTATATTAAATGTGTGCGGTGGGGAGTCTTTTCAATGACTGATGGATATGTTAAAAGATAAAGTAAACACATTTTTTAGTTGTAAGAAATACAGACTTTACAGTACAAGAGAATAAAAGCTGATCAAAAATAATATTTAATGTTAATAGGTAGTGATCTTGGCCTGCTGAGGTTGGGGTGGCCTGCAAATATATGTAGAATTAAGACAATCACATTTTTTACAAGGTAGAATGTCTAGTTTATTACCCTCGGCTTAAGCTATAAACAATGTTTTTTTGTAAGCAAGTAGTCTTGAAAAACAAGACAAAATTATGAACGCTGTGAAAAATCCTAACTTCTTTCATCACTAAAGATACTCACACCCCCCCCCCCATTAGAAAATGTTCAGTGGGAGTTGAAGTCTACAGCTGGGTTTTTGTACCCCCCAACCCTCCAGGCATACAAAGATTTTTAGATATCTGTGAAAATGCTTTTAATGAAGCTTATACTCCTGGTATGCAAGGCTGCACCTTTCATAATTTAAATACAGAAGAATATAGGGCTCTACATGAATTGCAGGATTTACATTCTCTTATTATTAAACAAGCAGATAAAGGTGGTAAAATTGTATTAATGGACAAAGATTTATATGTTAACCAGATGAAGGTTTTGCTATTAGATACTTGTACCTATCAAATGCTGACAAAAACAGCTGTAATTGCTATCACTGATAAAGTGTCCTTTTTAGTGTTTGATTTACTGATTACAGGATTAATTGATGAATCCTTATTTAATTATTTTTCAGTACAAAAACCTCTAGTTCCTAGGATCTATGGACTCCCTAAAATCCATAAACATCCCACGGTTCCTCCTTTACGCCCCATTGTATCAGGAACAGGATGGTGCACTGAGCCTCTATCTATTTATGTAGAAGGCATTTTACATGAGTTCTTGGATAGTTGTTATACAGTTCTTAGAGACACAAAAATGTTTTTACAGCGGTTGCAAAATAGAATGGAAACTATTGATAATGATGAAGAATTTGTATTCCTTACCATGGACATTGAATCTCTTTTTACTAGTATTCCAAATGTTTGGGGTATTGATAGAATAAGAGAATTCCTCGATATGAATAAGAAGCTGACTACTAATAACATTATGCTAGTCTGTGCACTATTGGAGATTATACTTGAAAATAATATTGTAGCTTTTCAGGATCAATTTTTTCTACAGAAGATTGGCGTGGCTATGGGCACTTCGTGTGCAAATAGCTACGTCAATATATCACTAGTACGATGGGAAGAACAATATGTTTTGTCAGATGTTAACCCATTTTTTGGCTACATTCTCTGGTACATCTGTTTCGTGGATGATGTTTTTGTCTTGTGGAAAGGGCATGGTGAAAATATCAGTAATTTCATTGATTACCTGCATAGTACTACAGATTTTTGAAGTTTACTTTTACTTTTTCTGATACATGTGTTGATTTCTTGGATGTGAGTGTCACCCTTACTAATTTAAAGCAGATAAGAACCAGTATTTATCACAAACCTACAAGAACCAATGCCTGTCTGCACAGGTCAAGCATGCACCCGAGACACATACCTAGAAATGTCCTTACAGGACAAGTCTATAGAACCCTATGCCTACATAATAATGATGAAGAGGCAGTTGCTTTAAATAAGTTACAAGACGAATTTCAAACAAGAGGCTATTCTAGCTCAGAAATCACTAGAGTGATAGCAGATGCATGGAAATTGAGATCTACAAGATGTAAACCATACATGAGCTCTTATAGTGCTGATACATGTATACCTTATGATACAAGTATTGATAGAAATAAGTTTAGAATAGTTTTTAGATTTGCAAGTGACATCAATAACTATACGGAAATTATTAAAAAGAATTGGCACTTATTACATGAAATACCAGGTCTGGTTTCCACAGTTGGTGACACCCCAAACTTCAGTTTTAGAAATAATGTGTCTTTAAAGCAGCAGCTCTGTAATAGAGAACATCAGTCTTTTAAAAAAAAATTTTCAAACAGACAGGGCACCTTCGTGTGCAGGAATTGTGCTGCTTGTCAGCATGTCTACACTAAAAATGAGTACATTCATCCTGTGAAAAGTTTTAAACTTTATACAAAGAATTATTATGATTGTAAAAGTGTCAATGTTGTTTATTTTTGTTTTTGCCAAGCATGCCATGCCTATTATGTAGGCAAAACAAATAGGAGCTTTAAAGAAAGAATGTTAGAACATACAAGGGACATACGGAACCAGAAGCAATCAAATGCTCTAGCTAATCATGTCCTGAATACAGACAGTAGCCATTGTTTACAACAAATATTAAGGACAAACAGAGGTGGTGACGTAGAAAACCACACTGAAGAATTACAACAACAATGGATCACTAAATTACAAGCAGATAGATATCCTGGTTTGAATGGCTGCACCTCATTAGTTCCTTACCTTAAGGCCAGGCGCCTTAAACACTAAAATATGAGATGTATATATATATATATATATATATATATATATATATATATATATATATATATATATATTTTCCATTGTACTATTATGGTTATATGTGTGTGCATATGTACATATTTTATATATATATATATATATATATATATATATATATATATATATATTTATTTATTTATTTTAATAACCATCAGGGATGACACCCCCCCCCTTTTTTTTTAAATATTAATATATTTGTTTTAAAATATTATTGTTTTTAAATATTGTTTTTAAATATTATTGTGTGTAAATACACACCTTTCTATATATTTTATGCATTTTTCTTATGGATATTGATATTCTTATGTTAGTGGAGTAATATCTCTTTAAATTGTGATGTCATACTAATTGTCCTAGTATTTAACCAAGCATCAGTTGTAGTGATGTGGTCTGATGAAGCAGCATTAAGTTGTGAAAGCGCTTACCGTTTGTCTTCTGCAATAAAGTACAGTGACTGATTTCCAGTGTGTAACTTTGGTGCCTTAATTTACTTTTGCTGGGTTTTCCAAGATGGCTGCACACTGATCAACAGCTTATCTTCGCTCTCCCAGTATGACAACTGGAACTGAGAAATAGCAACTGATACCATTAGCTTGAATAAAATTCAGTTACTTGCTAGTAAGTACACTCTCTGATCACTGCAAAAAAAGAAACCAAGAGCCCAGAAAATATTGGATTAGAAAAAGTGAGGGCAAAATACCGACTGGAAGAATCCTACAGCTGTTCAACCTCCAACTTTATTGCAAGACATGGTTTCCAGTATCTATAGAAAAAAGTCAAACGTGATCAGAGCGGATTAATATAAATCAAACACTGAAGGAATATATCAACCCAAATAACAAAAGGCTGGTAAAAATGGAAGGTTTAAACAGATATTTAGTGGAACTGATAAAACTGCAAAAATCAGAGTCTGAAATGAAAAAAATGCTGGCTGACTGAGACTGCTCAAAAAGAAAGGTTTCAAAAAATGGTAGAAATGGAGGGCAGAGCACACAGGGAAAATCGGAGATTTTCTGCTATAACAGAGAAAGTAGGAGGAGCTGATTGCATTAATTTTATGAAGGCACAAATAAGCAACTGGACTGGTATGCATTAATTTTATGAAGGCACAAATAAGCAAGTGGACTCGTGTTCCACAACAGGAACTGTTAATTGAAACAGTACAGTGTTGTGCATGTTCCAAATCTGGCCATGAGAATGCAACCAAGACCTTTTTTAGTAAAGATGCAAACCTACCAGAATAAAGAGATGATCCTGACAAAACTGTTGCAAAAAAGGCACAGTATTAAAAGTTGGACAGAGTAGAGCATTTGTGGAAAATGTATTATTAACTGTACAGCAGGCAGAATATTATTTTTTCCAGTAATCAAGGAATGTCAAGAGGCAAGTGCAAGATTCAATCTGCTGTATCCAGCTGTCTTCAGAATATTGCTCATGTAGTATCAAAGTAATTTTTTGTTGCAGAATAAGCTAAGGAGGAAATGCAAAGGTTTGTCACACAAAAAGTGAGTCATTAAGCAGAAAGGGGCTCTGCTGCTCATTCTTCTGATAATAAAAATCACTCATGAAACCTTTTCCACTGTTCCAAAGGAAATGCTTGAAACAGAAAAGCACATGAGTTGACCTGAAGAAGAATCAGGAGGATCTTGGAAATGAACCAGAATCTGGAGCTGGGAGATGAAGATGAACAAGACAGACAGACCAGCAGCACAGAAATTGGTGAATAAATGCATAACTGCAAGGCATCGATCACATTTGTGATATACGGCTGTATAAGAATAAGTGGAATGAGTGGACTTTTGTTGACTTTGTTAAATGTTTGGGGAAATGAAAACCATTTGCCTCACTTCATGTCATTAACGTTTGCAAGGACTCCAAGGGGACAAGAAGAAGGAAAAAGGTAACCAAGTAAAACAATATCTGTTCTTAACAGCATTTCTATGAAACTTTTCACAATCTAAATTACAGACTTCATATTAAAGTAGTATTAGTTGTCCTTGAATGTGAAAGTAAACAGATGCTTTTTTTCCTTCCTCTTCTCTTTCTTTTTTGGTATTAAGAAATGTAGGCATTGCAGTGCAAAGAGAAGAAAAGAGACTGAAAACAGGCTGTGATCTTGGGAAATAATAATACATGTAGAGCTCATATGTTTTTTCTTACTTTTGCATAGGTAAATGACTGGATTAAGACCCTTTGTTTAATCTAACAGCAGTAAATATGACAACACAATGTAATGAAAACATTTCCTTTAGTGATGTTTCAACTTATTTTTCTTCTCTTACATTTCCAAGGATACAAGCTAACAACAGGGAAATAAGAGAGAGAAGAGTGGTTTGCTTAAAGGCTAAAAGTTAATGATTTATGAAAGCATGCAAGCTCTTTTCATATCGGGGGGGAGATAAAGATAAAAAAAGAACAGACAACAATTACTTTAAGTAGAAGTACAGGCAATAGCACCTTAGCATAGATAACCACAATTTCTGCTTAATTAGGATCCGATGTAGCAACTTGCAGCTTTCTATTTGGGACAAGTGTTCTTATTACGAGGGTTACACTTCATTATTTGAAGATGACATAGTTGTGTATGTATCAAGTTAATTGAGGGGGTAACAAAAAAAGTCTTGTAAAATAAGACCACTTCCAGTGTTCATAAAAAACGTATAAAGGATTAACCTACCAAATATTAATGGGTGCATATATCAAAAAGCTGGAAAGACATTTAAAAAAGCTGCCATATATAGTAAGTGGGAATAATGACTTCTTAACATAATGGCAATACTTTCCATATTAGCTCGAAATGTGAATGGTCTCAGGTACATACAAAGAACAAAGAACACTTTATATTAAGAAATGCAGAGTGCAAATAGCAATGTTTCAGGAGACATTTAGGAATTCAGATGTGAATTTGCTAAAGAAATATTTTGGGATGGATCTTCTGCAGAATATCAGGGCAAAGGAAAAGAGAAGTACTTACATTAATTACTGGTGGAGCTCCAGTAGTAAGAGAGGAGGAAAATACGATTATGGCAGATTTGTGGTAGTTGAGGGCTACTGGCAAAGGATGAGGATTATGCTGGCATGTATTTATATTCCACCTAAAGCTGCTGTTCTACAGCTTAAAACTTTGGGGAGAAATAATCATCTTTCAGCAGGTAATATTAAATACAGTAGGAATGGGAACTGATTTGCAATGAGGATGTATCTAGGGGGCCTAGAAAGATAAAAAAAAAGAGGGTAGATTTCTGAAGAAATTTATGAAAGTATTTAGTACAAAATATAACCAATAACACAAAATGGTGTGTAGAAGAGTGGAAATAAACACAAGTAACAGCCAGCAACCACTCTGAGCCAAAAAAACCTACGACCAGTAGAAAAAACAATTTAATTCAATCCACATAAGGTCCTTCACCATACAAAAGTAAATCCACAAGAATAAAACTGATTGTAAAACAGGTCAAGCTCTTTCGTCGGTAGACTTCATCAGAGCAGTTAAAAGTAGTTACTAACATCATTTTAATATACCCCTAATAACTTCAATTAAACAAAACTTTCAGAATTAAAGTGACAGTGCAGTTTTGATCTTAAAACTTAAACTTCACATAAAAAAAATTTTCTTTGAACTCCATACATACTGTTTTTTAAAAAGTAAGCAGTTGTCAAGGTGATAAAAATGTTATTACATAAAAAACATTATTACATTAAAAACGGTTTGCCCAATGTTTCAATTCGGGTTTCAAACTAATATGTTCATTTAAACCTGGGGCAACCGTGGCATTTAATTTCAGTTGCCATCTAACTTCAGCCCGAAGCAATTGGTTCCCCCAGTCACCTCCCCTAAAGTTCTTACCTACAATTTCCAAAATTCCAAACCTAAAATAATGATCAGGTTGGTTAGTTTTAATATGTTTGTATAAAGCATTGTTTTCGTCCTTTTTTGAAATACTATACATATGCTCATAAATTCTCCTACTCAGACGCCTTTCAGTTTTTTTCAATGTAAAAATGACCGCAAACCTGACAAACAGCTAAATAAACTAACCCCTGGGAAGTACATGTACCTGCAACAAAATTCACAATTGTTTTATTAGGTCCAAGAAAGATGGTTGAAACATCAGTGATGTACCTACAATAATCACAGGCCCCACATTTGTAAGTACCTTTTCTATAACATTTCTTATCTGGAATTGGATTATCCAATACATTCTTTAAATTTCGGTTAACCCGATATGTAAAACAAGGGCCATCACCAAGAGTTTTCAATAAATCCATATTCCCTTTAAACATCACCCAGTTGTTTTTAATGATATTTTTAACTCCCTGTGATGTTTCTCCATAAGTTAGTACCATAGTTTGTGTAAAATCCCTATTAACACCTGTATTATAATTTTTCGTACCTTCCTCTTCACCTAATAATGGCTTAAACCTAGTGCCCCATTCACAACATATCTGGTCCTTGATGTTGTTGATAAAAGTTAGTGGGTAGCCCTGAGCCTCAAACATATTCACTAGTTTGTCCAACTCTGTTTTAAACAAATCAAAATTTGAACACATACGGGCAGCCCGTACCATTTGCCCCTTTACAATGTTCCTCTTAACAAAAGTTGGATGACTACACCTTATCTGCTTATTATTTCTGGCCAGAATAGTATTACCCACCCATTAGGGGTATTTATTGACCGTACGGTCCAAGAAGCCTTGGTGTCCATTGACCATATTCTTATTGATTCATGGGATTTTCTCTGGAGAATCAAGAAACAATATTATAATAAAAATGTTTGTTTTTCAACCATAGATGTGGCTGATCTTTTCACCTCAATCCCACATGATATGGGGTTAAGAGTTTTTTCACGAGGTTTTGGTTGAGAAAACCAGTTTGAGTCATAATATGATAAACTTTGTTATGGAATTAATGGAAGTGATTCTTAAAAACAACTTTTGTTGTTTTGGTGGAGAATTTTTTCGGCAAACGAGGGGTGTGGCAATGGGGAACAGTTGTGCCCCTTTGTTTGCCAATCTTGTCATGTATAAATGGGAAGCAGAGTTTGTTTTTAAGTCCCCCTACAATGAGTATTGGTCAATTTATCTCAGATTTTTGGATGACCTCTTTATTTTGTGGAAAGTGGTGAATTTCATGAAAGGTTTTTGAACTACTTGAATGGAGTATGTGACTATTTTAAATTCACTGGGGACAGTTGAAAATCATACATTAACTATTTAGATGTTAAGTTAATGAAGGAAGAGAGGACCAACAGTTTTGTTTCAAGTGTATATAGAAAACCAACATTCTCTAATGACTATCTCGAATTTTCAAGTAGTCATCCAACTTTTGTTTTGAAAAATTATAATACAGGTGTTAATAGGGATTTTACACAAACTATGGTACTTACTTACCGAGAAACATCACAGGGAGTTAAAAATATCATTAAAAACAACTGGGTGATGTTTAAAGGGAATATGGATTTATTGAAAACTCTTGGTGATGGCCCTTGTTTTACATATCGGGTAAACCGAAATTTAAAGAATTTATTGGAAAATCCAATTCCAGATAAGAAATGTTATAGAAAAGGTACTTACAAATGTGGGGCCTGTGATTATTGTAGGTACATCACTGATGTTTCAAACATCTTTCTTGGACCTAATAAAACAATTGTGAATTTTGTTACACGTACATGTACTTCCCAGGGGTTAGTTTATTTAGCGGTTTGTCAAGTTTGCGGTCATTATTACGTTGGAAAAACTGAAAGGCGTCTGAGTAGGAGAATTTATGAGCATATGCATAATACTTCAAAAAAGGACGAAAACAATGCTTTATACAAACATATTAAAACTAACCAACCTGATCATTATTTTAGGTTTGGAATTTTGGAAATTGTAGGTAAGAACTTTAGGGGAGGTGACTGGGGGAACCAATTGCTTCGGGCTGAAGTTAGATGGCAAATGAAATTAAATGCCATGGTTGCCCCAGGTTTAAACGAACATACTAGTTTGAAACCCGAATTGAAACATCGGGCAACCCGTTTTTAATGTAATAATGTTTTCTATGTAATAACATTTTTATCACCTTGACAACTGCTTACTTTTTTAAAAACAGTATGTATGGAGTTCAAAGAAAAATTTTATGTGAAGTTTAAGTTTTAAGATCAAAACTGCACTGTCACTTTAATTCTGAAAGTTTTGTTTAATTGAAGTTGTTAGGGGTATATAAAAATGATGTTAGCAACTACTTTTAACTGTTCTGATAAAGTCTACCGACGAAAGCGCTTGACCTGTTTTACAATCAGTTTTATTCTTGTGGATTTACTTTTGTATGGCGAAGGACCTTATGTGGATTGAATTAAATTGTTTTTTCTACTGGTCGTAGGTTTTTTGGCTCAAAGAGTGGTTGCTGGCTGTTATTTAGTACAAAATAGGTGAATTCATGAGTAGAAACTCAATTTAGATATTATTCCCCAAGGTGCAATAACTGGGCTAGACTAGACAAATTATATTTCACAGGAACATGTGCATTTAACTGAAAATGTTGATACACATCCAATAACTATTTCATATTATGTGCCATTGAATTACTGAAAAAAATGCAGGGTATTAAAAGGAAGAAAGGCACTGCCACTTCCCCAACTACCCCTTAAAGAGAGGAATTTAAAGTAAGGCTGGAGGAAATCCTCAGGGAATTATTAGGGAACACAAAGTACCCCAAAACTTATAGCTAAGTGAGTGGGATAAACTGAAAGTGGAGTTTACAGAGTAGAAATAAAACAGATCTAGTTAAGAAGTAATACGATTTAGAGGGGCTGACAAAGGTATTACAAAATAAGGACAATCTCACATAAGAGGCATAATTCCAGAGTGCTAAAGAGAAAATAAGGGAGTACCCAGATAAAATGCATGCATTTAGAAAGACTGGTGTTAAGCAAATGTTTTTTGGTAACTCCAGATCACAAAAACTTTTGGCACAAAAACGCAAGTCAACAGAAAGTGGACAGGTTTGTTGCCAAACTTGGGGAGCCTCTAACAAGAAAAATACCCAGAGATCCTGTAGAGGTAGGAGACATTTCTGAAATTTTCAAAAAAATTGTATAAAGCAAAGATGAGGAGAAATCAAGCAACACACAAATGGAAATATTTATGGAAGACTTAAATATGCCAAGATTAGAAGAACAACATGCTCAACACATAAAAAACAAGACAGGAACAGAGGAGATAAAAATGGTGATGTATAACCAATCTGCAGGAAAGAGGAGAAATCAAACAAAACATAAATGAAAATATTTATGGAAGTCAAATATGGCAAGATTAGAACAACAACAGGCTCAACACATACAAAACAAGACAGGAAGAGAGGAGATAAAAATAGTGATGTATAACCAATCTGCAGGAAAGCCTCCTGGAACAGATAGTATTAGGATGGAAGTTTAGAACCTAGAATGGAAGAAAGTGATAAAGATCTGGAAGGTTTTGTCGAACAGTATTTTTAAAAAACAACATCCAGGGGGGGGGGGGGCTATGGCAGCTGCAATACCTAAAGATGGTACAGACCCATCTGATTAAGCTTCATACAAGCCCATTTCAATTTTAAGCCAGGATCATAAAGTGTTTACGTCTAGAATTGCCAAAACATGGCAAAATTTATGCCAGAATTGATAGATCTGGACCAAACTGGTTTTGTGGAGGGAAAGCAAATATTTGACAACGTTAATAGAATAATGATGATGCAGAGGGAAACGATGTAAGAAAATATCACTGTTATTGTTGGGTCTTGTTGCAGTAGAGGTTTTCGACAAAGTAAGCTGGGATTTTATGAATCAGACAATAGAAGCATCACATTTCCTGATAATGAAAGTTAATTAGAAAAATATATGAAAGATTGGAGGCAAGTGGGACGGTTCCTATCTGAAGTTGTGTCAGAACACAGGAACCAGCAAGGGTGTCCCTCTTCCCCTTTTTCATATTTGCATTATATTTAAACCCACTGGCAAAGAAAATAAGGGACTCAGAAATTCAAGGATATAACAGGTATGTATAGTGTTCAAGAAAAAGTACAGTTTTGTACCTACCATAAATGTAGATGTCTGAACTGGATAGCATCTGCAGTCATAACAAATGGGTTGTCCTGTCGTCAGGCAGCCCTTCGGTCGGCCGGATTCCAAAGTCTGGGTCCGGCTTCGGCTGATGTCGCACTTCACCCGACGCCATCTCTGCTGGTCTTCGGGTATAAAGGCATCAGCCGACGCCATTTTCCTCAGTGTTTCTTGCCCCAGATGCCAATTGCCCTCTTGGAAAGCTAAATTTTGGATAAATGCCAATGTTTCCAAAATAGTAGAAGGCAAACACAAAAATAAACATGTATGTACATATATACAAACAAATACACCATAAGAGACTCCCCCAGCTAGCTATTAGGAGGGTAAATACCCTAGGAGTACCGCAGAGGGAAGGAGGGAGGTATCTGACTGCAGATGCTATCCAGTTCGACATCTACATTTATGGTAGGTACAAAACTGTACTATGTCCTTCATGGATGCATCTGCAGTCATAACAAATGGGTAGAATACCATAGCCAAACTAGGGAGGAGGAATAATAATTATGGTGTAGTCAGGATCCCTTGCAGTACAGCAGTGGCAAACCCTGCTCGATCTAGAATATAGAGGTAAATTATAATGCTTGGCAAATGTATGCACGGAGGTCCAAGTAGCCGCCTCAATAATGTCCTTGGTTGCCACTCCTCTTAAGAAAGCTGTGGTAGTGGCTGTAGCCCTTGTAGAATGAGGTCTTATGTTCTGTGGAATTGGTTTTCCATGGTAGGAGTAACAGAATCTTATGCAATTTCCTATCCATTTGGAGATTGTCTGTTTGGAGATTGCTTTTCCTTCCCTTCCTGTTGCATAGGCTACAAAGAGCTGGTCAGTTTTTCTGTTACCTTTGGTTCTGTCCAGGTAGTAGCGTAACTGTCTGTGTACATCCAAGGTATGCATTATTCTTTCACCTCTGTTTTGTGGATTGGGAAAGAAGGTAGGTAGGTGGATTGCCTGGTTTAAAGACACTCTGGATACCACCTTAGGCATAAATGTAGGATTAGTTCTCATGGACACCCTGTCTTGATGGAAGATTAGGAAGGGTTGCACTGCCATTAAGGCCTGTAGTTCCGAAACCCTCCTTGCTGAAGTAATAGCCAGTAGGAAAGCAGTTTTCCATGACAGGTGTTGTAGATCTGCTGTTGCTGCTGGTTCAAACGGAGGGAGTGTCAACTTTTCTAGTACAAAATTCAAGTCCCATGCTGGTAATGGTGGTTTCCTAGGAGGTTTTACATTCTTGATCCCTCTGAGAAACTGCCTGAGTAGAGGATGTGAAAAGACAGGAGGATCAAAGCTGTATTCTGCTGAAATAGCTGATGCATGTATCTTGATGGAGGAATAGGACAGGCCTGTATGTAGAAGCTCTGCCAAATACTCCAGAATGTTAGCAATATCTATGTTCGACACATCTTTTCCTCTTTCAGGACTCCAAATGACTAACCTTTCCATTTTCCTGCATAGTTCCTTCTTGTTGAAGGTCTGGCGGGCTTCAAGGATAATGTCTTTAACCCTTTGTGAAAGGTCTGGGTTAGTTACTGCTATGTGATGTTCCAGGCAGTCAGTTGCAAGGTTTTTAGGTTTGGATGTATGATGTTGTAGTTGTTCTGAGTTAACATCAGAGGCATCAGGGTATTGACCACATTTTCTCCCGAGACATGCTCCTCAGCAATGGGTACCAGTGTTGTCTTGGCCAGTTCGAGCTATCAGAATTATCCTTGGACGTTCCTCTTTGATTTTCAGTAGTACCTTGTGCATCAAGGGAAGAGGTGGGAATGCATATGCTGTCAGGCCTTTCCAGCTGAAGGATAGAGAGTCCACCTTCCATGCAAGTGGGTGGAATGTCCTTGTGCAGAATTTTTGAGCTGGTGATTTTGTGGGGAAGCTTAATAGATCTATTTGAGGCATTCCCATTTCTTTGTGATGGCCTTGAAGATGTCCGGTGTAGCATCCATTCGTGAGCATCCGGAGGTGGTTCTGCTTAAAATGTCTGCTAGGGTGTTCTCTTTTCCCGGTACAAATATTGCCTGTAACTGGATGTTGTAGCTGAGAGCCAGATTCCAAAGGTCCAAAGTCATTCTGCATAGGGGGTAAGAATGAGTGCCTCCCTGTTTGTTGATGTACCACATGACTGTGGTGTTGTCTGTCCTTATCATCAAATGGCCTTCTTTGAGGAATGGTCTGAATTTCAGGATTGCCAGTTTCACTGCCAGCATTTCTTTTTGGTTTATGTGCAGGTGCAGCTGGTCCTGAGTCCACAGTCCTTGTACGCATTTGTCCAGCATGTGTGCCCCCCATCCTAGGTCTGAGGCATCCGTTGTGATGGTTTGGTTTGCTCGAAAGTTGTGGAAGGGTAGGCCTGGGTTTGACTGGCATGCCCGAGCCCACTATAGGAACTCCTGTTTTAAGCATGGGATTAGTGGTATTTCTGTTTCTAAGCTGTGCCTGTGTTGAGACCATAAATTCTTTAGGTACCACTGTAACTTTCTCATATGCAGTCTGGCATGTGGGACCAAGATTATGCATGATGCCATGAAGCCCAAGGCCTGCAGAACTTTTCTTGCTGTTAGTTTGTTCTGCTTTGTTAATGCCAAGAAGTAAAGAGGGAGTTCTTTTTGTTTTTCTGCAGTTAGATATGCCATCTGTTTTACTGTGTCCAATTCCGGCTACCAAGAAAGTTCTGGTCTGGGATGGTATCAGCCTTGACTTTTGAAAATTGACTGTGTATCCCAGGGCTTGTAGCAAGTAAGTGACCCTTTGTAAATCTGTTGTCAGCTTGCTTTTGTTGTCCGCTTGTAACAGGCAGTCGTCCAGGTATGGATAAATTTGGATTCATCCAACTTTTGTTTTGAAAAATTATAATACAGGTGTTAATAGGGATTTTACACAAACTATGGTACTTACTTATGGAGAAACATCACAGGGAGTTAAAAATATCATTAAAAACAACTGGGTGATATTTAAAGGGAATATGGATTTATTGAAAACTCTTGGTGATGGCCCTTGTTTTACATATCGGGTAAACCGAAATTTAAAGAATTTATTGGAAAATCCAATTCCAGATAAGAAATGTTATAGAAAAGGTACTTACAAATGTGGGGCCTGTGATTATTGTAGGTACATCACTGATGTTTCAACCATCTTTCTTGGACCTAATAAAACAATTGTAAATTTTGTTGCAGGTACATGTACTTCCCAGGGGTTAGTTTATTTAGCTGTTTGTCAGGTTTGCGGTCATTTTTACGTTGGAAAAACTGAAAGGTGTCTGGAGTAGGAGAATTTATGAGCATATGTATAATACTTCAAAAAAGGACGAAAACAATGCTTTATACAAACATATTAAAACTAACCAACCTGATCATTATTTTAGGTTTGGAATTTTGGAAATTGTAGGCAAGAACTTTAGGGATGGTGACTGGGGGAACCAATTGCTTCGGGCTGAAGTTAGATGGCAAATGAAATGCCACGGTTGCCCCAGGTTTAAACGAACATATTAGTTTGAAACCCGAATTGAAACATCGGGCAACCCGTTTTTAATGTAATAATGTTTTCTATGTAATAACATTTTTATCACCTTGACAACTGCTTACTTTTTTAAAAACAGTATGTATGGAGTTCAAAGAAAAATTTTTTTATGTGAAGTTTAAGTTTTAAGATCAAAACTGCACTGTCACTTTAATTCTGAAAGTTTTGTTTAATTGAAGTTATTAGGGGTATATAAAAATGATGTTAGCAACTACTTTTAACTGTTCTGATAAAGTCTACCGACGAAAGCACTTGACCTGTTTTACGATCAGTTTTATTCTTGTGGATTTACTTTTGTATGGTGAAGGACCTTATGTGGATTGAATTAAATTGTTTTTTCTACTGGTCGTAGGTTTTTTGGCTCAAAGAGTGGTTGCTGGCTGTTATTTAGTACAAAATAGGTGAATTCATGAGTAGAAACTCAATTTAGATATTATTCCCCAAGGTGCAATAACTGGGCTAGACTAGACAAATTATATTTCACAGGCACATGTGCATTTAATTGAAGATGTTGATACACATCCAATAACTACTTCATATCATGTGCCATTAAATTACTGAAAAAAATGCAGGGTATTAAAAGGAAGAAAGGCACTGCCACTTCCCCAACTACCCCTTAAAGAGAGGAATTTAAAGTAAGGCTGGAGGAAATCCTCAGGGAATTATTAGGGAAGACAAAGTACCCCAACACTTATAGCTAAGTGAGTGGGATAAACTGAAAGTGGAGTTTACAGAGTAGAAATAAAACAGATCTAGTTAAGAAGTAATAAGATTTAGAGGGGCTGACAAAGGTATTACAAAATAAGGACACTCTCACATAAGAGGCATAATTCCAGAGTGCTAAAGAGAAAATAAGGGAGTACCCAGATAAAATGCATGCATTTAGAAAGACTGGTGTTAAGCAAATGTTTTTTGGTAACTCCAGATCACAAAAACTTTTGGCACAAAAACGCAAGTCAACAGAAAGTGGACAGGTTTGTTGCCAAACTTGGGGAGCCTCTAACAAGAAAAATACCCAGAGATCCTGTAGAGGTAGGAGACATTTCTGAAATTTTCAAAAAAAATTGTATAAAGCAAAGATGAGGAGAAATCAAGCAACACACAAATGGAAATATTTATGGAAGACTTAAATATGCCAAGATTAGAAGAACAACATGCTCAACACATAAAAAACAAGACAGGAACAGAGGAGATAAAAATGGTGATGTATAACCAATCTGCAGGAAAGAGGAGAAATCAAGCAAAACATAAATGAAAATATTTATGGAAGTCAAATATGGCAAGATTAGAATAACAACAGGCTCAACACATACAAAACAAGACAGGAAGAGAGGAGATAAAAATAGTGATGTATAACCAATCTGCAGGAAAGCCTCCTGGAACAGATAGTATTCGGATGGAAGTTTAGAACCTAGAATGGAAGAAAGTGACAAAGATCTGGAAGGTTTGTCGAACAGTATTTTTAAAAAACATCTGGGGGGGGGGCTATGGCAGCTGCAATACCCAAAGACGGTACAGACCCATCTGATCAAGCTTCATACAAGCCCATTTCAATTTTAAGCCAGGATCATAAAGTGTTTACATCTAGAATTGCCAAAACATGGCAACATTTATGCCAGAATTGATAGATCTGGACCAAACTGGTTTTGTGGAGGGAAAGCAAATATTTGACAACGTTAATAGAATAATGATGATGCAGAGGGAAACGATGTAAGAAGATATCACTGTTATTGTTGGGTCTTGTTGCAGGAGAGGTTTTCGACAAAGTAAGCTGGGATTTTATTAATCAGACAATGGAAGCATCACATTTCCTGATAATGAAAGTTAATTAGAAAAATATACGAAAGATTGGAGGCAAGTGGGACGGTTCCTATCTGAAGTTGTGTCAGAACACAGGAACCAGCAAGGGTATCCCTCTTCCCCTTTTTCATATTTGCATTATATTTAAACCCACTGGCAAAGAAAATAAGGGACTCAGAAATTCAAGGATATAACAGGTATGGTGTTCAAGAAAACTCCACTTTAATTGCAGATATTTTGTACTTGATGCAACCAAAAAATAACATCAGTCTTGTGGAAAAATCTGAGAAAGTTCTGGGTTTTTTCAGGATCTGAAATTAAACTTTAACATTTGTTTATGGGGATAACATAACTGGTGTCAGTTTTCAGCGGAGGCCCTGGGAGAAAAGCTCCACACACTATAAAAGTAATTAATGGTAACAGTTACATGCTACAAAAGTTTAAAATGATTAACAAGTACAAAGTAGTAAGATAGTTGAAGAGAACATATTGAACACGAGAGACATTACAAGTGTTAAAAACTTGGTTGTTATGGGTGCACAGCATTAAAGTGTCAAAAAAACATAAGTACAATATTTACAGAGAGCATTGGTTGAGCAAATTTGTAGTGAGTTTTTTGAAAGTGAAAGCACTGTTTTGTAGTCTGAGGTCAAGACGAAGGGTATTCCAGGTGTTAGCAACTTCGTGAGGGAAGAGAGATTCCCCAGAGCTGTTTCTCATGGAATTTTTTTCAATCGAGGCTTTATTGGTGGAACATAACTATCTATTTGAATTGTAGAAATTTAGCAGGCCAGATAAGGCAGGGGTTTTTCTCTGGATAGTATAGTATTTGGTGTGCTAGGTTGACTTGGTGGTATCATAATAAATTGAAAAATTCAAGCCAGTGTAAAGTAAGTAAGGATTGGTAGTGGTGGGAACGAGATTTGGCATTGGTTGCAAATCTGGAGATTTTGTTGTAATGTGGAAAGTTTATTAAGGTCAGTCTTGTTTAGGTTTGTTAGTACTGGTGATGCATAAAGTAATGTTGATAAGAGATGGGTTCTGGCTATAGCAGTTCTAGACTCGGAAATCAGGTACTTTTTGCAGCGATATAGGTTCCCTAGCTTTCTGTGGACTTTGGAGATAGTTAGGGATATATATTTGTTGACTCTTAGTTGTTGGTCAATTGTAAGGCTTAGTAATTTGGCCTCTGGGACTGGGGTGATGAGGGTCTTATTGGCTGAGAATATAGAGAAGATGGTTAGGTCATTAATTTTTATTGGGAGGAACAGTAAATATTGTTTTTTTTTTTTGGGGTTCAGTATCAGTTGTGATTTACTTAACCAGTTTTCTATCTCTGTGAAGGATTCCTGGGTGTTTTAATGGAGGAGCTGGATATTAGATGCACAGCAAATTAGAGTTGTGTCATCAGTATGTCATACTATTTCAGCTTTTGTGGTTGCTAAATGAAGTTGATTTGTAAAAATGTAGAAAAGAAAGGGGCCGAGAATAGAACCCTGAGGCATACTCAGTGTGACTGGGCGTGGGGAGGATAGGGAGTCAAGCCATTTGACAGACTGAAGGCGATTGTCTAGGTAACCTTTGAACCACAGCAGGGCAGGGTTGTCCATGTTGTGCTCAGAGAGGCAGGGTACGAGTTTACTGTGGGAAACTGTATGTAATGCTTTGGTTAAATCTAGAAATATAGCAGAGACTAATTTGCCTTGGTTTCTGTGTGTGTTTATGGTGCTGGTGAAATTAATTAGGGCAGTGGTGGTGCTATGGGATGGTCGAAAACCATGTTGAGTTTCAGATAGTACATTATTGGCGAGAAGGTGGGTAAGGACTTGGTAACGGATACATCTTTCTAGAATCTTTGATAGGGGTGACAGAATCGCAAAGGATCGAAAGTTAGAGAAGTCAGTAGAGGGGCCACCCTTGTGAAGGGGAATGATGTATGAGGTTTTCCATAAGGATTTATTGGTGTGTTCAGTGATGGATCTATTTATCAGTAATGAAATAGGGTAAGCTATGGCCCTGTATGCAAGTTGAAGGTACTCTTTGGGGAGATTGTCAGCAACGAGGGTGGTGGGTTTGAGTTTGGATAAGAGTTTTTGGATAGTTAATGTTGGTACTGGCTTGAGTGAGAAGGGGGTATTGTTCTTTAGGCCCTTAGGGGAGTGTGGGAGGTTGGTGGGACTTGTACTGTTAATAAGTTTAAGTACAGAGGAGGTAAAATGGTTGTTGAAATTGTAAGCTATGTCTGAATTTGATCCTTCTGTATTGGGTGAGGGTGTAGTGGTTCTGCCGGCTGGAAGATGTTGTTCACTGCTGCCCAGAATCTTTGTGGGTTGGTACTATGCTTCCTTTGTAGGGAAATTTAGTGATTTTGTTTGTCAGTCTTAATGAGCTTTTTTGCCTTACTGCGAAGTTCAATAAAGGCTTGCCTAGTTGTGGGTGTTTTGAGTTAGCACTGGGTCTTCCAAGCTTTATCCCTTTCCTTGAGCAAGGACCTTGTGGTTTTCTGTAGTCAGGTGGCTGGGTTACTACGAGTCCTAGTTGTTCTAAGTGAGGCTAGGTGGTTTAGGATGTTTAGAAATGTGGAGTTAAAGTATTCAACTGCCTTGTCTAGTGGATGGGTTTTGATGGGAGCCGAGTTGCAGGATTTTAAGGCATCCAAGAAGTGGTTAGTGGGGAAGTTTTTGTGGATACGGGTATGAAGTAGGGAGGGAGAGTTATTAGTTTATGTCTAAGAATAAAAGTGGGATTGTGGTCACAGAGTTGGCCAGTGTACTGCACTGATGGGCAGTATTGGGGTGGTTTGTGAAGATCCAATCTAATGTGGATTCCTTTTTTGTAGTTTTATCAATGCAGGTGGGTGTTTGTATGAGTTGGGTGAAGTTGTAAAGGTTAATGTGGTTAAGTTGATATGGGAGAGTAGATGGAGTTCCAATCGAGGTTGACATCATCTAGCAGGATAGCTTCTTGGGGAAGGAAGTGGGAAGCCCAGTGGAGTACTGACTTTAGGGTGGTCAGGTTGTTCCCTGGGGGTACATCAATATTTAGATGCTTGTGTTGGTTAATGAAGAGTTTAGCAAGTAGAGTTTCTGCATTTTTTAAATCTGGGGATTCTTTTTGTAGGAGCTGGATTTTTAAGTTAGTTTTGTAAAGCAGGGCAACACCACCACCTCTTTTGTCTACTCTGTCAACTCCATGAATGTTATATCCAGGTGGGGTTATGGAGTCATCCTTGACATGCGGCTTGAGCCAGATCTCTGTAAGGAGCATAATGTCAGGGTTATATAAAGAAATTGTGGAATGCAGTTCTTCTATTTTGTTCATAATACTGTGAATGTTCAAGTTAAGTATTAGTAGGTCTGTGGGTTGACGGCTGATTGGAGGTAGAGAGTTATTTGTTTTAGTTGAGGCTGGTGTTGGACCGGGGTTGGGGTGAATATCACCTGCTAGTAGTAGCTGTGTTGCGACACTGGTAATAGTTTTGAAGTATAACTTTATTAGGGAGTTGAACCTGAGACTTGGTTGTTTTTTTTGGATTATGTGACATAATAAACTGGTGTGGTGAATTTTATGGATTATGTGACATAATAAGCTGGTGTGGTGAATTTGATGAAAGACTGGTTATAAATGACTGGAAATATGTCTGTGGGGGGATAAGGAGTGTGAAGGGGTAGGGTGGGGGACTTCAGGTTATTGTATTGGTTGGGTACAAAGTGATAGGAGGTACTGACAGAAAGTATGAGAGACATATGAATAGAGGTGCTGGTAATGAGCGAGTACTGAAAAGTTGGGAGTGGGCAGAGTGAAACACGGTGCCACTGGTTTTGAATTCCAAGAAAGGAGGTTTATACACTTGGGAGAGCGAGTAGGTTGAGCAGACTATGGATTAAACAAAGGCTATAACTATGTACCCACACAAGAACTGGTTCTGTAATACCCATATTTATGGATAAGTAATAAAAGGAAGTATTTAGGAGTATGGACTAAAGGATTCAATTATAGCAGCAAAGGATATGTGGGAAAAGACTAAAATGATAAAACAAAATCTCAGAAACTGGAATCTCTTGCCTGTGGATATGGATATCAAGAAACAAGCAGTAAAAAAAAATTTTAGCCCCTAGTTTTATACAAAAGCAGGCACATTTTTAATAAAACAAAAAAGTAGTAGTGGTAGTAAAAAACAGTTGAAGGATTTTATCAGGGGGAAAAGAGGGCAGTCAAGTAGAATAAGCTGATACTCCCAATAGAACAAGAAGGTTTAAGATTACCTGATCTGAAGAGATACTTTAGAGTTGCAGAGTAAAGTCTCTTATTCACAATACAAGCAGAAACTAAAATTCAAAGTGGAAATGGATGATGAAGCACAGAGGAAATTCAAAAAGTAATGAAAAAATAGATTTTTGGATGTAGATCCTAAGGAGTGCAGTCACACAGGCTACTATATTCATAAAATAAAATGTACTACGAAATAAGCCAACATGGGAATGGAGAAAGGAGAGTCTGCTAATAGGGATGACTGCAATTAGGGGTACAGAAGAATAAGCAAGAGGGGGCTAGAATTTATGGAGGCAGTTGTCTAAGGAACTAAGGTATTGGGAGCAAAAATTAGAGAGAGAGGGTAATAGAATGGGAAGAGACCAAGAAGACATTTAGTCTGGAGACTAGTGATTGCCTTCCCTATCAGGGACTGATACCAGAGTACAGACAAAAAAGATAGGGGAATTCAAAATGAAAGACCTGCACTGGTTACATTTTTAACTGAATCTAGAACAGAAGCTGCCATTAAAAAAAATGGAAAATTAGTACAGCATATGAAATATTGCATGATAACTACAGGAATCAATCAGAAGAAGAAAGATTGAGGAGAGATTTCATATACAATTCACAAAGAAACATGCGATGACATAAGCAAGGCTCCCAAATATGCAACAAAATCTAGACTATTTGGGATTTTTGCCTGAAGTGTTTACGTAGGTACACTTTTATACCCCAAGCAGACTCCAAAGAATTTTTCCTCTGGTAGGTGGCAAATGTTAGAGGTGTGATGCGGAAGAATGAGGTAACTGGGATCATATGTTTGAGTGTGTAATGAGTTGCCAGACTTTAAAAAATCCCTACAGAGTACTCTGCCTGGAATACTGGGTGAATAAAGGAAATTAATTTTGATCTGATATACAGAATCTAAATTGCCTAGATATACCAACGCCTTTTTAAGATCATTTCTAGTGGCTGCCAAAAAAGCAATTATGAGAAAATGGAAATCAAAATCTAAAACTATACTTGAAGCAGTGAATATTTTAAACAGAGATAAAATATCTACATGTGGAATCTTTAGAAAAGGGTAGGAGAAAAAAATACATAAATTAATATTATGGGAACAATGCATGCAGAAAATGTTTTGAAAATGTTTTGAAGGAAGAATGAGGTTTAAGAGGCGGCAGGAAATGAACAATTTTTGTAATGTTTAGATTATATAACAATATGTGTGAACAACAATGCTTGTATATTTAAACTTTTTAATATAGCTTGAATACTTTTACATAAATGCAGGTTTATCTGTGTCACAAGTGATAATTCAATAAAGATGTTAAAGTCTACAGCTGAAGGCAGTAGTGCATTCAGTTCTGAGTGAAATTTAAAGATTCAATGAAGACTACTTTTTACAAAAGACTAGCTGAATGCAGGTGCAATCAATCTTGCGAGTTCTGAGCATTCTTTGCAGAGGGAAAAGAAAAATTTAAAGGTATAATGGCAGGCAGTTCAGTAAAAATGAAGTGTGAAATCATCAAGTGGTGCAGCAGCTAATGTTGTCGCATCACAGCAAGAGGTTCTCTGGTTCGATTCTCGGTTGGGATACCTTCTGTGCAGAGTCTGTATGTCCTCCCTGCGGTTGCCTGGGTTTCCTCTGGGTACTCCACTTTCTTCCCACATTTCAAAGATGTGCATCTGGAACATTTTTCCCCGGGCCTCCGCTGAAAATAGGCTCTGTCCTAGTTGGACTTTCCTGGTCAACAAATGTTAAATAAAAAATTGAAGTGAATAAAAGATAGCAGCTTTCCTAGTAGCTTTAATAGTTTAAATTCTACACTGTTCTATTACATACATTATGAGACGGCTAGTGCACTTTTTCTTGGGCTAAAAGAAATGGTCTTCTGAAAGCTTGCAAGCAGTTTTTCATATTTGGAAAGGGAAAAAAAAGAAAAGAACAGAGAAGAGAGCTATCAATGTAAGCGAGCACACACTCCGTAGCATGCACTTCAGCATGAGTAACCTTCATGTTAGGTTAAGTAATGTCTGTAGGTGCAGCTGTCGATTTGGGGAAAATGTTTCTATCTGGAAGGTTAAACTTCATTTTTTATGTACATAGTTTTATATGTTTTAATTTAACAGGGGATAGGGATGTTCTCAAAATGTACTCTGGTTCCAAGAGAAACTGTACAGCAGATCAGCCTACCAAACATAAGTGTGCATGTAACACAAAGTTGGAAATAGTCCTACAATAAAAACTGGGTGGAAACAACTCTTTATCATAATGGCTATGCTGCTCATATTATCTTGAAACATAAATGGCCTAACAGGTAAAGACAAAGTACGTACAGTTGTATATAATCTTACCATAATGGTAGATGTCCTTTGCTTCAGTGTTGCAGTATTCATAACAGTAGCGATTCTCTGCTAAGGGCCGGCCAGTATACCAAAGCCTTTAAGTTGCTTTAAGGTATGCTGTACATCACACACATGCTCCTCACAAAGCATAGAGCATAAAGGTGATACCCAGACGTACCATTCTCAGAACTGAATGTCCCAGTAAGAATGCCAGTCCAAGGAAAAGAGGTAATCACTACATCCAGAATAGAAATGACCAAGGGGTGGAGGGAGGGAGTGAATACTGCAAAAGTGAAGAGGACATCTACTTTTCTGGTAAAGATTTTACACATCTGTACTATGTTCTTCCATATCACTGTTGCAGTATTCATAATAGTAGGCACAGTGCCAAAACACATGAAGAAACTTGGAAGGAGGAAGGACCAGCAGAGCCCTCTGGGAAACCATGAAGAATGGCTGTAGCAAAACCAGCTCTAGCTCTGGAGATTCCACCCAACTTGTGCTAGGTAAATGTATGCATAAAAGTCCAGATTGCTGCCTCAAGAATAAAGTTAATATCCAAACCCTTGAAAAAAGCACCAGAAGAAGCTACAGCCCTGGTAAAACTAGTCTTAACAGGAAAAGGAAGGCTCTTATCATGAAAAGAATAACAAAAGGAAATCGCTTTTGAGATCCAAGAAGAAATGGTTTTGTTTGGATACAGCTAATCCTAGAGACCTGATGGATGAAAAGAAAAACAGCTGATCATATTTCCTAATAGCCTTAGTCTTATCCACAAAATCTGAGTTGTCTATGCACATCCAATGTATGCAGCACCCTCTCACTGGCAGACTGCAGAGGGGGTGGGCAAATGAACAGACTGATTAAGAGAACTCATTAACCACCTTGGGCTTGGATTTACTATGCAAGGATACCCCTTTATCCTTATGAAACATTGAAAAAGGAGGACAAGCCATAAGGGCTTGAAAAGCTCATACACCCATCTGGCAGAAGTAAGGGCCAACAAAAGTACAGTCTCCAAGAGCAATGTTGCAAGGAAGCTAAAGCAGCAGGCTCAAAAGGAGACAAGTCAATTTTTCCAAAACAAAATTAAGATCCCAAGGCAGAAGAACAGACTTCCTGGGAGGTCTAGTATGAAAGATGCCTTTAAGAAACTGTTTAGCTTCAAATTTAGAAGCCAAAGGAAGAGAAAAAGGCAGACGAGCAGAACTAGCTGATAAGTGGGCCTTAACAGAAGAATAGGCCAACCCAGCACTGAGAAATTAACACAGATAGGAGAGAACCAAAGGAACACCCACAGAAAGTGGATCCATGTTATGAGAAAGACACCAAACAAAAAACCTCTTCCATTTGGATAAATAGGATTTCCTAGTAGTGGGTTTCCTGGCCTCCTGCAGGACCTGAAGCACTTCCTCGGAAAAAAGGCGTCTAGGTGGAATCAAAATCCTATTACCCACAGTGTCAACTGAAGAGTGGACAGATGGGGATGGATGAGAGATCCACTGTCTTACGCGAAAAGGTCCACCACCCTGTGAAGTAACTTGTGATGACTGCCCTTGGCTAAATGTAGAAGAGGGAACCAATGCTGACTCGGTCAAAAGGGCATCACCAACAAGATTTTGGGGGAAAAACTTGAAAATAAGCTACTTATCCCACTACAGAAGCCAAGCCAAAGAAACCTACGTCTGTAGCTGATCAAGATCTGAGGGGTTAGATGGCAGCAATGGATCATGGAAGTGGGAGGAGCTCAAGCCTAGAAGCTGTCTGTAAAGTTGCCGGATCCAAGAGTGAAGACTAGTGACATGGACAACATCAAATCCAGAGGTTGGATCAGAGAAGGAGGTTGAGGTACTGGAGTTGGAGCTCTCACGGATCCTGCATGGGTCAGAGATGAGAATCTCCAAATGAATCTGGGCTTTGAGAAAACTCCTCATTCTATCCATGTCTGATTGTGATAGCAGAGAGGATCTCAAGGAAGTAGAAGAATGGGTGGACCTGACCGGAGAAAGGCTGGTCCAAGCAGTCGGGTCTGGGGAAGGAGATTTGCTCCAATGTGGTGTGGTGTGAGACTCTGGGACCTCCGATCTGGGTGTGTCTGATCAGAGGAAGTTTCACCGGGAGATCGGGAACTTTGGATCCATAAAACATCCACAGGATCTGAAAAGCTGCCTGGACCCAAAGGCCGAGGAACCAAACGGCATTAGTGTCTTATCTGGAGCTAACTCTGTTGGATCAGAGGAACTTCTTGGATCCAATAAGATGCGAGATCCAGTAAGATTTGAAGTGGAAGGATCTGACAATTTTTGGCACTTCTAAGGTAAAACGACGTGAATATTGGAGGAGCTGAGGGGGCACACTTCTTGAGCTCCTTAGAAGTGGGAGTTTGAACTTAAGAGGTCTGCAAGAGACCTTTCAAAATCAACTTATTACACCTATCAGCAAGGGTACGGGGGTTAGCTGCACAGATGTCACACTACTTCCAAATGTCCCAGGCCAAGACAAAACATGCACCTCTTGTGGGCATCCGACTGGGGATCTTATTCCCATAAGAGGTGCATAATTTAAAACCCGTAGGTTTGTCAGAACACGTAAGTTTCAGACATACTGGAAGGAGGGTTAACACACACACACACACACACACACACACACACACACACACACACACACACACACACACACGGAAGCTTAATACAACTTACTCTAAAGATAAATTAAAAATTGGGAATTTTTTTTTTTTTTTTTTTTTGGATAACAGGAAAACGAGAAGAAAAAAGGGAAATTAACGATTATAGAAGAATGAGGAGGGAGGAAGCAACCCTAAAACTAGCGAAAAGATATGGTAAGAACTTGCTTAAGAAGGAGGGGAGAAAAAAAACTAACCTGAAATATATAAATACAGATAAAGGACAGTAAAGGAAAAGAACTCACTACAGAAATAAACCCATGAAAAAACAGGAAAGTCACATCTCTATACTGAGACTGCAGAATCGCGTCTGAGCTGGAAGGCGGCATGAGATCTGAGGGGTTAGAGAAGGAGTAGGGCATTATGGGAGAGGAAGGAGTTTGAAGCTTGGATCACAAGTCTTGAGAAGTGGCAGAGTCGGATCCGTAGACCCAGCAGTGGGGCATAATGAAATGGGCAACATTAGATATGGATATTTACTTCATAGTATTGTCAAGCTAACTTTTGTATTGCTGCTGCCAAATACCTTAGTTACTCAATTGTAATTCACTCTTGCCATCTTAGGAAACATGCCAAAGTAGCCTCACATGCCTTAGGGACAACCCATCTCCCATAATGTACTCTAATTTTAAGTTTCTAGATTAGTCACTGCATTATAAAAGGAGAATGGAGTCAATTCATGAGCACATCCAATACATAACATTACACTTTCATACCAGTATAAAATCAGCACAATGCAATTTTAGGCCAATAAACTTAAGAGGAGAAAGAATCAAGTATGCACGACATGTCTCCAAAAATTAGAGATGCTGGCACTATGGAAGATATATTAACAGCTTCTAACTAAGATGTGATCAAACAATGACATTCTGTGGCAGTTTTCTCACAGAAGGTTCACAGTCAAGTATGTTGCCCTAAGAACATTTTGGTTAGCACACAATGCACCGTATTTGACCAAGTCCTCCTAGGATGACCATTTAACCCATCTGGAAAAGCACATTACTGAGGTCTCATGCTGTACCTTGCAATTATACATCTGCACAGGCCTAAGGGTACATGGCACACATTGGCAGTAGGGTGTCCCAATACCACTACACTAATTTATCAGTCCCTCATTACTTTAACACCTTTCACAGGTCCTCAAATCCACATAGCAAGCATGGCTTCAGAGCTATGCATGGCATCCAAAGAGCCCTAATAAAATTTCATACAATGGGGGGAATTACCTGCAAAAAAACACAAGCACACACACACAAAAGCGGGTACAGAATTTGACTTTTCTACAAGTATTCAACTCAACCATCTTCTACTAATAAGGCTTCAAATCAACCCATTGTAGGTTCATAGATTAGTACTAGGCTAACTGCCCTTGCGAGCCATTTTAAGCCTACCTTAGTTATCCTTTGTGAGATTCAAACCCTGCGCCTTGTGTTTGTAAGGCAAACACCTTAACCATTAGGCCACCGTCCTAACCTACTTAGTACTAATCTAGTAATACCTTCCTTTAAAAGCTACTTCCATAACAGAAAGTATGGTCGTGCAAGTAAACTTACTTTAACAGTAGATGTTCTAATTCATCAGTGCTGCATAGCCTAAGCTACTTGGCTTTATCCCACCTGTACCAACTAGCTTCTAAAAGCTTTCGGCAGCCTCTAGATGTTCCTCCTGCAAGGAGCACGCAGGGGCATGTCTATAAAAAGACAAGAGGAGCACCAAAAGCTTGAGAGCATTTTTTGCCCAGAAGTCAAGAGCCCCAAATACATGTTCTAGAAATCAAAAAAAAAAAAGCTAACTATAAAGGGTGAAAAGAACCATGCCCTTGCAGCATATCATGAAGAAGAGGGAAAGTGTGGTTGGCAGGATGGCCACTGCAACTATGATGCATTATAACATCTATTGGTTACGGTAACTTTAAACAACTATACTGTGTTCAAATGAGCAAGGTTTCAGTAGCCTAGGCTATATGGCTAGATTAACATAACTGAGACAGGCATAGTAAAACATGGAGGCAGATACCAAAGACTCTTGGAGGCCTTGGAGAATAGTCCTAGCAAAGCCAGTTCTGGACCTGGAAAATGAATCTAATTTGAAAAGCTTTGTAAAGGTATATACAAAGTGCCACATTGCTGGCTCTAGAATGCTTCTAGAGTCCACCCCTTTCCCGAAAGGGATAGAAGCCTCTGACCTGTAGCTCTGCCTGAAGTGGCTTGTTCTGGTCAGTGTAATAAAAAGCAATAGCATGAGTCAACCAAAGTTTGACATCAATTGCTATGAAGGTAAAAGGAAAGGGAAGGGCAGAGGACCAGCTGGTCAGCTTTCCTGAAAGGCTGAGTTTTGTCTAAGTAGTATCCAAATGTTCATACAGAGAGTAAAGAATTCTCTATCCCTTGCTCCTAAGTTCAGGAAAGAAAATTAGAAGTTATGTACTCACCATAACGTTCCATCTGAGTAGGTGTATTCATTTGTCTGCAACCTGTGGGTTATGGATCCGATATCGGATATAGTTTTCCAGCTATGGATCCAAGCTCTCAGCTCCTCCCCTCACCCATAATGCCCTGCTCTACCCTCATGACCTCAGATCGAGTTTGCCAAAGCAACAATACCCTCAAAAGGGTAACAAGTAATATGCAGGAAACTGAAAGGCCAAATGAATACACCTACTCAGATGGAGCGTTATGGTGAGTACATAACTTCTAAATCTGAAGTAGGATATTCACCCAGCTACCTGAATCTTCCATCATGGAAGGATATTGATGCAAGATCCAACTTATAGTGAGAAATAAATGTATGAGATGAAGCGCTGCACAAATATCATCTAGAGGAATCCTAGCCTTGAAGGCTGCGGTTGAATGGGCATGAACACCCTCCTTCCTGACGCTTGATAAGCCAATAAAATGCACTGTGAAATCCAGCGGGATAGAGAAACTTTGGAAATTGGCTTGCCCAAATTGAATTTTGCAAAGGAAATAAACAGCTGGTCGGATTGCCTATGACCAGCTGTCCTGTTGAGATAAAATCTTAGTTGCCTGTGAACATCTAGTGAGTGTAGCCTATATTCACCTTTGTTTTCATACTTAGGGAAGAAAACAGGGAGGTTAATGGATTGATTGATGTTTGCTTCAGAAGCGATTTTAGGAAGGAAAAAACCAAGTAAGGAGGTTTAGCTGATAAAGCTTGAAGTTCAGAAACTCTCTTGGCTGATGTAATGGCTACCAAAAGGCTGTCTTGTAAGACAAGAATTTGAGATCCACTAAGAAAGGTCCCAAGGAGGAACTGCTTGCTTTATAAAGGTTTTGCACAATTTGGCTGACATAAGAGGAAGAGACTCTTGACCAATGTGATAGTGAGAAATAGCCAGTTGAACTTTGACTGTGGAACTGCTGGCACCATCATTAAAGAGAGAGGTTAGAAAATCAAGCACTACAGGAGAGGAACTCCATTTGCTTTTCTAGTGGATGGTTTATGAGCCGCCACTAAAATAGCCAGTCCTTATCAAGAGTGGAACTGGAGCAGCCAAGCGGTCAGCTTCAGGTTGTCCAGGTTCGGAGGAGGAATGCAGGAAGGATGGGATATCAGATCCGAATGGGATCTAGAATCCAAGGAGGATTCACAGAGTGAGACCTTAGGAAGGGAACCAGATCTGTCGAGGCCAGAATGGAGCAATGAGAATCATTCGCATCAGAGGCGGTGGATAGGCATACAGAAGACCGGTGGCCAAGCATGCACCAGAGCGTCTCTTGGGGTACCTCCGGGGAGGTAGTGTTTGAGGAGAAAGATCGCATGAAGGGTTCCCCACCGTTGACAATTGAGAGACCACGTCAGAATGGTGCGACTGAGCTTGTCTGCTAGGATGTTGGACCGAGTTGCCCATTCCCAAACTCTCATGGCCTCTCGACAAAGAGGTAAGACCTTGTTCCCCTTGCTTGTTGATGTACCAGACAACAGACATATTGTATTGTTCCCAAGGGAAGAAAGTCCTGAAGTGCTAGAGCACTGCTCTCATCTCTAGAACATTGATATGCAGTAAGGTCTCTGAATCGTTCCACGTGCCTTGGACTGTCCCCGTGGTCACCGTGGCGAGAAAATGGGCGACCCTGTGGAGATCCGGGAGTGGAGCCACCACAAGAGGGACCGCTTGCAAGCCTTGCTGATCGCTATGGGATGATGCATGGGAGAGCAAGGTATGACCACTGAACTAAGAGCGTCCACTGTAGAATGCATATGGAGCCTGGCAAGAGGAAGAAGTGCTATCGAAGCCATGGACCCTAGAGCCCTCAGGACCAACTCCGCTGGAACAGAACATGAATGGAGAATGGCCCGCACCTGGAGCTGCAGATTTAGAACTCTGTCCGCAGTGAGGAAGGCACGTAAACTCCTTGTGTCTAGTCTGGCCCCTATGAAGTCTAAGAGCTGAGTGGGCCAGGTTGGACTTGTTTGTATTTATTGTGATGCCCAGAAATGGAGCAAGATGGAGAAAGGAGTCTGTAGATGCCTTGTTGGGGCGGTAAGGAGCAGTCCAGGTAGGGAAAGACCTGCACCCCTGAAGCCTCAGGTGGGCCGCTACCACTGCTAGTACTTTGGTAAACACCCTGGGGCTGTGGTGAGACCAAAGGGAAGGACCCGGAACTGGTAGTGACTGGCTCCCAGCAACCTCCTGGAGCGCCTGTCCATTAGGATGTGGTAGAGATCTATCGAGCACATCCAGTGGTCTTCTCCCAGAAGGAGAATAGGTGTAGAGTGACCATTGAATTTTTCTTTGGGGACTGCCAGATTCAAGAGAGAGAGGTCTAGGATTGGTCTTAGTTCCCCGTCTTTTTGGCACTAAAAAGAATCTGGAGTAGAACCCTGATCCGATCTGGTCTGGGGAGCGGGCTGGATGGCTCTTTTCTCTAGCAGATGGCCAATTTCCTCCCTTTGACCGGGTGGTACGCCTGGGAGGGACTTCATCTTTGGAAGGTGAAGGAAAGGAATGCGATATCCCTGGATATGATTTGGAGAACCCAGCGGTCCGATGTTATGGACTCCCATGCCGCTAGGTGCCCCCCGACTGCCTCCAGAGTAGAGCAGTCGGGCAACCCTCAGGGTTGCTGCGGCCGTTCAGAGAAAGGTTCCCTGGACCCGAAGTTTCTGGGGCCCCTCTGCCTCTAGGGCGGCGTCTCCCTGTCCTCCTCTGCCACGGAAGGACTGGTTGTCCGGAGCAGGCTGGGACTGCTGCGACTTCGGAACCACATCTTCTTCTGACCCTTTTGGTTCCTAGAATAGGGCCTCTGGGGTGCCGGCAGACAGCGTCTTCCGTCCTTCTACCTCTGGGTCCGGTCTTGCCAAACAGAGCAGAACCATCAAAAGGCCAGGCCTGACATCTCGTGACCAGTCCTGTCCCAGAGCAGCTCTCCGTAGCATGGGAGAGTAGCCGCAGTATTTGTGACTGACCTAAGAGTGGCCATTTTGGTGGAGTGCAGAACTCTGTCCTCCTCCTCAAATGGACTCAGGGATGCAGCGTACTCCTTAATAAGGTCTCGCTGCATCCGAATAACATGTGCCAAATAGTTCAGCGCCCTTAGAACATCCGCTTGCGGTCCATCATCCGAGACTCCTTGCTCGGTGGGTGGACTGAGGGACTCTCCTGAGCCAGTTCGCCATCAACATGGCATCTACAGGAGGAATGGGTCCTGTCGGAAGGCGGGCTAAGGATTCTATCAGGTCTTTTGGGAATTGGCTCCACGGTGTCCGGTTCCTTCCACGCCCTGGTGGTAATAAGATCCACCAGGGGGGGACAATGCCTCCAAGAACACGGACTCGTCCGAGGAAGACTTGGGGCAGACCACCCCTAATAGCATTTCCATGATGTCTCCAAGGAGACATCCTCGGGGTGACCGTGGGGAGCCCTCCTTCCTCCAAGTCCGTGTCTTCAGTGAGACTCAGGAGTCAATGTGCCTCCGAGCCTCCTCTGGGGGCTGTCAGAGGAGTCCTCGCGGCAACAATTTGCTCCATGGGAGCAACGGCTGTCCCAGGGGCCGGATGGTGGAAGCCTGGCCCAGTGCAGAGAGACCCTCAACAGAGCCCTCTCCACTACATCAAAAGCCGAGACCAAAGGATCCGACAATCGGCTCCGATCCGAAGAGTGGATCGGCCGGCCGCCAAGCACTCGGATCGGCGACAGCGCCGACACAGGAGCACTGATCCCCGGATCCGGCTCGGATCCAGGCTCCGAGATCGGTCCGAGCCTTTCGAGGGCATGGTCGGATCCGGTACCAAGTACTATCGGCTCCGACCTCCCCGGCTCGAAAGCTGCCGGCTCCAGTTGCTCCAACCCGGGGTCGGGGGTCGGGAGAAAATAGGCTTAAAAGGGTGTTGAGCTCCCCGGGAGGCAGCACTCCCATCTGCATCTGGGCCTGGATGAACCTTCTCATCATCCGGTCCAGATCTGCATCCAGGCTATGGGTAGATGGCTACCGAGGTAGGCCTGGAATGCCTCCTCGATAGCCTTCTCCTCCTCCTCAGGACCCGGTGAGAAGCACACAGGTGACCGGAGCCGAGAAGGAGGAGACCGCAGCTGGCGGGGCGAAACAGAGGTCTCGGCCGGATGCATCCCTCTCCTGTCCTGGAGTTTGAGTCCCAGGAGCAGGAGGGGTGCCACAGTGGGAACAACTGCAGCCGCAGGAGTCCCGAGAGGCGGGAGGAGGTCGGGAGAGGTCCGGTAAAGAAGACCAAGACCAGCTTGGACCTCCGCTCCCTCAGTGCCCTGGGGTTGAACCCAGCACAAATGGAACAACCAGATGTGAGGTGTTCAACCCCAAGAGTGTGGCCATCAGCGGTGAGAGCTTATGGCCACACTAAAATTGACTTAGGCTGTTCAGCCATAGTCACTAAAGTTAAGCTAAAGTTACAAAAGTAACCTAAAACAACAATAAAGAAGCACACAGGCCTCACACACACTCTGGAATAAAATTTACTACTAAAAATTAAATTAAACTAAAAACAGTCAATAAAAATAGGAAACCTACAACTTTCACACAAAAAAGGTTAAAGAAGGCAAAAATAGTCTATTTTTGAACAAGAAAAATCCACTTAGCTGAGAGCTATGAAATCCACATCTAGTTACCAGCGCGGCAAACAAGATCTGAGGTCATGAGGGTAGAGCAGGGCATTATGGGTGAGGGGAGGAGCTGAGAGCTTGGATCCATAGCTGGAAAACTATGCCGGTTCGGATCCATAACCCACAGGTTGCAGACAAATGAATATCCTACTTCAGATCTGAGGTTAATGGACTGAAAGTAAACTCTGAAACAACTTTAGAAAAAAAGGAAGGATTTGTTCTCTAAGAAATACCCTACCTCATTTTTCACAAGGACTGTAACTGCTTCCAATTTAGATGCACAACTGTACTTTAATCTCCTAGCAGAAGGCCAAGGAAACTTAACGCCATTTGAATGATCACTGCTGCAGTAGCATTAGCTATATGGGTTACATCCTGCACAGGATATAATAGCTGGCCAGCTTCTAAAGCTTCAGGGCATTTTCCACACAACCAAACTTATCAGCCAGCTCGAGCAGGGCTAACTAAAAAAAAAAAAAAAAAGACTGGTTTGGGCACCAAGCCCCTCTGAGCTTTCACATCAAAAGAAACAGAGGCGGCTGAGCCCTGAAAGAACAATGCTGGGAAAAGTATCCACACACTAACAAACCACACCAAAAAACAAGGGGAATGGAAGAAAAAAAAAGAGTGGCTAATGTAGTGGTGACCATTCTAACATCTACTGTTGCTGCATGTTTACTTACACAGCTGTACTATGTTCATCACGTTGATCACTACTGCAGTAACCTTAGCTATATGGCTAGGTTACTCTAACATTTGGGAGGTGGAAGGGGAATGGTCCAGGAGTCCCTAAAGAAAATCCTAGTAAAGCCTGGTCTAGATAAAGGAATCAAACTTGTATTGTTTTCTAAAAGTAGGTACACAGGATCAAGTTGCAGCTTCTAGAATATTTCTAGAAACAAACCTTTTCCAAATAGTCATAGATGAAGTCAGGGTCCTTGGTAAAGTGGGCCTTGGAATAGTTTTGTTGTTTTGAGTATAACAAACGTTAATAGCTTTAGACAACCATTTTAAAATGGTCAGTTTGGACACAGGTTGCCCCTTACCTTCACAGATCTGAAATAAGAAGTTATGTACTCACCATAATGTTCCATCTGAGTAGGTATCTTCATTTGTCTGCAACCTTTGGGTATCGGATCCGATCTCGGATCCGAGCCGGCAACTTATTTCACAGCTAATATATCCAAGCTCCTAGCTCCTCCCCTTACCAATAACCTCCTGCTAACCCTGACTGACCTCAGATCAAGTTTGCCCGTATAAGCAGCTAACAGGCTAGATACGTCCCGAAGGAACTAAGGAAGGGACATCCAGAACTAAAATCCGAAGGTCAGGGGGAAGGAGGGGGGGATGGTTGCAGACAAATGAAGATACCTACTCAGATGGAACATTATGGTGAGTACATAAACTTCTTAATCTGAAGTAGGAACTTCATTTGTCAGCAACCTTTGGGACAGAGTCCCCAGCTACCTAGATCTTGGGTGGCCTTCATGGAAGGATGTTCCGGAGCACTGCGGAGCCAAAGGATGCTCTCCCTCTGGAGATAACATCCAGCTTATAATGGCTGATAAAAGTATGGGATGAGGACCAAGTAGCTGCAGAGCAAATATCATCCAACGACACTCTAGACCTAAAGGCAACAGAGGTAGATATAGAACGAGTAGAATGCGCACGTACTGCCTGAGGTGCGGGCCTTCCTGAACTTTCGTAGGCCAAGAGAATGCACTGTGATATCCATCGTGACAGAGTGACTTTAGAAACAGATTTGCCTAAGTTAAATTTGGCAAAGGAGATGAACAACTGGTCAGATGGTCTATGACCAGCCGTCCTATGAATGTAGAAGCACAGTTGTCTGTGCACATCTAACGAATGCAATTTGTATTCTCCTTTGTTTTGGTATTTAGGAAAGAAGACAGGCAGGTTAATAGATTGATTGATATTCGCCTCTGAGGCCACCTTAGGAAGAAAAGAGGGATTGGTCCTGAGGTATACTCTATCCTGGTGGAAGGCCAAATGCGGGGTTTTGCACAAAGGGCCTGAAGCTCGGAAACTCTTTTAGCTGAAGTAATAGCGACCAGGAACGCCGTTTTCCAGGATAAGTACTTAAGATCAATCGAAGCAGCACGTTCAAAAGGGGGAGCTGTCAAGGCCTGTAAGACTAGTGATAAATCCCAAGGGGGTACAATGTCTTTGATAGGGGGTCTGAGCAAGAAAGTACCCTTGAGAAAGGTTTTGCATAATTTTGCCGTGATCAAAGGCCCTGATTCATGTCCCACATGGTAATGAGAAATAGCTGCTAGTTGTACATTGACCGTTGAGCAGCTAGCCCCCTGATGAAAAAGACCTGTAAGGAACTCCAACACAGTCGGCAACGATGCTGTGAAGGGATCTACATTATGATGCTCCGCCCAGATGGAGAAACGCTTCCACTTACTGCGATAGACCCTTCTAGTGGAAGGTTTGTGTGCCGCTACTAGTATGGCTTTAACTGGGGAAGAGATACCGGGAGTCCTGACTAGGAGTGGAACTGGAGCAGCCAAGCTGCCAGCTTTAGGCTGTCCAGATTCGGGGTCGGGAGACCTAGTGGGTGAGATATTAGATCTAGTAGGAGATCCAGAATCCAAGGAGGATTCACCAGGTGAGACCACAGGTAAGGGAACCACGTTTGATGAGGCCAGAATGGGGCAATGAGGATCATTCTGCTCCCCAATCAACTGACTTTCTGCATGAGTTTCAGCATCAGGGGTAGAGGAGGAGGATACGCATAAAGCAGACCGGGAGGCCAAGCATGCAACAGAGCATCTCTCGGGGATTCCCCGAAGGGGGGAATTAGAGCGAAGTAGCTGTTGCATTTCGTATTTGAGGAAGAGGCGAAGAGATCGCAACAGGGTTGCCCCCACACGGCAGAAATCCGCTTAGCTACCTGGGGATTGAGAGACCACTCGTAAGGTGAAAGGATGGTGCGGCTGAGTCTGTCCACTAGTATGTTGGACCGTCCCGGAATGTGCATTGCAATAAGAAAGCGGTTGGTGGAGATCACCCATTCCCACACTCTCAAGGCCTCTCGACAGAGAGGATAGGACCTGGTTCCCCCTGTTTGTTGATGTACCAGACAACTGACATGTTGTCCGTCTGTATCGCAATAGTTCCTACAGGAAGAAGGTTGTGAAGTGCCTGCAACGCCAAGAGCAACGCCCTCATCTCCAAAACACTGATATGCAAAGAGGTTTCTGTGTCGTTCCACGTGCCTTGGACCGTCCTTGCCTGAGCAATGCCCCCCCCCCCACCTGAGGCGAGAGGCGTCCGTGATCACCGTGGCGAGGGGCAGAGGCGTGGAGAAGGGACGTCCCGTATGGAGGTCCGGGGAGTGGAGCCACCACAAGAGAGTCCTCATGCAAGCCCTGCTGAGGGGAATAGGATGGCTTAGGGGATGGTGTAGAAAGGACCACTGGACTTGAAGGGTTCACTGCAGGACCCTCATGTTGAGAAGAGCCAACGGCAGAAGAGTGATTGCCGCTGCTATGGAGCCTAGAGCCCTCAGGACCAACTCCGCCGGTGGAGCTTCTAATTGGAGGATGGCCCGCACATGAAGCCTCAGGCTTTGCAGTCGTTCCGCAGTCAGGAATGCTAGAAGGTACCTCGTGTCTACTTTGGCTCCTATGAACTATCACCTGGGTCGGCGCAAGAGAGGATTTGTCCATGTTGATAGTGATGCCCAGCCGGGGGGCAAGTCGAAGGAAGTAGTCCCTGTCTGAGCAGAGTAGATGCCTTGTTGGGGCGGTCAGGAGCCAGTCGTCCAGGTATGGAAAAACCTGTATTCCCTGGAGTCTCAGGTGGGCCTCTATCACTGCTAATACTTTGGTAAACACCCTGGGGGCTGTGGTGAGACCAAAGGGAAGGACCCTGAACTGGTAGTGACTGGCTCCCAGCCGGAAGCGGAGAAATCTCCTGGATCGTCTGTCCATCCGAATGTGGTAGTACACATCCTTGAGGTCTATTGAGCACATCCAGTCATTCTCCCGCAGAAGGGGGGAGGATGGATTGAAGGGTGACCATCCAGAATTTTTGTTTGGTTACTAACAGGTTCAAGGAAGAAAGGTCGAGGATTGGCCTTAAGCCCCCCGTCTTTTTTGGCACCAAAAAGAACCTGGAGTAAAACCCTAATACGAACTTGCCTGGGGGGACTGGTTGGATGGCTCTTTTCTAGGAGCTGCCGAATCTCTGCAGCTGCTACCTCCCACTGATCGGGTGGTACATCGGGGAGGTTTCTGATTTTGGGGATGTGATACAGGGGAATGTGGTAACCTTTGGATATGATGCGAAGCACCCAGCGATCCATTGTGATGGACTCCCAATTTGCCAGGTGCCTCGAGAAACGCCCCCCGACTGCCTCCAGAGTGGAGCAGTCGGGCCACCCCTCAGGGTTGCTGCGTGGGCCGATTAGAGAAGGATTCTCTGGACCCAAAATTTTTCGGGCCCCCTCTGCCTCTAGGGCGGCATCCTCCCTGTCCTCCTCTGCCACAGAAGGACTGGTTGTCCAGAGCAGGTTGGGAATGCTGCGATTTCCGGAACCACATCTTCTTCTGTCCCTTTTGGTTCTTGGAGAAGGACCTCTGGGAAGCAGAGAAGCGGACTCCAACGGCAGACAGCGTCTTCCCATCCTTTTCGCTCTGGATTAAAGTCTCGCGAACGGTCTTGCCAAATAAGGCAGAACCATCAAAAGGGGCATTCACAAATGACGCCTTGAAGGGTTCCACAAAGTCACAGTGTCGGAGCCAGGCCTGACGTCTCATGACAAGGCCTGCTCCACTGGTTCTAGCAGCTCCCTCAGTGGCATGGGATAAAAGCCGCAGAGGTATTCGATATTGATCTTAGAGTGGCCATGCGAGTGGAATACAACTGTTTGTCTTCCGCCAACATGGACTCCGGGGGGGGGGAAGCAGCGTACTCTTTGATAAGGTCTCGCTGCATCCTAATGACATGTGCCAAATAGTTCAGGGACCTTACTGAGAAGGTCGCTGAACTAAAGACCTGCTTCCCTAGGCGATCCATCGAGTGGGACTCCTTGCTTGGTGGATGCACAGAGGGACTCTCCCGAGATAATTCCCTCTTGGTGGCTGCCGCCACCAACATGGCATCTATGGGAGGACCCTTGCTCCAGTGGGACTTCTCCGAAGGGGGGCTCAGAATCCTATCTGGGCATTTGGGAACTGGCTCCACAGTGTCCGGCTCCTTCCACGCCCTGGTGGTAATTAGGTCCACCAGGGGGTCGGCCGGAGGGGACACCCAAGGGGTAGACGGGCCTGCTTCGAACGCCTCCAGGAACATGGATTCGTCAGAGGAAGCCTTGGGGGCAGACCACCCACCCCTGATCCTAAGCATTTCCATGATGTCTCCGAAGGAGACATCCTCGGGGGGTGATCTTGGGGAGCCTTCCCCGTCATCTAAATCCGTATCTTCTGTTAAGGACTCAGGGAAGTCCATGTGCCTCCTCTTACACTTCCGCTTGTGAGGAACCTCCTCGGGGGGGGGGGCTGTATGAGGAGGACTCACCAGCAACGTCCTGTTCCAGTGGAATGACCTGAGACGTCAAAGCGGGCTGTCCCTGAGGCCGAGTGACGGAAGCCTGACCCAAACGAGAGGGAGTGCGGGATGGAGCCATAGCAGGGAGCGGGGGCCTGGATGCCCCAAACAGTGCCCTCTCCACCACCTCGAATGCCGAGGGAGAGCCGCTCTCAGTGGGATCCGAGAGTCAACCTTCGCCCGGATCTGAAGGGCAGATCGGAGCCGGCGCCGAGACCAACGGATCCGAGAGGCCAGTGTGCTCCGACCTGGACGGAGCCGAAGGCACACTACACCCCTGGATCCGAAGCTCAGAGCACGGCTCCAAGAGCTCGGATCCGACAAGCTCAAGGGGAGAGTCGGCGCCGAAGTACCAGATACTGTCAGTGCCGACCCGACCCCGGCTCCGACGCTGCCCGGCTCCAAATGCTCTGAACCCAGGAAGCGGGTCGGAGAAGGAGCTATTGGGGCAAAAAAGGGTGTTGAGCACCCCCCCCCCAAAGGGGGGGGAGGCAAGAGCACTCCCATCTGCATTTGGGCCTGGATGAACCTTCTCATCACACGGTCCAAATCGGCTTCAGACAGGCTGCGTGTTGATCTCGACGAGGCCACCGAGGCAGGGCGGGAATGCCGCCTCGATGACCTCAGAGATCGGGTCTCCCCCTCCTCGGGACCCGGTGAAAAGCATGGAGACCGGGTCCAAGAAGGAGGAGACCTAGACCTGGAAGACCTAGAGGGAGAAGCCCGCTTAGCTGGAGGGGTCGACGCGGAGGCCTCGGCCCTCCGCTTGTGGTGCTTCTCACTCTTCTTTTCCTTCCTGGCCTCTCCCTCCTCCGGCGCAGAAGTGGGAGTTTGAGTCCCGGCCGGGGGGAGAGAGGCAGGAGTGGCCGCCACCAAGGCCTGGGAGGAGGCCATGGAAGTACCGGAGGCTGAAGCCGAATCCGGGGGCAAAAGTACCACCAGGATCAGCTTCGACCTCTGGTCCTTCAGAGCCCTGGGGTTGAACGCAGTGCAAATCGCGCAACCAGAAGATAGGTGTTCAACCCCAAGGCACCAGACACACAGAGTGTGGCCATCCGCCGGTGAGAGCTTATGGCCACACTCGGTGCACTTGGAAAAAAACAACTTTGGGGCCTCAGACATTTTTTTTTTGACCACAAAACAAAAAACACACTCACACATAAGGCCCCAACTGACAAGAACACACTCACACGTAAGGCCCCAACTGACAAGAACACACTCGCACACTACGAACCAGTGAAGGGAGGGGAGGAGAACACAAATTACCACAAAAAATAATTAAATATAGGGTTTCTAATGCTAAGGAACCTAACCACACACACTTTAAGGGGATTTAGAAGAAAAAAGTAATCAAAATCACTTATCTAAGCAGGAGCTCGTAACCTAGCTGCTGAGTTTAAGCGTGGCAAACTAGATCTGAGGTCAGTCAGAGTTAGCAGGGGGCTATGGGTAAGGGGAGGAGCTAGGAGCTCGGATCTTTTAGCTGTGAAATAAGTTGCCGGCTCGGATCCGAGATCGGATCTGATACCCAAAGGTTGCTGACAAATGAAGTTCCTACTCCAGATGGTTAGTTTGGTCAAGATAGTACCAGAGTTGTATGTGGATATTCAAGATATGGATTACCCTCTCTTCCTCAGTTTTATGTTCAGGAAATAACAGGAAAATGGATAGCTTGGCTTAAAGTACACAACGATACTACAATAGGAATAAAAGTTTTAGTTCTCAGTGGAAAATGAGATAGCATAGACTCCATTCCTGCAGAGGTCAGAGCAGAACAATCACTAAAGTTGTTATCCATGTTAAGAACCTCAAGTCAGACAGGTTAGCAGGTTTAAATGGAGCAAGTGTTAGCTTTTCTAATACAAAATTAATATCCCAAAGTGGGGCCACCAATTGTCCAAGCAGCCAATAAAAGTTGTTTGGGTCAGGGTTTATCAAATACCCCTGTTCTTGTGTAGCTAGATCCAGTCTGTGAGGAAGCTTGCAGCAATTACCCCTGGCCATTTCCACAAGGGAGAATCATGGCTGCCTGGGCCAGAAGGGAGTTGCCACAATGATCTGGGGGAATTCCTTCCAAATCTTCATATTCACTCTGGCCATCAGTGGAAAAGCTTACAGGAACATTCCTGTCCAAGGAAATAAAAAGGCACCAGACTTCCACCTTAACGTTCAGAGATAAGGCAAATGGGTCTACTTGAGGAACATCCCACAGATGGATCAAACCTTGGAAGACTCCCTGATCTAGTTTCCATTCATCAGGGTCTGCCTTTGCCCTGCTCAGCTTGTCTGCCACCCAGTTTTCCTCTGATGGAACACAGAATGCTTGTATAGTGAGACTGTAGTGTGAACCAGTATCCCAAACTAACATGACTAGCCTGCAAAAAGGGGAAAAACCTGGCTCTTCCCTTGCTTGCTTATATACCATATGACTACGGAATTGTCTAAACTTGGAGATCTTGGGGACTGAAGATGATTCAAAGTGCCTTGATCAGATCAAGCATCTCTTACATTTGTGTGATTGCATATGCCCTTGGTATCCCACATACCTTGCACCTTTATCCTTCCTGAAACTGCTCCCCAGGCAAAATCAGAGGTATCTGTGGTGACGAAGAGGGTGGGAGGAGAGAGGATCCTGATTTAAGCATATTTGCTGTCCCCACCAAGCTGTTCCTCTTCTGACCAGGACTGTGCTGGGACCAGAGAGACTTCTGATGCCACTGTATCTTTCTCATGTTGAGTTTACCAGGGGTATCATGAGAATCACATATGCCATGAGACCCAAAATTCTGAGGTATTCCCTCGCAGTGACCAAAGTCTAAGTGGAAAACTTCAGAAATGGATCTAGATGAAGATCTAAATTCCTGTTGCAGAAAAGCTTAGTAACAGAGGTGTCTGACACCCCAGAACACAATCCTGTGTGATACAGTAAAAAGACTTTTGAATGTTCTCTTGGAATCCCACCTTGTGTAAGAGATCTCTCATCCAAGTGAGAAATTCTTGACACTTTGAAAGAGACTCTGCAAAGGTAATTTGTCTAAATATAGAAAAATGTGAATACCATGTAGCCTGCAGTGAGCTATAACTAGAGTTGGACACTTTGTGAACACTCTTGGTGCAGTGGATAGGCCAAAGGAAAAGGCACAGAATTAATATGGTTGTGTGTGTGTGTCTGGATCACAAGGAATGCCTGAAGTATGGATGAATGGGAATATGACAATCTTTTACATCTAGTATTAACAGAAAAGTTGAATGAATGAGGAAAAGGAGGTAACAAGTTGTATAGTGACGTTCTGAATTTGGGCACTATCAAACAGGTTTAGGAAAGAAAGATCCAGAACTGGTCTCAAAGAACTCTTTGGCACCAAGTCATCCTTGAATAAAAACCTTTCCCCACCTGGGAATGAGGAACTAGTTATCACTCCCTGGGGAAGCATTTGATGGACAGGTGGAAATAAAATGGACTGGCCTCGTGGATGATGAATTTTCTCCTACTGCATCTGTAACATTGACGAATTATCTTTACAACCCATTTGTCTGCCAAAGAGAAAAGTACAGCTTTAGACTTTCTGGAAGGGAAATGGGGCTGCCCAGAGGAGGGGGAGACATGGTCCCTTAAATAGCCATTCTGACTTGCTGGGCTGTGATTCGATTTGGGAGGTTCCAGAATTCTTTTTGGAAACCCTTGCCATTTCTTCTTAAGCATTTACCTGCATTTTGTTGACATTATTTTGGGGTTTTTTGCCAAAGGTGGATGAGGGGTTAAAGAATCCCTTTGAACAGTTAGAAAAAGAGGACTGAAAACTTTTAGAAAGATTCCCTGAATCAACTTACCCCTTTCATCACACTTTTGATGATCTCTGCAGAATGGCCAAACACTAAATCTCTATCCAAAGGAGACTTTTAAAATATACTGCTACTGCTGCTCAGGGAGGTTTGTCAGACTGCAGCCAGGCAAACCTCCACAAAAATAGTACCAATGTCCATAGCTTGGGAAGTAGCATCAACGGAGTCGTACACATACTGCAAGCAATAAGTAGTGGCTTGTACAACTGAAAACACTAAGTTAAAAACAGATTTTCCTCAGAAGAAGAAAATGCAGACAGACATTCCTCATACATTCAGAATTAGTCTAAACATACGAGCCTGACAATTCAAAACTCTGAAAATCAGAGCTGCAGAAGCATAACGTTTTCCATACTTATCTTCCTCATCCTTATCAAAGGGTAGGACTGGAATTAAATACTTATCAGCAGTAGGATTAACTAAAAGCTTTAACTGCTAGGTCAGGTTTGGGAAGAGTGAAAAAAAAAAAAAAACTAAGGAATTTTATTTCATTTGTTTACCAGGTAATGTCCGACCAAGCAGGAGGCCCATTTTCAGCAGAGGCCCGGGGAGAAAAGCTCCATACATACATACATAACTACTTACATACATTTTACAGTATTAAACAATCAGAATGCACACATATATGTTAACATTGTACAAAGGAAATAAAATCAGTACAGTAATAGCTAAATACAATTCACAAATTTAGCTTAAATGGTTCAGTACGAGATGAATATTAACAGTATGTCAAGTAGTGAGTACAGTCTGCCAGGAAAGAGCACTGTAGTTGTAAGACGAAGCAGAAATTGTGTTTCCAAATGCAACTGAGTTGGAGTGTTGAACCTAGTTAGCAAAGGCAGATAATACTTGTAGCTTTGAGAAAGAGCTGGATTTGGGTGAAGAAAGGGGAGGTGGGTGGCCTAGCCAGGAGTGTGGCAGGAGCAGACTAGTGTTTTGCTAGATGTTCCTTGAGGAGGTGTTTGAACTCATGAAAGCTAGGGTTTTTAGCGATAGGTTGAGGGAGGAATGTTCCACAGTTTGGCAATTTTATAGGAGTAGAGGGCAGTGCCTTGTGTGTTGTGGGGTTGTTTAATCTTTAGCAATAGTTTATTGGAGGATGTTCCAGAGTTTGGCAATTTTATAGGAGTAGAGGGCAGTGCCTTGTGTGTTGTGGGGTTGTTTAATCTTTAGCAATAGTTTATTTGAGGATCTTAGTGATTTAAGATAGCTGTTGGTTTGGATTACACTGGTGAGTGCTGAGCAGTTGTTTGGTTTGTGAATTATTTTGTGGGCTGTGGGCAGTTGGTTTAGTGTTAGAAGGTTTGGGTGTTCTAACCATTTTATTTGTGTGAGTACTGAGCAGTGGTGGATACTGTAGGGGTGGCCAGTAGCAAATCTGGCAGTTTTGTTGTAGCATGGTTCAAGATTTAGGTCACATTTACAAATGTTTGTAAATACTTGGGAGCTGTATAGGAGGGTGGAGAGTAGTTGTGCATGGGAAGTGGTTAGTCTGGCAATATCTGTAAGGTAAGGTTTAATTCTATATAGGGTGCCTAGTTTAGAGTAGGCTTTAATGGTGAGAGATGTGTGTATCGAACCTTAGGTTTTCATCACCTGTGACAACTAGAAGTTTGGTTTGGTTAGTGGGTTCTATTTTGGTTCCGTTTGTGGAGTGGATTGAAAGTGGAGTCGGACATTTTTTGGGTTTATTATAATTGAAAACAGCTAATTTGATTTTGTTAGGGTTTAGTATAAGTTGGTGGTTAGCGAGGTAGTTTTCAATGTCCTGGAAGTATTGTTGTGTGTAGATCCTGGGGTGAGGGGGCTGGGCAGGTTAATGTAGAGTCATCAGCGTACTGGACTATGGAGGCTAGATGGGTTGCAGAGCTGAGGTCGTTGGTAACGACTGTAAAGAGGAGGGATCCAAGTTTAGAGCCTTGGGGTACGCCAACAGTGATGGGTAGTACAGGGGACAGGCTGTTCTCCCACTTGGTGATCTGCTGACAGACAGAGAACTATGGAACCAGGGCTGATGAGTTAAGACAATGAGATGATAGTTTTAGTAGGATTTGGTGGGAGATGATGTCAAAGGCTTTTGACATGTCCAGATATATAGAGGAGACCATTTGGCTGTCATTAATGAGACCCTGTATGGTGTTTATGAAAGATAGCAGGGCGGTGCTGGTACTTTGTTTTGGCCTAAAGCCATGCTGCATGGGGGAGAGGAGGCTGTGATTAATGAGGTGGGTGAGGAGTTGGGAGTGAATACATTTTTCTAAGATCTTGGCTAAAGGGGAGAAGATGGTTATGGGACGGTAATTGGATAGATCTTTAGTGGGTCCTTCTTTATGTAGTGAAACGGTGTAAGATTTTCCATAGATAGGGGACATATTGTTCAGAGTTAGAGCGGCTGATCAAGATTGATATGGGATAGGTAATTGAGGGAGCAGCAATTTTAAGGAATACATTAGGTAGTTCGTCAGCAGCTAGACAGCAGGGTTTGAGCCTGGAAAGGAGGGATTTTATGTAGTTAGTTTGGATTGAGGAGAAGTAGAGAGGGGTGGGGAAGTCAGAAGTGGGACTGGGTACAGTGAGAGGTTGAGCAGTCTGATTACCAAGAAGTGAAGCGATTGAGTTAATAAAGTGGGCATTGAATTGTTAGCTATAAGGACAGTAGCCTTGGAGGTGTCAGGAGAGGGGGTTGGGGTATATCTTGGGTTGAGATGATTGTTAATATTTTGCCAACATTTATTTGAGTTGTATTGGTGGTTTTTTAACATGAGAGGAAGTAGTTTTATCTGTTTTTATCCGTTTCTTAGCCTGGCTACGGAGCTGTTGATATATTGTGTGGTTATTTGTATTTTTGGTGGTGTGGTAAGCAGACCAGGCCCTGTCTCTTTGCTTAATTAGTGCAATGGTATCTTCAGTTAGCCAAGGTATGTGCCTAGTATTTGCTCCAATTTTTCTTGTGGGTGCTAGATCATTAAGGATTTTAAGAAAGGTATTGTTGAAGTTTAGGACTGACCAGTTATTTTGCTGGAGTAGAAGGTTGAAGTTGGAGGGGGAGAATTTTTTCTTGTTATGGACAGTTTTGTATATTGTGTTAATTTGTGTCTGAACTCGTTTTCTGTACAGGAAGGTAGATGAGTGGTCACTGAGAGAGTCAGGAAGGCAGCCTGCTAAGTAACAGATTGGGTTTGTTAGTCAGTATCCAATCTAGAGTGGACTGTTTTTTTGAGTGTCTTATCTAAACAGGTTGGATAGGATATGATTTGGGTGAAACTGAAGAGGTTTAGGAAATTGGGGGGGGTTTGTTGGAGATGGAGTGCCAGTCCATGTTGCAATCTCCTAAGATAACTGTTTCCTGGTTAAAATTGGTTGAGACCCAGGGGAGGAGATTTTCAATTACTGGGACAATGTTTCCAGTGGGGAGGTGGGAGGTTATGATAACAGTTTTGCTAGGGTTTATTGTTAGGCCCGTTGTTAGAATTTCGGAGTTGGGAAGGTCAGGAGGGGCACAATTCAATAACTCTAGTTTGAGCGTGTCTTTATACATAATGGCGATGCCACCACCCCTTCTGACTGGTCGGTCTAATCTAATTATGTTGTATCAGTTTGTAATAATTTCTTTATCTTTAATGTGGGGCTTTAACCAGGTTTCTGTTACTGACGCAATATCTGATTGGTAGGACTTAAGGGTTGCATGGAATTCAGTGATTTTATTTACTATATTATGAAGGTTAAAGTTTATAAAGACTAGGTCAGAGTTGTTGATTTTTGGGAGTGAGGGGAGTGGCTGGTGATTAGTAGTGTGTTGGCTATAGGTTGGAGTAGAGCTGGGGAGGGAAACTGGTAGGGCAAGAAGGGGTGTGGGACACTGGCCTTGGGTTGGGGTGGATGTCAGCCTGGAGCTTAATTAGTGTTATATTGTATAGAATGAGGTGTTTGATTTTATTAGTGAGTTTAACATATCTGTGTGTTGAAAAATAATTACAGTTAGTGGGCAAGTGTTTGAAAGGTAGGAGGAGGAACGTAGTGGTGTTGTAGAGTTGAGAGCTGATGGCGGTATAATGTGTGGGTGTGACTGCGGAGGACAGAGGGAGAGTTTAGGTGATATATAGTGCATGAGTGGAGGGAGGTGGAATTAAGCAAGAGGTAGGGAAGGTAGAGAAGAAGAGTACAGGTTAGCAAGGAGATCAGATTAGACAGTGGTTGGCTGAGAAGGTGTGGGGTGGGGTTGTGGGGGGAGGGGGAGGCAGGAGAAGGATTGACTGGTGGTAGAAGGGGCATGGTTAGGTTAGGTATAAATCTAATGAAAGAGGGGGTGGGTGAGAATGGGGATAGGATAGGGGAGCGGAGTGAGCCAGAACACAGCGAGGGCGAATGGAGAAGGTTGAGCCCACCATATGCACAGGAATTTGCAAAAAACAATCTACAAGTAGGTATGCAACATGAACCAGGAGCAGAGTGATAGTTTGCTGTGTAGCTTTGTCTATAGCAGACCAGCTACCTATTACTCCAAGATAATGAAGTACAACTCAGCAGTTATGCATTTGAAGTCTGCCAATAGGCAACCACTTCAAAGATTAAACTCTATGAGCAATAAGTTACTGAGCTTAAAGAAACAGGAGGGCCAGAGAGGATTAATGAGATGGGAAGCAAAATACAGCACTGCAAGAGCAGCTGTCGTCCAGGTGCTGTGCACGCCAATACTCCCTACCGAAATGTTAACAGGCACAAGGGTATAAGTTGTTTAAATAAGACACCTACACTTTAATTTTACAGTGGAGCACTTTCTGGACAAGTGTAATAAATGTCAGCTATTTATGCATCCTATGTGCCTTTTTATGGGCAGCTGGCCAACTGTCAGGAAAATTGCCGTTAGTAACACAGCCTCCAAAACTGACAGAACTAGAGAAATGAGTGACAGTTCTGGAAGTTCCTTCTCTAACAGCTCATAGTATTTCTGAGGGACAAAGAACCCTCAGCATTCTCCCACAGAAAACATTGGCACATTCTGGAAATAGTCTCAAAGAAACTCCCACAGGAGAATCAGAAACTGAGCTTTCCTGAGTCTGAATCAGAAATCTGAGGAGAAAACCCTGTATCTGTCCTTCATCTTCCTATCCATATTCAGAGTATCGAGTGTCTTCAGGAAAAGAGGTATCCCCCTTATGTCCTTCTATATCACTGTTGTTGTATTAGTCATAGAAGGATGTCCCATCCGATGCTCAGCCAGTATAAAAAAAGTCTAAAAAAGGGATCTTGTATGCGCCATACATCGCATTTATATTGTCTGCATAGAACTTGGGGCATAAAAGGGATATATGGATGCAACTACTTAGAACTTTTGTTGCCAACTTTTGTTGCCAATTTAAACATCGTTTTGCCAGTTGGTTTGAACGCTTTGTTGCTGTATTGAATATTTAGCAAAACCACATTTTAAAAAAAATGGGGCAATTAATTTTTTTTGGTCTTGTACTTTATATTACTACCTAAAGTTCATGTCATCCAAGAAGGGGAAATATCAGTGTGGGAGGCAAATTCCTCATAAGGATAATCATGAACAGTGTATTTTTTTTTGTTTGGGTTCCTCCCATGACCATACCTCTTGTAGCATCCATAAAGCATTTGTGCCCAAGACACTCATATGCCTGCCCTGGCCATTTATCTTGGAAAAACAACAGTTTAAACAGTTAATCCAGGGTACCATGGCAGAATCCTTTAACCCCGGGATACTCCCGCTAGGTAAGAAGGTGGCCTCGGATGGATTCTTTTAACTGTCCATCTCCATCAGACATCTCTTTAGAAGCAGGTAATATGCTCTGTAGGTTGTGCTGTATTTACATTAGATTCCTGACAGAGGCTGGCATGGATCAGACTTTTCGCTTGTCTTATGAGGCTTTGCAGCATCTACCCCAGACATGGAGGAACCTTGGTTGATTATTTTAGAGGTTCCTAGATGGATTCTGCAGATATTGGTCAAGGAGGATGTTCCGGGTTCTCTTCTTAAATCCTACCAAGGGTCGGAACCTCCGGTAGTTGTTAGTGCTAATGTCCCCTCCAAGAAGGCAAACCTGAAGCATGTTTCAGTCCATCCTACGGATACTCAAAGGGAATTGGCAAAAGTTTACACTCTGGGCTTTTCTGTCTAATGGTCCTAAAACCTTCTGAAGGGGTTTCAGTACCCACTCCTTCTTGGACCTCTATCCCTTCTAAATGGTTTAGGGAACCATATTCCTCGGATGAGGATTCAGTGTCTGATGAGGGGGTCTTTGTCCTATTCTTCACAGATGCTTTGGCTTATGGTTCTGATGAAGAGCAATCTGTTAGTCTTGAGGTTGCCTTTCAAGGAATTGTCCTTTGGGGGCATAATTGCTAGGATGATGGAATTCTTTAAGTGGGATTCTTCTCAAATACCTGACATTCAGAGAAGATACTGCACGTTGCTTCAGGTGGATACTCCTAAACCATTGGCAGTTCCTTTTGTATTGGCTGCCTTTTAGATACTTTCATTGCTGCTTCCAAGTCTCCCTGATTCTCAGCCTCCTACTCCTAAGAAACGCAAGTTCTATACTGTTCCTGGGAATAGTCTATTTTTATTTAAATGTACTTGTGTTGATACAGCTGTGGCATTCGTCTTTTCTGACAAACCTTCTAAACTTTTGCCTTCTGATAAGGATAACTGGGCAATGGAGAGGATTGGCAAGAAAGTTTACACTGCTTCTACTTTGGCCTTTAGTGCCATTAATTACCAAACTCACATGACAGGTATGCTTTGGCCTTGATTGCTCAAGCTTGTCAGGTTATCTCTGTCCTCCCAGATTCTGATGGCAAATCCTCTGCCTTATCTTTTTTAGGTTCTGTTTCTCAAGTGACTCACCACTCTATTAAATGTAACTAAGATGCTGCTGATGCCTCTTATAGGGCTGTGGCCTTTGGGTCCATCATGAGGTGTTGTTTCCAGTCTCTGCCTGAGGACATGAACGCCAAGTTGTAGGATGCTCCTTTGGGTAATAAACATGTCAGCAGCAGCAGTCCCATAAAAATGTGCAAGTCTCAAGAGAAAAGTAAAGCCTTGCAAGAACTTAAACATATTTGTCTCCCCTATCCCTAAATTTGAGGAATAATCCTTCTAGGTCTGCTTTTGTTCAGAGGCAACACCTCCAGGCCTCAAAGGGCAGGAAGGGCAGGGAGCAGGCCCCCTCTAAGAGTTCTAAGATTTCTGTTGGCTAGAAGACTCCTTTATCTGAGAAGCCTGCTTCTCTTTGACAATTTCCACCCCACCCCCAAATCTTTTAAACCAGGCTCCTTTGTCCCTTCAGATCTCTCGGATGAGATCTCCTCACACAGGATAAGGGGTCTTTCACCCATCCCCATTTTTCCACTTCGAATTGGCATTGTGGGTGATATGGTTTTGATCCCTTTCAGACACCTCTATTCTGATGATGTGCTCATGGTTTTACAGGAAGCAAGGAACACTCAACCAGAAAATCTTATATGCCCAAACGAAGATGGTCTGTCTAGTGCCATGCTCATAACCAGGACCCCTTTTCGGCAGGGGGTCCTTCTGGTCCTCTCTTACTTGTGTTAGTTGCTCCAGTCTGGCTTGACCTATTCTTCTGTGAAGGCCCATTTGTCAGCCATTTCTGCTTGTCTGCCCTTAAATACTCCTTTGAATTCTCATTTTGAGGTCACACAATTTCTTAATGGCATCCTGCATATTAGGCCTCCAAGAAAACCTATTCCTCCTCCTTGGGACCTTAATTTTGTTTTGGAAAAATTGACTTGGGCTCCTTTTGAGCCTGCAGATTCTGATTCTTTTGCAACATTGTACCTGGAAGACTGTTTTGTCACTGGCCCTTCTGCTCCATGGGTTTCTGAGCTACAAGGTCTTTATGGCCACACTTCCTTTTTTGGCTTTTCACACGACAGGGTGCCCTTTTGTACTAATCCTTCTTTTATGCCAAAGGTAGTAAAGGAGTTGTCCTTGAAGCAGAGGGTACAACTCCTTCCTTTTTCCTTTCTCCTCAGTCTGCTAGTGACAGGGTCCTGCATACCTTGGATTTGAACAGAGAGCTCTGGTATTAAGACTATCCACAAGTCTGATCACCTTTTTGTTTCCTTTCATCCCAGGTCTTTGGGTTTGTCCGTTTCTAAGCAAACCATCTCCTCATGGATATCTAAGGCTATTTCCTTCTGGCTTATTCCATTAGGGCTGTTGCATCTTCTGGTGCCTTCTTCAAGGGGCTGAATGCCAATTCCATCCTTGAAGCTGTTACTCTGTCTTCAGTGCATGCCTTTACTAAGCATTATAAATTGGATATGGTATCTTGAACCAGAAGCAGGTTTTGCAGATACCATTTTATGTGGGGCTGTTGAGGGGTCTTTTCAGCCTTCCACCTCCCATTCTGTTTGAGCTTTAGTCTCCCTTCTATGACAAATACTACAACAGTAATATAGAAGGACATAGTGAAGTTGTGTAAAATCTTACCATAACAGCAAAAGCCCTCCTCTTCACTGCTGCAGTATTCACTCCCTTCCTCCAATCCCCTCTTATTTATTCTGAATTTTTTTCCTTCTGTATGTAAATGGACTCCTTTGTCTTATGGCACAGGGCGGGACACCCCATCTATGATAAATACTGTAACAGTGAAAAGAACATCTACTGTTATTATAAGATTTTACACAACTGTCCTTTCTTTAATCATAAACTACTTTATAAGGATCATCGAAAGCCAGAATTAAATCCTAAACCAGACCCAGTAAACTACTCCTAAGGAAATGTGAGGTGTCGTCGGTATGCATTTAGTTTTCCATTTCCTTTCGACAAGGGAAAAAATGGGGCCAATAGTGCTATTAATGGAGATGGCAGCTTCACCAGGGATGGGCACAACGTTCAGATGAAACAGGGAAGCCTTCCCTATTCCCTCTCCCAGGACCAACAAGTTCAGCTCTCCCCTGCAAACAGGAAGTGGCCAATACCAAGTCTATAGTAGCTGTAGGTGCTACAGAGAGCTCTCGGGTAAAAATGAATGGTCTGAAGTACAACAAATGGACAATCACCCACATGCAGCTGAGGCAAATTGCTAGCCTATTGTGGTGGTAAAGGCTGTTTGATTAACTTTATTTTCATAGCTGGAAGGAGGACTGACAGCGATAATTGCAGTTTGTTCCATGATCAAGTCGAAATTTGTGTCGTTTCCGCCAAGAAAACAAGAAGCAGAAGCATAGTCTTTAAATATCATTTTTTTCACATAACAGAGTAAAATTAACTTTAAACGCTTATCTCCAAAAAGTAAAACAAACAATTTCTTCACAGAAAAAAAAAAATTCAATTACTTTAAACTTTTAAACACTGCAAAAAAAGATAAGCGCACTCGTTTAAAAGTACACTACAGTCTCATGACAGTCAATTAAAATATGGACTCCTAGTTTTAAAGCAACTTTACTGAAGAGGAAACTTAATAAAACTCTGTACATGAATGTTTTTTCCACAAAGGGAACTTGTCTACACAGCAAAAGAAAAGTACAAGCAGTCAAGAGAGCCTCAAAAGCCTGAGGGGAAGAGTACTTTTTGGCAGCTGGGCACCCAAACCTGTCAGCTCAGCCCAAACTGACTGGTTTTGACACATGGAAGGGTGCTTTGAAATTTTGGAAGCTGGCCAGCTGTTATATTCTATGCAGGATATAACCCATATAGCTAAGGATACTGCAGCAGTGCTCAATAAAATGAAGTGTGTGCCATTTAAAGAAGTTCAAATCAGCCTGATGAGTTGGTTCAAATGGATACTGCATAAGCTTTTCATGCATGAAATGAAGATTCTAAGGAGGAGCCAAGTATTTCCTAGGTGGGAGGAGATGCAAGACCACTTTCAAAAATTGTTTTACTTCAGCATTGTTGGAAAAGGGGATGGGGAATCTATGTGCAGACATGCTGAAATGACTAACAAGTGCAACAGACTATAACAAATCATTGGACAGTAACTCTCAAAATCAAGAACCAGAGGCATCCAGGTCAGCAACGGCTCTTGGCTCTTAAGTGGCACCAACTAGAAAAATGTTCCACTTAGCCATATATGGTTTTCCTAATAGCAGGTTCACCCCTCAAGTACCTGGTGCATGTCCTCAGAAAAAAGGTGCCTAAATAATGTCAAAATTTATCAAGGCAATTAGCTGAAGCATTTTTACATTGAAGTTATCAACCCTCCAGTCTTGCGTTAGTAAATTGACCTCAGCCAGAATGAAAAGGGAGAACCACTGTTGCCTTAACCAAAAGGGGATCACCACTACAATTTTGGAGTCTCCTTCAGGGATTTTTAGAACTCCTGAAAGGTTTATAGGAGCATTCCCATCCATGGGAATGAAAGCTGCCTGCAGAGAGTCCTGGAGCATACCTTTAGGTGTCTGTTCTGTAAAGATGCAAAACCAATCTAATGGAGGTGTTCCCTACAAGTGGATCAATTATTAGAAAACCCCAGGATGAAGTTTCCAGCTGCAGGGATCTAACCTGGTCCTGCAGGGCTTGTCTGCAATAAAGTTTACCTCTGACATAAATGTATGAAGCTTTAAGAGTCAGACTAAGCTATAATTACAACTACTTGGACCATCACAGCCAGTCTGCAAAGGGGGGGGGGGTAAGTATCTGGTACCCTCATGTTTATGTACCATTTTCACTGTGATATTGTGCATGTATACTAGCACAGGTCCTGGGGACCAGAGATTATTCAAGGCTTTCACAGCATTAGCAGCCAACATCTCCCTGATATTTGTCTGCTTTAGTCTGTCTACAGCAGGGGTGTCCAACAGGTGGCCCTAGGGCCACAATCTGACCCAGAACATTTTCTAGCATTGAGAATGTCCAATAAGCTGTTTTGAATGGACAGACACATGCTGGACAGGGTAATAAGGTCCCACAAACTTGCCATGTATGGCAAGTGGCCCCAGGGCCAAAAGTGTTAGATACCCCTAGTCTACAGGATTCCTCAGAACTTGTACTTTTATCCCTTTTGAAACAGCTTACCAGGTCGGATCTGAAGCATCTGCAGTGACTGAGTGGCATGGGGATGTAAGGCAGAATGAAAGACCTGGATTGAAAATTATCTGATCCATCCAACATTCAATATCCTCTTTACAAATCCCACAACTAGAATTTGAAAAGTCAGAGGTGTAGAGCCAGAGTCCAGACTGATATGAGGTGCCAATGAATTTTCCTCGTGTGTTGTCTGGAAACAGGTAGCATAATCAAATGCCATATACCACAGAATCCTGAGAAATTTCTTTGCAGATACTTAATTTAGGCAGGAGAAACTCATGAACTGTTGTAACTTAGTCCTGACAGCTGGAAAGAAAGTCTGCAAAGATAAGACAATTATCCAAATATGGAAAAATGTGCATGCCTGGGGGGTGGGGGTCTGCAATGAGCTATGACTGGAGCTAGGCAGTGAAATGCCCAACCCGTTTATTAGTAGAAATGTCATAATAGGTGTTCTTTAGGTACAGCTTTACCATGAAAGCTAGGGCTTGGATCAATGATACAAGATTCTGCAGTGGACTTGAAATCTTGACATGGAGGTTTAAAGCTGAAAGATTGTTTGGGACCAGAAAAATCCTTTAACAGCCTTTGCTTCAAATACTGAAAGGCACTGGTTCTGTTACTCCCTGGGATATCATGCTGTGCAGAATGTAAGGAAATGGAGAAATGTGGTACCTTCGATAAGAGGGAATTCCCAGGAACTGAGGGAGGGATTCCCATTGTCAGGAGTATCCTTGTTGAATTACCCCATGCTCTTTCAAGTTACAAGTGTGCAGTATGGCAAGAAGTTGGCAGAAAACATTACACTGCTTCTTATATTTAGTATATGTATGGTACCATAGGTGGTACAGGGATGACATAGGGTATTATGGCACCTCTTGCAGTTAATGTAAGGAGTATGGTGACAGTAGCTGATATGAGGAGTATAATGACATTTTTGTGCCCTTACCAACTTCAGTACTGCAGGAGGTACTGGAGAGCAGAGAAGATACAGTAAGTGTCTGGAAGTCTGAAGAACTTGTTTTGTCAGTTGCTTTCTGCTCCCATCCTTACTGACCATCAAGCTTCCCTCCAGTAGGACTTTATATAGTATGGTGGGGGGAGGGCCATTTGGAGGTATTGTCATACAGGCAGCTATTTGGGCTGCTTCCCCTCACTGACATCCTGGTGGGGAGGGTATTAAGACTGTCCGCACCACTGGGCAAGATGCGAGTTACCCGTATTACTGCACGAACACAATGCCTTCCACCTGCAACTGCACACCTCCATATACTCACCAAAAGGCTACCACAAAGAAGTGGCACTTATTCAACTTCAAATCAGCCCCTAGGATGTGTACTCCAATGCCCTCTCTCCAGTGGATTGTGACTGTGTGCAACCTCTGCTTGGTCCCATCCTCTCTGTCAACAGCCTAAGCCTGCATGTTTGGGACCAGGTGAAAACTCCATTCCTCTAAAGCGGGGGAGATGGCTTTTTACAGTCTGGAGAACTGGCAATTATGGACAATGGCTGCGTGCTGAAAAGTAGCATCACCCCCACCCCACCTTTAAAATGATTACAATAACACAACTGCCCTACTATGGCTTGGGGATATAAAATACATAATCTTTCAAGATATTGCACAGTACACTTATGTGGGTATTGCAGCTGGCATTTTAATGTAGCACACTTGCTACTGTTTTATGGGTAGCAATAAGTGATAGCAATCATCTTAAAGCGAATCATTAGAGAGGTACAAGCCAAATAGACTGTTACATTTAATATAGGTCCCAATTACTAGATCAGATTTCAATCTAACTACTTAAAAAAAATAATTCCAAGCACAGACTCTTGAGGGCTAGAAATGTGGGTGTGCATGCGCATCGACTAGTATTAGGATTAAGGTTAGTTTGTGTCTCGGTGTGTGTGCGCGCATGCGTATATCATTTAAATTGGGGTCAGTGATGGGGTTTAGCTTGGAGTTAGCACTAGCACACATGGGTAGGGTAGGGTAGTCACTTTAGACCACCTCTATCCCTTACCCCAATACTGTACATATATTTCACTTTAAATTTTTTTTGTTTTCAGGATGTTGGCATTCTATCAGACACTCAAATATGAATGTACAGATACAGAAAAATAAAGGTTAATAAGAGAATGAATGAATTATTCACACGATATTGTGGCACGAGAATAAGCTGATGGGGCATATTTGTACAATGTAAAATGGGAGAGAGAGAGACTTTAGGTGATAGCACAGGAGTGTCCATTCAACTGGAAGCATTTTAGAAATGCTTTACTTAAACCTGGTGATTGATAACTGGTTGAGCATTCCTTTGTGAGGAAAGGACTTCTATGATCACATCTGTATTTCAGGATTTGTTTTTCTGTGGTAGGTACTGGTAAACAAATTTCATGATGGGATTATATCAAGAAAGTGTGGGGTCAAAATCTGGACATGATCTTGGGTAAAGTTTAAGTGAAATATCTAATTTTGTTTTCTAGAGAGTCTTCCTTTAAGTAGAATACCATTGCCTATGTAGAATTGTTAAATGAAATGGATGCCTATGTGAATAGAGCACACTGCCTACCTCGATCTTCCCAAAAGAATTCAGCATAATACCTCAATTGGGCATTGTAAACAAGCTCACTGAATCAGGTATTAAACCTTGGGTCATCACTGGATAGCCAACTGGCTCACAGACAGGTCCTCCGAAGTTAGGATAGGGCAGTCTACCACCATACAATGGCTAGCCGAATGTTTCAGTGCAGGGGCCACTCCTTTTCGGCATCTACTTCTGTGAGGTCAAGGTCAACATCAAAGGCTTCTGGTTGACAAGTTCACAGATATTTGCAAATTAGGTGCAGTCTTTGAATTCCAACCCCCCCCCTCCAACATAAATAGCCTTCTAGATGGCCTAACAGACCAATAACTGGTACCAGAGTCAACATATTAAACTCAGTGCCAAGTAATGTACTATTGTGTACATAGCATTATTTGTTAAGACAGCCACCCTGCAAATTACTACGTTTACAAAATACCCCTATGAGCATTTCCAAATCCCAGACTACTAGGTCTACATGTAAACTGTGGCTTAGCCTTTGATTATCATGCATCTATAGTAGTAAGGAAATCATTCTATGTTGTACAATGTCTAGCACGGGTATGGCATCCAGGTCCAAAGGATGTCATTGTTCTGTTGTACTCTGCCCTCATCAGACCAATCATGGAGTACTATGCTCTCTTCACTATGTACTTGATCAGACATATGCAGCAACTGGAGCATCAGATTCCTCACAAAAGAATACATGACTTATAGAAGTCTTACGCAGACTTCCTCAAGGCCCTGTCCTTGTACTCGGTCTCCTACAGACTGCTGACAGGCAATCCATGGCTGGCATATGGCGCCTCTTCAGACGCAGCCTTAGTAGACCTGTTGCACATCGCAAAAAAAATAATCATAAATGCCTGCTCTAAGGACCCAAATGTCACCTGCAACATAAATGGGACATACTGGAAGGATAGGTATGAGTCTCAGAGGCTACCCCCTTCTTTGGGGCAGACTTCCCATCCATGTGAAGCAGATTTCTTCCATGTACTTGTGAATTTGAATCAATGATGGGAAATCATAAGTTAACCCTGGGTCTGGCATGTATGCCGAGACAGGAAGTGTGTAAATGCTCAACCAATCATGCCCAAGTTTATATATTACTTGTCAACCCCCCCCCAAAAAAAAAACTTAGGGCCAACGCCTTCCTAATATTTCTGGGAAGCATGGCTAGGCAGAAAAAGGCCTCTCAGGGCCATTAGCATAGTATTCTGCTATTATCCTAATGTTCAGTGCTGCACAGGGGATTAATTGCTTGCAATAGCTCTGTTGAATGAATTTAAGTTTGGGGTGTGTAACAGCTGGGTAGGAAAAAAGAGTGCTTGGAACTGGGTAGCAAGCATCTGTTTATTCTGTATGGCACTTTTTTTGTGTTATGAGTTAAGCATCTATATCATCATCACAAAGGATTGTTTAAAGTAATTGCGAAGGGATTTCCTGCACTGGGTCTTCATGGAAAGTGGGCCAAGGTCTACTGGATACTTTTACATCCACAGCCAAATAAAATTAGTGGCTATAACTTAAAGTGAAGCACTGTATGTAATGTTTAATCCTTTTGGTTAGCTTTACTAATGTTTTTGTGCACATTTTCAAATGGTAGTTTTTTGGAATTGCATTCAAGTACAAGTTAGTGGATAAGTTAAGTGACAAGACATTTATGTTTTGTATATAAAATGTTTGTCTGTGCTGTGAATGAGAGTGGAATCATTTGCTTACTGCATAAGTTGGGTTCTTTCATAAATGCAGTGCATTAATAGAAAGTAAAAATGAATGGTCCAAGGATTGAGCTCTATGGAAAGCTAGTATGAGGTATACTATGGAAATACTGCCGGTTGACTCATTACAGCGAAGTGCAAAACGATCAACACTGCAGTAGCAAAAATGATGTGGGTTAATCCAATCTGCAAACTTTCAAAAGCTTTGGGCCACATCAATGCATCTTGTGATACCATATCCCTCATACAAGCTGCAAGTGTCAATGTAATGCTCCAGCAGCATTGCATTATTCATACTAAATGTAAAGGGTGCTGTAAAACCCTATGCCACCCCAGTACCTCCTCTGATACTCTACTCATAAAAAATGCAAGGAGCATTGTAATATCATGTGCCATCCCAATATTTCCTGTAGTATTGTAGTCCTCATACAATCTGTAAGAATCACTTAAACATATAATGCATTACTATGATTCCCCACTACAGGCACTAACAGAGGGCATTACTATACTATCCAAGCACCAGCATTGTTAATGTAATGCTTATACTGATAATAAGGAGAACAGAATGCCCCTTGTCATTGCACTATCTCCTGTGGTACTATACTCATCAAAAGAACTGTACGGGGTGCTGCATTACCCTATCCCATTCCAGTGTCTCTTGCAGTACCATAATCTATACAACTGTAAGGGGCACTGAATACCCTTACCACAGCATCTTCTGTTATACAGTACTCCATGCCAACTGTAAAAGGTGAAGAATACCATGGGCCACCCCTCAATACCTCTTGAGGTACTATACTCACACTAATTGTAAGTAGCACTGTGATATCCTGTGCCAACCCAGTACCTCATGTGATATTATAGTCCTCTTAACTGTTAAAGCCACTGTAACGCTGTACACTGCCGCCAATACCCACTGGGTTATTTTGCTGTACCTACCAAGTGCAGGAGGTATTTTAATACTTTGTCACCCCAGTACTTCCTGGGGTACTGTACTTGTACCAGCTGTAAAGAAAAAGTATACTATACCCACCCAATAACTTCTGTGGTATTAACTCTATGTAGAAAATACCACTACTTTGTAAAACTCGGTAACTCCGAATGTAATGCAACTATAAAGAATACTGTAATGCTGCATTAAAAATGTGAAGGCCACCCTGTCCAGTATCTCCTACAGTACATTAAACTGCAGGGTTCACACCAAGTATTCCATGGCAAAGTAAGACATACAAAGCCATTTCAGACAATGCCATACTGAAAGCAAAATTCAGCACACACGAAAAATCATTACATCCAGAATACAAAGCCATCTTATCCTGTACTACCATGGAACTGAATTACACCCAATTACAATTCTTACCTTTATTATAGATTGTTTCTCTCCACATAACTTGCAACGCCATCGCTTGTCCTTTTTGACCTAAAAAGGAGATAAAATAACATCTGCATTAAACACTTATGAATAAGGGAAGGTAATCTACAAGTCTGATTGGATTAAAGTACATGTCCATTTTTCAAACTTCCTTCCAAATTTTGGATGTTGTTTCCCCAAGCAGTACTAAAGGGAGGAACAAAAATACAGTCCTTTTGAATGTGAAGATCATAGTAAATATCTTCTACTTCCAATTTTTCCACAATTTCTGAAAATTAACTGTTTGCTTACAGCACTGTACATTTTTGTGCACAAGATGGCTTCAGAATGATGACACTGACTGAACAAGTTCTAAGATGTTACAATATGTATGCTAGAGTATCGATTTTGAAACAGCTGATTTCTGGGAGCAGATCTGAATGCATCTCTAAGTGAAGAACCAGCAAGGGTGGGATGGTCACAGCAGTGAGCAGACATCAGCTCACAAATCATTGGGGACAGCTGTGGCAAAAAATTACTGAAGACAGATGCAACAACAGTCTTTTCAGAGCAGTGTGCCAGTTCTACCAACACTGCATTTCACTACAGCTGATGCACACCACACCAGTACTTCTGACACTTTTTTCAATACTGTGTGCGCTCCCCAACCACAAAGAAATGGGGGGAAAGGATTTCCAAGATGGCTGCATATCAAGTAATGGCTTAATTCTAGCTCTACCAGTGTGAAAACAGAAACTTAGCAGAGAAAGCCAGTGGACCTGGATTTCTGAGTAAATTTCAGTAACTAGAGATAGTAAGTGCACTGTCCGGATGCCAGGAAAACAAATACAGAGGACTTGAAGGAAAATCAGCTACAAAAGGCGACGAAAAAACACTGACTGAGGAAGAACACTGTAGCTGTTCAACAAAAAGCAGTGCAAGCTCCAGACATGACTTCCAGTAGAGGAAAGTATAAGGCAACTGCACACAGACCTGACTAAAATAAAATTAAACACTGATGGAGTATATCAACTCAAACAATAAAAGGCTGGAAAGATAAGGTGATAAAACTGTAAAACTCAAAAGTCAAAATGAAGAAAAGGCTGTCTGAATAGGAGACTGCACAAAAACAGATGTTCCAAAAAATAACAGAATTAGAGAACGGAGCACACATACCTGAGAAGCTGGAAGAAACCGAGTGTAGTGATTTTATGAAAGCACAAATAAGCAGCTGGACTTTTATTCCACAACAGGAATTGTTAATTGAAAGGGCACATTGTGTGTACCCTCCAAACATGGCTAATGAGAAAACAACCTAGACCTTCAACAGTAAAGATGCAATCTTACCAGCAAAAGGAGCTGATTCGGACAAAACTGTGGCAGAAGGACAAAGTACTAAAAGTGGGAGACAGCAAAGTCTTTGTGGAGAATGACTGCTCATTGTACACCATGGAGAAGAAGAGTAAGTTTATTCCATTATTCAGGGAATGTCAAGAAGCAAGAGTAAGGTGCAAACTGCTGTACCCAGATATCTTCAAAAAATTATTTTTGTTCCTCCGGGGATAAATGATAATGATGAAGTACATCCTAAGAAAGAAATACGAAAGTCTGTCCAACAAAAAGCGAACTCTGAAACAGAAGGAAATTCTGCTTCCTGTTCTGGTAATACAGAGACTGTGCCAGTGAAACTGTTTCCAGTGTTTCAATGGAAAATGCTTAAGACGGGAAAAGGGCACAAGAGATGACTAGAAGAATTCAGAGTACATTTGAAATGAAGCAGAGACAGGTTTTGGGAGATGGAGATGAACAGGAATAGAACAAGAGAATCTGGAAATATTGAACTTTCTTAGACTCTGTTAAACTTGTAGGGACTATAAAGCATAAAACTACATCATGTCATTAATGTTTGGAAAAATACTAATTTACTAGTACTCTTTAATAGTACTATTTTGATGGTGGATGGCTTTCTTTGCGTGTTATGAAGTAAAGTTTTTTTTTCACTTATTTTATAAATGTATTTATAAATGTAAACCGGGGCTCCTGTCCTTTCTTTTTTTCTCTCCCTTCTCTTTCTCCTTGTTCAGTTGTAAGAAATAAAGGCACAGCAATGTAAAAAAAAATCTGGTTAAAACAGCATGACAAAAGAAAAATCAGTGTGCTTTGTCTCATTCTTGCATAGGGGAATGGCTGGGTTAAGGTCATTAGATTAATCTAGCAACAGGTTTTAGAGAAAGCAAGTAAATGAAAAATATTGAATATTATAAAGCTTTTTCTAGTTAACGACATGCTTGGCAGTTGTGCGTCTGGTTTTCATACCTCTAGCAGACAATCTGATAAAGAGAAATGGCTTGGAAAAACGCTTTCTGAAAGCATTCAAGTGTTTTCCCAGCTGAGAGAGCTATAAGAAACTCAGGCACTTAATAGAACCACAGGCTATACCTCAAAGCTGTGTGTGGCTGTCAGTTTGGAAAATTTGTTCCTATTAGGAGAGTAAAACTTCAATATTTGAAGATGTACATAGCTGTGTGTGTTATTAAGTTAATGGGTTTTAGGGGGTATGTATTTTTGTTTGAGGGTTTCATTACAGCAAAAAGTTCTGTAAGATGTGACATAGGCTTAAATGAAGATGACAAGAAACAAGTGTATAAAAAATTAACCTGCCAAACAGTACATGCATATAACACAAAATCTGGAACTACACAATTAACAAAAAAAAAACTGTTGTACATAAAAGGTGGGAATATATTTTTTAAGAATATGATGCTTTCTGTAATGTCTATAAATGTGAACAGTCTCACAGATAAATACAAAACACAAAAAGAGTAGTAAACTATATTAAAAATGTAGAGTAAACATAGCTATGTTACAGGAGACACTTGGAAAGAACTGAACATGTGAATTTGATATAGATTTTTTTTCAGGGTGATTATTCAGCAGAATACCTGGGGCAAAGGAAGAGAGGAGTTCTTCTATTAATTGCAAGAGGAGCTCCAATAGTGATGGAATAGTATACAAAAAAAGACAATCATGGTAGATTTGTAGTACTAAGAGGCTGCTGGCAAGGGAGGAGGAGGATTACACTGGCATGCCTTTATATTCCATCGAAAACTGCTATAATGTAGCTTAAGGAAATTCTGGGAGAAATAATCAGCTTTCAGCAAGGAATATTACTTATAGGTGGGGACTATAATTTGATTTGCAAAAGTGAAGATGTGTCTGGGGGGCTCAGAAAGGTAAATATAACAAAGGAGGGTTGATTTTTAAAAATATATAATTTTTGGTATGGAAAATGCAAATTTAGTACAATAATGTAATATTTGGTATGGAAGATGTGAATTCAGTACCTGGAGTCTGGAATTAATTTACATATTATTCCCCAGATACAAAAACTGGGTTAGGCTAGACAGAACTTGCATTTTCAGGAACATGTGCATTTAATTGAAAGTCTTGAATACACACCCAATAACCATTTCAGATCATGCACCAATAACTAAAATAAAAACACAGGGTAATGAAATAAAAGACACTGGTGTTTTCCCCACTACACACATTTTCAGACTTAACAAAATAAAAATGAAATCAGCTATAAAGAAGCCTGTAAAAATACTTTTTGGGATTTCTGTTGTAAATGTAAATTGAAGCAGAATGCAAAATATCATTAAAAACTACTGGAAACTAAGGACACTGTAAACCAGATACACCTGCATGTGCAATTTCTCTCTCAAAACTGAATCAACACTGATTAACACTATTGCACCCTGTACAACTGGTTAAGGCCCACATTAAGCTTTGCAAAAAGATCCAAAATACTACATTTTTAGTAATGTGACCTGATAACAGTGGTATTTCATTATACAACTAATTTCAATTCATAGACTTTAAATAGGGCTGTGGTGTACAGAAGTAAAAAATGCCAAAACTCCTTAATGCATTTGTTCGGTCTGCAAGTTGAAAGTCATAGCAGCATCACCACCTCACCCCCATTAGAGTGTTCACAGACTCTAATCATACTACACATCTCACATTTAGAGGGTTTTGTAATGTGACCCTCTTGCCACAAAAAGGAGCATTTATCAGTGACCTATAAACTACTACAATTGACACTCTCTCTCTCTCTCATTCACCACCACAGCTGTGCAAGACCATTTTGGTTAATGTAATAGTTGCCTCCTACTATTCACACCTGACTGTGGTTTACTACTACTCCAATGTCTTTAGGGTCCTCCATCTGCTATTACACAATCATATATTCACTGGCACCCAGAGATGAACTTTCTAACCCCTTCATCAGTGAGCAGTGCCCACAATAAGTTGGGCTTTCAACCACAATGACCAGAACATGACAAGCCAGGTATGTGTGTGCAACACCACCCCTTGCTAATCAAGAAGATACTCCCTTGTATTTACTAGCTCAGGTCAGCAACCACTCAGAATGATACCAGCTGTATGCCAGATGAAAACTGGACTGAAGATGAGATGAAAGGGGGAAAACAGACCACTGTCTTCCACAGCCAGGCTCCAGACACAATAGAGAACCTTATGTACAGAAAATAAAAACTACCGAACCAGCACAGCTAGGCACAACACGATTCATTTTAAGAAACAAATGGAGCTAAAAGAGCATGTGAATATCATGGAAGTGCTTACTTCTTTTAGCTCCATTTGTTTCTTAAAATAAAGTGTTGTGCCTAGCTGTGCTGGTTCGGTATTTTTTTTATTTTCTATACGTATACTTCGCTTATTAGGACTGCACATTTATCCCGGTCTTGACTGCAGCAGTTGCTATAACAGAGAACCTGCAAGATAAGGAGTCTACTCCAGGAATCCTTTTCAGCCTCAACATGAACTAAAAAGGGGGGCAAATACATGTATGCATGGGCAATTCACTATGTAGCCTGCCCACCAGTATTTTCTACGGAAACTGGAAAATATGCTGATGCATGCAAAACATGGAAAAATCCACATGTTAAGACGTTAAGAATGAATCCTGAAGTGTGCAGTCATGAGGCAGGTCTTAACACAAAGCCAACAAGCTGCTCTCAAGATCATTTCCCAAACACACATCTTGCCACATCAGTTAAAGGCAAGAACACAATATTGCACTGCATAAAATAAAACTGATAATCTTTGGGAAGTCAAAGAACACATTACCTGATGAACTTGGAATGTCTTGCAAGAGAAGCACCTCAGAACATGAAACTCCTGAACCATGATCAGACACTTGCGTGCAATCTTCCTTCTAAACTCTATCTAGGTTTTATTTTTGGTGAAGAGGGCACAATGCACTGCAAAAAAAAATAAATAAATAAAATTTCAGCTCCAGTGTACTATATGCATTTGCAAATTACACCACACAAAGCCTAGAAGTGATGTTCTTACCATAACGTTGGATCAGTTTCAACAAAGTCCTTCCAATATGACAAATGGGTATTGTGCCATTCCAGACTCTATCCAGCCATTTGCTAGTGTTCTAGTTAGTGCCTTGATCTCCTCCCAAACTGTTCCATAATGCCCTGTGCACCTTCCAATTCAGATAAGAGTTTGTTGACTAGTAACCATCTATGTCACAATAACGGTAACAGAATACTTAGGAAACAATTGAAAACTTACAATTTGGTTGGGGTATGGGGGAAGAGATGTAGCATCAGGCAGACTTGGATGAAAAGGATCCAGTGTTAAAACATGATATGGAGGTTATGTACTTTCAGTCCAACGGATCCAACAATTGGGACAGAATCCCAGGATACCTGAGATCTCGGGTGGATCATAACCTCAGAAGACTGAAGTCCCAAACACAGCTCTGGTTCTAAAGAGGTTTCATTTATAACGTTTAGAAAAAAGTCAGAAGTTTAGACCAAACTGCTGCACACAGCATCAATAGACAAATTCCTGAAGAGGGCCATAGATGTTACCATGGAGTTAGGCTTCGAGCTTAGGTTCTTGTTGATAGAGTAAATAAAGGAAATGCATTCAGATACTCATCTGAACAATGTTTGCTTAGAAATATTGGAGCCTAATCTGTTGGGAGCAAATGAGAAACAATAGGATGTCCTTTTTGAATTAGCTTGCTCAAATGTAGACCTTTAGTTCCTCCAAGACTAAACTCATATGTCAGATCATAGTAGGGTCTTTAACTAGGGGATGAAGGAAGGCCCTGCACAGTTCAAGAGAGGCCAAAGTATTATTTTGGCATCTGGGATAGCAATTGGAGATTGCAGCAAACTACACTTGAATGGTGGAGTAGCTAGAACCTGCTTCAAACAAGGTAGCTAGAAAGTGTAATCCATCTGCAAGAGAGAAAGTATGGTTCAAGTCCTCAGCTAGAAGTCCAGCTAGTGAAACGTTTCCATTTGCTCTTATATATCTTCTGAATATACTGTTTCAGAGAAGCAAATATAATGTGATTGCACTCAAAGGGACTGACGTCTGGCCATTAGGGGAACCCGAGAAATTATGCAGTTAGCTTAATGCTGTAAAAATCCAAGTGAAGCTGGTCAGAGGAGTATGAAAGATCAATCCAGTTGAGACCTTGAAGCCGGGCGAGTATCTTCAGAAAAGGTCAGAGTAGAGGGAACCAATCTGTCCAGGCAAATATGAAGCAATAAAAATTACCTGCGATTTTGCATGTCAATACCTTTTGTAGGAACCTGGTTATCACAGGAAGAGAGAGGTGTACACGAGACCAGACGGGCCACTGGCTGACTGGAGCACCCCTGGGTAACTGTATCTTCATGAGAAATACAGCAAAATAGCTTCTGCATTTGGTAATGAGACATGTTTGCCTCTCCAACCAACAAGGCTAGAGGGCATAAGATCTGGTCCCTCCCAGTTTGTTGATTCACCAGACTAGAGTGTTTGTAAAAGTGATCACCCTTGAAGGTAAGAGATCCTGAAATCCCTGCAATGCTAAGAGGATCAGTCTCATCTTCAAGATGTTGATGTAGAGACTGGCCTCTGATCATTTCCAAATTCCTTGCTTAATATTGAGTGTACCAATACTGCTTGCACAGATTTTAGTACCAGATTTATTTTTATACATATAGCTACACACATACATGCACACAAACACTATAATTAGTTCATAGGTAGGTACTAGGCTATCGGCCCAAGGGCTTAAGTAAGGCTAGCCAACAAGGTTCCCTGGCTCACGCCACCCAAGAAAGTTATTTTCCTGTGCCACTGTCGAGCAGAGCCACAGAAGTGATCCCAGGGGTATATTTCATATTTGCCATCCACTCATCAAGGTTTTTCTTGAAGAGTGCTAATAAGGAACTTTGCTTGACGTATATGGGTAGTTTGTTCCAGAGTATGGGAAGTCTCTGGGACAGGAATATAACCCTCCAGCATGTCCTGTTTATTGTGGTGACAAGGTTTAGATCCGTAGTGTGTGTAGTTGGGAGGGATTGGGATTTCTTTAGGAGTAGCATGTCCAACAGCTCTGGGTTTGACATGGCTTTATATGTTAGGCAGAGATCACTTCGGAGTAGCTGGAGTTTTTTGAGACTGTCAGTGTACGGCATCTGTCTGAGGCCAGTAATCCTCTTTGTGAGGTACTTCTGTGGCCTTTCCAGCTTCTGAACATATCTTGTGAGGTACATTCCAAAAGGGGTGTTGTACTCTATAATGGGTCTAAAGAGTGTCGAGTAGCAGGGAACAATGACCTCTTTTTTCCTGGATGAGAACCCATTTGTGATGAGGTGTGCCACGTAGAAGGATTTCCTGACTACTGTGGTGATGTGATTATCAAAGGAGAGACTACTGTCCACCTGTGTCCCATTGTCTCTTATCACACATTCGGCGTTAAGTAGACTGCCACCTATATGGTTGTTCATGTGTACAGAGATTTTACCAAAGGGGATGACAATGCACTTTTTGGCATTGAGCTTGAGGCCATGGCTCTGACACTAGACATCTATTTCATTGAGGCCCTTCTGTGGGATGTCCACATCATTTGGGGACTCGACTATGGCTCCTGGTTTTCAGTCATCTGCAAACTTTGTTAGCCAAAGGCCTTCTGGGTTAGCCTGTACTTCAGAGAAGTAGATACCAAACAGATGTCATCTCAGGATTGAACCCTGTGGTACTCCACTTGTCACTGGTTTGAAGTCAGATTTGGAGTCGACAACTATTACAGTCTGGGTTCCGTCAGTGAGCCAGTTGGCAACCCATCTTGTGATGTAGGGATTTATACCTAGTTTAGTGAGTATAGCAAGAATTCCAGAATGGGGGATGGTGTCGAAAGCCTTGGTGAGGTCAAGATAGGCTGCGTGAACCACCTTACCCTAGTCTACACCTTAGGTGACTGTCTCAAAGAAGTCTATCAGGTTCAGCAGGCATTATCTGCTGTTCACAAACCCAAACTGGGTGGGGTCCAGAGTTTGGAGGTTACCAATGTCTTTTTTTATGAGTTCGATGATGATGTGTTCCATAACCTTACAGTCCAGGCTTGTCATGCTAATAGGGCGATAGTTCCTGGGATCAGTGGTGGCTCCCCCTTTGTGGAGTAGGATAACTGTTCCTGTGCGCCATTCAGTGGGCCCAAAGCCTAACGTGAGGCTTTGATATAAGTTTCCTGGTTCTTGCAGGTGGCACAATAAGGTTTCCATGGTAATCATTTTGCATTGAACTTTAATAAGTCAGTAGCAAGTCCACTCAACTATCCTAAAACTGAACTCCAAGCAGCTGGTTTCCTCTGTCTCGCACAGTCATTCCTATTGGGATCATGGACCAGCACTTCCCCACAACTTCTGTAGCCAGCCTGATTGAGCCGGGTATCTTGATACAGTGCAAGAACTGTCTTGTGCTGTCTGATGATCATCTATTACTCAGTATGCGAGATGTATATAATAACTTTGGAGGCAAAAATCTCACACACAGTAAAATCAGATGCCAAAATTATCAGCAATACTTCCCACCTCTTTAAGGCTATCACAATACATATAAATCAGTCATATGCTGAGGTTTAAATGATTTAATTTTCCTAAACCTCAAAATCCTTCAAAACACAACAAAGGCACAAAGCACACTCAGCAAGTTAAGCGTTACCTCCTCATATAAGGCAAGGAGACCCAAAGTCACAGATGCTGAACTTGTAAGGCAGGCATCAGCCAAAGCAAACATTCTTGTTATAGAGGATTTTACTGCAAGACATACAGATGTACCTCTTATTATCAGGCTGAGCATGAAAAGAGTGACTGATCTTGGCACCAGACAAGCAACTGTCGGATCACACATGCACACAAGTCCATGAACAAGAACCAGTAGGGCTTGGTCAAAGTTCATGCCGGCATCAATGACTTGCCTCCCTGGACTATACAAAGAGACGTGATGGAGCTTTCAGACAGTGTCCAAGACTGGTATTAGCCTAGCACTGATTACTTTCTGCAAGTATGATACCTAAATATGAGCAAAAAATAATTAGCTTAGGCATTTGTCAGCATAGGAGAGCACAACTGACAGACAATGCTGCCTCACCAGGGATGGCCAGCATCTGTTCCATCTTGGGTTTCTATTACTGGCAAAGACATTGTCCACACCCACAGTGCCTTTTTTTTTTTTTTTTAGGCAATGCCAACCCAATAAACCTACCAACATTAGGCAATGCCAACCCAATAAACCTACCAACATAATGTAAACAAGCAAAGAAAAACATGAAGGTACTTCTGAGCAATGCTAGGAGCATAAACAAAAAACTCCACTCCCTACAAACTCTTCTTACAAAGGAGGATGTTAACATCTGTGTAGCTACTGAGACATGGTTTGAAATGGCAGAGAGCACTCTAGCTGTGGAATGCTACGATGCCTTCTACAAATTTAACCCATCTACTGTGCAGAAGGGGAAGAAATGTGGAGGCATGTCAATCTACATCCAGAAGAGACTTGCATCAAAGCTGGGAAAGCAGCATGATGCACTCACCTCTTTATGTCCAAATAACCATCAGAAAGGTCCTGTACCATATATTAGCAAGCTACAGAACTCCTTCTATGACACAAGAAAGCCACAACACCTAGCTACAGAACTACAATCATTCAGTATTAAACCCAATACCATGGTAAGGTTAGTTTTTCCAAAACATAGTTCAGGTCCCAGGCTGGCATGGGTGGCCTTCTGGGAGGTCTGATATTAAAACCCCTCTGAGGAATTGTTTAATCGAAGGATGTGAGAACAGGGGCTGCTCTGTATTGAAATGAGCTGAAATGGCCGAGGCATGGATTTTAACAGAAGAGAAGGAGAGGCCACTATTGAGTAACCCTGCTAGATGATCCAGAAAAAGAGGAATGGAAGGCTGTGAGGAACTGCCTCCTCTGGACTGGCTCCAGGAGCAGAATCTTTTCCATTTCCCTGCATAGGATTTTTTGGTGCTGGGCCTTCTGGCCTCTGTGATGATGTCTAGGACCGGTTTGCTTAACAGGGGCCTCTTGTTTGCTTTTAAATCATTAGCTATGCTGACAGTTTGAGAGTCTGCAAGTCTGGGTGCAGCATCCCCGCCCACACCTGAGTCAAGAGGTCTGAGATCAGGGGAAGCTGCCTGGAAGCAATGAGTATGGCCTTTGTTCTCTCCTCCCTTATCTTGATCAGTACCTTGGGAATAAGAGTCAGAGGAGGGAATGCGTACACAAAGAGGGAGTTCTAGGGGAAGGTCACGGCATCCACCATCCACACTAAGTGGTGATACTCCCTGGTACAGAGTTTCTTTAGCTGATGGTTGAAGTGCGAAGCAGAGAATCCACCTCCAGAGTTCCCCATTCCTGACTGACTTGCAAAAAGATTTTTCTGTGGAGCTGCCATTCATGGGGGTCCAGTAAGTTTCTGCTTAAGTGGTCTGGCAGGGTGTTGTTGATCCCTGGTAGGTATTGGGCTACTTGGTTTAATCCCATGGAGGAGGCTGTCAGCCAGAGGTTCATGGCTAGCCTGCACAGAGGATAAGATCCCTCCCTGTTTGTTGATAATACCACATCACTGTGGTGTTGTTTGTTTTGATAAGGAGTACCCCTGGCCCGAGATGGGGTTTGAAGGATGTCAGAGCCTTTTGTACTCCCATCATTTCCTTCTGGTTGATGTGCAAGGGAAGGTGCTGAGCATCCCAAAGGCCTTGGGTGCACCTGCCTGCTAGGTGAGCACCCCAAGCAATGTCCGAGGCATCGGTGGTGATGGTCTGCCCAGTAGGGTGAAAGATGAAGGGAAGACCCTTGTTCTTGCCACAGGCAACTGCCCACCAGAGAAACTCGGCCCTTATAATCAGAGGGAGAGAGGACTCTAGAGGCTGAGAGTGCCGACACCAAAGGTTCTTTAGATATCACTGAAGTTTTCTCATGTGAAGCCTGGCCAGAAGAACTAGAAGGATGCAAGATGCCATGTACCCAAAGGCTTGCAGGAACTTCCTCACCATGAGGTGACTCCTGGAAGCCAGCTGGGTAAAGTAGAGAGGCAGGAAGCTCTGCTTTTCCGGGGACAGGAAGGCCATTTGGGATGCTGTGTCCAGCAGTGCTCCCAAAAAAAGATCCTCCTGAAGGGTGTTTGCTTTGATTTCTTCTCATTGATGGTCAACCCTAAGGAAGTTAGGAGAGTTTTGACAAAGAGGTGGACTTGAAGCAGCTTTTCTTTGCACTCTGCCTGAATGGAGAAGTCGTCCAGACAAGGGTAAATCTGTATATTTCTCTGTCTGCAAAATGCTATGGCCGAGGCTAAGCATTTGGTGAATACCCTGGGAGCAGTAGATAAGCCAAAGGGTAGCGCAAAGAACTGAAAGTGCTGTAAGCCTACTCTGAAGCACAGGAATTTCCTGCAGGCTTCCCTTACAGGGATGTGGAGGTAGGCATCTTTTAGATCTAGGGACACTAACCAGGCATTTTTTGTCAGCATAGGCAGCAGCTGCTGAAGTTAGCATTTTAAATTTGGGGACCACCAAGGAGGTGTTCAGAATGGATAGATCCAGGATGGGGTGCCAAGTGCCCTCTTTTCTGGGAACAACAAATTGTCTGGAATAAAAGCCTTTGCCTGTTTGATCTGCGGGAACAGGTTCTACTGCCCCCTGGGATATGACAGTTTGGACTTGTTTCAATGCCTCTCCCCACTGATTTGGAGGCAAGTCTGTGTACCCTCTTGGAATCGGGAGTTTGTTAAAAGAGAATTTGCATCCCTGAAAAATGATTTTTTTAAGACCCATTGGTCCTTTGTTACAGCAAGTCAATTTTCTTTGCAGAGGGAGAGCCTTCCTCCTAGCTTTTGGTGAATGAAAGGAGGGCAGAGGGGAGAGAGGGAGTCATTGAGAGTGTTTGCCATAGAAGGATGGCTTAGAACTCCCCATCTTTGGGGCAGAAGTTGTTCACTGTTTGGTTCTCTGCTGTCCCTGGGACAGGGGCCTGGGTGGTCTGTCCCTGCGGGGTTTACCTTGCCCCTGCCTGCTAGGTGCAGGAAAGGACTAGTGCTTAGAGGGAAATTCCTGCTGAACCTAGGAGGTTGAACGTGAAAGAAATCTTTTACTGCTTGCATAGATTTTGCTTTGTCTTCCATCTTTTTAAGCACACCTTCTGCTTTTACTCCACACAAGCGGTCCTTATCCAAGGGTGCATCAATTAATTTAGACTTGACATGATCAGGGAGAGGTTGTTCCTTCAACCATGCACATCTCCTAATGACAGATCCTGACACTGCTGCCCTGCTTGAGGCTTCTAGGGTTTCATATCCACAGTGCAATGAGTGTTTGGCCACTTGACAAATAGAGTGCAGTAAATCTGCTAATGCTTTTGAATTGGCACAGTCAGGAAAGTTAGAAATCTTTTGCTTTAATAGTTCTAAAGTGTGTTGTTGATACTTTAACATATGGAACTGACAGTTGAGTCCTCTGATAGCTAAGGTTGCAGAGGTGTATACTTTTTTACCCCATCTGTCCAGAGCTCTGGAATCCTTGTCAGAAGGAATAGGATTCTTTGCAGAACTAGCCTCATCTCCTTTAGGTCCCTGTGTAATGACATCTGGGTCTGCAGCAGGACTTCGTACAGGTATTTGTGAGAATCTGTTACTCTAATACCTGTCAGGTTTACTGTGAGCAGGAGGGAGGGCGTCAGGGGCTAAGCTAGATTCATGGAAAACATCATCCACCACTTCTAAGATAGGGGAATGGCCAGGGCTCCGTGTTGGGGCAGGTCTATAAACTTTTCTTAGACTGAGGGAAGTCCTGAGATTCCCAGTGGAAATGTTCCCTGAGGATGTGAAGGGTTTCCCCAAAGGAAAGGTCTTCTGGTGAGGAGGCAGAAGGAATGGATTCCTCTGCATCTGAATCCTTATAAGCAGTCAGAGGTTGTTGCTCTTCTTCAAAATCTGAATATCAGATTCCTCAGAATCCTGCTGTCATTATTTCAGAAGGGTATCTTTTCCTTTTAGAAGTTGTGGCCTGACTACCCCTGATAAGGGAGATAAGATCCTCCACCATCTTAAGTATCTGGGCTTGGGGTGGTACAGCAAGAGTAAGATGGTGGCTAGAGGTAGATTTTCTAGGAGTGGCCTGGCTTCTAGGCCGAAGAGTATCCATTGATCTGAGGGAAACAGTAGTCAGATGAGAAGACATTTTTGTCTAGAACTGGTAGTGCGAAAGGCCTCCTCGGAAGCCGGTGCCTGCGTCATGGCTCCGGACCCAACCAAGGCAGAGACAACCAAAGGCTCGAAAGACGAAGATTTCTGCAGCATACCGGACTCCAAAAGGGTCTCAGTAGAGGCCTGTATAGATATCTTATCAGGCATCAGGGGCTGCGAAAGCGCCTCACTGAATTCTGGAGAACTGATGACCTGCTTAGCAGTAGCATCGTCGGAAGGCTTAGCCTGATGTGGTCTCTATCTTTCTCTCTACGTTTTTTCGGAATGTCTACAGATTGTTGGCTGACGGACGTCATTTCAGAATGCGAAGATGGAATGCGAAAAAAAACTGTCTACAATAAGAGCTCTACAACAAATGTTCTCTTGTTAAAGAGGGTACAGAACCAGCAACGGGGGACGTCGTGGTCTGGGCCTAAACAAGTGACGCAGTATGAATGGAAGTTTCGGTGTGGGTTCTGCTTTCCATATGCAATTCAACTGTTAACTTTTTCAGATATCGTTCTGTGCAAGAAAAACGGATCCCCAACGGGGTACTTAGCTTTAGACGCTTTCAGCTGTAATTCGAACTCAAGTAGTGACCAGCACACTTGCTAACTGCTTCTGCTACAGGCTCCACGGCAAGAAAGACTGATGTAATGGCGTCAGCTGCCTTGCTTTATAGCACTGATGACCTGACGTCAGTCACAAGCAACAGCAGCTGACACAGAAAAACACTGACTCTGTTATTCAGGCCAGCCGAGAGCTACCACAGCAGGGATAACCCACAGGTGAGGACTGCAACAGTGAAACACGAATAACATCAATTAAGTGTAACTACCAAGGAACATCTTTGATCTTATCCTTGCTAATACAGGAGCATCTTGCTCCATTCCTTGTACATTTTCATCACTTTTTAGGTCCAACCCTAAAGCAGTCTCATAGGTAGGTACTAGGCTATCGGCCCTGGGGCCTATACAAGCCTAGCCAAAATGTTTCCTGGCTTTCGCCACCCAAGAAAATTCTTGCCTCAGTAGAAATAAAATTTCTGGTTTGAGCCAATACCGGTGGAAGTCCTGTTGGCAGCCTGGAAGGAGAAACGCCCAGTCATTGGAACAAACTTCTCCAATGAAGAAAGAGTACTCACACACAGGATCCAGAAAGTCAAGGTAGTGATATGTACTATGGGCTCAAACACAGAGGACTCTGACAAGTTCCAAAGCAAAGCATGTTGCCCAAGCACCCGGTTCCAACACCAAGAGAGATGGGGTGGAGCAAATCTGATGCTAAAAGTATCAATATCAGAACTAAGAGGGGTGGTAGTGCCAAAGTGACAGGATCTGGGTGAAAAAGTGGGCTCCAAAATACCATTGATGCAGAAACTAGCACCAGGGAAGGAGCCTAAGATCAAGTGGGGCCAACCTGATTTGTCCTGGTATTAGAGGAGATGATGCAGAGTTCCAGCTGTCTTTAAGAAAGTCCTAATAATGTTTCCTAATCAAATTTGGAAGTATTTCTAATTGAGCACATAGACTTCAGAAAAAAGCCTGAGGAAGCCAGGAAGAAAGAAAAACTATTTTTTTTTCTATAATGAATTGATGAATGTCTAACAACAGATTTAGAAGGAGACTCCTCTCTAATAAATAAGAGATGTGTTGTCCTATTTTAGTCTGGTTCAACTAATGGGACTGATTCAACTCTATCTGCCCTTTGCACATTTAAAACCTTCAGATCCAGGGCTCCAACTTCTCCATACCCATAATTCACCTTCCATCCTCAAAATACCTCAGATCAAGTTTGCCTAACATAATATATTTATGTAGTATTGAGAACTCCACTTAAAGTATGTTCCACACAACAAAAGCGGGGAAAGGGAGAGCCCCATGTGAAAACTACAGGGAACCAACCTGGTTGAGGTTTGCATTATCAGGACTCCTGTACAGTACTACCTGTTTTTCAAGGTACAGAAGGTGGCAATTTGGAAGGTGGGAGGAATGTTGAAATAGATAATAGGACAACACAGATCTATCATTATGGTGAAAACATAACTTTCATATCTAATGTTGCCCATTTCAGTCTAATTCAACAAATGGAACGGATTCCATAGCTACACAATTGCCCAGATAGCATTAAGGAAGGATATTCCTGAGAGCAGCAGAACTGAAGGGAGTACGAGACCAAGATTACACATTCAGCTTAGCAAGACACGAAAGTACATATGGCAGACCAAGTAGCTGCACAAATCTCATCTACTGGGAATGATGTTGGAAAAACTGTGGAAGTTGCCACTGCCCTTGTCAAATGAGCTGTCATTTCTTTAGTTTAGGATAATTCTAACTTGTCAAGCAAATGTAATACCAGTTTAAGAGCCATCTTGAGAGAGTGAGACACCACATCCCAGTTTTACCTTGGATAATGCAAACAACTGGTCCGACTTCCTGAAGTATTTCATTCTGTGCAGGTAGAACCTAAGCTGTCTTGTACATCATCAAGTGCAATGTGTATTCTCAGTTATTTGAAAATTTTGGAAATGAAATATAAATACATTGATTTATGCTGGATTCAGATATCACCTTTAGAACATCAGAGGGATTTGGTTTTAGAAATACACTTACGAAAAACAGATATGATTTTCATGACAGAGGCTGTAACTCTGAAATTCTCTTTGTAGCAGTAACTGCTAAGAAAAACATGTTTTTTCCATGTTAAGAACTAAGTCTACAGAAGCTGCTGGCTCAAAGGTAGGTCATGTGAGGGTCTGAAGCATCACTGTAATATGTCATGGAGGCAAAACTAGTAATGCTCATCTAAGAAAGGCTTTACATACCTTTAAAGAGGCTATGGGAGTCTCATTTTAGCCTCTGTGATAATTAGGCATGGCTGCAGTTGAACCAATTGTGAAAAACTAGAACCATTCTGGAACGATTCTGACGAACTCTAAAATGGAAGGAATGGGTGCAGAAAATGAGCCCAAACTCTTTCCTGTGGCTCAAAAAGAAAATCTGCCTGGTACTAGACTTTTGTGAAGCTGTAAAGGTATGAACTACATTTTCCAAAAACCCGACATCCCTGGCCATCATTAGAATTGAAGTAACCAAGCAGTTGATTTCACGGTCTCTGGGTCCAGGACAAAATGCTCTGATGGATGGGAGGGGAGATTTGGAATGTAAGCTAGAATTCAGGGTGGACACAGGAGGAGAAACCAAAGGTATAGAAAACACACTTGTCAAGGCCGTTATGGGGTAATGGGGATCCTTTCTGCCTTGCATCTTCTGGCTTTCTGAATGAATATCATTATCAAGGGAAGTGTGGGTGGCATAGAGAAGACCCGTGACCACTTGTAGACCAGAGCATCCCATGGTGACTGACCCTGAGGAAGTATTAAGGCAAAATAACTGCTGCACTTGTTCAGGTGGGATGCACACAGATCACAGCAAGGTTAGCCCCAGCAACAGAAGATGCCATTCACCCCTCTCTGATTGAGGGGACACTCATGAAGCAAAAGAATGGGCCTGCTTAACCTGTTGAGTAGTACACTGTAAGCCTGCAGAATATGGGTTGCTAAGAGAAAGCTATAGGAAGACAACACCCATTGCCACACCCTCATTGCTTCTCAACATGAAGGGTAAGACCTGGTTCCTCCTTGCTTATTGATGCACCAGACCACCATGTCGTCCTTGGTTTTGCAGACCATCTCTGCCCTTGGACAATGATGATTAAAGTTACCTCTCCTCTGCCATGGAGGGGGGCTGAAGTGCTCCGGTTAAAATGCTTCTAAACTACATCATTCCTTGTTGATTCCTGGAGAAGGTTCTTTGTGGAGTAGAGAAAATGACTCCCACAGTAGAAAGGGAATTACCATCCTGTTCGCCTCTGGCGAGTGGTTCTTTAACCTTCAGTCAAAAGAAGGTGGAACCATCAAAAGGCAGCATTAATGAAGGAAGTCTCAAAGGGGTCCAAAAAAAAAAAATCACACAACTGCAGCCAGGCATAGCAGTGTACAGCTCTGTTGGTTAACTACTGCCCTAGCCATTTCATCAGCTGCCTTGGAAAGCAAACACAACAAAACGTTACAGATGGAATTTAAGGTAGACAGCTGGGGAATCCATGGTCTTCTGGATATTTGCTGGCAAAATACCTGAAAGAATTACCAATCTCCTTGGGTCAATACTCTTTGAAAATGGGTAATGAGGGCCAGATTTTTCAGTGCCATCAAGGAAAAGTCGCTGATGTGTAAATGTGTTTTCCAAATCTGCAGACAGCCCTGCATTCCCTATTATGGGGATGGACAGATGAGCTCTCTTCAGAAAGCTTTTTTCCATGGCTGCTGCTGCTGTGATCATAGTATCTACAGGGGGAAACTTTTACTCCTTTGGTGTGGTAAAAATCTTACCTGATTTTTTGGGGATTGGCTCTGCTGTATCAGGCTCCTTCCAGGCCCGATGTGCCACTAAATCAATGAGAGAAGATCACCCAGGCAGTAAAACAGCCAGCTCCAAAAGCCTCTAGGAACATGGATTCTTCCAGGGAAGCTGCATCATGGGGGTAAACCATCCCCTTGTCGTTTCATCAATTCTAGAATTTCACCAAAGGAAACACCTGCGAAGTGGATCATTGGGAAACTTCTGATGTCGGGTTCGAATCACACTGGGAGCTGAATGACAGAACTTCTGAGGCTTTTGGAAGCTGACTTTACCTGTCGACAAGAAGGAACAGAGTCCGAAGCAGAATAAGGAGGTCAGGTCCGAATAAGATGGAAGCACCTCATCTCTAGGTCTGGAGAAAAATAGCTGGAATGCGACCAAGCTGCTAGAGCCAAAGCCCCAAGAAATAAGGAGGGCTCAGACAGTAAGAGTCAATCTGTCCCCCTCAAGCACCAGCACTGATGATTCGGCTCAGACTCTTATCTCAATCCAATGACGTCAGAGTTAAGAGAGACTGGATCAAACTGGAAGGCACCATCAGAGCTGACATAGGTGTTCTAGTGATGTCTGGATCCAAGTCCTTTGGCTCTAAAGGTCAGACCTGCAACTGGAGTCATCAGTGGCACTGTTCTCAGCTCGATCAGAGGGGATGGAGCCAAGGGGACCACCAACTGTATCCAAGTTCAAAAGAACCTCAGCATTATTCTGTCAGTTTCAGCTTCCATAAGGCTTCTCTAACAATGGGCAGACCTAGAGGAAGAAGAAAACTGAAGATGCCCTGGACTGATGCTGGAGTATTGGCAAGTGGAGCAAAGTACTAAATTTGCTCTGGAGAAAATAGTCATGGTGGAAAAGGTGAACAGATCTGAGGCTTCGGAAATTTGGTGCCAGACCCATAGAAACTATGGGGTCCAGAAACAGTTTCTTGAGGCCCTTCTCGGAAATCTTGTTTTGAGGCTGAATCTTTTGGTTTCAGAAGTTCTTTATCCCCCAAGGTAGATGGGAAGGAGAAGACAGACATGTTTGCTCGACTGAGCAATAAGAACCTTCAGAATCATTTTGTCCTTTCTACTCTGAAGGGCTTTGTAACCAAAAGCAGGACAGACTTCGTAGTCTGTGTCTAAATGTGCAACTCTCAAGCAGTGCGCATAGAGTGGGGGGGGGTCTTGCAGATGTATCCTACGGCCATATTTTGTGTGTTTAAAACTTGTCAGCCATGCTAGCAGAAAGAAAAACAAATGTTAAGCAAGCACCCACACTCAATATCCAGAAAACATGATGCATACAAACATACCACAGAAAGAAAAACTCAAATGAGTTGAAAGTAGTAAAAAGTTACGTACTTACCAAAATTTAGCATCTGTGTTGTCCATTATCATTCTTCTTCACTACTGGGTTACAGATCCAACCCTCGGACCCAACTCGGCCACAATTTTTAGACTTGGATCCTAGTCTGAAGCTCCTCCCTCTACCCATAATGCCCTACAATCTTTGTAGTTTCCTCAGATCAAGTTTGCTGCTTTACTACCTTCCGAATAGACACACATAACAGATAGAAAGTAACCAGGGGCTCAAACCAGGAATGTAAGATTCCTATAAATCCAATAGGTCCTCTAGGAGCCAGCAGACTGGGGGATGGCTGGGAGGGAGGTGAGAAAGAATGAAAATGGACAACACAGATGCCAAGTTAATGCAAGTACATAACTTTTACATCTAATGTTGGCCTTTCCATTTTTTCTCACTGGTCAGTCCCCAGAATTGTTACTCTCCGGTGGCCTCAAGGAAAGATGCTCCAAAGCATTGTCAAACCAAAAGAAGCTCTACTTCTGGAGACAATGTCCAATTTATAATGTGTCACAAAAGTGAGTCTCTGACCAAGTGGCTACAGTACAATCATCATCAATCAAAGCTCTGGAGGAGAAAACTGATGATGTAGCCATAGATCTATTAGAATGGGCTTTAGGAGGGTGAGGCAAGTTCAACCCATTTTTTTTTTTTTTTTTTTAATAAATTAGTGAGATACAGTCAGTAATCCATTTAGCCAAAATAACTTTGGGACTGCTTGACCCAGGTGGGTTGATGAGGAAGAAACAAATAGTTGGCCAACCTTTTGCACTGTTTTGTTCTATGAAGGTAGAACGGCAGTTGTTTGTGCAGAATATATTCGCCCTAGTTAGAAAATTTTGGAAAGAAGACTGGTTTATATTAGTCTCTGTGGCTACCTTAGGCATAAAAGATGGATTGGTATGGTGAAATACTCCATCTTTATGAAAAATGATGTAAGGCAGTTTCGATAAGGCCTGAAGTTCAGAAATTCTTCTTGCTGATGTAACAACTACCAAAAAAAGGTTTTCCCAAGAAAGGAATTTCATTTCACAATCATTCACTGGTTCAAAGGGTTTCTGAGTTAGTCCTTGAAGAATAATAGTTAGATGTGATGGTGGAGTAGGATCTTTTAATTGTGGTCTAAGTAGAAAAATCCTTTTCATGAAGGCCTTGCATAATTTAGACATATAGCAAGGGATCCAGAAACATCTCCACAATGAAAATTTGAAATGGCTACCAGATGAAGTTTTCTAGTGGAAAAACTAGCCCCTTCCTTGAAAAGAGAAGCAAGAAATAGAAGGATGGCTGAAATAGGGGCCGAGAAAGGATTGTAAACCTTTTCCATTTATTTGATACACTTTTTTAGTAGAAGCTTTTTGGGAAGCTTAAAATGTCTCAAACAAGCCTGGACCTTTGCAAAATTACTGGAACTGAAGATACCAAGTGGTCGGTTAGATGGCGAGAAGCTTGTCGATTCCCTGATGGATGAGAGACAGGAAGTCCTGCCTGGGCTCCAGAATCCATGGGGATATTTCGGATGTGACCAGAGAAAGGGGAACCATATCTGATGAGGCCAGTAGCAGGCAATGAGGATTACTGAACTCTTCAGCCATCTGGCTTTCTGCAGAAACTTTAGAATCAACAGTAGAGGGGGATAAGCCTAAAGGAGACCAGAGGGGGCAGTCATGAACTAGAGCATCCCTCGAGAACTCCACCAGAGAGGGAATTAAAGCCTAGTACTTGCTGCACTTGTTGTTATGGGGAGAAGCAAGGTTGGCCCCAATGGCCGAAAATCAGATTCACCACTGACTGAATGCGGGACCATTAGGGGAGGGGTCAGAATGGACCTGTTGAGTTTGTCTGCAAGAAGGTTGGTTTTCCCTGCTATATGTGTTGCAACTAGAAAGCAGTCTAAAGATTTCTCCCATTCCCAGACCCTCATGGCCTCTCTGCATAACAAGTAAGAACAGCTTCCTCCTTATTTGTTGATATACCAGACTACTGACATGTTGGTCTGCATTGCAATTGTCCGACAGGGGAGGCTGTCCTGAAAAGCTTGCAACATTAAAGAACTGCTCTTGTCTCTAGGACGTTGATATGCAATCTGGTCTCCCAGGAAAACCAGGTGCCTTGGAACATCTTTCCCTCAAAATGACTCCCACCTTAGTTGAGAAGCATCCTTGGTCACTGTGGCCATAAGGGGAGGAAGAAGGAACAACCTGCCGAGAAGCACATCGTCTGGATGAATCCACTTTTGAAGATGTTTGCAAACCAGAGCAAACTTGACAGGAACAGATAATTACTGGTAAAGAACAGACCACTGAACAGTCAAGGTCCATTGGAGGACTCACATAAAGAACCTTGCTAAGGGCACTAGGATGATGGCAGCTGACACAGCCAAGAGCTTGAAATATCAATCTTGCTGAGGGAGATGGTAAAGAAATTATTTCCCGTACTTGGTGTCTCAAGGACGGTATGAGATGAGGAGTCAAAGAAGCTATCTGGTGCATTGTATCCAGAAAAACAGATTAATTCCAACCTTTGAATGGAGGACAGGTTCGATTTGACAAGATTTATGGTAATGCCCAAGTAGATGAAGTTCTGAAACAATTACTCCCTGGCCTGAAGCAGACAATGCCGGGTTGGAGCAGTGAGAAGCCAGTCGTCCAAATACGGAAACACCTGGAAATCCTTTCAGTCTCAGGTGAGCTGCCACTACTGCCATGCGTTTGGTAAATACCTTGGGGGCTGTGGCAAGTCCAAAGGGCAGAGCTCTGAACTGGGAATGATTGGCTCCCAGCCTGAATCGCAAGTGATTTCTGCAGCGTCTATTTTGATGTGATAGACTTTCAGGACGGGTACTACTGAGCACATCCAGTGGCCCTTGCGCAACAGTGGTAGAATGGACTGAACCGTAACCAGCCGGAACTTTGACTTCTTTACATGTTGATTTAGATTGCTCAGATCTAAAATGAATCTCAGATCCCCCGTTTTCTTTAGCACTAAAAAGAAGCAGAAGTAAGTTCAGAATCCTCTGTTTTGGTTGGGACATTTTGAATTACTTTTTTTTTTTGCAGTAAGTTTTGAATTTCCAGTACTGCCTGCTCACCCTGACTGGGTGGAACATCAGGAGTTTCCTTTGTTCCACCAGAGATGGAAGGGAAAAGGGAATGTAATAACCTGTAGATATTATGCTATGCACCCAGACATTTGTTGTCAGATTGGTCCAAACATCTTGGTGCAGGGAACAACGACCCCCAAACTGCCTCCACAAAAGGACAGCTGGGCAGTGCTTCAGGTGCACTGATAGGGTGTCAGACAAAGGTTCTCTGAAGCCATGATTCTGCACCCCACTCTGCCTCTGGGTTGGCGCCTACCATTGAAACTTCCTCCTCTACCTTTGAAGGATGAATTCCCGTGTTGATCCTGAAAAGAACCTGGAGATTCAAAACAAAGTCTTCTTACCACCTCGCTGATTTCTACAGAAGGGGCGCTGACAGATAGAAAACTTGATCCTAATGGCAGACAGGGTCTTTCCTTCCTGCCTGCTGCAGGTAAGACTCTCTGACAGATGGCCCAAACAAGGAGGAGCAATTGAAGGGGGCACTGACAAAGGACACCTTGAAAGGTTCCGAAAAGTCACAAAGCCTCATCTAGGCATGCTTTCTCACTGCAATATCTGAGCCAGCTGCCCTTGACGTACCCTCCACCGAATGGGAGAAGAGCTTCATGGAAGAGTTAGTCACAGAAGGAAGAGTAGCCAATTGGGGAGATACTTTTTTGAAGTTACTGTCCAACATGGTCTCTGCAAGAGAGATGGATAGCTCCTTGACCAAATCTCTCTGCAAACAAGTGAAGTGTGCCAAGTAATTAAACAATCTCAGTGCAAACCGTAGCTGAGGTGTGAATGTGCCTACCAAACCTGTCCATTGCTCAAGACTCTCTGTTCAGTGGATGAACAGAGTAGCTCTGTTCGGCTAGCTACTTTTTGGTGGCTGCAGCTACAACAATGGCATCAACAGGGACACCCTTTGACCAATGACGTCTGTCTTGGGGGGTACCAGAAACCTGTCTGGGTGTTTGGGGTGATTGGCTCTATAGTATCCAGTTCCTTCCAAGCCTGGCAGGAGACCAAGTCAATAAGGTAGTCCATTAAGCAGCTCACCCAAGCTGTAGACGGGCCCACCCAGAAAGCATCCAAGAACACAGACTCTCTTCAGGAGGAGGATGTTGGACCTACCAGCCACATTTCTGCATAAGGATCTCAAAGATGTCTCCAAAGGAGACATTAGGTGGCGATTGTGGGGCTCCTTCTCTCTCATCAAGGTCTGTCTTCTGTGAGCGACTCCATTGGGGAGTCAACGTGCCTCCTTTAGCAAAGTTTTCTTCTGAGGAACCACTTCTGTGGGGTGTACAGGGGAGGCATCGGAAGAAAGGGGGCTTTCTCAGGGGGAAGAACATAGAGGCTCTTCAAGGCAGGCTGACCCTGGCCCAGTGAAGGAAGAAGGGGAGGATCAGAGGCAAGAGAGTCGCATCTCTGTGAGCAAAGAAAGCCCTTTCCACAAGCTGGGAGGCCGACGGACCAGGAGAAACCCCCCCCCCATCTCTCTCAAAGCAGAGGCAGTTGAAGAAGCACGGATGGGAATCACCCTGAATCCATGGTCCCCAAACATGATTGGACCACAGATGTCAAGGGCTGAAGCACAGAGAGAAAAGGATGGGTTTGAAAAAAAGTCAGAACTGAACCCTATCCCCAGGATCTGATGCCAACCTCTAGGATCCAAGACCCACTCTGATCATACATTCTCAGATCACAGCTAGTCAGGGTAGCCAGAGTGGAGGAAGAGAGCTTCCTTGGATCCAAAGGGGAGACTGTCAAGTACCTAGAATCCTGGGACTCCAAAGTCTCTGGTTGGATTGGAGAAGGAGACTGGATAAAGCAGCCGGGGCACTCACAGTTCCTACTGGGGACAGAAGTGACAAACCCCCCCCCCATCTGGATTTGAGTTTTGACAAACCTCCACATCATCCTGTCCATATCAACATCAAAAAGACTCCTGGAGGACCTAGAGGAAGCAACTGATGTAGGCCTGGAGTGTCTGGATGGGGTTTGGAACAATTTCGAGGGTAGTGTTGGAGAAACTGTCCTGATGGCAAACTCTGGGGTTAGAGTCCTAATGCTTGGATCTAAGGTCTTTGGATCCAAGGTGGAAGAAGTTGGCCTAAGAGAGGTAGTCACATGAGAGGTGCCTGTTGGATCCTAAGAGCACTTTGGATCCGACAAGTTTGGAGCCGATGTCTTTGCAGACTTAGCTGGAGGCTACAAAGAAGCTCTTGAAGCCTTATAGGAGTGTATCCTCGGATCGGATGATTCAGTAAGGTTAGCGGAGGGGGTTTGAGTCCCTGAAGATGAAGCAGGCAACATACCTTTTAGGAGGAGTCTGTTCCTGTGATCAGTGACGGCTCTGTGGTTAAATCCCTCACAAATTTTATAACCTCACCACAGGTGATCTGGCCCTAAAACCACTCACATTTACTGTGCACATCGGAATGGGAAATCTTATGGCCGCATTCCAAGCAGCACTTGAATCCTGTAGGCTTATTAGGTATTATTAAAAAAAAAAAAACTTGAACTGTAACTATAAATATAAGTACAAGTTTAACTAGAGCTTTAAATGCACACTAAAAACACACACCACAGCAACCCTATAACTAACAACTAAAAACAGTAAAATATAGAAATAGGTGTATAACCTCTTTTTTCTGGTTCAATTCACTACAGAGGGAAAAAGAAAAACAGAAAGGCAGAAATGCTAAACATTTAGAGAGAAGGAAGCAAGAGTATTCACACCAACTAGTTCCCAATGCCTGCAAATCTGAAAAGGAGGGGAGGAGACTAAGTCCAAAAAGTACAAGAACTAAAGATAGAATAAGTTTAGGAAGAAAAACTAGACTTATCCCCCAAGTACTAAAACTCTGACGAGACCAGGAATTTGCATCGTACCATCTAGGCGGCAAACGAGATCTGAGGAAACTACAGAGATTGCAGGGTATTATGGGTAGAGGGAGGGGGTCAAGACTAGGATCCAAGTCTAAAAAAATGTGGCAGAGTCAGATCTGTAACCCAAGAGTAAGGAAGAAAAGGACATCAGATCTGCTATTCCTAAATAATTCTTGTAGGCTATTTCTAGAAATAATGATGACTAATAGGGAAGGAGTAAACAGCTAAAGCAGAGCAAAAATACACATTGTCTGTAATATAATAGCCAAAACACTAAACCTAAAGTTGAGATCAGAGCCTCTGCGACCATTCAGTTCAGGTGGCAAACAAGATCCAGTGTATTTTGAGGATGGAAGGAGAACTGTGTGTATGGGAGGAGTCAGAGCCTGGAACTGAAGGTTTAAAGGTGCCGAGGCTGGATCCATATAAAATGAAAGTCCCATTCACTGAATCAGACAAAAATGGAATCGGTTCAGGAAATTTTTACCTTGGTACAGAGGAAATAAGATTCCTCTCTTAGTACCTTAGAATAATAGGTGGAAGCTTGGTCCTTAATCTTACAATTGCACCTGCCTTGTCTAATACTTTGTAGTGAGTCTTGTCCATTTGCTCCAAGAGTAGAAGGTCGTTCTTAATCAGTTTAGAGCAGGGGCAAGAGCCCTTACAAAGTGAGCACTTAATATTTAGGGTCTCTTGAGCCTAAGCAAACTAAGTACATTACATCTGTATCTTCAGGTGGGAGCTTGAGCCTACACAACACTTTTTGAAAGTTTTATCCATCTTATTACAACACTAGAAGCAAAAAAAAAAAAAAAACCACAATACAGAAGCAAACAAAAAAATCTCAATACAGATGAAATATGATTTTTTATATATATATATATATATATATATATATATATATATATATATATATATATATATATATATATATATATATAAAATGTACCATTCTGTTATCTGAATTACAAGGTTCTGATAGCATTTTAAACATACAGTGTATCCCTCAAAGGGACAGACCTTTGCAATCCCCTTTTTGTTTGGGGGGCCTAGCTTACTTTGTCTTGTAATTATCAATTGTACTTAAACTCAGACTTTCTAACCTACATTTACTTCAAAATACAGAGAGCCTGAGTATGCCTTTGATTACTGGGACGGCCTGAGAGGACATTACTCCTTTTCAGCAGAGGACCGGGGGGGAGGGCTCCAAACAGAGCACCTCATTACAAAAATTAAATGCTCCTTCCTTACAAGCACTTAAAATTGATACATGACCAGTGAGACACAGGGGCATTACCAGTTTGTAATTTTAGGATATATGCAGCAGCAGTTCATAATGATACAGTACATGCAAGCCTAAAGCACGTGTATATTAGTTAAGATATAAAATGACATTTCCAAAACATGGTTTTACTGTTCAAGCATAAGTACATGACATTTATTTCAGAGACTGGCTAAGACATTCACAAGCATGGTTTCTACACAAAAGCAAAAACACATTTATAAGTATAGAAAATACAAATGGTTTGCAAATCATAACAGCTGTTTCACAGGTGTCAATGCAAGTTAATTGTGGGTTACATTCTCAAGAAGGATTCCTTGCTTCTTTTGGAAATCTCTGAGGAAATTTAGGGATAGGGAAGAGGTCCAGATGAGCTCCTATGAACTCCAGACTTGGTGCAAGTGTGAGCTGAGATTTGTTGTAACTGACAGTGATTCCCAGATGAACACACAACTGAAGCAAGTAGTCCCTTGCCTGTAGAAGTGGATACCTAGTTGAGGCAGTTAGGAGACCGCCCTCTAGATATAGAAACAGTGGGAATCCCAGCAGTCTCAAGTGAGCTGCTACCACTACCATGCATATGAACACCCTGGAGACTGTGGTGAGACCAAAGGGCAGTGTTCTGAACTAGTAATTTACTTATTTCCAGTGTGATGACCTGGGAAGTCCACTGGGCTCAGGGAGCCCATTTTCAGTGTAGGCCTGGGGAGAAAAGCTCTGCATTACATAGTTTAGTTACATATACAATCATAGTAAAGAAGGCACCATTACAATTTCATTCCATGCTAGAGAACAGGAATAAATTACTTGGTTACATAGTACCTAAATATTTAGGATGGCAGTGGTAACTTAACTGAAAAGGAGAATAAAGACTTAGAAAGAAGAGAAAAAAAGAAAAAAAGGTGGGATGGGTTATTTATAATATGTACAACTATGTTATTTACAATATGTACATTTATGCTAGGTTAGCTTGTACTCAGTTAAGTCAGGAGTTTAAGGGGTGGATTGATTATTAGGCTAGGTGGGGAGACTGCAGTTGCATTTCCTGTTAGAGGAAAGGTAGGAATAGAGCAGTCCTTAGAGAGGAAGGAAGAGAATTTGATTTTTAGCTAAGGAAAAGGATAGAAAAAGCTGACCAGCAGAACGATTGGGTTTGCGGACAGTGATTAGGTTTTGGTGAGTAGATCTTAAGAGTTCTCTGAGTGATGTAAGGTTGAAAGATGTCGGTTAGTGCTGGGCACTTAGTAGGTTGAAAAATTAGTCTGTGGGCTGTGGTAACTTGGAGATAGTCTAAATGGTTGGAGAGTTCAAGCCAGTTTAACAAATGATGGGAGTAGAATTTGGCTTTGGTTGCAGATTTAGAAATCTTATAACAGACTTCCAATTTGGAGGAGCGAGAGGCAGATAAGTTTGTTAGCAGAGGAGCGCCATACATTAGTGAGGGGAGTAGATATGCAGTAGCGAGAGTTTGTCTGGTGGAAGGAGAGAGAAAGTGGATGTTTCTGTATAGCATACTAAGTTTTATATGGGTTTTCTTAATGTTTTGCTGGATGTGAGTGTGGAATTTTAGGTGTTCATCAATAGTAACCCCAAGTAGTTTAGCGAGGGGAAGAACCTTTATAGCAGAGTTGTTTTGGCTAATAATTTGGAACGAGTTTTTATCAAGATGGGAAGCTTTTGAGGGAGAGAATAATAGTATTTTTGATTTACTGGCATTTAGTGAGGTGGTTTTAGAGCATCCAGTTTTCAGTGGTGGAGAAAGCAGTTTGAGTCACTGTTTGAAGCTTTGAGAGGTTAGAGGCACAGCAGACTAAAGTTGAATCGCCTGCATATTGTACAGTTTTGGTGTTGGGTATGGCTTTGTGGAAATCATTAATAAAGATGTTGAATAACATTGGACCGAGTATGGATCCCTGGAGTACCCCAGTGGGGGTAGGAAGGAAGGTTGAGGTGCCTTTCCCCATTTCACATCTTGAGACCTGTCAGAGAGGTAGCTTGAGAACCAGAATAAGGTATTCTGGGAGAGATTAAGGTTAGAAAGATGGTATCGAATGCCTTGGACAGATCTAGTAGGAACTGTTGATACTATTTTTCTAGAGTCATGGGCAAGATTTAGTGTGCCTAAGGAGAGAAGGGCAGTGATAGTACTATGGCCAGGTTGGAACCATGTTGGGTTGGAGTGATTAGTTGGTGATTGGTTAGGAATGGCATAAGCTGAAGGTGGATGCATTTTTCCAGAAGTTTTGAGATTGCGGAGAGGATAGCTATAGGGTGGTAGTTAGAGATGTTATTGTTTTTTGCCTCCTTTATGGAGAGGTAGAATAAAGGCAGCCCACCGTAATTTGGGCACATAAGATTCCTGCATGGATCTAGTGATCAAGATGCTAATAGGGAGAGTGATACCATTTTTTTAGGAAGGAAGATGGGATATACTCAGGGGCATTGGAGCATGGTTTTAATTTAGAGAGTATTTCTTTATGTGGGAGGTTGAGATGGGTTTAAGTTCAAATATTGGAGGAGGATTGGGGGCAGAGGGTGGTGTAGGGGATGAGGACGATTGGATAGGTTGAGTGGAAGGTCTTGGTCAGTTCTGCTATGGAGCTGGTGAAGAAGGAGTTGAATAGAGATGCTATTTCAGGATCAAATTTGCTGGTGTCAGGGCAGGGGTTGTTTCTGGTACCTCGGCTGAGAAGAGAATTAATGGAATTCCAGAAATGTTTGGGGTTTTTTGATTGGTTAGACTGGAGTTTGATATAGTAGGACTTTTTGTCTCTGATGATTTGTTTTTTAGTGAGGTTGCGGAGTTGTTTATATTTAAGAAAAGTTTCTGGTTGCTTGTTTTGATGGTATGTTTTCCAGGATTTATCTCTTTGTAGCATAAGTTTTTTGGTATCTTTGGTTAGCCATGGGGTGGTCTTGGTTTTTACTCTTTTTGTTCTTAGTGGAGCTAGGGAGTTGAGGATGTTTAAGAAGGTAGAGTTGAAAAATTCTACGGCATTGTCTAGTGGAAGAGTTTTTAGGGGGTTCCACTTTGTTTTAGGGAGTCAGAGAAAGTAGTGGGGTTAAAGTTTGTAAGGTTACGTGTGTGAACATATTGGTGGAGGAGAGGAGTGGGTAGCTCGGTGTATGAAAGCTGACAAGTGGTCTCCTATAGGGTCAGGTATAATGCCAGAGTTTAATACTTTATTAGGATGGGATACTAGGATCCAGTCTAGTGTGATACCTGGGGGGGTTGTTTTGTTGGGTCTGGTAATGGAGTTAGTTAGTTGGGTATTGTTAAATAGATTGATGGATATGATGGGATTAGAGTTGTTGATTTTATTCCAATCGATATTTACATCTCCAAGTATGAAGGCCTCTAGCTTAATATTGGTAGAGGTCCAGATGAGAATTTCTTCAAGAGTAGTGGTGTTATTACCAGGGAGGATGTAGAGGGCAATGATACAAATGCTTTTGTGGTTATTTTTGGTAGGCCTACTACTAGTTCTGCATTGTTGAATGGAGGGATAGGATTGGAGTAGGGAGTGATGGATAGCAGGTTAGAGTACATTAAGATAACCCCACCCCCTTTTCTATTTAAGCGATCGTGTCTGAGGGATTGGAATCCAGGAGGGAGGATTTCAGAGTCATGAATATGAGGTTTTAGCCAAGTTTCAGAGATGGCTACAATGTCAGGTAGGTTGTAGTTTAGCCAAGCATGAAAGTGGGCTACTTTATTTCTTAGACTTTGGACATTGATGGTGAAGAACTTGAGTTATTTATGGTTGGTTTTATTGCTTGTGACAGGGAGACTGGAACTAGAAGTATTTGGCCCAGGATTTGGGTGCATGTCCCCTGCTAAGCAGAGGTAGCTGAGGAAGGGTAGTAGTATTTTTGATTTGGTCTTTAATAATTGTGGACAGTAAAATATTACTTTAGGTTTGTAGTATTTCATTGAAGGGGGAAAAAGTTTTATCCTGAAGTAGTGGAGCGGGTTGGGTTGAACTATAGAGGCAGATATGTTGTGAAGTAAGTTTTAGTGGGATGAGGAAAGAAATTGGGAATAATGACTGGCTCCTAGCCAGAAAAGCGGGTTATCTTCTGGAGTACCAGTTCATTTTGATGTGATAAATCTTCAGGATGCATACTGTCGAGCACATCCAATTGTTCTTTTGCAGCAGAGATCAAATGGACTGAACCGTGACCATCTGAAACTGTGAATACTGTACAAATGGATTTAATTTGCTGAAATCCAGAACTGCTCTCAAGTCTCCTGTCTTTTTTGAATAAAGAAGAATCATGAGCAAGTTCTGGATCCTCTGCGGTCTGGGGGGACCTCTTGGATGACTTTTTCTATCAGTTTTTTTTCTTTTTTTCATTATTATTTCTAGAGACACTACTTCCCTCTGAGTGGATCATCAGGTATTTTCTTCACATTGGTGGGAAGAGTTAGAGAAAAGGGTGAAGTATAACCTCTGGCTATGATTCTCTACACCGATATCTTTTGTAATATATAGCCAGGCTCTCCAGTGCAAAGAAACATCCCTTGACAACCTCCAGAGGGGGAACAGTTCGGCCTCCTTTCAGGAGCACCGATGGGGCTTATCCAAGAAGAAATCCCTGAAGCCTCAGTTCTGCGGGGCACCTCTGCTGCAAGGACAGAAACTTCCATTTGGAGTTCCTCCCTCTGCCCCTGGGTAACCATCTCCACATGAATCTTGAAAAGGACCCTGGATTTTCTAAACCACATTTTTCTACCTCTTCACCAAATCCTCAAGAAAGGAATTTGAGGGGTTGAAAAAAAAAAAGTACACCCATGGCAGACAGAGTCTTTCCCTCTTGTTCACATCTGGAGAGCATGTCTTTAACCATGGTGATGAACAGGGAAGATCCATCAGAAGGAGCACTGATGAACAAAGACTTAAAGTTGTTCCACAAAATCACAATCGCATCCAGGCATGTCTCCTGATGGCTATGTCTGAACCCACTGCCCATGAGGTACCTTCCTGTGCATGGGAGATTAGCCTCATAGACGCATTTGTAATAGACTGGAAGGTGGCCAGTTATGAGGTGATTTTACTTCCATCCTCAGCTGACATGGGCCCAAAAAGAGGATTTGTCAAACTCTTTGGTCAGCTCTCTTTGTAACCTCGAAAAACTTGCCAGATAATTCAGCAACCTGACAGCAAAGATCATTGAGGCATACAAAAGCTTCCCAAATCTGTCAAAGCCCCAGACTCTGTCAGAGGGATGGACAGAGAACTCTGTTCTGCCAGTTCCTTCTTGGTGGCTACAGCCACAACCATGGCATCGACCAAGACTCCCTTGCTCCAGTGTACACAAGCCTTAGGGAGAACTAAAATCTTGTCTGGTCTTTTCGGTATTGGTTCTACAGAGTCCGGCTCCTTACACGCCCAAAAGAAATAAGGTCTATGAGCTCATCGGCTAGGGGGCGGGGTCACCCAAGAAGTAGAAAGGCCAGACCTGAAAACCTCCAAGAACACAGATTCTTCCTGGTAGGGAGTGTCAGAGGACTAACCACCTGTTTCAGGAACTCCAGGGTGTCTCCAAAGGAGACGTCTTTGGATGATGATCTGGGGGTGCCCTCCCCCCTCATCAAAAATCAGTGTCCTCCACGAGAGATACCTAGAAGGAATCTAACAGCCTCCTCTTACACATGCGCTTCCAAGGGACTTCCTCACTAGGATGCTCAAGGAAGTGTCGGAAGAAAGGACAATGCCCAGATGGACAGCCTAGAGACTTAGCTTGGGCTGGCTATCCCAGTGGAAAGGATGGATGAGGCTCAGAGCAAAGAATAAGATGAGGCAGGGTTGTCTGATCTGAGGGGGGGGCGGGGACATCTCTTCGCCAGACAAGGAGAAAGCCCTCTCCACAACCTCAAAGGCAGACTGTCTACAAGACACAGAAGTCTATGGCACAGGAGCCGGGATTTCTTGAACCACTAGCTCCTGCAACCCCATGAGCACTCCACCAGAGGAAGGAGTTGGACAAGAGCTATCTAGCACCTAAGCCACAAGGGGAAGAGAGTCTGCTCCAAAAGCTTAGAAGTCTTCTACAACCCCCCAGACGCAGCACCAACACTTCGTCTCAGAGTCTCTTCTGGCTCCAAGACAGCTCAGAGAAACCATTGGAGTCTAAGAACAGATCACCTTCAGATCCAATGAAGACAACCCCAGAGATCTCAGATCAGAGGTCTCTGAACAGTGGGTCAGATCGGTGAAAGAAAGAGTGGAAAAGGGATGGCTCACAGATCCAGTGGAAGAAGAGGTCAGCTGAAACCCCATCTGAATCTGCACTCTGAGAAAACTTCATCATCATCCTATCCACATCTGCTTCTGACAGGCATCTGGAAGATCTAAGAAATGACTAGGTGGATGGAAGTCTGGAGTGTCTTCGTGGAGATCCCTCCAAGAAAGAAGGGAGCTGTGATGAAACTGGATCCAATGAGATCTAGATTTCAAAACTGTCAGATCTGAGACAGACGAATCCAACTTCTTATGCACTTCTGAAGGGGGCTCCAATGAAGAAGCCAGCATGGAAGAACTGTAAGGAGACCTCTTGCAGGACTCCTTTTCCTTGGAAATTGACTCTTGACTTACTCGTCAGACTTTTGGTAGGGGTTTGAGCACCAGCAACTAAGGAAGTAGAGGAAGGAGGCCTCCTAAAATTAACTTGTTCTTCCATTCAATTAAAGCTCTAGATTTAAAACCAGAGCAGATTGAACAATCCACTTCTAAATAAGCAGGGCCTAGGCAGTACATGTATTCTTTGTGTGCATCTGAGTTGGGAAACTTGTGCCTACAGGTAACACGCTTTCTTTGAACCCTGTAGGCTTGTCAGCCATGACATACCACAAGCAACAAAATAGTAGCTAGAAGAAAAAAAAAATCTAAGGATAGAAAAGCAAGAAAAAAGGAGAGAGGAAAATGATCAACAATGACAGAAATATTCAAATAAGTAGGGTACCGAAAACGGTAGCTACAAATGGAGCTGAAATTAGTTCAAAAGATATTGGGTGGGTGGTAGGAGTATAACAGAATATAGGAGGCAAAACTAAAAGCCAACTCACAACAGACAGGCTATAACAACTCCAATAACCTCGAGAGCAGTGGGATCCACATCTGAAGCTGATGATGGCAAACGAGATCTGAGATATGCTAGTTTGGAGGGCCATTATGGGTAAAGGGAGGAGCTCAAGAGTTCTTGGATCCAATGATGTAATAGAAGAGGCCAAATCGGATCAGAGTCTCGAACTCAGACACATCAGTTGAGGAATAAATAAAAAAGACATCAGATACTATTGTAACCAGCCACTGACATTTGCTACCAAGCAGGCCTAACCTCAAAGGTTTACAGCCCATAGTAGGTTTATGCCCACTGGCATAATGGTAAAGATATTTGTCTCTCAGTCATAAGATCCAGGGTTGACATGGGTATCTGATGAATGGGTAGACTTCACAGTGTGTGTGTGTGTGTGTGTGTGTGTGTGTGTGTGTGTGTGTGTGTGTGTGTGTGTGTCAAAGAGAGAGAGATTGAGATTTCTCCAATTTCCCTAAAAATGCGTTTCACCCTCAAACCCAGTAGAACTTGAGGTCTACCAACACAGTGCACACCAAATTGAAGCATTTTAGGCAATAGCACAGACTTCTGGTGCCACCTGTTCAAAAAGAGTCATGTCGACCAACTGCCGTGTGCATCAACTGTGGTGTGCTGTATCCTCTTGAGAGGAAGAGACAACAAACTGTGAGCCACCCCTCTGTGTAAAATGTGGCTCTAGGCAATTTTATTCATACCAACTATAGGTGACAAAATGAGCGTGAGGACTTTGCCTCTTCAAACTTCCATCACAGACCAAGGCCTGTGGTGAGAAATCAACATGAATCTATTGACCAGTATGCCCCACCATAAATCCCAGCAGTCTTGGCGCAGTCATCCAGTCTGAGTTACCTGAAATAGTTCTCTTGAACAAAAGGACCTAAAATAAGGAGGATACAACCTGAAGTGGATGCAGTGATGATAAAGAGAAGACTAGATATTGTGCGCATCCAGAAGACAAAGTGAAATGGCAGTGCAGCAAAGTCTCTTGCCCTGGGATCCAGAATGTACTACTCAGGGGAAGAACAGACTAGAAATATTTTGGGGCTGTCTTCTGAAGACAGTGAGGAAGTTAATAAATCAATAACAGACTCATGGCACTTGGTGTAAAAATAAAGCAGTTTTCATGATCTCAGTCTGTGCACCACAGTAGGGCTGCAATGATGAGGAAGAGGGCATTCAAACAGCAGTTGCAGGACCTCCTCGAAGTAAGACAAAATGAGTTGCCTCGATAAAGAGGGAACAGAGTTCATACCTGGACAGAACAGACAAGATATGAGCATTGTCTGGGTTCATTCACATGGTTGTAGGCAACAAGAAGAACAGACAAGATATGAGCATTGTCTGGGTTCATTCACATGGTTGTAGGCAACAAGAATAAATGAAAAAGGGGGAAATACACAAAGTGGAGACAGAAAAGATGGACCAGCCCAGGAAGGAATACAAGTTGACTAAACAGAGGTGGAGACAGCAACAAGAGCAAGGTAGAGAATTTCTACCAGCTTCTGGGGAAGTGGCTCAGCAGATGGCATAAAGCAAAGCAATGACAGAAAAATGCTGTCAGCAGACACTACTTATAAAGACACCAGCAACAATCTGCTCACCAGTCTAAAAGACATCAACAGCAGATGGATGAAGTACTTAAAACTTATTAAGAAGCTCCACAGAAGTTGTACTGTTGTATGCATATCATAGATTAATAAACTCATCCTACAAGAACACAAAGGAAAGTGAAGTCATGAAAAATGCAGCCTCAGATGAAATCAGACCAAATATTATGATGCTGGGTGTGTTAAGAGAACTGGCACCAGAGGGTACTCACAGTATAGGGAGAGATGTATCCCAGATATCTTCAAAATAAAGCTTCTTGTGCCAATGTTCAAGGAAAAAAAAAAGGAATACTATACTGCAAGCAGTACAGTGGTATTAAACTCCTGTCACACTGTACAATTAAATTGGATAAGATAACTGAAATGAATATACAGGACTTTTAAAGTAAGATGGGAAACTAACAATACAGATTCTGATCAGGATGCATTACAACCAACCTGATGTCTGCAGTGAGAAAGAAGTGGAGGAGAGTCCGACTCAGCATTACTAGACTTCAACAAAGTCGATCCTAAAAAAATGGATTATGGCAATCCTGCAATGTACAAGTCCTAGAAACACTGGCAGAACTACTGCAGGCTATGTACAAGGACTCAGTGACAAGAACAGGCAGTATTCGGTCTCAGAGAGGAGTTCCCAGTAAGTGGGTATAAAGAGTTTAGCTCTTTCTTCACTCCTCTTCATACAGGTGATGGGAATACATCAGAAAACGGGTCAGATGGAGCATAAAGCTGTTGTATACAGATGATATTGCACTAAATGGGCCCCAGGCAGGAACTTCAGCTTCTGGACTACCGCCCAGAGTACAGACATGTCAATGATCATGGCAGCAAATTGGGGAAAAAAATCAGAAGCTGAAAATTAAGAAAGAAATGAAATTGGTGGAACGTGTTAAAAGCATCAGGTATCTGGAAGATGCAGTTGAGCAGAACGGAAATCCAAATGTGGAGATCAAAGCTAAATTCAGAAGTGCTACAGTCAAATGCCATTAAGTGCCGGGTATCATGTGACAGAACAGCAGAGAAGCTGAAATGTTGGTAATGTCTCTTCTGGACACAAACTGCTTGCCTTTTGCAACTTTCCTCAACATCTCCTTAGAAGCTTGAGCCTCTCCTTTACCCCATGACTCCCTACACTCTTGACAGAAGGATTCTGGATCGACCAAGACAATTAGGCAGTCATTATCCTAAAGAAGGTAACAACATGCAAGTAGGGAATGAGGAAAAGCCAAGTCTCCGGGGTTCCGACAGATCCCTTTAGAAGTGACAATTTGGATGGGATTAGGAGGGCAGATTGTTCCAAGTGACCTGACAGAGACCAAACAAATCCCATGTTCTGGTTATTCCAGTGTTTGAATACAGACACTGGAAATCCAACATTCTGGCAAGTGCATAATTTATGTATTTCATCTGGTCCTGTCTGGACACTGGAAAAAGTTGAACAGAATCCCCAGCTGATCTTGGGCAGCTTAAAATTGGAAGCTGAAATCCAACATTCTGGCAAGTACATAATTTATGTATTTGATCTGGTCCTGTCTGGACACTGGAAAAAGTTGAACAGAATCCCCAGCTGATCTTGGGCAGCTTAAAATTGGAAGCTTTTAACAATGGAGGCTCCAAAGGAAGCTCAAACTCTAGACAAGAGTATTCAATACATAATGTTTAGCAAATGTATGCAAGGTTGATCATGTGGCAGCCACAGCAATGTCCTCAAACTGTATATTTCTTAGGATGACCATGGACAGTCTGAACCAAGGCAGAGCGAGCTTTCAAGCTAGAGGTAAAGGGTGTGTCACATGAGGAACAATAAATGACAAGATTACCCTTTCCAAGTAGATGGAAAGGAAACAAATGAATTGGTTATCTTTCCTGAAATCTTTTCGGTGATATAGGTAAAATCTGGGTTGCCTGTGCACACCTAAGCAGTGTAACTGATATTCACCTCTGTTAAAATTGTTGGTAAGAAATGTCGGTAAGTAGATGGCTTGATCCAACTTCTCATGAATGACCACTTCAGGCATAAAGCGTTAGTTCTGACAGAGTGTCCTGATGGGGAAAAAAAATCATCAGGTAAGGAAATTTGGGCAACATAGCATGAACGGCCAAGATAGAGACCTGTTTTAAAGAAGTAATGTCTACCAAGAAGACAATGCTCCAAGACAAAAACTTTGTGTCTGTGGAATTTGCTGCTTTAAAATGAAGATTTGATCTCTAGAACAAGGAGAGCAAGGTGAACAGAAACCCCCTTTCAGAACACTTTGTATACTGTATGTGAGGCTAGGGGATGGTAAGATCAACCCTAACTGAAGAATAACTAGCTCCTTTTTTAAATGTACCTGCTAAAATAAAAGAAACATTTGGGATACAGAAGCTGAAGATGAATGTATACTTCACTTAACAGCCCAAACAGAAAACTCAACCCCAACTCAATTCCTCTTCCTGTAGGGGGTCTCCAAGATGGATCTATTAGATTGATCACCTGAAGAGAACAATTGGCCTCTGATTATCATTGGAAGTGGAGAGACCATGTAGTCATGTATAGAGACTGCGTGTTCAGGTGAAGCCATGCAGACTAGCAAAAGCAGATAAGAGTGCTGTGGAAGAAGGAGTGGTCTTTTGAATAAGGCCACAGCAAAGGGAATCATATCTGGTGTGGCCAAAATAAGTCTAGGAGAATGACCTTCATTCTGCACATTGACATTCTAAAGGAAAGAGAGACAGAGGAAACTGGGGAAATGCTTACAGTAGACGTTGGGGCCAAATGTGACAGAATCTGTCTCTTGGGAGATGACAATGAAGAAGTTCTCTCGGAAGATGTTTGATGGGGAAGGCAAGTTATTGCAGCACGGTCCTCCCCATCTGTGAGATATCTTCCATGCTACTACCTTTTTGAGACACCATTCATGTAGGAGCAACACCCTGCACAACCTGTCTGCAATTCCACCTGATGTCTCTGATAAGTACATCGCTATAAGAAAGTAATGTAATGGTGCGGTCCATGCTCTCAAGGCTTCTCTGCAAATGGGGCAAGATCAGTTTCCACCTTGTTTGCTTATGCACCATTCTGCAGACATGGTAAAGTGGACAGATGCCACACCAAGGGGATAAAGTCCTAGTGTTGCAGGCATTTCAGGTATGCCAGCTTTCATCTCAAAAACCTTGAAGTGCAATTTGGCCTCATGCATAGCCCACATACACTGGACCACCCTTCCTAAATTGGGGTAGGTCATACGAAAACTCCCATGTACAGATTTTGCAGATTTGTCCACCTGATGTTTTTTCCATGCAAAACATTTGGTCATATGAGGCACGGACTGTATTGCTGGGTCCCCCATTGTATCCTCAACATCCATAAATCCCACATGTTCAGCCTGTCATGTGGCACTGACTCAATTCAGCCAAACCCAACACATAGTACTGATGTCATGGTGGGGTTCAATTTTGAAAAAGAGTGACTTCCTGAACTATGGATGCAATCCTGTCTGCTGGTAATTTCAGCTTCTGCTTGACTGGATCCACCCAGTAGTCAATAAATGTTAGGGACTGTAATGGGTTCAGCTGAGACTTTGGCACACTGCTCCACCTTTGTCTTTTTCTGGGTATCGCTGTCAAATACTGCCTTATAGGCAGAAGTTTTTCTGTAGATGGTGCCACTATGAGCCAGTCGTCAAGTAGGAAAGATTCTCACTCCTAACAGATGCACATGTGATGCAACAGGGGGGGGGCATTCATTTGGTGAACACCTTGGAGTGGGGACTTTAGCAAATAGCAGGACTCAGAATTGACAATGACCAGCCGCCACCTTAAAGTGCAGGAATCTCCTGAAAAGCTTTGCTATGCTGAGATGTGTAGGTAAGCATCCTGAAGATCTAAAGAGCACATTCATTCTCCTGCCTGCAAGCATGGGGTTATCAGGAATGGATTTTTTCACACATTCATTCAAGCAACTTAGGCAAAGGATTGGTCAGAGAGGCATTTGCTTTGATAGTGGGTGGTCTAGGTGAAATTCGTTTAGGACGACTGCTTTTAAGTGCCTCAGTATACATTAGTCTGGGTGCTGTGTGCTTGTTTTCAACAACCCATTGTGGTTTTGTATGTGAAAACAGAGTTCAGTGTCACTGTGCAACTACACCTCTCACATACTGATTCTTTAAGGTTTAAGTGGTTGTCAGTAGTCATCAATTGCTACATTGTCTCAAGATGCCCATCTCCACCAAGCTGGCTACAAGGAAGTTAGGAAATTACATATCCAACCTGTCCAGTTCTTTGATTTGTGAGCTACAAGAGGGAGGTGTATTAGCGTTAGAAGGCTACTAGAGGTGCTTTGTTTGTGGAGCTTCACTGAGAGGATAGCACGTGTGGTGTTATGTGCTGTTTTTTCTTGAGCCCAAAGGAACTCCGGAAAAACAGCAACTATCAGTGAAGTCCCAAACACTAAGTCCCTAAGGCAAGCAAACACTTCCCAGGACTCTCACAATAGGAAAATCCATTACAATATATACGGATGCCCCTCTACCCACGCCAAACAAGGAGAAGAAAAAAAACCACGTTCCATCTGTGTTGTTGATATTCATTCACTCATTACCGATGGGTTGTCTGTTCTATCCTCGGAACCGAGCCAGCCATTATCAAGCTCGCGTCAGCCAAAAACTCGCGAGCCAAGGTCTTACCCAGAATCCTCTGCTCCATTACCTCAGATCGCGTTTGCAATTTGACAGATAAAAGTAGAGGCTACCTCTGGTCATCACAGACCTACAAGACAGGAGTACATGAGATCAACCAAGAACCTCCAGGATGGGGGACGGAGGGTGGGAAGTAATGAATGAACAAAGATCAACAACACAGATGGAACGTTATGGTAAGACATAACTTCTTTATCTGATGTTGTTAATCTTCATTAATTCCTTACTGATGGGACAGAGTCCCCAGCTACCTATATTCCTGGGTGGCCCTCATGGAAGGACATTCCTGAGCACCATGGAGCCAAAGGAAGCTCTACCTCTGGAGGCCAAGTCCAATTTGTAATGAAGAATAAAGGTATGAGGTTTGGCACAAGTTGCAGCTGAGCAAATATCATTGAGGGAAGTCTTGGCATGAAAAGCTGCTGAAGTTGACATAGATCTTGAAGAATGTGCTTTGACTATATGAGGCAAGGTAAGATTGTTTTTGTTATAGTTAAAGGTAATACAATTTCTCAACCATGAAGCCAATGTAACTTTTGATACAGGATGACATCGTCTAGGTCCAGAAACAGTTGGTCTGATTTATGGGTAGATTTTGTTCTATCCAGACAAAAATGAATTTGCCTATGAACATCCAAGGAGTGTAGGCAATACTCTCCCTTGTTAGAATGGTTAGGAAAGAACACTGGAAGGTCAATAAACTGGTTGAAAGATCGCTCTGACACTTTTGGTAAAAAAAGTAGAATTAGTTTCTCAGTGATACCCTATCCTTATGGAAGAAAAGATAGGGAGGTTTGATGCATAAGGCCTGAAGTTCTGACAATCGCCTGGCCAATGTGATTGAGAGATATTTTATATCACATGAAAACGCAGGTTCAAACCCAAATCCCAAGGTTGTACGGGCAAAAGGGAGGTTTTAGGTGGATAACCCCTTTCAAGAAAGTCAGAGTCTGTGTGACATAAGGGAAGAATCTTGAAAACCAATATAAAAATTTGAGATGGCAACTAAATATACACAGATAGTAGAGGCAGACATCCCATTGTGGAAAAGATGTGATAAGTAATCCAATACCACCAAGACCGGGGCTGACAAGGGGTCCAATTGTTTATTTGCTGCCCATAGAGAGAACCTTTTCCATTTAAGATAGATTAGTCTGGTGGACGATTTATAAGATGCAGTAAGAATATTGCACACAGGGGCCAAAAAGTTTTCATGCCTGGCAATCATTGGAAGTGGAGAAACCAAGCTGTCAGTTTCAGGGGTGAGTCAGACACTGCAGATGGGAGATCAACGTTGGGGATCAATTGAGGATCCACAGATGATCTAGCAGGTGAGGCCAGAGGAAGGGAAACCAGACTTGTCGAGGCCAATATGGAGCAGTGAGGATCACTTTGCTCTTCAACTGTCGAGCTTTCTTTAGAAAACGGGAGATGAGGGGAGGGGAGGATAAGAAAAAAGAAGACCCATGGGCCAAGCATGGACCAGTATGTCCCTTGGTGACTGTCGTCAAGGGGGGGGGGTCAGGGCAAAGTAGTTGCTGCGCTTGTAGTTGGTTGGGGAGGCAAATAGGTCACAGCAAGGTTGGCCCCAGCGGTCGAAGATTTTTGCTGCTATCAGAGGATTGAGGGACCACTCATGAGGCTGTAGAATGCACCTGCACAATTTGTCCGCTATCACGTTGGAGCTCCCGGGAATGTGCTTTGCAATTAGAAAGCAGTTGTAAGCCATCGCCCACTGCCATATTCTCAAGCCTCCCGGCATAACGGGCAAGATCTGGTGCCCCCTTGTTTGTTGATGTACCAGACCACTGACATGTTGTCTGACTGGATCGCAATAGTCCCTGACGGAAGGATGGAGTGAAATGCTTGCAACACTAGAAGCACCTCCCTCAGTTCCAGGACACTGATATGCAAAAGGGCCTCTGATTCTGACCAGGTGCCTTGGACCGAGTTTCCCTGACATAGCCCCCCACCCGGGAGGCGTCCGTGGTCACCGTGGCTATTGGTTGATAGGGGTTGAAAGGGCAAGACCATTGTTGGGGATTTCAAGACGTCCACCAGAGTAAATCTTGCTTGCATCTCTGAGTTGCACTTATCTGAAAGTACAAAGGATGTTGTAGAGGGTACCACTAAGTGAGAAGTAGCCATTGAAGGAGCCTCATGTGAAATCTAGCTAGAGGAACAATGGTAATAGAGGCTGCCATTGACCCCAATAGCTGGAGTATAGACCGAGCTGGAGATTTGTGGTGACAGCAGTGGTTGAACTTGTCATCTTATTCTCTAAAGCCTGTGTTCTGGAAGGGATGCTGGGCAATTTCTCGTGTCAAACAGTACCCCTATAAATTCCAAAGACTTGAGTTGGGGTTGTGTCGGATTTCTCCCAGTTTATAGTGATTCCCAGGCTTCGCACTGTTGAGAGTATACTGCAGGGCTTCTTCCAGTAGACGTTGGTAGGGGCAGTGAGAAGCCAGTCGTCTAGATATGGAAACACCTGGAATCCTTGAAGTCGCAAGTGAGTGATAACCACTGCCATGCATTTTGTAAACACTTTGGGGCTGTAGAGAGGCCGAAGGCAGGGCTCCAAACTGGTAGTGACTGGCTCCTATTCGGAAGTGGAGGTATCTTCTTGAGCGTTTGTCCATTTTTATGTAGTAATGCACATCTTGAAGATCTACAGAGCACATCCAATCGTCTTCTTCCAGAAGAGGAAGGATAGACTGAACCATGACCATCCGGAATTTCTCTGTTTTTACAAATTTGTTTAGTGTACTGAGATCCAGAATTGGTCTCCAGTCCCCTGTCTTTTTTGGCACTAAAAAGAACCTTGAGTAAAAACCGGACCTTATCTGGTCTGGAGGGACCGTCTGGATGACTTTTTTGTAGCAGCTTTTGGATTCCGTGTGCTTCTGTTTCCCTATGTCTGGGTGGAAAGTCAGGTAATACTCTTGATGAGTCTGGGCAAAGATGGAAGAGGATGTGATAAACCTCTGGATATTATCCGCTGTAACCAAGAGTCAGTTATCTTTTACCAGGCAGCAGGGTACAAGGAGAAATGACCCCCTACCGCTTCCAAAGGGGAGCAGTCAGGCAAAGCTTCAGGAGCAGATAGGGTTGGCCAGAGAAAGAATCTCTGGAACCCCAGTTTTGCAGACCCCCTCTGACCCAAAAGGGGCATCTTCCATTGGAGTTTCCCCCTCTGCCTCTAGGAGAGAACTCAGCACGTGCATCCCAGAAAGAACTGTGTGATTTCTTATGCCACATTTTTCAGCTCCTCTGATTTCTGGAGTAGAATCACTGAGAAGTGGAGTGTCTGACACTAACGGCAGACAGGGTCTTGCCATCTTCTTCGCACCTTGCCAGCATATCCTTGACTTTAGGGCCAAACAAAGAAGCAGCCTCTATGGGGGCATTCATGAAGGAAGCCTTAAAGGAGTTCGCAAAGGCGCATCCAGGCATGTCGTCTGGAGACTATACCTGCTCTGCCGCCCCTTCCGTTACGTGAGAAATAAGACGCATGTAAGAGTTGGAAATGGACTCTAGCATGGCTGAGAAGCCAAGGTTTCCGAGATCTGGTTGATAAGATCATGCTGAAGCTTGGTAAAATGTGTCAAATAATTCAAAGACCTTATGGTGAAGGTCAATGAAGCAAACACACGCTTCCCTAATCTTTCAATCGCCTGAGACTCCTTGTTGGGCGGATGGACAGTTTGGCTCTCTTCTGCCAAATCCTTCTTAGTAGCAGCTGCCACCACCATAGCATCTACTGAAGACCTCGTGACCAGTGAGGGTGCTCAGCTGGGGGCAATAATATTTTAATCGGGCCACGTAGGTATTGCTTCCATGGTGTCAGGGCTGTTCCATGCTCAGCAGGCGGGGTGACCCAGGAGGTAGGGGGTTGGTCAAGAAAAGCCTGCAGGAATACGGATTCCCCAGAGGAAGGATTAGAAAGCTTCCAGTCACCCCTCTAAGGAGCTCGAGGATGTCACCAAAGGACACCTCAGAGGGTTCCGTGGGGATCCTTCCCCATCATCAAAATCCGTATGTTCGGTCAAGGACTCCTCAGTGGAGTCCATGTGCTTCCTCTTACACGACACTCTGCGGGGTACTTCCTCAGTGGGTGGTTCTGGGGAAGACTGCAAAGAGGGGGTGGTCTCCTGAGGAGGAGAAACCTGAGGCTCCTGTGCCCGGTGTCCAGCAGTTGAAGCTTGTGACAGTTGTGGCACAGAGAGGGGAGAGGGCTCTGACAAGTGTGCTTTGCCAGCTGAGGCAAGCGCCCTCTCCATGGCCTGGAAGGCTGGCCCGCCCAAGGAAGGATGGGAGCCCGGTTCAGAGCACGACAGCCTCGGAACTGGGGTCACACCCTGCCTCGACAAGCCCACCCCCAGACTAGGAGTCTCAAGAGGACAGTGAACCACAGGAGAGTGAGCATTCCTGGATGGTGTCATGGGGGGGGGATCGGCATGGAGCCAGGAATGCCCTCCCCAATGGCACAGCCAATGACCTGAGATGAGCCCGATGCCCAGTGCACCGAAGGCCACAAGGACAACTCTGGTTCCAAAGTGTGATCCACTATTGGAGTCAGAGGAAAGGAAGCTGCTGTCAGAGTAATAGACTTCGAAACTTGAGTGGAAGTCGAAGGAGGAGTACATGTAGGGGTTTGAGGAGATAACATTCACCTGAATGAGGGAACGTGGACTTAGACGGTTGGGAGAGACCTCTGGCCACAAGCAACTGGTCGACAAGCCGCAACACATCCTGTTCAGAGAGACTCTTGGTTGACCTCATGTAGAAGGCTGATGGCGATTCTGGCCTTTCCAGGAAAGGACTATACTGACTCTTAGCAAAAGGATCCAGTGAAGGGGAATATATGGTCCTTGCTAATTCAATAGGTGCAGAGGCCAGAGCGGAGATGTCGGCACCGAAGAAAACAGTGCGGAAAAAGCCTGCACCGAGAATGTCAGCACCGTAGTAGTTGAAGGTGTCCGTACAGTAATGGCAAAAGTCTGCCCCGAAGGGTATGGTGCCATAGTGGAAAGTGTCTGCACCGGCAATAAGGACAGTGCCAGGACAGTGCCGAGAAGGACTGCACTGAAATACATGTCGGTGCAGAAAAAGTCTGTGCCATGGTGTACAGAAGAGTCATACTTGGAGCCGAAGGGGACTGAACCTGTATTGATGGTGCCATTAGGGGTTGCGACAAAGCTGTCGGAACTGTAGTTGTCTGCACTGGGAGCACCTGTGCCAGTATCGATAAAGGAGACATCAGTAAGGAATATTAGAATAAACTTTTGAGAAATATTTAGAGTAAGAACAATATATAAACTTTCAAAAATTAGACAATTAGCTGAGAGAGTGGCTTGACACGGCTGTACAGCAACGCTGCAAATGAGATCTGAGGTAAGAGGGAGCAGCGCATTCTGGGTAGGACCTTGGCTTAAGAGTTTTTGGCTGACACGAGCTTGATACTGGCCGGCTCTGTTCAGAGGACAGAACCAATAACCCATCAGTAAAGAATGAACGAAGATTAACAACATCAGATCTGTTAGTTACTTATATGGAGCCTGGATCCACAAAATCACACATGCACTCAAGTTATCATGCCACAGGTACCAGTAGGATTCCATCATAGTCCATGTAGGTGTAAGTAACCTGAGATATACCTCCCTGGACTACATGAAGAAATACATTATGGAGCTTTCAGACTGTGTCTCAGGGTGGTTATGAGCCTGGTACTGAGCAGCATATTACCATCACAGAGGAGAATGTCACAATATGAACAAAAAGTGATCTTAACAAATGGCAGTCTTTCTGGTGTCATTCTAAGCGGATCCAGTATTTGTCAGCTTGGGAGGACATGGTTAGCCCACATTGCTTTGTCAAGGATGGCCTGCACCTTTAGCCAGTATTCAAAAGCCTAGAGGGTAAGGCTTTGTCCGCTACCATTGTGCCTTTTTTAGGCAAGGCCAAGCCGACAACCCTATCAATATAGAAAAATCAACTCAGGAGAATTACTGTATAATGCCAGGAGCCTAAGTAAAAAAACTACACTCCCTCCAAGTAGTCCTCACACTCAAGAATATAGATATCTGTGCAGTTACTGAGACATGGTTTAAAGTGGCAGAGAGTACCCCAGTAGTGTAAGGTTTCAGTACCTTCCACACTTTCAGATCAGTAGTTGCACAGGCAAGGGCTAAGGATGGAGGTGGCCCAATGTACATCATCAACAAGCATACCACTAGGGTGGTCAAACAGAATTACATGCAGAGTTCCCCCACATGCAGATCACCATAGAAAGAATCCTGTACCATATCCTAGCAATCTACAGGTCACCCCTCCATGTCCCAAAAAGCTCACAATGCATACTTACACCTACTGGAGATAATGACCATCCAACCCAACACCCTACCCATGGGACTCTACACCAGCCTATGCTGAATTGCTCTCAAACTCTATACAACCACGTCAATGGCTACATATAGACAACTGCACCTACAAGAATTAGCCCCAGAAATCGTCCTTAGTGGCATCTCAATTTAAGTGGAATACACAACAATATAACAAGAAAGGAAAAGAATGAAAAAAGATGGATTTTTCCTTACATTTTTTTTAAACTAGGGGCAGGAAGAGTAACAATGGAAGGATGAAAGATCAGGTAGAAAAAAATAAGTTTGTAAAACACACAGCAATAAGGAGTCTAAGATAACAAGGCACCAAAGGTATTGCACTTTTGCTTATTTGCATTAAGAAAGCCTTTAACTCCCTCAAAGGAGTCGATCAAGTGCTGAAACATCATAGCTGCAATGGCAGCTACAAAATCTGGAGTTCTCCTCTTAGGAGCAGAGAGTTATGGGAAAGGTGATGGGCTCAAGCTTATAAGGCAATATCATTGCCATGAAAAAGGCATCAAAGAAAACTAGTCCAGCTGTTTCCAGGGTCCGGACAGAACCGGATCACATCAGCAGTGTGACCAGTTTTTCTGTAAGGAACAGAAAAACAGAGCAATGACGGTAGTACAGCTTGACTAGCTGGAGATAAAGAGCCTGAAATAGGCAGGATACACACTGTACGGCAGAAGGACAAAGACAGAACAAAAGCCAGCATAATCTCAATTGCACAGAAAATCAAGAAGAGATTAGGATGGTTCAGTCTCATGAACTGGAAAGCAGATTTTTGACGGGCAGGAGGAAGACAACCGCACATAAGGACATCCAACAAAGTGACTGACTATGCGAGAGAGAATCTCCCACATCTGAGAAAATCTGTCAAAGAACATAAGAATGGTTACGAATTAAGTGAGATGGAAACAGTTTATGCAAATGCCCCACCAAATGAAAAATGGAAAAGAAAGGGAGTTGATGGTACTTGCATGAACATGTGAATGGGAATATACAAGTGCTCATGCAAACATACAAATATACATAATTATAGAAAAAAGAAAATTAACTTGTCTGTGCTCAGCCATACAAAAACTGAGATTCTGCCCCATAATGTGCATGGTTATGTGCAACAACTGTAGCCTGAAAATGACACAGTCACAGCCAGGCTTTTTACCAACTTTGCTTTTCCTCAAAAAGAGGAAGGCCACAAAATAATACCAGAGACAGAAATGCTTCCACCTACCTTTGTGCATCTTTGTTTGACCAGATACATTAAAACTACCACAGTTGCACTGTATATATGAAGATATCAAAATTTGGATACCTGGCTCCATGACAAAGAATGGCTAGAGCTTCAAATTAACTCAAGTAACCACATCTCAATTAGTGATCCCTACATTAGAGCAGCCAGGCAGGAAGGGAGGGAGAGGACTGAAAGAGCATAACACATTAACCTCTCCTGGGAGGTGGGATGGGTTGCAGAGACTCAACAAGAGCTGGTATGACTTCTCCACTCGAGACCACAGAAAAACCACACCCTGTGCATAAGGGCAGGAAGGCACAGCTGCTGGCAACACCACTTGCAAATGTGATAAATAGCCCATTGCAAACCACGCCCCCACCTTCAATCACTCAAGCAGAGCATATGCAGAGGACACAAGACCAAGGTAAAACATTTCCTCATGGTTGCTTAAATGATGGCCCCACCATCGTGAAACAAATGTGTTGATTGGCAAGAAGGAAGCTGAAGATCAGCTGGCAGTGAGGGTAAAAACCATGTAAATCAACATTGAAAATCATTGCTCATGCACACTTTACACATTTTATAGACTAGAGTTTATTTCTATCTTGCACTTGCTGTAAGGGAGCCTTCTTTGCTCCTATGTATCATCACCCAAAATCAGTAAACATTTCCTTAAGAACTTTCTGGAAGTTTATTAATGAAGCTTGTGTTATTGTCCTGTCACAGTTCTCAATCTCATCTTACCTTCAAGAGAAAAGAAATTGGCCCTCACCCCCAAACTATACTTCAAATGTAAGTGCTACCGTAAGCATTACGGACCAATAAGTATCCATATGCATTTTCTGAAGTCATGTCCATTTACCATTATTTATTCACTATCATACTCATGACTTTATAAAACAAAATTTTAAAGAAACATGCCAAAAATATAGGCAAAAATCAAGGACACCTTACAGGTAAGCACAAAAATTATGATGCTGGCACTTATGTAGTACTCCTATATCCCCTTCAGAAGCTTTGCTATGCATGCACATGCAATCTACAAGGACCCCAATTTCCATTTTTCCAGAAAACATACCAGTAAATCCATCTTTAGATTACCAGAGTACTGGAAAACATAACGTTCAAGAAATATGGTATTTTTGGCCAAAGTACTCATTCACCACAACCTGTATTTCCTCTCATATTTACCACTTAACAATACCATCAGCTTGAATTATTGATTGTTCAACAACAGCATAAATCACTATCTTCTAAGATGCTCAGCAGCAAATACCAGCCATACAGTACTTTACACACAACCGTATTGCACACAGTTATGCATACTTACTACCACCCATACAACTACTAATACAATAGCAACTAATATTTATTAAGCAAGCCTCCTGTGACCTTGGCTAACTGAAACACACTAACAATGCTGATGAAGACCATAAAAATGGTAAGAAAACCCAAGGGCTATGCAGCTTCATATTATTTTAACTGCCTCCCACCCATATTTTGTTCTCTATAAAAATTGATTTGATAAATTATGAGGACTATGGTCAGGTCAGTAATGTCAGGGTTCAATACCTGTTAATGTTCAAAAAAATAAGTTGATGCCAATTGTTTTGTTAACTTTAAATAAACTGCTTTGTCCAGAATTGTTAAGCAAAGTTGAGAGTTACCTGAACACGCCAGTAGAAATTGCTAAAAATCTGTCATTAATACTGTGAGCTAGAGTTGAAGTGCTAGTAATATATACCACAAAACACTGATAAAAACAGCAAAAATGAGCACAAGACTTAGACATCACAAGATGGTGGTTCAAATCTCTTAATTCATGAAAAGAATGTTAATATATTTCAATGTTATTTTTTAACTAACTAAAGTTGAATTAGTTAACACTGCAGCCAGCAGAAGACTTGTTTTATGAATATTCATAAGCAACTACATTGACAAGTAGTCTGCTTGAAGTAATGGACTTGGTACATGTTGGTCAATCAAAATTAATTTATGCACAATCTATGGTTGACTTACATGGCACTCATAAATCCAGCCCTAATGGAGCTGCTACACATCCACAAGTCAAACAGCACAAGGGTGACCCGATCTGGAGATATCAGTGACTCAAAAACATGCTGCAGAGAACCACGTCTCAGAGATTGTCCCTTCTTAGGAACAGGCTTCATATTCACATTAAGCAGAGCCCTTCCCCTGGCCCCTCTTCAAACACAACTTGGATCAATAGAGGAGAATCGCAAGCTCACACCTGGGGTAGTGACAGTGTCCCATATGGACAGGGACAGTCTGCAAGATACTCAAGGCATAGGCACAAATCCATGCCATCCTTTTGCCCCTAGGGGCTATATAGTTAGTCAAGTCAGATTATACTGTCGAGGTTTGTAAGGGCTCCTAAACTATTAGTCTAGTAATCTCTTATAGACATATGTAATGGACTGGCACATATCAAATCATATTAGCAATACCCAAACCTGCATAAAAATGGTGTGGGGGGAGATAATGTTCTACTCTTAAGGGTTTGGTAGAGAGCATTTGGTTTATTTGTGTTTTGTTCACAGGTACTGACTGAAATCCAGAAGAGAGCCCTGCATTCCCCTGAAATTTTAAGCCATTGTGATTTAAGCATGAACATCACAGAAATGCGCAGAAACTGTATGTTGACCCTATCTAGAAGGAAAAAAGGGGGGGTGTATATCTCTCTCACACACAGGTAGCAAGGGATGAAGACGGTTAATCCATGAAACTGAGTAGCCTTTTGACTTTGCCAGCAGACGTATGGGGGGAGGGGTAATAAGGATAGGTCATGAACCCTCTCAGCAGCAGAAGCAGTCACAACTCCTCTACCCATAAAGCTCTTAAGATCAATACTGGCCCCAGCACACTTAAAAGTAATTCAGGGAAGGAAAAAAGCGCAGGTGGACTGGTAATGGATAAGTGCACTGGAACTGCTGAGGGAGAGGAAATCATTGCCCATAGGTCAGTTACAACACTTAACCACACAAACATTCTGAGACAGGACCTTCTGTCTCCAAGATATGAAGCACTGCCTCTCACAATGTGGAAAATATGGAACAGACTGACTTACAGCGCTCAGTGAATCAAGGACACTTAAAATATTAGTACTATTAAGAATGATAGAATAAGAGAACGTGAATAAACATTTTCTGAAGTAAAGAAGTCCATAAATAATGACAATTAAAATTATAAAGTGCAATTCACCAAAGATCACTAGTTTCAGGAGGGACTAATTGGCACAGAGCTAAAATTTGGGTAAAAAAAGGAAAGCTGAAAGAGGGGTATGCACTGACTATCAAGTTTTAACGCTCACAGCATGGTTAAAACTGTTACTTGCAAAATTACATTAGTTAACTAATACGACTTTTAATTATGTGCCGTGGATAACGATTAAAATGTTTTTATACTTGAAAGTGAACTACACGAATTTTGAATGCTCATAATAAAGTACATCTCTCGTGGACTACAGCTAAGAAATGTGTAGGGGAACTGATCAAACCGCAGTAAGACATCATCTTAATTCAAGAACTAAAGTACAAAAAATGTAATTTAAGGTACACAGGGTCCGTCTGGTTACAGCCTCTTAAACATTTAGAAGATTGTGTACTACTACCCTTACGGAAAAGGCGATGAACTTGTTTGCGTAACCACAGAAAAAAAAAGATCACAGTGGTTATGATGACTGTGTACCGGGAGGGCATCAGCCCCCAGTCTCTAAAGAAATGTAAGGCTGCAGTCAATAAATAATACCATACCTATAATTTACGATTCAAAGCACTTCTGTGAAAACCGAGAGGCTTATTACAAATAGCACAAATCCACCAGGTTTCCAAACCTCAGTTTACTGTTGCCTTTAAATCCCTAACAACAACTACCACTGTACACTTAGTATCATTGTATCAACGTCCGACACTTGAATTTAGGGACCTTTAGATAACTGTCACCACCCCCAAACAACACGTACCAAGCGCATACTCTGTTGCTATCATCTATTTCTATGTTTAAAATGTAGGCTTCCGACTTACGTCACGTAAGAGCGCGTTAGAGTTTGGCGCTTGGTGGCGGTAGAACTTATTTGGTACTTCCTGAACTAGGGTTGCCACCTTTTCAAATGGCCAAAGTGTACCTCATTACGGGAACGTACCTCATTTGGGGTCTTAAAAAGTTCATGTTCCTCGAAGTTTCACATTGAAAGAGTCTTTCACAAATTCAGTTAGGAATTTTTTTAAGTGAAATCCACGGTAAATATTAATTAATCGTATTAATTCATTAAAGGATGATCTTTATGAGTAAAACCATCATATTTTAACCACCCTATGCCCTTCCTAGTTGAAGTTGTTAGTAAGCCATTAGTATGTGTTCCACATTTTTCCCATTTGTTCCACATTATGAAGGTGAGTGTTCCTCATTTTAGAGTGGAAGGTTGAGAGCTATGGTCCAAAGTGGGACATTTTCGGTACAAACATCATATTTTACAGGCTGACACATACCCACTGTCAGTACAAAGGATAGAACTTAACTTTTTTGCCTAAATAAAAGCTTATTCTTGTAGCATTTTTGTTGCTTATTCTGTTTCTTATAACATTTAGGTGTTTTAGATACAGAATAACTGTTTTATGCAACTATTGCATAAAATATAGGAAATAATTTTGTCCTACAATCTCAGGACATTTGCCATTTTTAAATTTTTTTGTCAGGACACAACTGACCAAAGAGGGACTGTTCCTCGCAAAGTGGGACAGGTGGTAGCCCTATCCAGAACCCGAAGCCAAAACTAGTCAGAGACTTCTTCTTTCTGCTCGTTAGGGGTCGCCACAGCGGATCGTCTGTCCGCTCATGATTGGCAGTGGAGTTTTCGGTGTTGAGTTGCCAGCCCGGCGCCCAACCTTCCATAGAAGGCACACACTCACACCTAGGGCCAATTTTAGAGTGTCCAATCCACCTACAGCATGTCTTTGGGAGGAAACCCACGCGACTACAGGGAGGACATGCAGACTCTGCACAGAAGGCACCCCAGCCGAGGATCGAACCGGAGAACCTCTTGCAGTGAGGCGGCAACGCTAACTGCTATATCTCTCAAATGTCCCTGATTTTCAAGGATGTCCCCGAGTTTGACTCGGATTTTAGCTCCGCCCTTGTTGGTCCCCCCTGAAGCTGGTGACTTTTGGAGAAAAATTGAATTAGACTTAAGAAATAATAATACGTAGAATAATAGTTACATTAAAAAATGTATGTTACTTCATAATCTAGCATGCTTTCAGTGTTTCACATTAATGGTACTAATATTTTAAATGTGTCCCTTATGATTTTTGGATTTGTCTCTGATTTTGCTGACATCTGTCCCTGACTGGTAATTGAGAGCTATGTCAGAGACGTACATCATTTCACTAATTAGCTCCAAATTTTGCATACTGGCACTTTTTTATTTATAACGCTGACTAATAAGATTTGCATTTTTTGAGAAATACGTTTCTTTAGGCATAGGTTCCTGCTTTTTAGTTATTTTATTTGTTAACCGGGATAGTGCAGTGATCGCAATGGATATGTTACAGGCACAGATAATCTCAGTTCTGGCACAAAATCAGAAATTTATGAAGAGATGGTGCCAAAGTAAAATCAGGAACAGTTGGACATACCTCTCAAGTGTACCTTATTTTGCGGAACATTCCTCATGTTGGGTCTTAAAAAGTTAATGTTTCTCAAATTTCCACATTAAAAGGGTCTGTCAAACATTGTGTTAGCAATATTTTAACTGATATCAATGATAAACAGAACTGAGTCATATTATGTGATTTGAAAGACCTATTCTGTAAATAAAAAAAAAATCACATTTTAACCATTCTATGAACTTAGTTGAAGCCGTTAGCAAGCCATTAGTAAGTGCTCCGCCCATTTGTTCCACATTATGAAAGGCAGTGTTCCTCATTTTGGAGATGGAAGGCTGAGAGATATGGGTATAAATTTTGCAGTAGCAGTCCTGATATTTTTTCCCATTTATCTTTTGCTTGTCTCTCGTCGTTAAATCAACCATTTCTGCCAAAATAACGATAGTCGGTATTTAATAGATAACATTGCATATTTAAACGTCTGTGCAATGGAACTGTTTCAGGCACAGATCATCTCTGTTCTGTCCCAAAAATCAGATATTTACAAATAAAGGGAACCAAAATTAAAATCAGGGACAGCTGAAAGGTATAACTTAACCAACTGTCACTACTTCTTAGTAGCATCCCTGAGCTTCCCCTTTAACTTTTGCTTGTCTCAAATATTTTCTGCCAAAATAATGACGATTCAGTCACTATTTAATAGGTCACCTTACAGACTTAAACTTGTAATGTTCAGAAAACAAACATTAACAGTTCATAATTGTTAGCCTTGCTACCTTCCAACGTTTGGTTCTTAGCCGTTGTCACACCCCTCAAGATGCAGACACTGAAATTGAATGCAAAAAAGCTCTTAAGAAGTAGGTACTGCCAGCAAAAAAAAAAAATCAGATTACTGAGTTAGCACAAAAGTTGCAGAACGAGCAGTGTATGACACCTCCCACATCTTGTATTGTCCATCGCCATCAGTCCAGTGGACCTTTTGTAGCCTGGCCACACAATCCCACATTAAAATTACCAAGACATGGAATATTACCATGGCCCACAAAACAAAGTACTTGTACTTAGTTTCAACTCCTTTTCATAGGGACATGAGGAACCTGACCAGGGGTGTACTTTCGATTGCCCATTCAGTCATCAAGGTTACACTTAAAAAGGGTCAGAGAGCTAATATCCTTTACATCCAAGGGGAGTATATTCCATAAAAGAGGCATTCTTTATGACAAATATCTATCACACCAGCAGGTCGTATTTATGTTACAGTGGGAGTTTAGTTTGCTTTTGCATATGTGTATGAGGTTGCATACGACTAGATCATTTGAAGCTCCACAGGCAAGGCAGAGGTTCCCCGTCAACTAGAAATTAAAAAGAGTGAGAGCTCTTTAAGGTGATCATAATAGTTTTTGGAGGACATTTCCTCAATTGTTTTAGTAAGAAAATGCTGCAGTCTGTCAAGCTGGGTCATGTGCCTAGATAAGTACATAAGAAGAGGGAATTATACTCAGTTATTAACCTCATAAGGAAGGAGTAAAGGGGAAAGATAACTTCCTTGGATCTAGAAGATATACCCTTGGTGATTAGTGTGGCTATATAAAAGGCTTTCCTAAAAACAGTTTTCTCAAGTCCCCATGACACATATTGCTTGGGGGTAATGCTCATGTGGGAGTGAATGACATGTGATGCACCTCCTTGGATCATATGAAGAGGGACAAGGAGGTGTATCACAAGTCCTTCACTCCCACTTGAGACCCTAGTGACATTGCGGATTCTTGGACCTAAGAGACAGCTAACAGTCACTCTGCCTTTGCTCAGCCTAATATGTAGATCATCAGTGTGTCTAACTGTGGCGTCCATATAAACAGGAACTTACCAGGTGAGCTATCTTGGCCTTGCTCAGGGCTTCCACATGCTAGTTGTATGACATTTTGTGGCTTGGTTTAATGTAGTGTCAAACTGAAATGTATGTTGGTTAATAGCTGTTGAAGCTAGACAGAGTGCAAGAGGTAAGTTAGGCTGATGCCTAAAGAGGATTTCTAGGAGACTTGAGTAGAGATTTTCTTAAGCATCAGCATAAGATGTTATGGCGTTTGCAGTATGTGAATGTTGCATTGGTGTGGATGAAAATAAGACAGTGTTTATCTCATTGCATATAACTGGCTGAGAGTGGTGTATTTATACCTTACACATGTAGAGTCCATTGGGTTAAGTAGAAGTTCATTTTCAGTGAGCATGAGGTTATTCTTACACTGCCTTAGGATTCCATGAACTATAAGGCTGGCAAAAGAAGGTTAGTCTGTTGGCTCTCCGTGATTACTAATGCTGATGAATGATAAAGGTATGTGATGAGCTAAAGAGGGACTGAGAAAATAATACAAGTAGAAAGTTTCTTGGTCTAGTGGTAAGTTCAGCACAAATCTGCACATTTCAGCGCTGCTGGTACCTGGACTCCACAGAACAGCATAGCTAGATGAGGCTCACACAATTCAATACAAGACATTTAGACAGGGAAGAAGTATGTAAGTAGCTCACATGAGTTAGAAAAAGGTGTCCTTTCAGAAGTATAGGGAAAAAAAAGAATTTTCTTTTGTACACCACCTGCTATAGGATACTACTACCACTTCACTCAACACAGCAATAAGTATTAAACAAGAAAACAAAAGAACCGACTGAAAAATGGTTGAAATCTGAAGCCCAATCACTCAAAGCTATCCAGAGCATCTCACAATTAGTCCATCTTTCACATACATCAATCATCACTTAATCCAAGATGGTCTCAACACACTCGGTATTCTGGGCGTATGGAATTGGAGGAGAAAGTATTTAAATAACTTATACAACTGATACTTTTGTGCTTAGTGAACACAGTGGTAAAGGAGGAAAGGAAGGGAATCTGATGGTCAAATTAACATTAAGAGTAGACAATAGATACAGTAGCTTTAAAGTCACAACAAACGCCAGGGTGGGTGGGGAAAATCAGTCCTAGTTGATTAAATAAAATAATGTACTCCAACAAAATGCTTCAAAACAGTTCTAGTAACAGAAATATTAGTGCAAAATAAATTAAATATAATGTTTACTTTCCTGATGCAGAAATACTCAGAAAGACATTTTCACTTTCAGGTTTAAAAATGTATCCACAGCAGCACTATGAATGCTGGTTTAGAGCTAGCCATAAAGGAAGAAGGGAAACAATAGGATGAGACTTCCAAAATGGCTGCACACTGACTGACAGCATAACGTAGTGCTCCCAATGTGAAAACAGAAAATGAGAAAAAGAAGTGCCATAAAAAATATTTTGGGGGTAAAATTCAGTTACTGGCTAATAAATACACTGCCTGATGCCAGCCCAGAAGACATTTGGAAAACCTGAAAGAAAATCAACCAGAAAAGGTGAAGAGAAAAAACATATGGTAAATTAGGTATCCCTGAAAATTATGATATCAATAGCACACCCCTAAAAGTAAACCCAGTGGTGAGGGACCTAGGAATACAGAATTAATAGTAACCTAAACTTTGACTGTCAGGTAGCTACAGTAGTGAGGAAATCCTTCTGTGTGGCTCAACTTATAAGTAAAGGCATGGCATCAAGATAAAAGGAATTCATAGTGCCATTGTACTCAGGCCTCATCATGCCCATAATCAAATACAATGCTCCCTTCTGCATGTACCTCACCAGGAACTTACACCAATTGGAGCAGCCCAAGAAGTTTCTCACTACAAAGCGTAAGACACATGTCTTATGCAGACCAACTAAATGCCCTATCCATTTATTCCGTCTCATATCATTTATTGAAAGGTCGCTTATACCTGACCTACAAAACATTCTCTGATCCAGCTCTGATGAAAATGTTATATAGTCGGCAGAAAAATTTTGCAATATTTACACATTCCATGGGCCGGAACCTTATTTGTGACTCTAACAGAACTTGCTGGTGGTACAGATTCATATCCCAAAGACTACCTCTTTTATGGAATAAACTTCCCATCTTCATAAAACAAAGCCCGTCCCTCACTCTCTTAAAAAAATAATTTGGTTAAATGGATGGGGAACAGTAAATTCACTCCTGGGGTACTGCCCATGTCCGTTATGGAGAGAGACAGTTTATAAAAATGACTCTGTGCTCCAGCACCAAAAGACGCACTACACTGATACTACCCCATTGCATATCTGGGGAATTAAGATATAATAATATCATATTCTGGGTATTATTGACTAGGCTTGTAAAGGCTCTTGTGCCATTAGTCTAGTAATCACCCGTGAACCTGTGATCTGTCTTGGAAGGATTCAGTAGCTGTTCAGCAAAAAGCAGTTCAAGCATCTGCTTTGGTACAACAGATGGCTTCCAGTAATTTAGAGGGAAAAAAATCAAATTTACTTGGAGGTGATTAAAATAAATGAAACACTGAATGAATATAGCAATTCAAACAACAATTAAAATAAAACAGAAGAAGCTTTAATGAGCCGTTCTGATGAACTGATAAAACTGCAAAAATCAGAGAATGACATGAAGAAAAAGCTGGGTGAATATGGGGTTTCTGAAGAAGAAATGTTTAAAAAAATAGTAGAGCTAGAAGACAGAGCACACAGAGAAAACCTGAGATTTTCTGCTATACCAGAGAAACTGGAGGGAACAGACTGTATTAATTTTATGAGACCACAAATAAGCAACTGGAATGGAGTTCCACAGCAGAATTTGTTAATTGAAAGAGTCGTTGATTGTATACTCCAAACATGGCTATAAGAAAGCATATAAGACCTGTATTAGTGAAGATTCAATCATTCCAACAGAATGAGTTAATCCTGACAAAATTCTGGCAGAAGGGCAAAGTATTAAGAATTACAGACAGCAGACTGTAGAAAATAATTATTTACTGTACACCAGGCAGAACAGATGAAAATTAATCCCAGTAATCAGGGAATGTCGAAAGGCAGGTGTGAGATTCAAGCTGCTCATTACAGCTGTCTCAAAGAGTGTTTTCCTGGAGAATCAAAGTAATTTTTTGATGCAAAACAGGCTAAAAAGGAAATTAAAATGTTTAACCAACAAAAAGTGAGTCAGCAAGCAGAAGGGGACTCTTGTGTCTCATTCTTCTGACAGTAAGGTTCATAGAGGCACTTTTTCAGTGTAATCTTTTTTCAACATTCCAAAGGAAAATGCTTGAGAGGCCAAAAAAGCACAGGAGTTGACTAGAGGAATCAGCAGTACCTTGGATGTGAACCACAGTCTGGTCTTGGGAGATGGAGATGAACAGGAAGAAAACCAGCAACTCTGAAATTAGAGAATAAATAGAAGACCATAAAGCATCTTATCACATTTGTCAAATATGGTTTTGCAAGAAAAAGTGGCTGAAAACACTGGCCTTTTGTTGACTTTGTTAAACTTGTCCATGGGCTGTAAAGCATAGACCACAGTTTATATCATTAATGTTTAGAATTATACTAAAAGGGGGAACTGTAAGTAAAACGATTTTTGTTGTTATTACTATTTGTATAAAATATTTTATGATATAAACTGCTAGTTACAAACAGTAAAACAATTCTGTATAGTGTGCAGTTAGGGATATTTTAAATGTGGGGAAAGCTTTTCAGTGACTGCTGTATGTGTTAAAAATATTGAAGAAAATAAGCACTTTTTAGTTGTAAAAATATAGGTTTTACAGTATAACGAGATAAAAAAAGCTGGACAAAAGCAGGTTTAATGTTCAGGCTCTTGGGATGGGGGTCAGTTGTAAAAGTGCACTGATTATAAGTAAAATTAGGATATTTTCTCTTTTATTTTATAAGGGTGAATGTCTAGACTACTATTTGGCATAAAATGTAAACAGGTGTTTTTGTAAGCATGTAGGCTTTAAAATGAAGACAAAATTATGAAAGCCATGAAAATGCCAAGCCTCTTACAACTGCAAAGATATTATCTTATTTGTTTTCCAATGGCAAACGTTCATTGGAGTTGCAATATCTGCAGCTTAGGGCACGACTGCATTATTTTCTGAGTGAAATTTACAAAGACTCATTGCTGATTACATTTCCGTGGTGACAAATCTGCAAGTGAAAGCAGTTCATCTTGAGATTTCTGACTATTCTTTGCAGAGGGAAATGCAGAATTTAAAGGTACAATGGCAAGCAGTTTAGTGAAAAAATTAAAATTTGAAACTGTGGGAAGTGAATAAGAGGTATCAATCTCTCTAGCAGCCTTAATAACTTAATGCAGTTGATAGAACACTTTACAATTTAGTTGTATTTAAAGATAGTCACTGCACTGTTAGGACTAAAAGTTAATGTTTTCTGAAATCATACAAGCAGTTTTTCATATCGGGGGGAATAGATAAGAAAAGAACATTCAGCTCTCAAGTGGGAGCACAGGCTGTAGCATGAGCTTTAGAATGAGTAACCTTAATTTTTAGCATGAATAACCTAATTTTAAGTTAGATAATGCATGCAGGTGCACCCATCAATTTGGGGCAACTGTTCCCTTCTGGAGGATTAAACTTCATGTTTTGAAGATGTACATAGGATTGTGTGATTGTTCCAAGTTAATTGGGATGCGGATGTTTTATATGTATGCATTATTTATTTATTATTTTTTGAGGGTTTTCATTAAAACAAAAAGTCTTGAAAAATGTGACATAGGTTCAAATAGGGATGAGAAGAAATGACTGTGCAAAAGATCAGCTTGCCAAATGTTAGTATATGCATGTAACATAAAAGCTGTAAATACACATTAAAAAACTGTCTTGCATAATAGGTGGGAACAATAGTGCTTTATTATGATGGCTATGCTATCCATATTATCCTGGAATGCAAATGGCCTTACATGTATAGATAATAAGGAAAGAGTATTGAATTATTTTAAGAAATGCAGAGTGGAAACAGCAATGCAGCAGAAGACACATTTGGAAAGAAAAGAGCATGTGAATTTAACAAATAGAGGATCTAAAAATGGATATTCAGAAGAATATCAGAACACAAGGAAAGGGGAGTAATTATACTAATTGCTGGAGAGGCTACAACTGTGAGAGATGAGGGAGAAAAGACAAAAATTGTAGATTTGTGGTAGTAAGGGGCTATTGGTAATGGAGGAGGATTACAATGGCATGCATTTATACTCCACAGAAAACTGCTATTATGGAGCTTAAGAAAATTTTGTGAGAAATAATTAGCTTTCAGAAAGGAATATTACTTATACGTGGGGACTGGAATTTGATTTTCATTATTGAAGATACATTGGGGGCACTTAGAAGGGACAATATAACAAAAGAGGGTACATTTATTTATTTATTTTTTTTTTATTTGGTTTTAAAACAACAAATAAATCAATTATAAAGCACACAAATAACTGTTTTCATAGGTCTGCAGTTGATCAATACATCAAAGTTATACATCAACAACAATTAATATTTTTCAAGCAAGTCTTTAAGTTTAAGCCAAGATTTATATGAATGTGTAATATTACAAGTTCTCATCTTTATAGTATGCAATTTACTACTGCAAACAAGTTTTGCCATACTAATAAATTCAGTACTAGAGGGCCACAAAATGCAGAACGAAGGTAACTAGTGTGAATAACAGCTACAAAACCACCAATCCACAAAATAAAAATTCACACTATGAGGAACCAGTGATGCCTCTGTAAAATTTAAGTAACACAGCAAATTTTATTGAATAAAATTTGCTGAGTTATTTAAATTTTACAGGGGCATCACGGGTTCTTCATAGTGTGATTTTTTTTTCTTTTCAACACTAGAGGGGGTAACTTTACTTTTCCAATTTTTAGTAATTTCTTTTCTGGCTATAGCAAGAATGGACCAAAAAAGAGGCACTTGGGTGTTTGGAATTATCTCAGGAATTAGAGTGTTAAATAAAACTAAAGCTTTAGAAATGCTACATCTATCTGACCATAGAAATAAAGTTATTGACTTCTTTCCAAAAAGGGGACATAACATCACATTCATATACCATATGCATCAAATCAGCTATTATTTCAGAATTACATCTCTAGCATTTAATTCTATTTGATTTATATATAATTGTAATTTTGTTGGGAGTGACAAAAGCTCTGTGTAAAAAAATTCCAAGTGAAATGTTTCCAATATAATGAAGATTAACTTTTATGGGTACTTTCTTATTATAGTGCCCCCAGCGATATACTTATGTAAAGAGTCCTTATCTGAAATGAAGCTCCGATGAATATGCCAGCTGCCATGCTTGTCTCATAAACGTGCATAATTACCACATGCATCTCTACTCTTATTTCATAGCTGTCGTTATATATTTCAGTAATCCATCTCAAACAAAAGACTCAGAAAAGGATATTCACCCTGTGTCTTGCTGCTCACTTCACATCTTAAGTCACTTAACTTCCATTGTCTGCCTGGTGCTAGAAAGTCAGCAAAAGGACAACAGCCACCAAGTATAACTATTTCTGCAAAGCACTCCCAGTTTTTAAAAGTAACAGTGACCTCTTTCTTCCCTCCATTTCACTGTTCTTGTGTTCAATTCAGTGACAATTTTGAAGTATCATGATAACAATAGATGGGTTGGTTCTGCCTTAGCGTACTGAATATTAGAAGTGGGTTAGTCTTTAGAAGAAATAGATACAACATTGTATTTTTGCTGCCAGCTAACTGCTGTTTTATTTGAACTTGCAGTCCTCTGGACCTTCTTAAAAACTTGTTTACTACAAGTATGAACCAGACATCTTGTCAGAATAGTTTTCATTTTGTCTTTATGTTGGGTGTTTAGGTAAAACTACATTATGGTGTTACGTTTTGCCAGGGCTGCTATAATAAGGAAGTACCATTTCATCGGTAGATTGTAATATTAATTTCTTGTATTCTTCAGAAAAGTCTTCATTATTCATTCATTATTAATTTTTGAGGAGTAGTTCCAATAGGAATTGTCTAAATATGCAAAATCTAACTTAAGAATTTTACAAATTTATGACAAATATGATTTATTTTTCATTGCATTATTATTGATATTTATTAAGAATTCCAATAATTTGGGGAACAATTTCTTATCTAGGTTATATATCTTATTTACCTCTGTGTTCACAAAGTCTCTAAATATTGGTAAAATTAACCAATTCTCGTAAATCTTCATTATATTTGGACCTTAACTTTTCAACAGTATATATATATATATATATATATATATATATATATATATGTAAAATCAGTACCATTTAAGAATTGATACCAATAAATTAATTACTTTATTGTTTCAATACTAGCATTTTGTTGAAGTTATGAGTTTCTAAGCAGTCATTTGTATACATAATTGGAAACATAAAATATATTAAGTCTTTAATACAATGGTTGGAATATGTGAACTTTTGGAAAGAGGAAATTATGTTATTTACATAGGGAATTTGAGAAGAGGGCATAAAACCATTTACATATAAATCTTTAATAAACAGATAAAACTATTAGGTACTATTTATTTATGATTGGTTGTGATATCTTTATTATTTACTAATAATATTTCTTGATGTATTTGTTTCCTGTTTGAATCATAAGATTAATGTATCCACAATGCTATAACTTTTACAATTGTTGAAGTAGCATTCAACTGAATATCAAGGAATTCGATTCCACCATTATCCCAACCCTTTCTGTGCCAATCAAAGGAAACTCTTGCTTTATTAGGATGCCAAAACAGTGAGTAGAATATTATTTATCTTCATTGTTGATTTTTTTGTTGGAAATAGTACTAAATATTTTAAGACAAAAATATTTTAGGGAGAATTACCATCTTAAAAACATCAATTATTCTTCCATGGTAAAGAAGAATTTGTTCCAATTTGTGACTAAACTTAAAATGTCATCAACAACCTGTTGAAAGTTTGTTTGTATCATTTATTTACTGTTAGACATAATGGTTATAACAAGGTATTTCATTTGATTGTGATTGCAATTGAAGTCAGAATTTTTTGTATTGCTTTTTTTAATTGTTTATAAATTAATAATGTATTCCTTTTATTATGCTTAAATCTTAAGTTTTAGATTTCTTCAAATTGACTCAGAGAACTAATTATATCGTTTTAATATATTTTCTATATTGCCTATTGTTAGTAAAATATCATCAGCAAATAGTTGAATCTTTAGCTCAAGATCTTCTTTTATTTTGATACCATTAATGTTCTTATTGGATCTAACACCATTAGCAAATGGCTGTACAGCTAATGCAAAAAAAAATGTGATAATGGACTGCCTTGTTTTGTGGCTTTTTGTAATTCAAATGAATTAAAAAGAAAATAACTTATTTTAACATAAGTAAAAGAGTTATTGTATAACTTAGAAATTAATGCAATTAGCTCAGGTGAGAAATTATACACTTTAAGTGTTTTAAACAATTATGACCAATTAACTGAGTCAAAAGCCTTACTTAGAACTCAAGACTAATGATAGAAAGTTATTTTTTTTATTTTTACTTGCATAGTCTATTAATGTATGTATTCTTATTATATTATCATGTACTTGTCTATTTAAATAAAACACAGTTTGATCATTCTTCGTTTAGGTATAAGTAGATTAATTCTGTTAACTAAAATGGACATGAACATCTTATAGTCCACATTTAAAATTGAAATGGGCATGTACGATAAACACTTTGTAGGATCCTTATCTTGTTTTAAAATAGGTGATATAAGGGAATACTTCTATGATGGGGGAAGGACTTCAGCAGTTGTTTTTATTTCTCTATAGGCCTTATCTAATAGTTTAACTACATTATCCAGCAGTTTTGTTATATAGTTCTGGTATAAGACCATCTAAGCCTGCTGCCTTATTATTTTTTTAACTTTTTTATTTGAGATTTTATTTCTGTTAAAATGAATGGTCTGTCACTTTTTTATTATTTGTACACTTGTTAATTTCTTATTTATATTTTCCTTAGAACAATTTCAACTATATCATCATTATCTAAGTTATTTGTAATATTATTTAGATTTTCATAAAATATTTTAAAGCCCTCAAGGATGCTTTTAATATCTGTTCTACTTTCTTTTTTATTATTCATGTGCATTATAATTTCTTTGATATGATTTAGTTTATGCATGTTCTTAGGTCTAAGATCAACTTTATGCATGCTTAAAGGGTTTACTGAATATGCCTGAAGTTTAATTTTTTTTCAGGTTTATTGAAACTGTATTATTTAGAATTTCAGCATATTTTGTATTTAAGGTTAAGATCAAACTGACTGATAATGTCATTTGGTTTTAGATTTAACTTTAGTGTGTCTATTTTGGCCTGTGCAAACAAAAAGCAGCACAAAAGCAGAGTGAAATACTAAAACACAAAACACTGTCTTTGGAACACCTGTAGCAGAAATAAGTAGTCCGTAGGTGTAATCCCAAATTCTTTATTAAATAACAGCAAGTAAAACACAACAGTTTATCACTTTCATTCAAACATCTTGAACTTCATTGGAACTGTAGTGTATTCAATTATTTATCCCATTCTCTTGTTTTACTAAAGTACCAGCTTGTAACTCTTCCATTTAAGAAAGCCTTTACTAAATTCCATATGCAATTTCAGCTACTTCACCATTCATGTTTATTTCTAGGAAATTTTTGATCTCTTTAACATATCAATCCTTGACTCCTTTTATTTTAATAATGTATACTGGTAATCTCCTGTGATGTATTAGAGTGTCAGTTTTTAAAAATAATATTAAAGATTATAGCATTATGGTCCAATAATGGACATGAAACTATTGAAACTTCTCTGATATGTGATAGATTGAGACAAAACTTTTATTGATATTTGTTTGTGTTCCATATCTACATGAATAATGGGTAAATTGAAGTGAGTTTCTTTTTATTAGCTCATATATATCCTTTAAATTCATTATATTTACAAAATTCATTAAGTGTTTGGCTGAAGATCTGATTCTCAGCTTTCTATTCATAGTGGAATATTTGTCTGATAAAATACAATTAAAATCACTAGCCATTATGGCTTCACCTTTCATCTAATAGGCTATAGTGTCAAAGTAATTTTTTTTTGCATCTTTAGCTCCAATAAGAGTTCACCAATATATATAGCTTTCTGTTCCACTCAATTCTAACAATGCTTAACATACCATTTTTATCAACATGGGTATCTTTAGGTATTACTGGTGAGTTCTTCCATAAAATGAGTGTGCCTCTTCTTTTAGCTCAAAAGTCAGAACCTGATAAAACTAAATAATTTTTAATGAAAGTTTATTTACATCTTTATTAAGTAAACATGTTTCCTGTAGAAATACTGTTTGAGCTTTATGTAATTGCAAGTATTTGAACAGACTCGCCCTCTTTACTGGATTATTCAATCCATTAATATTAAGAGATATGAATTTAAAATCAGACATTTCTGTAAGAGAGATAAAAAACACAAGTATAATGAAATAATGTTTATGTACAGAACTTATTATACAGTTTATACATAACAATATGAAATCTTCAGCTATGGACAAAACCTTTGAAACAAATAAAAAAATACTTATATATAACCCTAAAACATTCTACCATGGAATACTGTATTCCTAGTTTGTTGAAAAAGACAAACAAACTACCTGTCAAACTCTCCATTTGACTAACAAAGTTTAACTCATGCTTCTGATTCAAATTAATACGGCTCATGTACTTTTAGTATGTGTCATCTTAAAAAAGCCCGTTAGTGAATTATTATGAATAAGAAAAGGTAAACGTGTTCAGAATCTTTATTATAAGTTGACCAAACTGAATAACTCTACTATCTCCTTTCCTTGTACCTCACGTTATCTCCCTGGTCTACTACAGGGAGGAAGTCAGTTGTTGTTTTCATGTTTATTAATTTATAGGTCAGATGATTTTATATTCTTCTATTTTTGTACTATATGTAAAGTTATTTATAGGATCATACATTCATAAATTAATACCAGACTAACTCTCCTTGTGGTTCATTCCAAGTCCAGCCAATTAATCCTTGTGAGAATCAGTCCCTGCAGCTTGTGCATATACGGTGAACACCTTAACTAATGTGCCAACCTCTCACCCTTGTAGACCTATTTATATTCTTTAACTATATACATATTTACTTATTCTGAGTTTGTTTTAATTCTGTTTGTATACTATGTCTTGTACAATTACTATATTCCTAGGTTTTATATTTTAGCTATAATCCTAGTGTAGAGTGTCATATAATAGAATATTTTTATTTACCCCTATATATTTCATACTCTTTAATCTAGTACTACTGTTAGAATAAGTCCTGTTCTTTCCTTAAATGTTAAGTCTAATAGTATCTGAAAAAAAGAGTATATCTTTTAAGATTCAAACTTTCCATAATAAATTGTTCTGAGATATTCAGTTTTGTTACCATAAAAAAATGTTTTTATCAGAAATGTCATTCTATAGGCTAGTATATAAACTATCCTTCTGGTATACTGCAAGCATTCAGAACTATTTAATAACCGACACTGATTTAGAATGCAATTCATTGTCTTTTCCTTAACTAACTTGTATTCAGTGAAATCATAGTATATGATTCAAAATATTATGATTACTTACTTTTAGACAGGAAGAAGTAACCTGAACATTTCTTAGAATTTTAGAACTTCTCAGCATCACAAAAGTGTTCATGATTCTAATTAAGCTGCTTCAAGCTGGTCCTCATGACAAAGGCTTGCAAATGAACAGTTTATCAAATACAATTCACACAAAAACATTTGCAAGTGAATCCAGTCCACTTCTACTTTTATACATCAATCCCTCAAACCCTTCCAAACCACTTAAAAACACATTTCAAAGCATGTTAAAACTAAAAAGCAATTGTATTTAAATAAATAACATTTAATGTTTCAGTAAGCACTATTTGTATGAGATGTTTAATATAAAGCAGACTGTCATTGTTTTAAAGGAGACATAGCATATGAACTTGAATTAAAAGAGTGACAGTTATGTGTGATCCATGTTTAACTTGTAAAACTGTGAATGTCACTCTAATTATTTGATAACATTTCAATAATAATGTTTATATATGTAATAAACTATATTTGTATACTTTATTTATACCACAGAATAACTTTCATGGGTGCTATTGCATGTCAAGTATACTATCGGCAGCAAGCATTCAAAACTATGCAATAATTAGCAGTGGTTTAGAAAGCAATGCGGTGTCTTTTGCTTATTATCTAACTTGTATTCAATGACATCTTAGTGTATGATTTAAAATATTATGATTACTTACTATTAGACAGGAAGAAGTAACCTGGACAGGGCATAGACTTTTAGATGTCCCACAGCTTCACAAACATGCTCATGATTCTAAGTTGTTTCAAGCTGGTTTTCATGATAAGGGCTTGACAATGAACAATCCATCAGTTGCAATTCACACAAAGACACTCACAAGTGAATCCAAGCCACCTTCACACCACATATCCATCCCACAAACCTCTCCAAACCACAAAAAAAAAAAATACAAATTCAAAGTATGTTAACCACTAAAAAGCTATTATATTTAAAGAAATAACATTGAATGTTTCAGTAAGCACTATTTGTATGAGATGTTTAATATAAAGCAGATTGTCGTTTTTTAAAGGAGACATAGCATATTAACTTGCATTAAAAGAATGACAGTTATGTGTGATCCAGGTTTAACTTGTAAAATTGTGAATGTATTTGCTAACATTTCAATAATAATGTTCATATATGTAAGAAACTATATTTTTGTACTTTGCTATATAACACAGTATAACTTTCCTGGGTGCTATTGCATGTCAAGTATAGCATCAGCAGCAAGCATTCAGAACTATCCAGTAACTTTACAGTGGTTTAAAATGTAATTTAGTGTCCTTTGCTTATTATCTAACTTATACTCCTTGACATCTTAGTATATGATTCAAAATAGTATGATTACTTACTATTAGGCAGGAAGAAGTAACCTAGACTGGTCATAGAATTGTAGAAGTCCCACAGCATCACAAAAGTGCTCATAACTCTAAGTTGTTTCAAGCTGGTTTTCATGATAAGGGCTTGACAATGAACAATCCATCAGTTGCAGTTCACATAAAAACTCTCACAAGTGAATCTAAGCCACCTTCACACCACACATCAACCCCTCAAACCCCTCCAAACCACACAAAAAACAACAAAAGCATTTCAAAGTATGTTAACTACTAAAAAGCTATTGTATTTAAAGAAATAACATTTTGTTTCAGTAAACACTATTTTGTATGAGATGTTTAATATAAAGCAGACTGTCATTTTTTAAAAGAGACATAGCATATGAACTTGCATTAAAGAATGACAGTTATGTGTGATCCAGGTTTAAATTGTAAAACTGTGAATGTTACTCTAATTATTTGATAACATTTCAATAATAATGTTCATATATGTAAGAAACTATATTTTTATAATTTGTTTATAGCACAGTATAACTTTTCTGGGTGCTATTGCATGTCAAGTATACTATCAGCAGCAAGCATTCAGAACAATGCAATAACTGACAGTGGTTTACAATGCAATTCAGTGTCTTTTGCATGTTATCTAACTTGTATTCCTTGATATCTTAGTATACAATTCAAAATATTATGCCACAAACCACTATTCAGTGCAAACCAAGAAATAAAAAACACAGTGGCAAGGAAGCAGTTAGAGCTGAACAAAATATCTAATGGATTAAGCGCTTTCGTCAGTCCATTCACAATGACTTCATCAGAATAGCACTTCAATGTAAAAAGCACAATATAAAGCTTCTACCTACAAATAATTGTGCATCTAATTAGCCAATTAATCTGTGAACCCCTAACTACTAACATTTAAAGTGGCAAGTGCATTTTCCTATCTAAACAATAAAGTGCAATACTAAAATGTATACAAAATTGCATCTGTAAAATGTATTACCATAATAAAAACATCCTAACATATAATTTAATATTTCAAGAAAGTCAATTAATAAAATACACTTAAAAATACCTATGTTGCATATAGTACCAATGGCTGTGTAAGTGTTGTTTAACAACATTGTTATACATGGAATTCAGATTTTAGTTTCAAATAACTGGCCAGGGATACAACCTCATTTAGCCCATGGGGATTTGTGGCATTCACCCTCAATTGCCACATTAATTCTTTATATTCTAAGAATATATCACTAGGTCCACCTCTTTCATTTATTTTTATATGTTCCAAAACAAAGAATTTAAAATTGTGCATAGGGAATTTACTAAGATGTTTTGCTAATGCGTTGTTGTTGTTGTTACCTTTATTTATGTCATATACATGTTGGTATATCCGTGTTCTGAAGGTGTTTTTGGTTTTCCCAATATAATACCTTTCATACACTTTGCACAATGCGATGTATACCACGTTTTTTGTACCACAATTACTTTTGTGCCCAGAACATACAGTCCCATATTGTGGTATAACTACCCTGTCACCTTCTGGTATGTGTTTACAATGAGAACAATGACCACACTTTTTGGTGTAACCACTATTTTGGGATCCTATCCCCTCCCTCTTCTGTTCCAACATATTCTTAATACTAGTATTCTTCTTGTATACTACAATTGTTTTTTCTCTTTTCTTATCCCCCACCTGTTCATCATTTTTTAACAAAAAAAAAATTTTGTACAGAGTATCTTTAATTTGTGGAAACTGGGGGGTAAATGTCCAAATCATTGCTCTATTAAAGATATTTTCATCGTTATTCCCATTGTGTCCTACACTGTTCCTATTAACTTTATCTGGTGGGTCGATCTCCATACCCAACCCCAACAATGGAAAAATATCCTGCCATTCTCTTATGGGTTACCTCTTGCAATACTGGTAGCACAAATTCCCTTGGGTACCCTCTCCTAACCAACATATCCAAAAGAACATCCCTTTCATATAAGAATGTATCCAACTCACTAACCATCCTTGCCAGCCTAACCCCCTGTCCTTTAACCAAGGATCTTTTCTGATGTATGGGGTGGCTGCTTTCAAAATGCAATAATGTGTTTGAGTATGTCGGTTTCCTGTATATTGTGGAGGTAAATTTCTTCAAATCTTTTTTTTCTTAATCTGTAATTCTAAATCTTCTAGACTTTGTTACATATTTGGGAGCAAAACATATGTCCTCCCATTGTTCCTTTGTGACTTGCTTATCTAATCTCTCTTCCCAATCGTTTCTGACCTCCTCTGATTGATTCCTATAGTTGTTGTGCAATATTTTAAATTCCCTACTAATTATACATTTTTTTAACAACAACTTCTGTTCTACATTCAACTAAACCTCAACTAGTGAAGGTCTTTCACTAAGGATTCCCCTATCCCTTTCTCTTTGCCTATACTCTGATATCTATCCCTGATAGGGAAAGCAATCTCTAGCCTGCAGTCCAAATGTCTTCTTGGCCTCTTCCCATTCCATTATCTTCCCTCTCTAATTATTTTTTTCAAAAACCTTGGTTCCTTTGCTAGTTTCCTACAATAAATTCCAGCCTGTTATCTGCATCCCTAATTGCAGTCATTCTTATTGGTAGAATCTCATTTCTCATTCCCCATGTTGGCTTAGTTCTTAGTATATTTTCTGCTACTTTATGAATATAATATTCTGTAAGACTGTTGTTATTCTTCTTAAGGATCTGCATACAAAATCACAGTCTTTCCTTATTTCTTGAATTTCCCCTCTGCTTCATCATCATCCCTTTCCACTTTGAATCATAGCTTTCTGCTTGTGTTATGTATAAGAACCTTAGCTGTGTAGCTCTGAAATATCCCTTTAATCAGGTAATTCTAAACCTCTTTGTTGTATTGGATCAACTTATCCCACTTGACCCTTACCCTCTTCTCCCTAGATAAAATCCTGCTGCTCTTTATTCATTAACATCCACAACTTCTCTGGTTGCTAAAATATGCCTCACCTGTGTATAAAAGAAAAAGGACTGAAAACATTTTACTGCTTGTATCTTGCTATCCAATACAAAGGCAAGAGTTTTCAGTTTCACAGTTTTTATATTATCTTTTATTTAGAGTCTTCCCACATATTCTTAGCTGCCACAACAGCGTCCTTTTTAACCCATACTCTTAAACATTTCATGTTATCATGTCGCCATAATTATAGATATTGCTCAACCAATCGCTGTGTTTACAACTACAGCCTTTGTTTTATCTTTATTAATTTTATATCCTGAAAAAAAACAGAACAGTCTCAGAATGTTCCACAACACTGAGATGTACTTTTCTGGCTCTTTCAATTACAAAACAATATCATCAGCAAATAGAGAAAACTTTTCTCAACTACTATGCCAATTATATCCTTCAGTTTCTGAGACCCTTATTTTCTTTGCCTGTCGTTCTAAATATAACACAAATAACAAAGGGGAAAGAGGATACCCCTGCATGGCTCCTCTGCTCAGACACAACTTATCAAAGAGGAACCCTTCCACTTTGATTTTTTTTACCCGGATCTCTCAAAAATCCTCCTAATTAACCTTATTATTGTGTCAGAAAATGCAAATGCTTCCATTACCCAACTCATAAAATCCCAGGTTACACTATTGAATGCTTTCTCTGCATCATGACCCACCAACAACAGTGGTATTTTCTTACATTCTGCTTCCATCTAGATCATCATTGTTGTATCAATGTTGTCAGACGTTTGCTTCCCTTCTACAAAACCACATTGATCTATATATATCAATTTTGGCAACATCTTAAAATTGATTTAAATTCAAATGGCCCTAGATGAAGCTGGATCTGATGGGTCTTTACCATTTTTAGGTATTACAGCCACCACAGCTTTTTTCCAGGATGTCAGTGCTTCTCCTCCTTTTATATACTGTTAAACAAAACCTTCAAGATCATTATCACTTTCTTCCCTCCAAGCTTCCAAACTTCCATAGGAATACCATCTATTCCTGGAGACTTTCCTATAGATTGGTTATATATCACTTTGATCTCATCTCCTCTTATCTTAACTGTTAATTGTTGAGCCTCATGTACCTCATCCCTTGCCAGTAGCCCCTTACTACCACAAATCTGCCATTATTATATTTTGAAGTGAAACTTCTTTAGGCAAGGTAGTGCAAGTTCTGAGTGTGACGGAAAAATGAAACGGAAGTGAGACTCCACCAGATGGTGGTGCTGTTCTGTTCTTCTAGTTATTTGATAATTGGCTGAGAGGTCTTACCCATTTTAACTACAGCTGTCCTCCTTAGTCACAAAGAAACAGGCAAAAATGTTACAAGTACCCCCCCACACACACACACACATATATATGCACACACAGAGTGAGAGCAGTTGAGCGATCCCCTGGCGGCAGCATCAGTTGAAAGGTTTCTGTAATTCTCAGCCATACCTCTCAAACTCTTATCACAAGAAATCTGGACAGAGACACAACTAATTGGGGAGCAAGGGACCAAAAATAAGGACATATTTTAAATATTGCTCTTAAAAGCTTAGAAAGTTTCTAGAACACACACACACACACACACACACACACACACACACACACACACACACACACACACACACACACACACACACACACACAGTGAGAGTGATTGAGTGATCCCCCTGGCAACAGCAGAATCAGTTGAAAGGTGTCTGTTCCTGTCTATCATACCTCTCAAACTCTTACCACACAAAATCTGCACAGAGCCACAAATAATGGGGGAAAAAGGACCAAAAATAGGGACAGATTTTAAATATTGCTCTTATAAACTTGGAAAGTTGCTAGAATAACAGGGTTTCCCTTAGCATGCATTTTCTGAAGCAGAGGTGTGCATGCGAGAGAGAGTGGCAGCAGCAGCAGTAAAGAACTTTGCATACCTCTGTACCTGAAAGTTGAAGAAATCTGAATAAAGCCTAAAATAAAGGGGGTACAAAGGCTCAAAAATAGAAACAGATTTTAATTATTGCTGTTATAAAATTACAAACTTGCTTATGTAAAGGATTTCTGTCAGCATGAATTTTGTAAAGAATATAAAAGTCTGAAACTCAAATGTATGTCATTATTTAGTAACTTCAATCTCCAATGACTGCCAACAAACGAAAAGCTTTAGGAGTAAGGGATGAAAAAATAAAATATTTTAAATACCTGGTTATTTTTTTTTTAAAGTGTTATATTTTGGATGTAAAATGCTTCTTCCAACACCATTTACATATACAACAGAAACATTGAAACAGTAGGCGGAGGAACTATTGTACATCAAAAAATATAGTAAAAATAATATAGTAATAAAAAATATAAATAAGTAAAACAAGACAATTTTATAGAGAGCCCATTCTCTAAGTGCAATAATGCACTTCAGGGTGTGCGTTAATGTGTAATTAACGCTCTTCCATGGATGTACAGGCCCTCTGCCTGTGGCGTTGGGCCTTATAACACAAATGGGCGGGAACTAATTACACATTAACACACACCCTGGAGGGCATTATTGCTTGCTTAGAGTTTACCCAGTGTTGCATCAATGTATGTGAAATGGTTAGCTGTCCATGATAGACGTATGGACTTCCCTTCGCACTTCCTAACAGATGTTTCATTTCTGCTATGCACGGTGACCATGCACATTCTTTTTTTCCCTCTTCTATCACTATTGGAGCTCCTCTAGCAACTAATGTAAGTATTCCTCTTTTCCTTTTTCTCTGATGTTCTGGTGAATATCCATCCTGAAATAATTTCTTTATAAAATTCACATGCTCACTTCTTTACAAATTTCTCTTGTAGTAATGCTATTTGCACTCTGCATTTCTAAACATATTTAAATATTTTTTCATTTTTCTATACCTGTGAGACCATTCACATTCCAAGATAATATGGAAAGTGTTGCCATTATGACAATAAGTCATTATTCCTACCTATTATATATGACAGCTTTTTAAATGTATATTTCCAGCTTTTGTGATATATGCACCCACTAATGTTTGGCTGATTGATCCTTTACACATTTTTTTCTTATAATCAACATTGGAACCTATGTCACATTTTACAAGACTTTTTGTTTAAGTGAATACCCACAAAAAAAAAATAACCACACGCCAGAACACCCTCGAACCTGTTAACTTAATACAAATTCACAAAACCATGTATATTTTCAAATAATAAAGTGTATGCCTCCTAATCAGAACAATTTATCCAGATAGACAGCTGCAAACACAGGCCTTAATTAAATTAAAGTTGAAGTTATTCATGCTAAGAAGCATATTACTGCCAGCATTTTTACTTACCCTAACTGGTGTCTTTTTTTTTACTATCTTTATTCAACTCCCAGATGTGAAAAACTATTTGCATCAAATAAATCAATCCGTTTTGTGTACAGGTAAAAAGTGCACACCTGAATCTGTGCCACTAATCCTCATCCCTCAGTATAAAAACACTTCACTTTATTTTTTTATTTATTTGTTTATCCATTGTTGACCTGGTTAGTCCCACTAGGTTAGTAGCCTCTTTTCAGGAGATACTTGATGACATTGTTCAGGTTTTGGATGTGAGTGGAGCTGTTAACTGAACATCTGAAAACCAAACATGGCAAACAATGAAATGGACATTAAGTGGAGTGAGGAGAATGGAGAAGGGAGAAAAGAAAGCAAAGGACAGTTGGTTAAAAGGCAAAAAGAAGGAACCAATGTAGGTATAATGGATTCAGAGGAGTTATTTCAGCAAAATTTGTTTGCAGCAGATTCTGCAACACTTGTGTGTATTGCTACAACCCTCCAGTTGGGGGACATTGTGGGATGTTTATTTGAAAGAACTAATTGAGCAGAGTGAACCAGAAAGTGTAAAAAGCAGTGCTATGGGGTGAAATAATGGACAGAATACAAGAAGAAAAAGTTCAAGAAATAAGGAAGAAAATAAGTCATATGCACAAACTGTAAGAGAAGGTGAAAGAAGAGAAGAGAAGAAAACAGATGTAAGAAGTAAGTATCATGTGAGATTAAGTAACAAGACAGAAAAGGAACTGGATAGGTATGAAATATGAGACAGCATCATTTCACCACTGGCTATTGAACCTAGATAGGTAAGAGCATTTATTTCTATTAACAAAGATACATTTTTGTGACATTTTTTTTCTAGGAGGTGGAGTATATGGAAAAATTCTTAGAACAATACAAAATAAGAAAGAATGAAAATCATTGGCACTTATATGTTGTGCAAGCATTTAATAGAGAAGCAAAGAAAAGAATATTCATACAATTTCATACTGAAGTTGACAGAGAAAATTTAAAAGACTGATGGGGATTTAATAAAATCCATGTAGGAATAGTGGAAGGCCTACACAGAAGGTACCATGGCAATGTCTGTAGCTCCACCTCGGCAGTGTGCCTTGCATATTAATGAAGGTGCGTTACTGAGGGACAGCCATGTAACACCATTACAGAATCAGTGTAGGGGGTGTTTTACAGTGTCCGGAGATGGGTAACATACCCCCTGCACTCTCAAAGTGCCATATATCCAGTGAATGGCACTGAAGTATAAAATTTAAATAGTTTAATTTTTTTGTGTGTGTGTTTGCATGGTGCTTAGCAATGGACACATGCCAGACATCTAAAAACAGAAACCGGATGGATTCAATTATGGATAGAAGGGTCAAGTTTAAGCATAGCTGAACGGGTTTGTGCAGGGTGCCACGGTGCTTAAACATAGTGGAGAAATATATATAAAAGTACAACAGCAGTTCACACAGCTACGTAGCTGAATGCTTATTAGAGTGACAGCCTCATGTGCAGTAGGTGCAGGGTTCGGATATACAGACCAATTATTTTGTAAATACTCATTCTGAGAGTTATTTCAAATCCCAATGAAATAATTGTGTGATTATACAGACAGGTTATTAATATTATTTTGCAAATACAAATTTATGAGATGTACTATTAAGCTGTGAATTAATTTTGTATGCAAGGTTAAGAAGGGAGGTGATGATTAGTGATCAGCAGTATGGTTTCATGCCAGGAAAGAGCACTACAGATGCAATGTTTGCTCTGAGAGTGTTGATGGAGAAATACAGAGAAGGTCAGAAGGAGTTGCATTGCGTCTTTGTAGACTTGGAGAAAGCATATGACAGGGTGCCTAGAGAAGAGTTGTGGTATTGTATGAGGAAGTCGGGAGTGGCAGAGAAGTACGTAAGAGTGGTACAGGATATGTACGAGGGTAGTGTGACAGTGGTGAGGACTGCAGTGGGAGTGACAGATCCGTTTAAGGTGGAGGTGGGATTACATCAAGGATCAGCTCTGAGTCCTTTCTTATTTGCAGTGGTGATGGACAGGTTGACAGATGAGATCAGACAGGAGGCCCGTGGACTATGATGTTTGCAGATGACATTGTGATCTGTAGTGAGAGTAGGAATCAGGTTGAGGAGACTCTGGAGAGGTGGAGATATGCTCTAGAGAGCAGAGGAATGAGGGTCAGCAGGGCTAAGACAGAATATATGTGTGTAAATGAGAGGGAGGGTAGAGGAATGGTGAGGATGCAGGGAGTAGAGTTGGTAAATGTGGACGAGTTTAAGTACTTGGGATCAACAGTTCAGAGTAATGGTGAATGTGGAAGAGAGGTGAAGAAGAGAGTACAGGCAGGGTGGAATGGGTGGAGAAGAGTGTCAGGAGTGATTTGTGACAGACGGGTATCCGTAAGAGTGAAAGGGAAGGTCTACAAGGGTGTAGTGAGACCAGCTATGTTATATGGGTTGGAGACAGTGGCATTGACCAAAAGGCAAGAGTCAGAGCTGGATGTGGCAGAGTTAAAGATGTTAAGATTTGCAATCGGTGTGACTAGGATGGATAGGATTAGGAATCGGTATATTAGAGGGTCAGCTCATGTTGGACAGTTTGGAGACAAAGCAAGAGAGACGAGATTGCCTTGGTTTGGACATGTGCTGAGGAGGGATGATGGGTATATTGGGAAAAAGATGCTAAGGATGGAGCTGCCAGGTAAGAGGAATAAAGGAAGGCCTAAGATAAGGTTTATGGACGTGGTGAGAGAGGACATGCAGGCGGTTGGTGTGACAGAGCAAGATGCAGAGGATAGGAAGAAATGGAAAGAGATGATCCGCTGTGGCGACCCCTAACGGGAAAAGCTGAAAGAGAATGATGACACAGACAGGTTATTAAGCATGTATGTTGCAAATACATGTAAGAGATGTATTTTAAACCCCTGATGGAATATTGTATGTATGCAAAGACATTTTATGAATCCTTTATTTTGCAATTACACAAATATGAAATGTATTATGAAATCCTTCACTGCTGCACTCTGCTAAGCACAGCTAAGCCTAGCCAAGCATTGCTTAAACAAGGAATGTTGTAGCAGTGCTTAGCCAGTTTGTACATTGCCAAGCGGTACAAAGCACTGCTAAGCAATCCCTGTTTAGTGTTCAGTGCCGCCAAACTGGTTTGTGCACTGCTAAGCATTGCTAAGCATTGCCAGTTTAAGCACTGCTCAGCTGAGCTCAGCAGGTTTGCTAAGTGGAGTGTCGCATTTTTAAAAATGGGCCAATGGCAGCAAAGGGTGGTAAACCAGCCTTATTTAAGTGCAACAGGCAGGAATACAGCCAGAACCTGTTAGAGTTTGACCTGAGCAGGAACTATGGCAGGAGTTGGAGAGGGTACATGCTTCCAAGTGCAGTGGTGGGGCATTCTGGAGTTCAGAGTCATGGTTGGACTCCTAGCAAAAGACCATGATGTCCGGCTGCTACAGGGCCAGTACCAGGGGTCAGAGTACAAATTGGAGGCCTGGGACCAGCTGGCACATGACCTCACCAATGCAACTGGTATCCCCACATAGGTGAGTAGGCACCACCATTATGATGACCTGAAGCATAGGAAGGGGATCTCTTGGCCACCTGGATCCAAAATGCCCGGGATGACAATGCCCCACAAGTTTGTAAGTAGTGTCAACATTGTTTTGCCAATACCTAATCTGCATGTATGATAGACAGGTATGAATAATGGTGTGTTTCTCTCCCCACAGCTGCAAAGGAGAGAGCTTGCAGCCTGGAGGCCTATGGAGGGCACCTGGGCAGGTTGCATTATGAGTGTGGTGAGTACAGATGTATCTTGCACTCTACAGTCATATAAATAAGAAAGAATAAATTAGTAACTGCCAGTAGGTATATTCAGTTTTGAGTGTACTGCAATGAATGTGATCATAGACCTGGACTGATATAAGTGAGTAATGCCAGGTACAGTTCAATAAAGATGAAAGCATGAAACCTGATAATGCCAAGGAAATAAAAAAGTTTCTACTGCATTAATAATGTTAAGGAAATAAATTCTACTGCAATAATAATGTTAAGGAAATATAAAAGTATCTACTACATTAATTGTGGAATTACAGCTGTACTGCAGCACTTGCATTATAGAAATGACTCATCAATAAAGACTGTAGATATATACCAATCACTGCATGATGTCACTCCTAATAAAGGTGTGTTGTACAGTACATGTGTATTTTGGGCTGTTGGTCATGAAACTGAGTATTACAACTGCTGTGAAGTAAAAACGGGAATAACACCACTAAGAGACTGAAGGTTAGCTAATAAAGAAGGTTCAGCTAAACTGTAGATGTGGAGCTGTACTGCAAGATATAATGCATTATAATATTTGTTATGCACTAAGATCTGAATCAATAAGAGGAATGCCAAATTTATATTGTGTATCTCAGGACAGTGTGGTGTAAACTATTGCATTTCAGCTAAATGCATTCCTCATCTTATGTATGCTGCTGCAGGCAAGTATGGAACTGTAATATCTGTAGACTGCAAATATACCATCTGCACCTGTATATAAGTCAGGTAGCCAACCCAGCAGTCCGATATAGTCTGTACACATCACACATATTTCCACCCACTAGGGATGAATTGTCTACACCTCCATTCTATGTATTAATGCACAATTTACCTACTATCTCTGTCATGCATGACTCTCAAGCATGTGTGTTCAGGTGTCACTGCAGTCTTATATAACACTCTACCTCTGTTACCAGGTCATAGTTTGTAACTAGGTAAGCTCTAGGCACATATCAGTCAATCAATATTCAGCAGTGGCTTAGTAGCTCAGTGTGATAAACACTAGGTGTGATGCACATTTTGTCACACACAGACCAGGGTTTGAATCCAGGGACATGTACTACTAAATATTTATAGGAATAGTTATGTATTGTTAGCAGATATTCTCCCCACAGGAATTACAGGTATATAAATGGCTGTAGTAGCTGTTTGAATGAGTAGCTGATTTTTGTGTTCAAACTCTCTCTCTGAACTGTGCACAATACATCTCTCAAGTGTAAACTCTTGCCAAATCCTATTTGATTTATGTCAATAGTACAGTCACACTACATCAGCCCACAGTACACCTTGGTAGTCATATATGTCCCCCTGACATGTAATAGGCCCTTGTAGTTGTGTACCTGTAGGTGTTACAGCTTGGCCCATACTGTCCCATGCAGATAGCTTGAGAGGTATATACATGTTACAGAAGCTATAGGGCACTTGTATACATAAAGTAAGGGCAGACCTGTACAATATATAAGAGTTCTGTTGCAAACAATATAGCCTATACTGGTAGTAATGGAATGTCTTTCTCTCATCCCCCACCCCATATCTGCATCATAAATTATTATTGTCATACATCAGGTATGGTTTACTTTTAACATATGTTGTTCTCAAAACATTATGTTGGGCCTTGTGTTTTATTATTGTTATATATTACAATGGTTGTTGAATTACCTATGTTTTTGGCCTTCTGCGTAACCGTTACTGGCATACTGTTACAATACCGACTGTTAGCCCACTTATTGTTGTGTTCCATATGCTATGCAATGTTATGTTACCGGGTTATTTGCAACAACCTGGCATGCTGTTATAATTAACGTTTAAATGTTCTGTTCATTACTAACCTATACAGTTAGAAAAAAAACTCAACACCATAGCTCAACTGGGTAGGCCAGTTCCTGCCGATCCACCTACCCTACCTCAACCAGCCATGGCACCAGGTCGCAGCATGTCTGGGACGCAACCTGGTGCTGCCCCCTCTGCTCATCCTGAACCACCTAAGGGTGGATCTGCCTCAGGAGACGGGGCCCGTCACCCTCTCTGGGAGTGGGCATGAAGAGGGAGTTGTCACCCAGCGATAGCTGCCAGGGATGGTGCACAGTGAGTTTGATGACTGCTTGTGCCAGACTGAGGCAGGCTGGCTTGTGCCCAGCCCCCAGCACAGCCACCTTTGGGGCAGTGAAGGAGCAGTGTTGACTGCCCATGAGTCAGGAGCTCAGTCTCACTCCTGCCATCTGGGGGCACATGACTCTCTGATTCCACAACACCCTCCCTGTCCAAGGTGTTTACCCCCCTCATGTGTCATAAACTGCCCATGTCTGCTGTCTTGTCTGTTTGCAAACGCAACCTCTTCTACCCAACTTACCTCCCTAAATGTACCTATAACCCTTCCCCAACATTCCAGACTCACCTTAAAAAAAAAAGGCATCTGTCCCACAAAAAAAATCGTCCCATACATAGCTGTCCATTTTGCCACACATACACTGCCCGCAATCAGTCATTACAGCAATTAATCAACACAGTTATGTCATCCACACCCCTCTCTCTGGGATGTGAGGCTCCAAATTCCAAATTGTCAACAACCTGCACAAGTTGCTGTACAAGAAATGTAGAGCTATGGTCCTTTCCTACACCCATCCTGCACATCCCTACCTGCCTTTCACATTGTTTTCCCCCTGCTTGCCCCCATTTCACCACTTTCCTGTCACCCCTTTTTTCTTTTCTTTTTTTTTGGAATTAGCACAGGTTTAAGCGAAGCTAAGCGGCACAGTGCGTCACATTGTGCAAACCCACTTAAACCCACTTATAACTGCTTAAAAGTACTTTAATCACCTTATATGTTTCTGACACTGTTATGCACATCAGCAAAATAATCTCCCCTGCCAAGTCTCAAACTCGGGATCCTGTCAACTACAGCATAGTGCATTAGCCCTCTAGGCCACTCAGATCTAAAGTATAATAGGTGTTTCCATAAACATATCCTGATTGCCAGTGACACACTGCTTGCACAAATAATGAGAAAAATGACAGCATACTTGGGACTGTGATGAAGGCACCAAACCAGTACACAGCCAAGTAAATGTTGATGGATGTACGTGAGGCCTAGGATATCAGGTAGAGCTGACAACTGCACAGACTGTTGCAGAATGTCCACAGTTGTGCCACCTACTTTTGGCATGGTTGTCACAAAACCTATTCTGTGTGCTGAAGTACTGGCAAGTCAGTACAGATTGAGATTAGAAAATCATGACAGACAGTTCAGTGTCACGTCATACCAATCCAAACACACATGTTCATGTGAATCCTGTGTAAAAGACTGTATGCATGCACATATGTCTTGCAAATACACCTGTTATAATATTGACTCAGTAACTCAATCTGTTACATTCCTAGCATGCTTTACATTTTGACACCCAGAGTCGTAGCTTCCATTCCTGTCTGTTGCATGTCAAGTACATGCTTGTCAATACAACAAATAAATGACTGAGTCTTGCAATTTTAAGCAGAACTGGTTGCTGCTACTGCAGTTACTGCTGCCCATATTAGCATGTCAAAGGCCTGTAGGTTGGGACACACTTCACAAATATGTATAGGCATCCTAAATGTCGTCTACTTCTTTCTGGATGGCACTATTACATAACATATGTACCTGAGGCACATGCCTCACCTGGGCTATTATGGGTACCCTCACCCTGGCTATGCTATGACAATAGAGCTGACATTGCTCCCACACTGACATATACAGCTTGCTGTCCCCTAGTGTGTTCAGAATTCCCAGTATGACTCCTGGGCAGAATGCAGCAGCTGCAGACTGCTACATATGTGGCAGTATGTTTAGCAACTTGCTACAGACCTACCATACCTCCCAACCACCACAGAACAGGGGATCCACACAACACCCATCCATAAAGGGGTGGTGATGGTCATGTGACAGGGACATGTGTCACATTCTTCCCCTACAAACATACACAGCTGATAGACCAACAGCTACTGCAGCAGCATGCATATTCTGATGCATATAACATATGACACTCACATCTGTCTGTCCCCTTATTGACCTCAACCCATGTTGTTAAACAGTAAATTTCCACATAATCAGAAAGTCTGTTCACAATGGCCAAACATAGCATGTGAAACTGTGGACATACCACATAAATCCGGACATGGACAGTATTTGTACCTACCCTCTGTGATGCTGTAGTCTCCACACCTCAATAATGTCCATCTCACGGGCCAGGAAAAGGGCCATTGCCTACAAGAAGGCCTTAAATATAGCACTGTGGTGCCATGTCACTGGCTAATGAAAATGCAACCCAGCTGTTCTGGATGCAATTAGTAAGTATGAGTCACAGACTGTTCCGCAGGCAATCACCTGTTCATGAGCATTACCTACAAAAGCAAGCTGCTGCCTATGGTAAACAGGTCCGTGACTTTCTTTACGAAGACAGACTGTGATATTATAAGCATTATACTACAGGATTTCTGCACATAAAGATGTATAGCACTATACTGGGTATGTAATAGAAGTCCCCATGTAATGGGATGCAAATGGGAGGACACAGCTATGAGAAATAGAGACTACAACAGTAGGTCTGTAGTACATATCTTGGAATGACATGTTGCTGTTAGTTAGCTGTTCAGCACCTATAGGCTTCCCTTTCGGCTCTCCCCATATACAGCCAAGTGAGAGGCACATCGGTGTGTCTCACAATGGAGTCTCCTATGACTAATATGTTTGATTTATGGTGATGCCTTAGTGGCTGTGGGACACAGGCATGTGGCTATGCATGGTATGTGGTATGAAGGACTGTGGAGTTTGTGTGTGTTTTTGCCTCGGAGGTCTCCTTTATTTGGGGATGTTTATGTTGAGGACCTCCGCATATGTGGACATGTGTTGTGTAGGTGTGGGTGGTGTCTGAGGTGCACTGATTGTGTTAACAACCTTTTCGGTGCCTGATATGCAGGCTTGAGAGGGAGAGAGCATGGACTGTAGGTTCTTAATGTCATTGCATCTCTCACAAATTGTGTTCCTTGGTGGTGTTGTAGATGGTTGTCCGTATACATGAAGCAGTTGCTACACTGTATAAACCAGGAACCTACACAATGAACTTTAAAAAACAGGTTGCAGAAGTTTTTGATGAAGGCTGTGTTTTAACCTTGATGAAAGCGCTTAAACTGTGTCTGTGACTACATTAAAACTGTGTTTTTCTCTCAGTCTGGTCAGTCTAGTTGTATTCGTGTATTTTGGACTTCTGCAACCTGTTTTTTAAAGTTGCTACACTGTGTCAGGATGCTCATATCAACAAGACTGGCAGGAGAAACTATAGGACATTGTCCAGCCATATTTGTCAGAATCTGTGGGAGGAAGGCCAGGGAGACCTAAGGGGTGGACCTACAGCCCAGGTGCTTAAAACAAAAGTAGGAGGCTTACACTACCACATACAATGTAGACAGGCTATAAAGAAGCAGTAACAGGTGCATCAGAAAAGATGCAGTTGAACACCTTAGACAGCATGCATCAAGTAGCAGGAAACAGCAAGATGAGGGAAACGCATGATGTATTGTCACTATGTTGCTGATAGCCACATACATACTGTGGTGACAGATGGTGGGGTAGGATGTGAGAGTTAGTGGAGGATAGTGCTGGCAAATGTGGATGTGGAGGGTGTGTACATAATGGAAAGTAATGTATGTGGTCCTGTGATGTGTTCCCCTCTTTTTGTCTAACAGGACTAATGTACAGATGGAGGAACCCACCTTTTTCTGCAGCTAAGAATGACATTAGAGTTGACAGCCTCAGACTGCATCATGACATCCTGCTGTCAAGGAGTGGCCAGAATCAGGAATAATGCTCTACAAAGTGGGCAGACCTCGTTGCATCAGTAAATCACGTAGGGTTACAGGATAGAAGCTATGAGCGAGGCCACATACATGATAAATGCTGCATGGCAAAGGACTGCAGCTGTGGCCAGGGACCGTGCTGGCACCAGTGGATGGCTTGCAACACAACAACCACTCTTGGCTACAGAGGAGTTCCTGGCAAACCTGGGTTCAGCCACCAGCTTGCAAGCATCCATCACTCCGTATGTCGTGGACGTGGGTGGCACAGCTTCCACAGCACTGGAGTGTACATGTAAGCCTCCCATTGTCATCACTTTAATACTGTAGCAGTCATAGTGGCAGCTTCTGCATACCTGTACACAAATGTAAGGTCAATCTGCATGGGGGGGTTTGTACTGCACACATGTGCACACACGTGCACACACACTCAGAATGTCAGCAATGTGGGCAGTATCACTGTTCATATTGTGCACGTTGACATACGCACATATTATCCTGTACCAATATCACATTTGTGTTTGCTGACAATACCTACCCCCCACAGTTCCATAAGTACATCTGGTGTGGCTAGAGTTGAACATTCTGTAGCCAGTGAGTGTGAAACTGTTTTGTTATGGCTCATTTATACCCTAGGAATGTTAAGGGCTGCCAGTTTGCCATGAACACAACTGTTAAGTTTGGCCATAGTACAATACTTGTATGTTCAGTTGTGGAGAGGTTCATTGCAGTGCATTGAATTGGTAATCACAGTAGCATATTTGCAGGAGCTGTAACATATATGCATGTATTTTTGTGAAGGTCTATGTAGTTTGCTATACATGGGGCAATAGTAGGGTGGAGACGGGTTCACTGTGTTTTAGGTGAAGGTCCATCACATACATTGACATGTTGCTTATTTCACAGGCATGTTACTGGCAACATTAACCGGACATAGCTGCACTGCATGTTGTTAAGGGCTGGTCTTGTCTGTGTCTGTTGTGGTCTGGTTGTGTGTTGTGTATGGGCTCAGTAATAAGTTGTGGTATGTATAATGCAGTTGTGGCACCTCACGTGTGTGTGTGTGTGTGTGTGTGTGTGTGTGTGTGTGTGTGTGTGTGTGTGTGTGTGTGCGTATGTGTGTGTGGATCAGCAGACATAATAGTGCAGGTATTAATGTAGTCATGTTGTCTTCCTTCTCACAGGTGGCCATGGTGGTTGTAGCCTGTCTCCCTCACAATCTGATGTCAGTGTCTCATTGGACTCTGATGATTATGGTGACCATAGTGAGGCACAGGTGGGGTTGTTGGGGGCTGAATCTGTCCCATAGGTTGACATGCCACTTCCTCCCCCAATGTCCCTGCACACAGTCAGTATGCCCACACATACCCAGTCCCCTGTGCCCACAGATATTGGACAGTCAAAGGGTGGTGGCATCAAACAGGAGAGTGTGGTGACTATGACATCTATGACTGTAGACATTAACCATAGCCAGTGAGCTGGCAAGGTCCCACACAGGCAGATTGACAGGGTGCTTGAAGGAGGACTGCTGCCCATCCACCACCTGTCACAGGTGTCACATCATGAGTCACTTGACGCATGTTTTGTTCCATCATGGAGGCACAGGCACATTCCGAACACAACACCAGATGGATGTTCAGGATCATGGCTGCATCACTGTCTGGCATCCATGACTCCTTCCACAACACTGGTGATGCCATGCATCATTTTGCCGATGTAGTGGATAGACAGTGGGGTGAGACATTGTCAGTCCTTGACCATGCATTGTCTGTGCTAGAACATATTGTGGGAGTAGGACACTGAACATGTGGATGTAGGTCAGCAACAACATCAGCTGAGAGTCCATGTGGCCATGCACAGTCATGCTCCCATAGTGGCAATACCTCCAGCACTACAGAAGGGAGGGTGCTGTCAACACCACAACGTGGCAGGCCATGAGCATATGGTCCTGGATGGTCCTGTGAGGGACATGGACCCAGCAGACACCAGTCACCAACAGCAGGTTGTACCACATCTGACCCTGGGCTGGTGCCAGTGTCACTCCTGGCAGAGCCAGTTCCCGTGTTCATGGCTGGAGATGGTAAACTGTACATTCTGCCATGTACGTTCCACAGCTGTCCAACATACCCTCGTGTAGGGCTAGCACATGGCTTGACTGTGTATGCGCACACACTCACAAATCACTTTCACATGCAGGTCACTAACAGACACACACAGCTCCTCTCCATGGACCAGCTGACAAGCACCCCTCCAGACACACACACACATGATGTCAACTTTGTGGCACAGCCTAGGCCTTTGGCAACCCCACACCCTGTGCATGTGATGATACCTGTATCACATCCCTGTCATCCATACCATCAATGCAGGGACATGCAAATATGTGTCTGATGCACAGGGTGACTATAGTACATTTCATGACAGTTTGTAGTGCAGTAGTGTTATGCCCTGTAAGGTGCTGTCTGCTGGCATGTGTCATGAGTACACATTAGAGTGTATGTACCTTTGTTCCATGATGCTGCAACTGGTGGTATTATTGCTGACTAACTGTTGACTCTCAGACCTTTTTCGTTTTCTTTTCCAGGGGTCTGTGTGTCTATGCCATGGAGACCTGGTGCCAATACAGCAGCTTAGGATAGCATGGTGACAACGCAGAAATGTGACTTTGCCAAGATACGTCTGTATATATGCATGGTTACCTAGGTTCGTATATGTGGAACAGTGTGTTAGGGACAATGGGGGCAGACAGCATAATCTTGCATGCATACCCTGTGACATGGCATGCTACTCTTGATACATGTCACCTGGGAGTTCAGTAGGACCGTATGTTCATAGGATCATAGGAGGTTACTAGAGTAATGGCTCTGGGGCCTTACAAGCCTAGCCATTAGTTTATCCTAAAAAAGAAACATCAGTCAGCACCTGTTGCCCCTGTTAATGAGGGACACAGGTGGGACCCCTAGGACAGATTTGTGTTTTCCCTTCCACTCATCATGGTTATGCTTGAAGCAAGGCTGCCGGAACCATAGAGTGAGGGGGAGGGAGTGCCCCACACACACACACACACACACACACACACTTTTACAGCTGCAAGATCATCTTCACTAATTACAAGGCAATTGGCCATGAGGCTTCAACAATTCAAAAAAAAAAAAAAACTTCACAGTGGCAGCTTCTTTAAAGACCCATGCATGCATTGCACACCAACACGGAAGTCCACTCTACACTTATGCATACAGAATTTAAACTAGCTGTTCCATTAAGCAAATATTTCTGGTACAGAGTTATGCTGCCTCCCCAAGTGTTTATGCTGATCATTGCTGTCAAGTAAGAAGAGTTTTGGTTTTGTTGTTGTTGCCTGAGTGTTTTCTTATTGCCGAAATCATCACATTTTGTTGTTGCCCGTTTCAGTACTGAGAGTTTTCTGCTCCCAAGTGTTTTGCTGGTTCTGCTCTGCTCCATAGTGTTTTGCTGGTTGGAGCATTAAGAGTTCAGGTGAATGTAAGTTGATTTTTATATATGTGTTTCCATTGCTGAGTTTGGAACATGGTTGCATAGCTTTATTTCTTTTACAGGGCAACCAGCAGTGTTATGGCACTTTTTTATTAGAAAGTTAAAGCATTCAAAAAATGCAGTTGTGAAGATGAGTGTTTTTGCTGCATTGTTATATGGTACACTATATTATTTGTATTGTAGATATTGTTACTTGTCAAGACAAATTAGAAAATTTGGGTACAAAGGGTAATGGTGATACCACTTACATATATGGCAGCATGTCCCCTACAAATAAAGCATACATATGTACATAATGATGCACACCAGGCTTTCATCTGTATTCATTATGTTTTAAGGGGACTTATAGTTCTATGTTTTGCTAGTATTTGAAAGTAAAAGTCTGAGAGCTACTAGTTTTGTCTGAAAATAGTGCAGTAAGAAAAATAATACAATAAGGCAATAAGGATCAAAGAGCACAACAGTTTTAAGAACTGAGTGTATTGTCATATATATTTAGCAGACACATTTTAGTAGCTGCTTCAGAATGGATTGCTTTGTGGTTGGAGAAATGTCCTTTTTGTACAGGTATTGCACTATAAATTATTTTAATCTGGAGGTCTTGCATCTCATAGTTTGCTGTTCAGTGATTTTGGAATGAAACCAGTAAACCTGAGAGCTGTTGTGATACAATCCATATTTCTGTTTTTGAAATGCAATGATATCACTTATAACACTTACTGGATACCCTTTTCTTTTGGTTTCATTGTGAAGCCTTGAAAACTATGTGTTTGCTTACTAATGTAATGAGAGTAATGCTTGTTTTGGGCTGTAGAAGCACATGATTCCATAGGAATGAATCTGCTGTGTTAAATCGCTATCAATAAATCATTGTGCTTTATGTTTCACTTAGGTGGAATGTAGAACATGCAGAACCAAGGTGACTTAAAGCTTCTTGGTCTTCTGAATTACGGAGACATGTAGTTGGTCTAGTTTGTGTGTGTGTATTTGTTTTGTGCTTGATTGTGAGAAATGCTTGAGCAGCTTTGTTATTTATTTATTTTATTTTCTTACATTAGGTCACTAGGAAAGAGCAAGCAGATGTTTCAGGCTGGAACAGTTCCCATGTATAGTTATGAAAGATGTACTTTTCAGAATGCTTTATTGTAATGTAATTACAGTATTTTACTTTTTGGTCTTTTATTCTTTTTTTTAAGGAGTACAGCTAGGTCTTTAGAAATTTGTTCAACAGGCACAATTCTGTTTCTGTGTATGTCTTTCTCTCTCTCTCTCTTTGTATCTCCTCCTTTCTCTAAAAGGCTAAAGATAGGGAAAAGCCTCAGTGTTGATATATTAAAATTAAAATGCATACTACATACCATCTAAAGAGAACATTAAACTGGGTGTTCTGCTGTCATAGTATTTGATACAGTAGCCAGTGAATGATGAGCAAAAATAGCAACAATTTCAGCCAGAGACACCCAAATAGATTTGCCTGTTGTGGGTGAATGAGTGAATGACTATTTCTGGCAACTGGGTTTCTCTCAGTTATGCTACTGCAAATCAAGGAACCTAAAATGACAAATCCATAAACAGCCCACTTTGTGTTACTGTAGTGGCTCTGGCAGGTACTTGCATGTTATTAATTCAGAAATATTAAATTATGCATAGTTAGCAACAGTACAGCTTGTGCCTTCTCTAAAGGTTGGGTGCAAGGCTGGCAACTCGACACCGTAAAAATTCACTGCCAATCAAAAGTGGAGCAGTGACCTGCTGTGGTGACCCCTAACCGGGAAAAGCTGAAAAAAAAAGAGAGAGAGCAACAGTACAACTTGTGTTGCAGGGGAATATATTTTTTTATAAAAAATATATAAAAGGTGTTGCATTTCTTCAATACACAGCTGCTTTGTTTATTTTAATCTGTTTAATGATTGCCTTACTGCTTTGACATTGCTAATCCTCAAGACTGGATTACACTGGGAGTTATGTCCTACTGGGAACAGTGCACAGAAGCAGGTTAGTGCAGCAGATATTTGTGAGAAAGGATGTACTTTATTCAGACAGTTAGATCTTTCTGATTGACTAAGGAGAGGAAACTGTGCATCAGTAATAAACTGTTTTTCTTTTGTGTCTATGCATGATCTGGTTTGCTAGCCAGCTAATAACAGCACCCGTTGCTGTGTCTTGACTTCATTTAAGATGAGGTTGCTGCTCCGAGCTCAAAACTGACTACTGACGCATATTTTAGTATACCTGCATATGGCAACCTATTCCCCTGCATTGAGGTACCTGAACTGCAAATACAGTATCTACCTTTCTTTGAGTTCAATAAAGGGAAGAAGAAACTATAAATATCTCAATGACAAAGTTTTGTTTATACATAACATGTGCATTGTACCCACCTGGCGGCTGCCTATGTCTCCATCTCCTGCACTACCTGCAGTGCCTGCTCGCTGGTAATCAAGCAATCATTCACATTAGCAATTTAAAAGCAGGTAAAAGTGAGAAGTCAGGCAGGCACTAAATTAATAAATCTGTCAGGCAGTTGGTAATAACCAGTTCCATTGCTGAATATTAAAAATAGGACACATTTTTGTCCACTGTTGTAATGCTGTGTAGCTGAGAAAATTCATAGGCAGTGCTTTTGTGCTGATTTATTTTATTTACTGTTGGTTTAGATGGAGAAAAAGCTGTGTCAGTTTAGGCACACTAATGTAAAAAGAAGTCAGGTTTGAGAAATCAGCGGGTACTCACCACTTGGGTACTATTAGCATTGCCTCTAGAAGGAACTAAAGGTAAAACTCTCCCAAGGGATGTAATTTAAGTGTAGTCCTGTGAAAAAAAAAATATTTGATGACAAAGCTGTGAATGCTTGGAAAATTATCCTTTTAAATATGTGTGCATATTTGCTTACACACAATATATACGTAAATGCATTGTGTGTATATATACATATATATATATATATATATATATATATATATATATATATATATATATATATATATATGGAATCACTACTTAATACCGAAACTACACAATTCCGAAGCCCACAATACTGAGACTAAAATCCCTAAACCACACATTACCGACATTTTAAAAGCATGAAATTCAAAATCGCAAAAGTACTACATACATGCAGCACACACACAAACATATACACAGCCTCCCCCATAACCAAACAAACTACCCTACAATAAGATAGAGGGGCTTTGCCCCTGCACTTCTATGTGGGGCTGTGCCCCCCACACCCCTGACTTTAATATTCTAACTCCGAGATCGCACAGACATACATACAAGGCAAACTCACACCCACACATTATAGCCCCTCACACACACACACACACACACACACACACACACACACACACACACACACACACACACACACACACTGCCCCTCACAAACACACTTACACACACATACTTACATGAACCGCAACACCAGAAGTGCTAACTCAAAATCCCTTACCATCAGGATTTTGAATTTCGCTTCTGGTCTTCGGTAATGTGCGATTGTACATGGTCTCGACCTTTTGAAATTCGAGATTTCAAAAGTTCGAGATTTAGTAGTGTTCCCATATATATATATATATATATATATATATATATATATATATATATATATATATATGTGTATATGTATATATGTATATAAATGACAGATGATTGAAAGTTTATAACCTTGTCAGTGAGTGAGTGTTATTACTTCCATTATCACAGTTACCATAATGATCAGTGAGCATGCTATGTTTGCTGGCATTTGCAAGGTGTAATGACAATCTCTAAAGGTTAAGTGATGTATTTGTGTGTGTGTGTGTGTGTGTGTGTGTGTGTGTGTGTGTGTGTGTGTGTGTGTGTGTGTGTGTGTGTGTGTGTGTTTGTGTGTAGTTCAGAGAGCTTGCAAAGGCAATTCTGTGTGTATTTTCCTTTTTTGGTGGTGAGGCATTGTGGTAATGTTTGCATAGATATATGTTTTTAGTATAGGTTTTAAGTAGTTTAGTATGTTTTTATGTGTGGTTTGTTTGTGCTTTGCATGCATGTTTGCAAGAATCACATTTGTATTTAACTATGTATGTGCCATTTGATATGATATTTGTCATTGTGCCACTTTGACATGTATCTGTCCAGACCCATGCAACAATTGGAATTCTCACAGAGACACCTTACTAAAAGGATACAAGTCTTAAACAATAGGTCTTGTGTGGACCACCTCAAAGATTTATCACTATACTCAGTATCCTACAGAATGCTTAGAGGTAACCTGTGTCTGGCATAAAAGGCATCCTTCCACCCAATACTGATGGACCTACTGAACATCAACAAGACAAATGGCATCAGAAGTACTCAGTCCAGGTCTAAATTGAATATTGTGGAGAGAAGGATATATATCATAGAGGCTACTACTGTTCCAGAACAGACTATCCATTCAATGAAACAAAGCTCATCCCTGTCCATATTCAAATGCAACTTGGATCTAAGGAAGGGTAATAGAAAATGTACTCCAGGATTGCCCCTTGTACCACTAATGGATTGAGCCAGTCCGTAAATACTGCATCTTTTACATGGGTCCCTTCAAATTATCTATGGTATGATCACAATTAATCTCACTAGGGCTAATATACAATTATCAGCCATGGGATAGGTAAGACCAATCCAGGAGATGTTAATTCAAGTACCAAAAGGGAAAGTGACTAAGTTTAATGTCCTCCAAGTGATCCTATATTGTGGTAGTAAATAGGTTTAAAAAATTGTCCTTTTTAGATCACTAAGTGCACCTCTCATCCACTGCCCCCCCAGCCTTCAACAGCTTCTGGCACCTCTAGCTTGAAGAGGGTCAGCATGGTACTCTGTTTGACTTGTATGAGAAGTGTATTCCTGAGACAGGGCAGCCTCTGGGAGACAAACCTGTCTCTCCAGCAGGTTGTGTTGATGTCACATATCAGATTCAGTCCTGTCATGCAGGTAATATGTGAGGAGTTAGATTTACAGATATGGGGCAGCTGTAGTAGAGCAGGGTCCAACATTGCCTTGTAGGCAAGACACAGCCCACCTCTGAGCAACCTGTTTCATACCGAGTGGAACAATAGTGATTTGAGCGTCTCTGCATGGGACAGGTGTTTGAGGCCATGGATTACCTTTGTGAGGTACTTCTGTGGCCTTTTCAGTTGGTGCAGGTGTCTGGATAGGTACATACCAAATGGGGCATTGTACTAAAATATTGGTCTACTGAGTGAGGACTATAGAGAGGTAATGACCACCTTTTTTCTGGATGCAGTCCCTTTACCTATGATATGAACCATGTGCAAGTCTTTTCTGACCACTGCCACTACATAATGGTTGAATATGAAATTGTTATCAATCTGAGTACCCAGGTTTCTCAACACAGGTTGTGTATTTAGAGGGTTGCCATTGATGTGATAAACAGTGGGGCCGTGTCTTTGCCAAATGGTATGATGATATAGTTTTTTGCATTTAGCTTGGGACCAGGACCTCAGCACCAGTCTATAGTTGATGTAAGACCCTCTTGCAATATGTTAACATGATTTTGGGAGTCAGTGACAGACAGCACCCAACTTATAGTCATCCACAAACTTGGTCAGTACCTACAAACACGTAGGTGGTGGCGGATAGCATTCATGCCTAGATACATGAGGGTTATTTAGGGGTAGCAGCCACTCACAGGGCCTCAAAATGTATACATATTGCACACACATAGGAAAAACAGACTAGGGTTTCCACCTTATCAAACGCCCAGTGTGGGACACTTTTTTGTAGTAACATGAGAGTTGGCAGGACAAACCCTACCCATGGCAAGTGCAAAGGACAGAACTTCACTTTTTTGCCAATACAACAGTTTATTTTTGTAGCATTTGCTTAGATTACACTATTTCCCATAACATTTAGGTGTCTGATGTAAAATTACTGTTTTATGCAGCTATTAGGAAAATGTAGGAAATATTTGTTGTCCTACACTCTTGGGACATTTGTATTTTTTTTAGTTGTTTTCACAGGACACACCTGGCCAAACATAGACTGCAACTTGCAGAGTGGGACAGTTGGTAACCCTAACACAGTTACACTGCTTCCAGGGGATATACGCATATATACACACACACACACACAAACTCATGAACTCCCCTTGTTGAGAGTAGAACCCCTACCTGTCTAGTTGTACTTACTATAGATCTACATACGTGTCGCATGTGCCATGGAGGTTATGTGTTTTTGGAGTGTCTGCCACTACTGTTCAGATGGATGACATCTGCAGGTGCTGTAAAGGTTGCCAATGGGGAGGTTACCAGGGTTACACAGGCCCTTAAAATTGTATAACCATAGTACACACACATGCAAAACAGCCACACTGCTGCAAGGGGATATGCTTACACACACACATACACTCACAGAGTTGCCCATTTTGAGATTAGAACCCCTACCTATCTAGTTATATATACTATAGTGCTGCATACTTACCGCATGCACCATGGAGCTATTGTGTTTGGAGTGTGTCTAACTGTGCTTCTAAGATGGATGACATCAGTAGGCTCTGAAAAGGTTGCCAATGGTGGGGTTAGCAGGGTGGCACAGGCCCTTAAAATTGTATAACCATCACACACACACAGGCAAGACAGCTGCACTGCTGCAAGGGGATATGCTTACACATACACTCACAGAGTTGCAAGTTTTGAGAATAGAACCCCTATCTATCTAGTTATATGTACTATAGGGCTACTTATTGCATGTGCCACAGAGCTTATGTGTCTGGAGAGTGTCTAACTGTGCTTCTAAGGTAGATGACATCAGCAGGCCCTGTAAAGCAAGCCAATGAGGGGTTAACAGGTACACACGAGCCTTATATTGGCATTGCACACACATAGGCAAGACAGACACACTGCTACAAGGGGATATACATATGCACACACACACTCACAGAGTTGACATTGTTGGGATTAGAACCCCTACCTATCTAGTTGTATAGAGTATAGTGGTACGTACATATTGCATGCACCATGGAGCTTATGTGTTTGAAGACCATCTGCCACTGCTGTTGGGGTGGATGACATCAGCAGCTGTTGACAGGGAGGCTGCTGTTGTGGAGGACATTAGTCACATGGCCATAAAATGATTGACCATTACACAGACATAGGCCTGTTGGGCATGAGTATACTGCTGTATATGGAATATCTACACACACACACACACACACACACACACACACACACACACACACACACACACACACACACACACACACACACACACACACGGTGGCTGATGTGAGATTAGAACCCCTGCCTACCTACTATTACACACTACAGCTCACCATACTAGTTTGTATGCGCCACTGATTACAATTGGTCTACAAGTGGCTGCAGCACTACATCACTCTATACTTTTCTGTGTCTTTTTCTCTCCCCCTCTGTTATATATATATATATATATATATATATATATATATATATATATATATATATATATATATATATATATATATATATATTATATATATATATATATATATATATATATATATATATATATATATATATATGTGTGTGTGTGTGTGTGTGTGTGTATGTGTGTGTAGCTATATAAAATCCTACATATACATATACATTTTATATGTGCCACATACTGATAGATAAGGGTAACCATGTCTGATGGGGATAGGAGAGACAGGTATACATAGCTGTCTGTATGCACAGACATATTGACATCTCAGTTCTATAGGCATATGAGGGTTCAGACATGGGCTGAAATTAGTTAAGTGTAGGAGCATGCCCAATGTTACCATCAGTACTGACAAGGGGAATCCAGGCCAGACCTACCTGTACTCCAGTTCGGGATTTTGTGTGGTATAGCCAGTTGGCTGCTGCACCTGATTAAACAGTCCAGCACCTCCCTGATATAATACCCAAGGGATTCCCCAGCTGTGTGCTGTCCGTAATATCTGACTCATACCTAGGGTGTGTACAGATTGTATTAGACTGAACAGGGTTTTGCATCATATGTCTGGTACGTTTTACATAGCAATGAGATTTCCTGGTACATCAGTGGCAGATCATTATAGATTGACATGAGGAACTGCTGACAGACATTTGAGTTACTGACTCCATACATTGCAGGGAACCCATACTACTGCATGACTTGCTCTACTCTGCACTTTCTACACTTGTCTGGCCAGTAATTCATCCTTCTCCTTATATGTGGGCTTTTGTCCCAATCCTGTTCCTGGCTTTGTCCACAGTTGCTGCTCTATGTAGTTGTAGGTATGCATGTCACTGGGATACAGGATGTAACACCACACAAAGGGTTACAGACTTCACACCTCTGACTGTACCTGTTTTGCAGGATTCCAGCATTGCACCCCATATGTGTGCTCTGGTCCTCAGTTTGTGTTGTATTGGTATTATAATGCTACATGGTGCCCTAGGGACATTTTTAATATTGCTCTTACAAACTTAGACAGTTGGTAGAATAACAGATTTTGTATTAGCATTACTTTTCTGAAGGGTATGAAGTCTCAATCTCAAATGTCTGTCATTATTTTCTAAATGTTAACCTTTATTGATTTGCCACTAGTCTGCCAGAAAACTGCAATCAGTCTGTGAAACTCTGTACATTTGAGTGGTATGATGGTGCCTACTGACTTGTTTTAAGTACTGAGACAGTTACATGACAGCCTTTACATCCTGCTGCTACTCTGACTTGTTATAACCCGCTGTTCTACTAGCCACCATCTAGGTTACTCAGAGCTGTGTACTGTCCATATCTGTGCACCCCTGTCCCTCCATTGTCTCTGGCATTGTCCAGCTTTCTTGCAGTAACAAATAGTGACATATGAACAGTCTGTAGAACTCCTACCATAGGTGTAGCTTACATGCAAAATAGTAAGCGCAGACAGTCTTGAGCCATGCACACCAACAACCACAGTAATGTACTTAGCCCACTAAGCCACAACAGCCACCAGACAGTGCAGTTTAATTCCTGGCACTATCAACCACAGCCATACATAGCACATTGACCCCTGCATATTGTAGAAATGGCACATGACATCAGCTTGATTGGGATAGCCCTGGTATTGTGTGGTCTGCTGCTACTACCCTGCAAACATCCAAGAAACCACAATGTCAGGCAAACCATTTATTAAAACACAATCTCTAGTGCCTCGGCTTGCATTAAGCCTTCAAGGAGTAAAATTCACCATGAAATACATTCATATAAATACCAGCAACCCTCCACTAATTGAATACAATTATATAATTATATAATACAATTAAATTGCCATTTAAGTATTTAAATTAAACTTTTCCAACTACACTCAGTGTTAAATGATGTTGAATAGGGAAGTTACAATTAAACCTTACTAGGTATATAATAATTTTGAGAAAAAAAATGTGGACAATGAGAGGTTTTTTTATAGTAACCACATATAATATTTTAAGTTCTTCTATTAAGAAAATGCTATAAAAGGGGAAGGAACATTAAGGACATTGTTGTCCATACTCAATTTAAAAGACCAACGGATATATTAATACAAGTTATTCAAGAGGTGGGCACCTTCCAGTGTGGAAGGTGTATCAGCTGTGAATATGTGGTGAAAACTTTTCCTAAGATTAATGGGGTAGCTTTTACAGTTAAAGAGCATTTTAATTCTGTTACTGAAGGAGTTATATATGCTATTAGATGTGGGTGCAAACTTTTTTAGATAGGACAAACTAAAAGGGCTTTCAAGACCAGATTACAAGAGCATCTCAGAGATATTAGATCTGGTAAACTTGAAAGCCCTTTGGCACAACATTTTAAATGTGTACATAATAGTAATGTGAGTAGCTTGCAAGCTACTGTTTTCTATAAAGTATATTGTGAATCAAGTGAATAAATAACAAATAAATTGTTCCATAAAGAAGCAATATTTATTTTGAAATATTCTACATTGACCCCTAAGATGCTTAACACTGAGTCTAGTTGGAAAAGTTTAATTTAAATACTTAAATGGCAATTTAATTGTATTATATAATTATATAATTGTATTCAATTAGTGGAGGGCTGCTGGTATTTATATGAGTGTGTTTTATGATGAATTTTACTCCTTAAAGGGTTAACGCAAGCCGAGGCACTAGAGATTGTGTTTTAATAAACAGTTTGGCTGACATTGTGGTTTCTTGGATTCATACCTTTTTCCTTTGTGGTTGTGACTATATTTTGGTATGACCAGTGATCCAGCAGTTGATTTTCCTCGTCCTTTTTGACATGAAGTTACAGATTCCACTCAGTGTACCCTGGACAGTTTCTTTAGACCAGTGAGAGAGCAGAGAGAGCGGGATGATACATCAGTCACTAGTGGTGAAGTGCTTTCTTCCACGGTATGGGAAAGATTCCTCAATGAGACCAGGGGTAAGCATTCCCATAATCCATTCACAGTGGTGGGTAAGAGTGCCATAGATCTTTCAGCTGAGGCTGTTACTTTGTACAATAAATTGGAGCAATTGCTTACAAAAGAAATGTCTGTGTATTACAACATGGTGAGCCTTCAGAGATATGTGAAGTTGGATGTTTCTCCACGAGGACTGAGGGCTGCAAAATTTCCATTTATGCCTTTTGGTTTAACTGATTCAGAGGATAAAATATTCAAGCAGCGATGGGAGAAAGCAGCACATCGGTGTTCCATGGAGTGGATTACCATCCTTGTTGAAAGGGATAGGGTAAAATTAGATAAAGTTAAGGTGGAGATTTCCATTGTGTGCTCCAATTTGGCTGTACTAATTGTCAAAGCTAGACTTGAATCTTGCTTACAAGATATAAAATCTAAACTCACAACATTAGAGCAGCAATTAGTGGAACAAAAATTATACAAAATAAGAAGAGACCTATGAGACTATGAAAGTGGTACAGCCTTCTTGAGGTCATCCAGTCGGAGAAAGCGTTCTCATGTACGCTTTCAGAGGCATGCAGGAAAACAGATCCAACATGGAGAGGCTTCTTCTAGTGACAATAGTAGGTTTTTTAGTGATTTTGATGATGAAGAAGCCTTTCCGCCAATGCCGGAAGCTAGGAATCAACATATGAGGGACAAATTTTGGAAGAATGATAACAGACAGAGGAAGCGAGGGTGTCCTCAACAGGAACAGTTTCGTGAATCTACCTCACAGTGGGGTGATAAGAGAACTAGATGGAACTGATTCTGTTGATGATAGTGATCATAATATAATTGTTAAAATATCAGGACAGAGTATTAGTGAATATGTGTATTCTGCTTTATGTTGTGGTCTTAAAATTTTTCCCTCGGTTGTACCTAAATTACATCAGTGTAAAATTGAATTATTCCAACTAGTCCGTAAGTTACATCTGAAAGACTTTTTTCAGAAAGGAAATTTGTGTTATAATAAATATAGTAGTGATGCTGTGAGTAGTGTATTTGATATTGTGGATGGCAGTTTGTCATTCGATGAATCAGATGAATCTTTTGTGTCATGTACATCAAGTTTATCAAATGAATATAATGCTTATTGTATGCTCGATGCTACTAATATTCAATTTAAAAGTAACTTTATGCCACCATTTAGACATGAAGGAATATGTAAAGTCCATGGTATGGTGGATTTTGAGTTGGAAAATATGCCAAAATGTTTACTATCAAAGAAGTGGAATACAATTTAACTAAAAATGAGTGGCAAACATTAGTAGCTTTTAGTAAACAGCATGATTTAATTATTAAGCCTTATGATAAGGGTAATCGAATTGTGATTATGCATTTTTCTCAATATTTGAATGTGTCTGAGTTTATTGAATGATAAAGAAACATATGAGATAGTAGATATCCCACAGTATCAAGAAGCTAGAGATAGATATGTGAATTTAATTAATAAAGGGATAAGGCTGGGGTATTGGCTGGATTTAGAAGTGGATAAAAAGTTAATATGTACTAACACAGGTATGGCATATTTTTACTGCCTACCTAAGATCCACAAGGATATCTTACAACTCCCTAGCAGACCAATTGTCTCAGCTGCTAAATATTTTTTACATAATGTTAGTGTGGTGATTCATCATTTTTTGTTGAAAGAAGCTATTAAGCTACCATCACATATTAAAGACTTTTGATTTTCTAAACAAAATCAATGACATTAGGTGGAATTCTGATATGTATTGGCTCTATATAGATGTAAGGAGTTTATATACTAATATTAAACATGAGTTTGGCATGGAAGCTTTAAGGTTGTACTTGGGAGAGTCGGGTCTTTATCACATCAGAGAACACTGATATATCGAACTTCAAAGTCTGAAAGCTGAAAACAGCGAAGAAACGGATCAGCAAATTTTTTCCCAGGGAAAAAATTCACTGTGCCATTCTCCGGGCTTTGCTGTTTTCTCCACTGTGGTGCGATCTCAGAGTTGATATATTTAAGTTGGGGGTGACTGTATACTCCTTTTTTTTTTTTTTTTGGATCAGCAAATTTTTTCCCTGGAAAAAATTTGCTGAACCGTTTCTTCACATTTTTCAACTTTTGGACTTTGAAGTTCGATATATCAGCGTTCACTATTTTTTGCATTCGCTGGTGTGATATAGACCCGGGAGATTCACCTTTAGCATATTATGACATGGAATTTATATATTTTTGTTTGACCAATAACTATTTTGTGTTTGAAGAAACATTATACCATCAGTTACAGCCTTTTGCTCCCATGTACGCAAATTTATTCTTGGGGATGTTTGAGTCAGAATACATATATAGAAGTGAGAATTATAGAAAATGTGTGTTAAAATATTTTAGATTTATTGATGACCTCCTCTTTATTTGTAAAGGCGGTAGGGATCAGGTAACAGAATTTGTAGAAAGGTGAAATCACAATAGGTTGGGAATTAGTTTTGATGGTTTACAATATGGGGCTAGAGTAACATTTTTGGATCTAATGTAATAATAAAATGTTCGATTAGAACTAAGATACATCGAAAGTTCAATGAAGTAAATAAGTTTTTAGTGAGGTCTAGTTGTCATCCGCCCCATATGATTAATTCCCTTCCATTTGGAGAATTTTCACAAATTTTTAGGTTGTGTAGTAATTTTGAAAATATGAAGGAGGAACTACTGTGTACAGCTGAAATATTTCTTAAGAGGGGATATGCTAAACATATATTGGAAAATGCTCTTACAAATATTTTTGAATAGGGAAGGTACAGTTAAACCTTACTTCTTTCTCTTCTTCTACTTCTTTCGGCTGCTCCAGTTAGGGGTCACCACAGCAGATCAATTGTTTCCATTTCTTCCTGTCCTCTGCATCTTGCTCTGTCACACCAACCACCTGCATGTCCTCTCTCACCACATCCATAAACCTTATCATAGGCCTCCCTCTTTTTCTGTTAACTGGCAGCTTCATACTTAGCATCTTTTTCCCAATATACTCTGCATCCCTCCTCAGCACATGTCCAAACCAACGTAATCTTGCCTCTCTGGCTTTGTCTCCAAACCTTCCAACCTGGGCTGACCCTCTAATATACTTATTCCTAATCCTGTCCATCCTCGTCACACTCAGTGCAAATCTTAACATCTTCAACTCTGCCACATCAAGCTCTGACGCCTGCCTTTTTGTCAATGCCACTGTCTCCAACCCATATAACATAGCTGGTCTTACTACCCACTTGTAGACCTTCCCTTTCACTCTTACTGGTACTCGTCTGTCACAAATCACTCCTGACACTCTTCTCCACCCATTCCATCCTGCCTGTACCCTCTTCTTCACCTCTCTTTCACACTCACCATTACTCTGAACTGCTGCTCCCAAGTACTTAAATTCATCCACCTTTGCCACCTCTACTCCCTGCATCCTCACCATTCCTCTATCCTCCCTCTCATTCACACACATATATTCTGTCTTAGTCCTTCTGACCTTCATTCCTCTTCTCTCTAGAGCATATCTCCACCTCTCCAGGGTCTCCTCCACCTGTTCCCTACTCTCAATACAGATCACAATGTCATCTGCAAACATCATAGTCCACGGGGACTCCTGTCTGATCTCGTCTGTCAACCTGTCCATCAACTTTGCAAATAAGAAAGGGCTCAAAGCTGATCCTTGATGTAATCCCACCTCCACCTTAAACGCATCCATCACTCCCACTGCAGACCTCACCGCTGTCACACTACCCTCGTACATATCCTGTACCACTCTTACATACTTCTCTGACACTCCCGACTTCATCATACAGTACTACAACTCCTCTCTAGGCACCCTGTCATATGTTTTCTGTAAATCCACAAAGACACAATGCAACTCCTTCTGACCTTCTCTGTACTTCTCCATCAACACTCTCAGAGCAAACATCACATCTGTAGTGCTCTTTCCTGGCATAAAACCATACTGATGATCACTAATCATCACCTCCCTTCTTAACCTAGCTTCCACTACTCTTTCCCATAACTTCATGCTGTGACTGTTCAGTTTAATCCCTCTGTAGTTACTACAGCTCTGCACATCACCCTTATTCTTAAAAATCAGTACCAAAATACTTTTTCTCCATTCCTCAGGCATCCTCTCACTTTCCAAGATTTCATTAAACGATCTAGTTAAAAACTCCACTGCCATTTCACCTAAACACCTCCATGCTTCCACAGGTATGTCATCTGGGCCAACAGCCTTTACGCTCTTCATCCTCTTCATAGCTATCCTTACTTCCTCCTTGCTAATCCACTGCACTTTATGATTCACTAATCACACATCATCCAACCTTCTCTCCTTCTCATTCTCTTCATTCATCAACCCCTCAAAGTACTCTTTCCATCTGCTCAACACACTCTCCTCACTTGTGAGTAGGTTTCTCTCATTATCCTTTATCACCCTTACCTGCTGCACATCTTTACTAGCACGGTCCCTCTGTCTAGCCAATTGGTACAGGTCATTTTCTCCCTCCTTAGTGTCCAGCCTTTTATACAACTCTTCATACGCCTTATCCTTAGCCTTCACCACCTCTCTCTTTGCCATGCACCTCATCTCCTTATACTCTTGTCTACTTTCTTCATCTCTTTGACAATCCCACTTCTTCTTTGCCACCCTCTTTCTCTGTATACTCTCCAGTACTTCTTCATTCCACCACCAGGTCTCCTTGTCCTCCTTCCTCTTTCCAGATGTCACACGAAGCACCTTTCTAGCCATCTCTCTTACTAGCTCTGTTGTAGTAACCCAGCTATTCAGTAACTATTCACTGCCACCCAGTGCCTGTCTTAACTCTTCCCTGAACATCACCTCACAATTACCCCTTTTCAATTTCCACCATTTGATCTTTGGTGCTGCCCTCACACTCATCCTCCTCTTCTTGATCACCAATGTCATCCTACAAACCACCATCCTATACTGTCTAACTACACTTTCCCCTGCCACCACTTTACAGTCTCCAATCTCCTTCAGACTGGCCCTTCTACATAAGATATAATCCACCTGTGTGCATCTTCCTCCACTCTTGTATGTCACCCTATGCTCCTCCCTCTTGTTAAAATACGTATTCATCACAGCCATGTCCATCCTTTTCGCAAAATCCACTACCATCTAACCTTCTGCATTCCTTTGCTTAACACCATACCTACCCATCACTTCCTCATCCCCTCTGTTCCCTTCACCAACATGCCCACTGAAATCTGCTCCAATCACCAGTCTTTCACCCTTGGGAACAGTCATCACCACTTCATCCAACTCACTCCAAAATGTTTCTTTCTCATCCATCGCACACCCAACTTGTGGAGCATTTCCAGCTTCATAAACATCACTCTATCCGACACTCTTTTCACCTCCAAAACACTCTTAGCATACTGTTCCTTCAGGATAATGCCTACACCATTTCTCCTCCCATCCACACCATGATAAAACAATTTGAAACCACCTCTGATACACCTAGCCTTGCTCCCCTTCCATCTGGTCTCTTGCACACACAATATACCAACCTTCCTTCAGTCCATCATATCAGCTAGCTCTCTCCCTATACCAGTCATACTGCCAACATTCAAAGTTCCAACCCTCACTGTCAGAGTCTTAGCCTTTACCTGCCTTCAGGCATGCCTTCTTCCTCTTCTCCTCCTTCGGCCAACAGTAGCCCAATTTCCGCCAGCACCCTGTTGGCCAACAGTACTTGTGGCGGTCGTTGTTAACCCGGGCCTCGACCGATCCGATATGTATTTCTGTACTGTTGTCTGCATGTATAATTTGGCAAAATTCTACGCCGGATGCCCTTCCCGACGCAACCCTCCCCATTTATCCGGGCTTGGGACCGGCACAAAGAAATGCACTGGCTTGTGCATCCCCAGTGACTGGGTTACAGTTAAACCTTACTATGGATGTAATAATTTTGAGAAAAATAATGTGGACAATGAGAGTTTTTTATAGTAACCACATATAATATTTTAAGTCCTTCTATTAAGAAAATGCTATTGTATTACTGAGATTTTTTGAGAAAATACAGGGACTTACAGAGTTTTACAACCCAATCACCTGTTTTTTTCTGATAGAAGGGGAAGGAACATTAAGGACATTTTTGTCCATACTCAATTTAAAAGACCAACGGATATGTTAATACAAGTTATTCAAGAGGTGGGCACCTTCCAGTGTGGAAGGTGTATCAGCTGTGAATATGTGGTGAAAACTTTTTCTAAGATTAATGGGGTAGTTTGTACAGTTAAGGAGCATTTTAATTGTGTTACTGAAGGAGTTATATATGCTATTAGATGTGGGTGCAAACTTTTTTACATAGGACAAACTAAAAGGGCTTTCAAGACCAGATTACAAGAGCATCTCAGAGATATTAGATCTGGTAAACTTGAAAGCCCTTTGGCACAACATTTTAAATGTGTACATAATAGCAATGTGAGTAGCTTGCAAGCTACTGTTTTGGAGAAAGTATATTGTGAATCAAGTGAATATATAATACATAAATTGTTGCATAAAGAAGCAATATTTATATTGAAATATTCTACATTGACCCCTAGGGGGGCTTAATACTGAGTGTAGTTGGCAAATTTTAATGTAAATACTTAAATGGCAATTTAATTGTATTATATAATTATATAATTGTATTCAATTAGTGGAGGGCTGCTGGTATTTATATGAGTGTCTTTTATGGTGAATTTTATTCCTTAAAATCTTGACGCAAGCCGAGGCACTAGAGATTGTGTTTTAATAAACAGTTTGGCTGACATTGTGGTTTCTTGGATTCGTGATTTTTACCTTTGTGGTTGTGACTATACCCTGCAAACATAATGTTACTGCAGTTGTATGGGAACACAGGTGTGTTGGGGGTAGGGGACTGTAGCATTGACAGTTGTTCATCTGTCCTATGACCCCACTGTTTGTCATTTCCCTTGCATAGTGCAGTGGGTTTTGCTGCCTAGGGGCCTACTGCATATTATTCATTTATTTATTTAAGTCTGATGACCAGGGAAGTCCACTGGGCCAAGAAGAGCCCATTTTCAGTGGAGGCCCAGGGAGAAAAGCTCCACAATAATTGCAAGTTACATTTCACATAGTTCATACAGCTAATTAAACATTTACAGATAATTGGCTTGTCACAATGTTACAAAAATGAAAAGACATAATTCAAAACAGACATTTCAACATTTACATACAGTGCATATTTATGTTATAAACTCAGTTGTAGGTTTTACATTTCAAAATATATAGCTACTAGCCATTAGTAGGTTAGGAAAATATTATGCATGGAGAGGGTAATAGTATATTTGAGATTGGAGAGTACAGTAAATAGATATTAGAGAGAAAATTAGTTTTTAGTAGGGGAGGGATTGTTTTGGGTGGGATGAAGTAATAGTAGAGGTAGTTGGATGAGTCAGTGCAAGGTGGAATGTGGGGGTTAAGTTGGAGCATGGCAAGGGCATTCCCATTTGGAAGAAAGATGAGAGAGTAGCTGAGATTTTAAATTTGTATGGTTAGGTAGGTTGTGTAGGTGTGTGGGAAGTGAGTTCCACTGTTTAGCTAAGGAGTGAGACAGCAGTAGATGGCCAGGAGATCGTTCAGGTTTGTGGACCTGAAGGAGATTTTGGTTTTTGGATCTGAGTGAGCGGTTGGGAATGTCAGGTTTTAAGGAAGCAGCAAGAGCTGGGTAATTGGCAGGTTTAAAGATGAGCTTGTGGGCAATGGTGAGTTGTAGGTAAATGAGGTAGCTGGGTAGTTCAAGCCAGTTGAGGGTGAGGAAGTAGTCGCAGTGGTGGGATGAGTTTTTTGAAATGATTGAAAATTTGGAGATCTTGTGGTAGCAGGATTCAAGTTTGGACCGACGGCCAAGATGGAGATTGGTGAAAAGAGGGGCACCATACATAAGGGAGGGGAGTAGGAAGATGGATGCAAGAGTTTGATGGGTAGAGGGGCTTAGGAAGCAGTTGTGCCTGTAGAGGAGACCTAATTTTTGGTGGATTTTTTGATTGTGGATTTGATGTGGGTGTCAAATTTTAGTTCTTCATCAATAATGATGCCAAGAAGCTTGGTGTTGGGAAAAATTTCAAGGAGGGTGTTGTTTTGGCTCTGTATGGTGAATGTGGATTTGTCAATGGAGATTTTGGTAGTGGAAAAAAACATTAGTTTGGTTTTATTTGCATTTAATGCCAGATGGTTAGACTACATCTAGGTTTCTGTTTTGCAGAAGGCTAGTTGGGTTTTTGCTAGGAGCTCGGAGGGGAGAAGGCTATTGTTGAGTCATCTGCATATTGGATAATAGATAAGTCTGGGCTGGACTGATGAAAGTTGTTAATGAATAGGTTGAAGAGAAGAGGGCCAAGAACAGAACCTTGTGGGACACCTGTGTGTGTGGGAAGGAAGGGGAGGTTGAAGTTTTCCATTGGACAGCTTGTTGGCGGTTGGACAAGTAGCTGGAAAACCAGGCGATGGTGATAGGAGAGAGTTGTAGGGTGGAGAGTTGGGATACAAGTAGGGTGTGTGAGATGGTGTCAAAGGCCTTTGACAGCTCTAGGAATAGTGTGGATACGAACTTGCCTGAGTTACGTTCAAGGTTTATAGTTTCAAGAAAGGAAAGAAGGGCAGTCATAGTGCTGTGGCCAGAGTGGAAGCCATGTTGGGTAGGGGAGAGGAGATTGTTTAGTGTTAGGTGTGCCATGACTTGTGCTTGTATTGTTTTCTCTAGTATTTTAGAAAGGGGAAAGCATGGCAATAGGCCTGAAGTTGGTGGTATCAGTATTTTTGCCACCTTTGTGGAGTGGGATGATGTAAGCATGGTGCCAGATAGAAGGGACATATGATTCTTGTATGGATCTATTCATAAGAATAGAGATGGGATAGGCAATGCTGTCTGCAGAATGTTTGAGGAATGTGGGTGGAAGCTTGTCGAGTGCATTGCGACAGGGTTTGAGTTTGAGAAGTATTTATATAGTGCTTGTGGGGATGAGCTTGAGACAGAAGGATATGGAGAAAGGTTGATGACTGGGGTGGTGGTTGGGGCAGGAGGGGTGGTGGTGAAGGAGGGGGTGGGAAGTAGACTGATAATTTAGCTATGCAGTCTATGAAGAATGAGTTGAACTGGCTGTCTGTTTCAAGATTGGAGAGGTAGTGGCCTCTATTCCTATGATGTGGCCACTATTGGGCAGAGAGTTCCTGTTGTCCCACATAGCTGTCAGTTGTTTGCAGGTATCCCAGTAGCCCACTCTATTCTCTTGCATATATGCATCAGGTCCATACATATGCTACCATAGTCTAGCACCCTATACATTTGGTGTAAAGAAGAGTGACTTACCTTGTGCCTGCAGCAGTTGATATAACAGTGCTTCAAGGCTGACTCTATCTGATTAATACAGTACAAAGCCAATACATGGTAAGGTACAGGTTGTGTGATGTGGCTGGCATCAGTTTTACTATGTATGTGAGTTGGAGTGAGGTGTCAGTCCCTAGGATGTCAGTGCATGTGCTATGCATTGCCTTTTTGTCAAGGCCAGGACATACTGGTCATGCCTATGTCTGCCAATAGGGACAAGCTCAAGGGGATTCCTCCTCTGAGATTCTCCCTTTGGCTGTGGGGACCCTGGCACTGGTGGGGGGGCTGTGTGTCCCTTACCTGTCATGTTCCTCCTGCAGCTGTTTCCACAGGATCATATTGTGTAGCATGGCATATACTGTGAACATATGTGCACATGTGGCCTGAGAGTACTGCGAGGCGCCACCAGATATATTGAGGCAGCAGAACTGTGACTTGAGCAGCCCAAACACACATTCTGTGATGTTTCTAATTTGTGCGTCTGCCTCATTATAGCATTCATCGGTAGGTGTGTGTGCATTTCTGATGGGTGTCATCATCCATGGTTCCAATGCATAGCCAGCATCCCCCAGTAGATGGCCGTATGGGATATCCCCCCTGGCAAACGTCTGGTACAGCTGTGATGTGTGCCAGATGTGGGAGTCACGATACCTGCTAGCACACACATTATTGATAATACCATGGGCATTGCACACAACCTGGCAGTTGATAGAGTGAGACCCCTTGTGGTTGACATAGACTCTACCTTCCTCACCAGGTGGTGCTTTGATGTGCACATGAGTTCAGTCTATGACACCCAGTACCTCAGGGTAGTGTGCTACATGGTAGAAGAGATGCATATTGCTGGCCCTCTCCTCAGGAGTGTGAGGTAAATATATGTGCTCACTGGCATATGTTTGCATGACAACCAGGCACTGGTGGAGTACCCTGGATGCAGATGCCTGTGAGACCCCCATCATGTCCCCAGTAAGTCTTTGAGAGGTACCTCAGCTAATATTCTAAGGGCTACACATACCTTTGTTTCCACTGGGATGGGTTCCCCTCTGTTGGCTCTGGGTCTGAGTTGAGGGTGGCAAAGTTCGGTGAGTTCTTGTAGTATGTCCCTGTCCACCCTGTAGTGCTCTACAACCTCCAGCTCATATAGCTCCTGGAAGGTTACCATGGGCCTGAACACTCTTCTCTTTCTCAGTCTAGTCCTATTGTCAGCATCAGCACCAGCACTGACCTTAGCCTCTAGCACAATCAGATGTAGCAGAGCAACAGCAGCCCCTATCATTTTGTAAGTTAAAATTTCCAAGTGTGCACTCCATTAGTGCAGAGTATGTGGGAAAAATCAGACTGAAGGGTGTATGCATACTTTATACTGGTGTGCTGCAGATGCAGCCTGTGTGATTGGCTGACTATGATGCATTCCACCTGCCAGGTTTATCAGTGAAGGTTTTGCCCAGTGTCCGCAGAACAGGGCTTATCAGTCATTTATACTTGATTGGCTTTAACAGGCTATTTCCTTTTATTTATTTATTTTTTTAGATTACTTTCACTGCTAAGCACTGCAGTGTGGTGCTCAAACCTGCCGTTCTAGTATAAACAGTGCTCAGCAGTTTGGACACACCCCCATTAACAGGCATGCTCAGCTTAGCTTAAACCAGCTAAAACACATGCCACAGGGGTAAACACAGCCTGGCAGCACTGGGCACACATTCCTGCTTAGCTGTGCTTAGCTGAGCACAAGCGGGCACCTCTGAGCTTCAATCCACTTAAACATAGAGTGACACCCCCCCGCTTGATGTCAGCTACCTGTTCTACTAACACCAACATGGTTCTGGGCCTACATGGGTTTTATCTGCAGACACAGTGGCCCATTTTTGCTATTCATTAACCTCAGCTCATTTGCATACATATCCTTGCATATACTCTGGATAGTTCACTACTCCAGGCCCTGCCTCCTTAGCAACCACTGAAACCTGCCATTGTACACGCTGCATGCAGAGCACTATAATGCATTATTTTTGCAAATGTCTTATTTTCAGTTTTTCAACATGTTAATATTTTTTCCATAACGGCATGTTTGTGCGTTGCTGCTCATTGTGCAAATGTAATATGTGTATGAAAAAATATATATATTTTATAATGAATTGCATTGCCTTTTGGACTCACTGGGCATAGTGTTGGGCATTTCCATGCCTACATTGTAATATCCAACCTTTTTTTGGGGCTTTTACAGTCCCTGCTTAATTTTTACATTTCTGTACATGGTTATTTTCTGTGTACATTTCTGACACCAACACGGCTCCTACACAGATACCTTTCTACTTATTGGATTGATTTCACCTGCTTATGAGGTGATTTGCATTCCATAGACCCTTCCATGTTCGCACACTCGTGCACACACCTCTGCTCTGTTTAATGGATCGCTTGGCTGCCGGTTTCTGTGTTTGGGCCGTGCCACTATGCCTACATGGAAAATCACTCCATGTAGGCTTTACTGAATTCCTCCCACTGTTTAAAAACAGTGTGTACATATGTTATGGACATTACAAAGATTTATGACAGCAGAGGTTTAGGGACTGGGGGAGGGGGATGTGGTGTTATATTGAAAATGCAAAATGACAAAATAATACATTTGCTTAGTAAAATTAATGTGTCATGGAATAAGGGGTTGGTTAAATACAGGGGTCAACCAAAACATGTTTTCTTTGTGGTAAAAAATTATCATTTATTTAGTAACTGTGACAGAAATGTTTATTGGTGGCAAAAATGGTCATGAAGTAAAAAAGTGTGAGCAAAAATGTATAAAGTTTGAGAAAATGGGACATTCATAGATGGACTGCAATGTTAAAGAGAATCATACACAGGAAACAAAAGTAGACCAAGAAAGAGAGATTATTTTAGTAGATTATACTGAAGAGACACAAAAAGAAAATACAACTGAAGAAGATATAAGAATGGAAATAAAAGGATATGTGAAAGGAAAAAAAAGAAGGAGAGATAGAATAATTAAGTAATTCAATCGATGAAGGGAAAGATAAATGGATAACAGTTAAAAGTAAAAGAAATTCTATTGGGAAGAGAGTGTAGGACAGTAAGTGCAAATTTAAAAATATAGGAACAGGAGGAAACAAAAAATGAAAAGAATAAAAGCAATAGAAACTTTTTTACAAAGTGAGAATCCTATCCAAAATGTGAGTAGTATAAAGAATGTTCAATAAATGTTAGGATTGTTGGAATGGTATAGATTGTGAGATATGGATATCATAATAAAATAGATGTAGGAATAACAACAGCAAAGAAAGAATACAAGTAAATGAGTTATAAGAAATCAAGGTTATATGGAAAATAGGAAAAGAAAAATGGTCAGGAATAGCACTTTTATGTAAAGAATGTGTAGAAATTTTGGATTACATGTTGGTAGTATTAGGGAGAATATTAATATTAGATATAAAATGGAAGAACCAAATATATAGGGTAATTGCACTTTATCCATACACTCTACAGAAACAGAGAGAGAGATTATGTTTAGGAAATTATTTGATTATGTTAGTGTATATATGCAAGTAATAGTAGTGGGAGACTTCAATTGTGATATAAGACATAGGAGAAAAGAAGGGGCAGATGTAAAAGTAATTTCAGATATGTTTAAAGCTATGTTTAAAAGTAGTAAAATGTACTTATGGAAAAACAAACTTTGGACATACAAATGGAGTAATTTGAGAACTGAAATTGATTATTTTATAGTATCAGAGAGTCTAAGGATATTACATCAAGGAGTTAAAATGAAGTTTTTTTCAGAGCATGTAGCAATCTGGATAGAAATTCAAGAAAAATACGCTGTATAAAAATAGGTAGTGGTATAAAATTAATTAATGAATCAGAGTTAAATGAGTATGTAAACAAAAGAATACATCAACTATGGTTAGATCATATAAACATGATAAGATTTTATAAAGACTGGACAAGTTGGTGGATTAGTATAAAAGAAAAAATATAGAAAAGAATTGCTGGAATGGCACAGGACAAAAAGAATACAAGATAGTTGCAAATATAAGAACATCAGTAACTAAGTCTTTAAAAACATAACAGGCAATAAAGAAGAGTTTCTAGAAAAAGAAAAAAAATGTTATATGTAATGAACCAGAAGAAAATTATAAAATGTTATTCAAACAAATATATTTTTACAAGGAATAAAAGAAGTAGCAGCACCATACCTAAGTAAAATTCTTAAAGAAAAAATAAGGATACTAAGAGAGTTAAGGAATGATTAAGGACATATAATGAATACACAAACAGAAATAATGCAGACAATAAAAAGACATATTTTGAAAACTTTTTCATATGTGAGATTATAAGAAAGCATAAATAGAACTTAAAAATTAAATGAAGAAGATAAGAGAATGGAAGAAAAGATTGCAATGATTGAATTAAAAATGTGTTGAAAACAGTAAATGTAGAAGCAGCTGCAGGTCTAGATGGACTTGAATATCTAATTATAAGGATATGCAAGAATGGCAAAATAATGTTTTTTAGAGGTGTTGAATGAGTTATTTGAAAAAGGGGTAAATGATGGAAAAATATGTATGGGTGTAATGAAATTGATATGGAAAAGGGAGAAAGAACAGATATAAAAAATGGAGACCACTAGTATTAAACAATGTTGATTATAAGATTTTTATGAAAATTGTAGAAAAAAAGAGTAAGGCTAATAAGCTACAGAATGAAACAATTTTTGGAATAAAAGAAAAAGGAAGTCAAGAACTTTTAATGATAATAAGAAAATTGATAGATGATGTAATAAATAGAGAAACAGAATCAAAAATATTAGTAGAGACGCTGTTTTAAAAATAGTGACGCTCCACTAAAACTTAACTTTTTAGACAGGTAAAAGTTAAAGTATCTACTTTCAAATCTAATTCCTCTAGTGCACACTGCAGTGTTTAGGATAAACCATTTTTTCATCTTACCTTTAAGCATCTATTGCAAGACCACCAGTTATTGGAGAGCCCACATTCTGCCTCTCAGTAGTCATCATGGGATTAGTGCTTCTGTGTTCTCCTGGTGAGAGAAGGAGTGCAGTTACATTATTTCCTGGAGTCTGCTGATCACCAGAAAGCTTAATAACTGCTTTATAGGTGACAGCTTGGAATCTGTGCTTATATTCTGATGCTGGTGAGAGTAGGAGCAGAGTGCATTTATTCCTGGCTCTTTCTGATTGGAGTCCCTGTGACTAGCACTTACTCTAAAACCTGCTGGAAAGCACTAGGAAGCCTTAAACTGATACAAGCACTCAACTCTCTTTGTTAATAAGGAGAAATTAACCATATGCACTAAACAGCCTATAATTGCAAAGTACCTTGCCAAGGTAAGGGGAAAACAGCTCTTGTACTTTACAAAAAAGAAAAAGAAAAAAGGCACCTAACCAGGCATGTCCAAGGGTCAGCTTCCGGTGATTTATCCTGTCCACCTGGTGAATCTGGGCATACTGGGGTAATGTAGCAATTGCCTCATGTACACAGACAACCCTCTCCTCCTACCACCCAACACTACAACCTGTGAGAGATGCACTTATATAACCAAACTGGAAGCAAAGCTCTCTCCAGCCAAGATTGTGCTAGACAATCAAGAGGAGAAGGTTAACACCCGCACTACACCTCAAGCAACACACAGCCCTTCAAAAGCCTCACTACCAACACCCACACATAGCAACACTAATCCCACATATGTGGAGACCCTTAACATTAACCTGCCCAAGCAATAAGGACCTCTGAAGCTGAAACGCAAACAAACACCAATCACAACCAAAGTATCACATAGCTCACAACACCAGTGTACCACCCAGCAACAGCACCTAAAGCAGGACAACGTACCCAATACTTTAGTCATAGGTGACTCTATAGTTAGGCACACTGATGTCCCACTCACCAGGCTGAACAAGGAGAAAATTACAGTCAGCTGCCTGTTGGTTGCCAGGATCCACCACATAACACATGCACTCAAGTCACTCCACAAGTACAAATATGACTCTGTTATTGTCCATGCTGCAGTGATTGACTTGAGACGTACCTCCCCGGACTACATGAAAAGAAACATGGAAGAGCTCTCGGATCATGTGGCCCAGGCAGGTATGACCCTAGCCCTTAGCAGCATCCTGCCTTCACCCAGAATGATACCAAAGTATAAGGAAAAAAATATTGTTCAACAATTGGCTAAGCTTCTGGTGTCATTCAAAGGGGATCCAGTATCTGTCTGCCTGGGATGACATGATCGACAGACCATGATACTTTGCCAGAGATTGTCTGCACCTGTCGCCCCTGGGACTCAAGTTACTGGCTAAGGCTCTTCCCACCCTTATAGTGCCTTTTTCAGACAAGGCTCAAAGGAAAAAAACACCACTGTTACAGGTACAAATATGCAAATTCTGAAGGTAATGCTACTCAATGCTTGAAGTCTAAACCTCAAAATGCACTCTCTCGAGGCACTCCTAAAAATAGAGAACATCGATATCTGTGCAGTAACTGAGACCTGGTTCAAGGCTCCACTCAGCACCCCTGCAATACCAGGCTACAACTCTTACCACACTTTTCGGCCACCAAACCAGAACCAAAACACTGAAGGTGGAGGAGTGTCCATATTCACCAAGGATATTCACACCTCCAGGCTAGTTGCCCAACACAATGCATCCAAAATTCTCCAGGTGCAACTAACGCTAGGTAAGACTGCAATCCAAATTGTAGCTTACTACAGATCCCCCACCATGCCCCAAGATTCTCACTACACCTTTCTAAACATACTGGAAAATATTAAGATACAAACAAACACCCTAATACTGGGTGATTTCAACTACCCTGCCATTAACCGGGAAAACTCATGTACCAACACCTTTGCCCAATGGTTTTTGGAATTCATAAATTCCAACGTCCTGGATCAACTAATCCATAATCCCACCAGGGGCTCCAATATCCTGGACCTGGTCATTACCAACATGGGAAATCAATGCTCCACACCAGTGGTCACCCCCTCGTTGGTTAGGTCTGACCATACGCTAATCACCTTTGACATACACATCTAACCCCCACCCCCCAGTAAGGAAACATCCGTAAAAAACTTTTCCAAGGCCAACTTCATGCTACTCAAGTCAGAAGTGACAAACTTCATGACATCCATACAGACTGGAACTGAAAGTTCGACTGCCGAATCCTACACTAAAGCACTGTATGAGCACATCCACTCATGCATGAATCGTGCCATCCCAAATAGAACCAAGACGCTCTCCTCCAAAAAAGGAACCCAATCTGGTGGTCCCCTGTCATAAACAAACTATACAACAGAAGGAAGAAACTGTTGCAGAAAAGAGGAAAATCCCAGGATGCCAAAAACTCCCTTACCACCCTCAGTAAGAAGCTGAGATCCCTCATAAAATCCTCCAAAGCTAGTTTCGAAAATAAAATTGCCAAAGATTCCAAAGACAACCACAAGGCATTCTATAGCTATGTCAAGTATCTAAATGGCAATGCTCAGATCTGCTCTGAGCTACAACAGAATGGCATTAAATATACTGATCATAAGAACATTGCCAATATCCTGGAATATCAATTCAGTGCCAACTTCACCCCCCCCTCTCACTCCCTAAAGGGCCCATCTCAATACCAAAAGATTGCCAAATTCCGATAATCACGGCCACACAGGTAAAAACCGCACTCTCCAAAGCTAAGAATACAGCATCCATGGGACCAGACTACATCCCGGGCTGTGTACTACATGAACTACAAAATGAACTGGCACCTCACCTAAGTGTCATGTTTCACCTCAGGCTTTGTCCCCACTGAGTGGGGCACAGTTATATTTATCCCACTCTACAAGGGGGGGATCTACCTTGGATCCTGGGAACTACCATCCCATCAGTTTGACGACCCTGATCTGCAAGGCCATGAAATGTATTATCATGGAACTTATAAACAAAGACATTGGCAACCTTCAAACACTGGACTCCACCCAGTTTGGGTTTGTGAAGGGCTGATTGTGCCTCCTGAATCTGATTGACTTCTTTGAATCAGTCTTCAGAGCAGTGGAAGAGGGTAAGGCAGTCCACACAGCCTATCTGGACCTTGCCAATGCCTTTGACACCATCCCTCACTCTGGAATCATAGATAAACTTACTATGCTGGGCATAAATCCCTACATCACTCAATGGGTTAACAACTGGCTTATTGACAGAACTCACACTGTAAAAGTAGCAGACTCCAAATCCAGCTCCAGAAAAGTGACAAGTGGAGTACCTCAGGGTTCAGTCCTAGGACCGCTCTTGTTTGGCATCTACTTCTCTGAAGTACAGGCCAACACTGAGGGACTCTGGCTAACGAAGTTCGCAGATGACTGCAAATTGAGAGCCATTATTGTATCCCCAAATAATGTGGATATTCTACAAAAGGGCCTTACAGAAACAGATGCTTGGTGCCAGAGCCATGGGCTCAAGCTCAATGCCAAGAAGTGCATAGTTAGTCCCTTTGGGAAAAATCATTTACCCATAAATTACCACATAGTAGCAGTACACTAAACACCAAAAGTGTGAAAAGAGACTTAGGAACACAGGTGGACAGTGGTCTCACCTTTGATAACCACATCGCCACAGCAGTCAGGAAATCTTTCTATGTGGCACACCTCATCACTCAGGGCTTTTCATCCAGAAAAAAGGAGGTCATTGTCCCACTGTACTCAACCCTCATTAGACTCATCATAGAGTACAATGCCCCATTTGGTATGTACCTCACAAGACATCTGCAACAACTGGAAAGGCCGCAGAAACACCTCACTAAAAGAATCACAGACCTAAAGCAGATGACCTATGCTGACCGACTAAAAAAACTCCAGCTATACTCTGTCACATATCGTCTACTTAGAGGCGATCTCTGCTTAACATACAAGGCCATGTCAAACCCAGAGCTGTTGGGCATGCTACACTTAAAGAAATCCCAATCCATCAGAGCCACATGCTCCAGGGACCTAAACGTCGTCATCACAATGAACAAAACATGCTGGAGGGATAGGTTCCTGACTCAGAGACTCCCCATACTCTGGAATAAACTGCCCATACATGTCAAGCAGAACCCCTCTTGGCCCTCTTCAAAAGGAACCTTGACGACTGGACGGGAAATAGGAAATTTACCCCGGGGATCACGTCAGTCACCCTGCTAGACAGGAGTCCAGGGAAGTAAATACTGTGGGAAGAAATAGTCAGGGAATTGTTATGGATAGGCTTGTATAGGCCCTAGAGCCGATAGCCTAGTACCAACCTATGAACCTATAAGTAAAGCATTTGATAAGATACAGCATGAAACATTATGGGAAATTTTGAAATAATATAAGTAATAAAATAATCAATATTTTGAAATTAGTATATAACAAAAATAAAGTGAAATTAGTGGTTAATGGCTGGTTAAGTGAGACTATAGAAATAAAAAGTGATATTAAACAAGGATGTCCAGCAAGTATTTTTCTGTTTGCATTAATCATGAATGCGGTTGTTACCGAGATAAATTTAGCATTGGAGGAAGCTAAATATTGTACACTAAAGGGAATTCAGATTCCAGTAATGTTCTCTTATGCTGACAATTAAGTATTAGTTGTGAAAAATAAAGAAAATGGATGTGTATAGCTATTAAGACACTTCACAAAGTATTAAGAGTGTTAGGATTGAGCATTAACGAGGAAAAGAATAAAGGACTGAGATTCTCATGAAAAATAAGAAGTATTTAGTTTAGTAAAGAAGAGAGAGAAATTTTGTGAGTAAGGTCTGGTAAGGAGCAACAGAGAGAGACACAATGGTAGGACATGTTACTTAAAATTAAGAATACTTGTATATTTTTGAGTACATTCAAACTTACGTATAGGAAAAAAAGCATGTTTGATTAATTCAGTAATATTAGGTAAGATGGCACAACTAGCCAGTGTATTCATGATACCATTGTTATGTGAAAAAGAATTATTGAATGTATTTACATTTATATGGGGATCTAGAGTAAACCCTATTAAAAGAGGAATTATTAATGTTATGAAAAAAGAGGGAAGTTTGGGTTTAATAAATCTAATTGTATATATATATATATATATATATATATATATATAGCTTTATTGAATTTATATAAAATATTGACAGGAATAAAGGAAAAAAGAAAATTGTTAATAAAGATAATAGAAGAAAAATATAAAACAATATGGGAAATGCTTAAATGTTTAAAAAGAAGTAAAGGAATTACTTGTATGGAAATTAAAATATATCAAGAGAAAATATTATTATGGAAGATTAATTTAAGTAATATGATAAAGAATAGGAAAGAATGGTAGAAAATATAATGAAAAAATGCTATCATATTTACCCTTGGAAGTACTTAGAGGGAAAAAAGTAAGAGCCGTAAACGCAATAATGAAAAGATGTGAAAAATATGTGGAATTTATAGATTTTTTAGGTGGTTGTCTATAAATAGGCTTCCAGTAAAGGCAAATATGCCATATAAAAATAGAGTCTGTATATATTGTGGGGAATTAGAGACCGCTGAACACGTTTTTCTGAAATGTAAAAGAATAAATCAATTGTGGGAAGAAATATGAGGTAAAGAATGTTTAAAAAGATTGACAAATGTTAAATGTATTAATATGGACATGACAGGATATGCATACTATGAAAATATGTAACAAAATGATGTAGATAGATTGGATGAAAATTTTTGTAAAATGTGGATTTTCTGTAATGAAATAATGAATGAGATAAAATTTAATAGGAAATAAGATTCTGGTTGTGGAAAAAGAGTGGAGGGAATTGAAAGTTGAAAATATGTGAGTTAAGTGTAAATAATTGTAAATAGCTGTAAAATGTGTATATAGAATGTATATATTGTATATTGTGAATTGAAAAAAGGACCCCCTACTCTTGTCAATAAGTTTGATCTTTTACATTCACCTAAACTACTACCAACTCAGGCAGACTGGGTCTCAGTTTAACATTGCATCCGAAGAATGACACCCCCCCCTTATGCTTCACTACAGTGTTAACAATCTATCTCTACATGGGAATAAAACCCACATCCTTCTGCACCACAGGCAACTGTGCTACCTGTTTCACCACGGACACAGCAATTAAATGAAAATGATGTACTTACCATAACAACATGGATCCAACTATAGGTTGTCAGATCTGATCAGGATCTGACCTCAGCAACTACTCTGAAGCTTCTTGGTTCCAGAGCTCTGACTCCTCCCCTACCAATAACTTCATCTATTCCACCTCAGTACCTCAGACTGAGCTTGCCCCAATAAGATAATATATATCAATCCTTTTCAAGACTAAATCTAGTATACAGGAAAAATTTGTAGGATTGGAAGACAGTGAATAAGAACTACTTACAGACAGGGTGTGCCAGGAAACTACCTTGTCACCAGAAGCCCATTTGTGTCAGTTTGGAAGGGGGCACAAAGTAGGGAGGTTGAAATGGATGAAAATCAGACATCATGGATCTATCTTTATGGTAAGTATATAACTTTTGTATCCATGTTGTCTGTTTTCATCCGATTCAACAATGGGACAGATTTCCAAGCTGATACATTTATTTATTTATTTATTTATTACATTTGTTTACTGGGAAATTCAAATTGGACACAGGTCCTTTTTCAGTGATGGCCTGGGTAGAAAAGCTCTACAGAATAACATGGTAGATGGTAAACAATAACAATTAAGGTATGAATATAGTAGAGATGATTATGATATGGAGAAATACAGGAGCAAATTAGGTACAATCGAGTAGTAAGCTCTAATTAACATTGAGAAATAAGTAAAACACAGTGCTACAAATTTTCTAAAACAGTAACTAGATAAACATAATAATAGACTAAATCATTAACTAAATCCTGGAAGGATTAACAAGCAGTGAATAATCTTCAGTTCAGTTTTATAGTGAATACTCTATCTAAATCTGGGAAAGGAGAGAAGGGTTGAAGGGGAGGTTATTAGTCAGGGTTTGGACAAGGACAAAGCCAGTGAGAATTTAGGTGAGATTTAAGTGCAGTCTTGAAAAGACTGCAGGAAGGAAGGGTAGTTATGGTAGTGGGAAGGTTATTTCAGAGCTTGGATATAGCGCAGGAAAATAGTGCTTCACCTGCTGAGTTTTTGGCTTTGGTGACTTGGAGTAGATTTTTGTTGCAGGAGCATAGTGGTCTGGAAGAATGGTAGGGTTGGAGAATTGTATGGAGTGATGGGATTGAGAGGGTGGTTTACTAGTTTATGAGCAAAGGTGAGTTTAGTTTGGTGTAAGAGATGAGGGAGTTCAAGCCAGTCAAGGTCTCTAAGGGAGACACAGTGGTGGCTGCGGTAAGAGGCACCATTGGCAAATTTTGTGATTTTATTGTAGCAGGCTTCGAGTTGGTGTAGGTTTGACTGTCTAAGATTTGTAAGTATTGGTGATGCCTAGAGTAGGGTGGAGATTAGTTGGGAATTGGCGATAGAGATTCTTGCTGGTTTGGTGAGGTATTGGCAGCTTCTATATAAGGTGCCCAGTTTTTTGTGAACTTTTTTTATTGTTAGTGATATGTGGGTGTCAAATTTGAGATTATTGTCTATCTGTATGCCAAGTAGTTTTGTGTGGACTGTTGGTGAAATCGAGGTATTATCCTTGGCTTGAATAGTGAAATGTGGGGTGTTTGGGGTATATTTGGAGGAGTGGAAGATGAGGAGTTTGGTTTTATTTGGAATGAGAAGAAGCTGGGCATTAGATAGCCAGCTTTTAACTGAAGAAAAAGATTCTTGGGTGATCTGTTAGAGTTTTGTTAGAGTTGGGGCTGAGCAGATGAGGGTGGAATCATCGGTGTACTGTATGAGGGAGGCATGTTTGGTGGCAGTGTGCAGGTTGTTGGTGAAAAGGGAGAAAAGTAGGGGGCCAAGGATGGAGCCTTGGGGAACCCCGAGAGTAAAAGGGAGACAAGTGGATAGATTGTTGTCCCAGATGACTGATTGCTGGCAGCCTTGTAGATAGCTGTGGAACCAGTTTTTGGCTGGTGTGGAGAAAGAGAGGTCAGATAGAGCAGAGAGTAATAGACTGTGTGACACAATGTCAAAGGCTTTAGATAGATCCAGAAATACAGCAAAGGAGAGGAGGCCATTGTTTTTGTGATGGAGGATAGTGTTGGTGAAGGAGAGGAGAGCAGTTGTCATGCTATGGTGTGGTCTGAAACCATGCTGGGTATTGGAGAGGAGGTTATTGTTAAGGAGGAATTTGGAGACCTGTGAGTTGATGCATTTTTCGAGTATCTTGCAGAGGGGAGAGGATGGCAATGGGGCGGTAGTTGGAGAGGTCAGTGGAGGGGCCACCTTTGTGGAGGGGAATGATGTGTGATATTTTCCATAGCATGGGTACATAGGATTCAGATATGTAGTGGTTGATTAATATGGAAATAGGATAAGCTAGGACATTAGCTGCTATCTTTAGGTATTCAGCGGGCAGGTAGTTGGCTGCTAGTTTTGTGGGTTTTAGTTTTTTCAGGAGTCTTTTTATGTAGGAGGTGGGTACTGTAGAGAGAAAGAAGGTAGGGAAAGGTGGTTTTGGGTTGGGTGAAGGGGGAATTAGTGTAGGGAAGTGTTTTTTTGTTAGGGATAGCATGGATTCTGTGAAGTGTTTATTGAAAAAATCAGCAATGCTACTGGTGGAGAGAGGGGCGGTTGGCAGGGGGGGTGCTTACTTTTCCTGGTCAGGGTATAGAATTAATTGTGAACCAGAATTGCTTGGGGTTGTTTTGGGAGGAGTTTAGGGATCTCTGATAGAAAAGGGCTTTGTCTGCTTTTAAATCTGGGAGGTATCGATGAAGATCATTCCTGAAATTGGTGGAACCAAAGGGAGAATTTGATCCAGACTGTACATCCAAATTGTAGTGAGATACAAAGATGTAAAGTGTTGACCAAGTTGCTGCAGCACAAATATAATCAATAGATAGTCTACTAGAAAAAAACTGTTGATGTGACCATTGGCCTTGTAGGATGAGCCTTAGGTTTAGACTGCAGAGACAAACCCTTTCTATTTTAAATGAAAAAAACATAGCCTGATAACCATCTGGAAAGAGGCACTTTAGCAACTGCTTTATCTAATGTAGGCTTTGAGAAAGCAACAATTGATCAGACTTTCTGACTGGCTTGGTCCTATGAAGACAGAACCTACATTGATGATGAATGCCCAGCATATGTAAAATATATTCACCTTTATTTGAGAATTTGGGGGAAAAGACTGGAAGGTCTATATACTGGTTAAAATTAGCCTCAGATGTCACCATAGGAAGGAAAGATATGTTAGTTCTCAAGGAAACTGTCTTTGTGAAAAAAAAAACAAATAGGGTAGTTTGCAAAAAAGTGTTTGCATGTCTGAAATCTACCTGGCTGACATAACAACCACTAGGAAAATTGTCTTCCAAGAGAGAAACTTCAAATCAACTCATACGGCTGGTTCAAAGAGTGATTGAGTTAATGCCTGTAGCATGATAGTAGTACCCAAGGGAAGTACTGGATCTCTGACTGGTGATCATAGGAGAAAGGTTCCTTCAAAAAGACCTTTGATGTTCTTAAGGAAGTTATAGAGTTCTCATTCTGCCCCATGTGGAAGCTTGAAATAGTGGCTACTTGCATTTTGATAGTGGAACAACTAGAGCCACTGTGGAAAGGCTAAGATAAGAACTCAAAAATGGAAAGAATAGGAGCAGAGAAAGGATCTAACCTTTTGACATAGCCCAAGTGGAAAACCTCTTCCATTTACTATGGTAGATCTTCTTAGTGGACTGTTTTTGGGATGCTGATATGATATAGACAACCAAGGTAGGGAGCCTTACATCTCTGGCTAAGGTTAGAACTGGAGGAACCAAACAGTTAACTTCATGGATTTCTGGTCTGGAGGAGGCACTCTATTTGGGTGTGTTAGTAGGGTTGAATACTGATCAAACATCCACAGTGGATGTACTAGTACAGGCCCCAGGAAAGGAAGCCACATCTGTCAAGGTCAGAAGGGGCAATGAGGATCACTCTGGCCTTGCACATTTTTGCTTTTGTATGAATTTGTTTATTAAGGGCAAATGGGGGAAAAGGCATAAAGGAGACACAGGGGCCAATTGTGGACTAGAACATTCTTCTGTGACTCTCCCTGCAGAGGGATCAGGGCAAATTAACTTCTGCATTTGGTATTTAGTTAAAATGCAAAGAGATCACAGCAAGTATGTTCCCAGCAGTCACTGTTGGATTGAGGAGCCATTCATAAAGCATTAAGATAGTTCTGCTCAATTTGTCTGCTTGCAGATTGGACATCCCCAGTATGTGTGTTGCAGTTGGAAAGCAATGATAAAACATTGTCCATTGCCAAACTCTCATGGCCTCTTCACATACAGGATAGGAGCATGTTCCACCCTGCTTGTTGATTTACCAGACTACCAACATATTATCTGACCATATAGATATCACACCCTTGGGGAAGACATCTTGAAATGTCTGCAATGCTAGGAGAACTACCTCATCTCCAAGATATCGATGTGAAGGTTGGCCTCTGTCTGTGTGTGACCAAGTACCTTGGACCATCTTCCTAATGAAATGCCCCCCACCCTAGAATGGATTTGTCCATGGTCATTACACCCACAGGTGGATTCATTTGGAAGGACATCTTTCTGTCACTGAAAGAGTTTTATCAATCAGGATATGTGCTGTCTGCAGATTTGAGTGAGATGAATTTTTGTATGTTGGGGATGATTGTTTTGGGATCATTGAAGCACTCTCATGTAAAATCTGGCTAACTGAACCATGAGGATAGTATAAGCCATTAGGCCTAAGAGGCAGAGAATTAGTCTTGCCAGAGGAGAAGGATGACGGAGAACTTGACTTGCTGTGATGTGCAGGGATAGCACCCTAGAGTGAGTAAGTCTGGTGAGCTGTAAACTTGAATCCAAGTGGCATCTGATAAATTATGTCTGTTGAGCAGAGGTAAGATGACTTTGGGCTGGGTTGACTGTGATCCCTAGATCTTGCATTAGATGGAGCAGAAGGTCCTGATGGTTCAATAACAGGTCGTTGGAGGTGGCAGTTAGGAGGCAATTGTCGAGGTATGAGAAAGCATGTATCCCTAGCAGGCGAAGATATGCTACTATCACTGCCATCATCTTGGTAAGCACTCTGGGGTCTTTGGTGAGACCAAAAGGCAGGGCTCTGAACTGGTAATGACTGGGCCCAAGTAGGAAATGGAGGAATCTATTTGAATACTTCTTTCTTTCTTTCTTTATTTAACATTTGTTTACCAGGAAAGTCTGACTTGGAACAAGGCCAATTTTCTGTCGAGGCCCAGGGAGAAATGCTCCAGACGTATGTCTTTGAAACATGGGAAGAAACCGGAGCACCTGAAGGAAACCCACATGAATGCAGAGAGGACATGCAGACTCCACACGAAAGGCACTCCATCCAAGAATCGAACCGGAGAACCTCTTGCTGTGAGGCAACAACACTACTGCTCCTCTGTCCTAACATGATATTATGCATCCTTGAGGTCTGTGGAGCACATCCAATTGTCCTTTCTCAGAAGTAGCAAAATGGGCTGAATTGTGACCATCTTGAAATTTGTTTGTTTCACATATTGGTTTAAGTGACTCAGGTCCAAGATGGGTATGATGTCCCCTGTTTTCTTGGGCACTAAAAAGAACTTCAACTCTGGACTTTAACTGTTTTTTGGGGACCAGTTGGATGACTCTTTTTCCTAGCAACTTGGAAACTTCTGCTGCTGTGAATTCCCATTGACTGGGTGGAACATTAGAAATCTAATTTTTTCTTTATAGGAGGAAAGGAAAATGGTATGGAGTAGACTCTGGAAATTATATTTAGCACCCAAGAATCCATTCTTATGTTTTTGCCAGGTTTGTGAGTGCAGAGACATGTGTTGTCCAAACAGCCTCCAGAGTGCAGAAGTTGGGAACCCTTCAGGGGCTCAGAAAGGGCTTTTCGGTAAATGGAACACAAAAGCCCTGTTTATGAGGTGCATCTCTGCTTCTAGGGCAATGTCCATTGTAGTTGCCTTTTTCTCTGTCACAAGAAGGTCCATCACCAGGACTGTCATGATAAGAGCTCTGTGATTTACAGAACCACATTTTCTTTCCAGCCTTCTGATTCCTAGAAGAGTTTCTATGAGGGTTGTTAAAATTGATTCCCACTGCAGAGAGAGTCTTACCATCTTGCTGACTTGTAGTTAGTATGTCTGTTACTTTTGGTCCAAATAAAGTGGAAGCATCAAAAGGGGCATTGACAAATTAAGTCTAAAAGCTTTCTGCAAAATCACGAAGACGCATATAAGCATGCGGATGCATGGTGATGTCAGTGCCTGCTGCTCTAGCTGTGCCATCAGCTGCATTAGAAGAGAAATTCACATGGCTATGTTGGAAGTAGACTGAAGGGCAGAAAGGTGTGAATCCATGGTCTTCTGAATATCTGTAGACAGGCTACCCAAGAGAGACTTGGAAAGCTCCTTGGTTAGGTCTCTGAAATCTGGTGACATGGGCTAAGTAATTCAGCACTCTAAGTGCAAAAGTCACTGAAGCATACATCCATTTCTCAAACTGGTCCAAAGCCTTAGGCTCCCCGTTAGTGGGATGGACCTAGGAAATTTCCTCAAATAGTTCCTTTTTAGTGGTTGCCACTACCACCATCGCATCCACAGGTGGACCTTTGCTGCAATGCTTTCCTTCCTTTGGTGCTACCAAAATCCTGTCAGTTTTTTGGGAAGAAATCCACCACATAAGGGTCCTTCCATACCCGTTGAGCTATGACATCAATGAGTGGGTCAAAGGGTAGTACCACCCAGGATGATGTTGAGCTGGAACTAAAGGTTTCTAGGGAACAGAAACACATCTGGTGAAGGGTTATTGCTGGACCATCCCCCTCTCTGCTTCATCAGTTTGTGAGTCTCACTGAAGGTAATGTCTTCTGAGTGTGATCCAGGGGAGCCTTCACCTCATCCAAGTCTGTATTTTCAATGAAAGGCTCTGGAGAAGAGTCTATGTGCTTCCACTTGCACGTCTGTTTCTTATGAACCAGTTTTCATAGGAGATTGGAAGGTTCCAAATCAGACTGGGAATTAATGTAGCATGTAACCTGAGAAGTTTGTAGTACTGACTGTACCTGTATGACATGGACATGGGAAGTAGAAGCCAATTCCTGATGGGGTTCAACTGGAACCAAACTGGATGGATGTGTCTTCTCCCTCGGCCTTGATAGGATCCTCTCAAAAGTCTCAAAGGTCAAGGATGCCATTGATTTTGTGGGACTAATAATATTCTCAGGCAGAAAAGAAACCATGGAACCGATGGGTCTCAACCCTGAAGCTGATCTTGGGGATGATCTACTGAGTGCTGACATGCCAAGGGGAAGGGACAGCTTAAACAACTTCAGTGTTGACCCCCCCCCAAAGCCCCAGCCCTGAAGCTTTGGCTCCAAGTCTCTTCCAGATCTGAAGATATCAGAGTTAAAAGAAGAATGAAAGCTGTCAGAGTCAAAGTAACTTAGACTGTTGGCTATGGCAAAGGTGCTCCAGGACAGATCAGATCCAAAATAGTTGGGTCTCAAGGGTGGACCAGGACCACAGAAAGATGAAAAGAGGAAGTTGGCCTAAGACTTGGCATTATCCCAGAAGACAGTATCGACAGAACCCTGAGATGGTTCTGTGTTCTAAGGAACTTTTTCATCATCCTGTCAACCTCTTGCTCAGTCAGTCTTCTGTCTAACTGTGTAGAAGAAGCCACCGAAGGTAGTCTTAAATACCTCTGCTTCTGGAGGATGGGTGAGTGAAACCTTGGACCCACCAGGTCCAGAGAGAACTAGAACCAAGAAGTTGATGGATGGATCTGAGAGACTGTTGGCTCCAACCTGGACAGCAATGGTGAACTCAGTGAATGCTTCCTTAACCTTTCTGAATCCAATTTTTCCTTCTCTTTCTTTTCTACTGCTCTTTCTCCTTTTCTTTCTGTTTGTCTTTTGGCCTCTTATCCTTGTTTGCTGGACCGGAGGCTGTGGAAGAAGTGGAAGGTATTGCAGACCCTGTCTATGGAGGAAGAAGACCCTTGACAACGAGCTTCTCCCTCCTGCTCTGGAGAGTCCTAGAGCTGAAAGATGTACAAGCCTGACACTGAGTGTCAAGATGAGCAACACCTAAACAATAAACACATAGTGTATGCGGAGCCTGGGGGGATGTTTGTGTCCAAATTCAGAGCATTTTTTAAATACTTGGCTGTCTGCCATAATGTCAACTATCAATGCAAGCTAAAAATAAACTAGTACACACACACTAAGTATATATATTTATGTATATCTAATACACTATCCTAAACTCTGTGAAACACTATAAAATACCATAACAGACTATATTAATGCTATAAATTTGAAAAAAAAAACTACACACTAAACTTTACAGCTATGATATCTAACAAACTAACTATTTAATCTAACCCTAACTCTAATTCTAATTCTAACCTTAACTGTACACCCAAACTGGAGAGAAAAATCTCTTGGAAGGCAAAGGACTGAAATATAAGCAGAGATATCCACAGGAAAAGGATACTGAAATGGTGATCCCTGATAAACATGATCAAATTATTCAGGTGGCAAATGAGATCCGAATTACTGAGGTGGAGTGGAGGAAATTATCAGTGGGGAAGAGTCACAGCCCTGGAACCGAGAATCTTCAGAGTTGGTGCTGAGGTCAGATCCCATTGGATCCAACAACCCATAATTGAAAGGATGAAAATATACAACATTGGCTCTTTCATTTAATTTTTTAGAGGGGGTCATATGGCACAAGCAATCCAGTGCTAGCAATACAAAATTAAAATTAATAGGGTGTTTGCAATCTAAGGAGTTTTTCTGAAGTCAGTTGTTCACAGGATGTATCTAACTGTATCCAGAGAGTACCTCAGTCAAGTTTGGTAGTGGCTATAAACATAACCAGCAGTTTTTTTAGTTTTCTGCTTTATTTGCCAAAAAAAAAAAGAATTAAAATAACTTTTGCTCTTTGGACATACCATGCCATTACTGCAGTAAGGCATGCCATATAATGTTTTAAGTGCATTGTATTCTATGTTTTGCTGAACAGTTAGTAAATCAGCCTCATCAAGACAGTGACCTATTCCTACAAATACCTCTCAACTTCTTTGCTAAGGAATTGTGCACAAAGACTTCCACGATGGCTGCACACTGATCAGCAGTTTAACTTCAGCTCTTCTAGTGTGAAAACAGAAACTGATAAACTACAGCCAAAGATATTATCAACTTGAGAAAAATTTATTTACTGACTAGTAAGTACACACTGCCTGGATGCTTGCAAAGAAGAAAGAGAGAGAGAATGAAAGAGGATCAACAAGAAACGGTGAAGAGAAAACACTGACTGGGAAGAATCCTGCAGCTGTTCAGCAAAGACATGGCTTCCAGTAATTTAGAGGAAAAAATAATTCAAATGTCCTCAGAGCTAATTAAACAGACAAAACACTGAAGGAGTATATCAACTCAAATAACAAAAGGCTGGAAAAAATGGAAGAAGTTTTAAACAGACATTCAGATGGGTTAATAAAACTGCAAAAATCAGAGGTCAAAATGAAGAAAAGACTGTCTGAGTATGAGACTGTTTAAGAAGAGATGTTTCAAAAAATTTAGAATTAGAGGAGAGTAGGGAAACTGAGATGTTCTGCTGTACCAAAGAAACTAGAAGGAAAAGACTGTTTTAATTTTATGATGGCACAAATAAGCTGGACTGGTATTAATTGAAAGGGCAGACCATATATGTGCTCCAAATCTGGCCATGAGAAAGTAGCCAACCTTTATTAGTAAAGCTGCAAACCTACCAGCAAAAATAGTTGATCCTGACAAAACTGTGGAAAAATAGCAAAGTATTAAAAGTTAGAGACAGTAGCATATTTCTGGAAAATGATTATTCACTATACACCATGCAGAAGAGAAATAAAGTTACTCCAGTAATCAGGAAGTGTCAAGAGGCAGGTGTGAGATTCAATCTACTATATCCAGCTGTCAGATTTTTTTTTCCTGGAGGATCAAAGTCATTTTTGATGCAGAACAAGGTAAGGAGTCAATGCTATTTGTCCAATAAAAAATGGCCCATCAAGCAGAAGAGTACTCTGCTTCTCATTTTTATGATAATAAAGCCCACACAGAGATTTTGCCACCTCCAAAGCAAACATCCAAGCAACCTCCACCCCCAACACAAACCATGAAACACATACTTCACAAAACCAGTGTGCCATGCAATCACAGCCCTTAAGGCAAAATAGCATACCCAACATACTAGTAATAGGTGACTATAGTCAGGCACACTGACATCCCACTCACTAGGCTGAATAAGGAGAAGGTTACTGTTAGCTGCCTGTCGGGTGCCAGGATCCGCCACATAACACAAGCACTCAGGTCACTCCAGAACAAGTACAAATATGACTCTGCCATTGCCCATGTTGGTGTGAATGACCTGAACCATACCTCCCTGGACTACATGAAGAGAGACATGGAAGAGCTCTCTGATCATGTAGCCCAGGCCAGTATGACCCTGACCCTGAGTAGCATCCTGCCCTCACCAAGAATGATACCACGGTATAAAGAAAAAATGTTCGATTTCAACAATTGGTTAAGTTTCTGGTGTCATTCAAAGAGGATCCAGTGTCTGTCTGCCTGGGATGACGTGCTCGACAAGCCACACTGCTTAGCTAGAGATGGCTTGCACCTGTCACCCTTAGGCTTTCAAATACTGGCCAAGGCTCTTGCCACCCCCCATAGTGCCTTTTTTAGGCATGGCTCAAAAGACAAACCCACCGCCCTAAATAGCACAAGTAACAAAAACTGAGGGTAATGCTACTCAATGCCAGAAGTCTAAACCTAAAAATGCATGCACACGAGGCACTCCTCAGTATGGAAAAAAATCGATATATGTGCAGTAACAGAAACCTGGTTTAAGGCTCCAGAGAGCACCCCAGCACTACCAGGCTACAACTCATACCATATATTTCGGCCACAGAACCCAACCCGAAATACAAAAGGCGGGGGCGTATCCATATTCATCAAGGATACCCACACCTCCAGGTTAGTGGCACAACACGATGCTTCAGAGATCATCCACATGCAACTAACAATGGGCAAAACTGCAATTCAAATTGTAGTTTGCTACAGATCATCCACCATGTCCCAGGACCCCCATTCCGTGTTTCTGGAAACACTGGGAAACATAAAGGTCCTACCAAACACCCTAATATTGGGTGATTTCAATTACCCAAACATTAACTGGGAGAACTACTCAAGTACTAACTCCCTTACCCAACTTTTCCTAGAATTTATAAACTCAAACACCCTGGTTCAAATGGTCAACACTCCCACCAGAGGTGACAACATATTGGACCTGGTCATCACTAACATGGGCGACCGGTGTTTCACACCAGAGGTCAACCCCTCACTGATTAGATCTGACCATAAACAAATCACTTTGGATATCCATATTCTGCCCTCATTCCCGGACAAGAAAACCACCGTGAAAAACTTTTCAAAAGTAAACTTCACGTTACTTAAGACCGAGGTGGAAAGTTTCAAAGCCACCATGCTGAAGGATAACACTGTCCAAGCTGCAAAATCCTTTACTAATGCATTCTATGAGTAGCTACAAGAATGCATGGATCGTGCCATCCCAAGCAAAACCAAGACTCACTCCTCCAAGAAAAGGAAACCAGTCTGGTGGACTCCTGCCATAAACAAGCTATACAATAGAAGGAGGAAACTAGTACAGAAAAGAGTAAACTCCCAAGAAGGGAAGACATCCCTGATCAGTATCAGCAAGAAACTATGATCCCTCATAAAATCATCCAAGGCGAGCTTTGAAAGAAAAATTGCCAAGGACTCCAAAGATAACCACAAGGCATTCTTTAGCTATGTCAAGAAGTGGCAATGCTGAGATCTGCTCAGAGTTAGTGCAGAATGGCACAAAATACACTGAACCGACAGATATCGCCAACATCCTGGCAGACAGGTTCAGCGCAAACTTCACCCCCCTTTCACCCCCAAAAGGGCCCATAACCATACCAGAAGAATGTAGAGTCCCTGAAATTACAGACACTCAGGTTAAAACAGCCCTCTCCAAAGCCAAAAACACAGCATCAATGGGACCGGACAGTATCCCAGGCTGCGTCCTACACAAGCTCAAAGATGAACTAACCCCTCACCTAAACACACTGTTCAAACTCAGCCTCTCCACAGGCTACATACCCATAGAGTGGCACACAGCAATGGTTATTCCACTCCACAAAGGTGGAGCCACAACAGACCCCAGGAACTATCGCCCTATAAGATTGACTAGCTTGGTCTGCAAGGCTATGGAGCACATCATCATGGAACTCATTAACAGAGACATTGGGAACCTCCAAACATTGGACCCTACCCAGTTTGGCTTTGTTAAGGGCAGATCATGCCTCCTAAACCTGGTGGACATCTTTGAGACAGTTACCAAGGCTGTAAATGAGGGAAAGGTGGTACACACAGCCTACCTAGATCTCACTAAGGCCTTCTACACCATTCCCCATTCTGGTATTATAGACAAGCTCACCAGCCTGAACATAAACCCCTACGTCACAAGATGGGTTGCCAACTGGCTCATGGACAGACCCCACATGGTGAGAGTTGTGGGAGCTAGGTCCTACTATAAACCAGTTACAAGTGGCATTCCCCAGGGCTCAGTCTTAGGACCCCTCCTGTTTGTCATATACTTCTCAGAGGTACAGGCAAGCACAGGAGGACTATGGCTGACCAAGTTCGCAGATGACTGCAAACTAGGGGCTATAACTGACTCTCCGGCTGACACAGACATCTTCCAAAAGGGTCTCACTGAGACAGAGACCTGGTGTCAAAATCATGGCCTCAAGCTAAATGCCAAAAAGTGCATAGTCATCCCCTTTGGAAAAAACAAAGTACCCCAAACTACCACATAGGTGGTAGTCCCCTAAATACGAAAGACATAATAAGGGATCTGGGGACCCAAGTAGATAGTAATCTCACCTTTGATAATCACATTGCCAAAGTGGTTAGAAAATCCTTCTATGTGGCCCACCTAATCACAAAGGGGTTCGCATCCAGATCAAAAGAGGTCATTGTGCTCCTCTACTCATCACTCATCAGACCCATCATAGAGTACAACGCCCCATTTGGGATGTACCTTACAAGACACCTGCAACAGCTGGAAAGACCACAGAAGTACCTCACCAAGAGGATCACTGGCCTCAAACAGATGCCATAGGGCAGCAGCTCGACTGAAGAAACTCCAGTTGTACTCGGTTGCATACCGCCTACTCAGAGGTGAGCTCTGCCTGACATACAAGGCCATGTTCAACCCAGAATTGATGGACATGCTCCACCTAAAGAAAACCTTATCCCCTCGAGCCACACACTCTAGGGATCTAAACCTCACCACAACAAATAAGACATGCTGGAGGGATAGATTCCTGTCCCTGAGACTTCCCATGCTTTGGAACAAGATCCCAATCTACATTAGGCAGAGCTCCTTGCTAACACTCTTCAAAAGAAACCTTGATGAGTGGATGGGAAACAGAAAGTTTACCTCGGGGATCATTTCAGTGGCTCTGCTTGACAAAGCACAGGGAACTAATCTAAGGAGGCGGCGAAAGCCAACACATTCTGGCTAGGCTTATAAATGCCTTCAGGCAGATAGCCTAGTACCAACCTATGAACCTAAACCTTTTCCACTGTTCCAAATGAAAATGTTTGAGAGACAGAGAAAAGTATAAGGAGTTGACCTGAAGAATCATGAGTATTGTATAACTGAACAAGAATCTGAAGTTGGGAGATGGAGGAGAACAACAAAGAGTAGCAAGACTGAAATTGGTCAATACATGTGAAACTGCACAGCATTAATCACATTTGTAAAATGTAGTTGGACCTTTGTTGACTTTGTTAAACGTGAGGAAATGAAATGTGTTTCCCTTCGTGTCATTAATGTTTAGAATGACTCAGAGGAATGGAAGAAGAAGGAAAAAGGTAACTAAGTAAAACAATTTATTTTCTTAACAGTGTTTCTATGAAACTTTTCACAATATAAATTTCATATTTGTAATAAAGTATTTTAGTTGTTCTTGTATAAGATAAAAGTTATTAAAATAAACAGATGCCCTTTTTTTTCCTCATTACGTTCTTTCTTTACTTTTTTGGTATTAAGGAAAAGTAAACATTAAAGTGCTAACTGAAAAGAAAAGGTAGACAAAAAGCATGTTTAAGTTAATAGGTTGCAATCCTGGGATCCTAAGGAGGGAGATGGGGTGAAAAAGTACATTGATGATAATATATATAGACCTGATATGTTTTCTCTTGCTTTTGCATAGGTGAATGCCTGGATTAAGACATTTGGCTTAATCTAATGACACATTTTAAGTAGAAACATGTAAATATGAGCACACTAAATATAATGAAAGGTTTTCCTTTAGCAATAAATGGTTCAGCTCATCTTTCAGCCTGCAAAAGAGAAAGACATTTTCTTTTTTTTTTTCTTACTTTTCCATGAAGGCAAGCTGAAAATAGAGAAATAAAAACAGAATACTGGTGTCTTCTTGACTAAAAGTTCAATAGTCTGCAAGTAGTTTTCATATCTGGGGAGGGGAATAAAGATAAAAAAGAACAGACACCAATTAGGTAAGAAGCACAAGTTATAACATGCATTTTAGCAGGGATTACCTCAATTTCAGGTTAGCTAGGGGCTGTGTTAGCAGCTGTCAATTTGGCACAAATGTTTATATTATGAGAGTTGGACTTCATTATTTGAAGATGTACATAGTTGTGTGTGTTTGTTTTAAGTTAACAGGTAATGGGGGGTGCTCTAGTTGTATGTTTGTTTTTTTTTGTTTAAGGGTTTTTATTAAAACATATGTGACATAGATTCCATTACTGATGATAAGAAAAACTGTGTTTAAAGGATTAATCTGTCAAACATTAATGGGTGCATCTATTACAAAGGTCGGAATTAGACATTTAAAAAATCTGCTAGATATATGTAGGAATAATGAGGTTTTACCATAATTGTGACACTTTCCATATTATCTTGGAATGTCAATAGTCTCACAGGTATAGAAAAAAGGAAAGAATACTTAATTACATTAAGAAATGCGGAGTGCAAATAGTAATGCTAGAGGAGACACATTTGGAAAGATCTGAGCATGTGAATTTGATAAAGAAAAGATTCTGGGATGGATATTCTGCAGAATATAAGGGACAAAGGAAAGAGGAGTACTTATATTATTTGCTAGAGAAGCTCCAGTAGGGGTAGAATGGGAAAACAATAAAAATGGAAGATTTGTAGTAGTAAGGGGCTCCTGGCAAGGAACTAGGATTACACTGGCATGTATTTATATTCCACCTAAAACTGCAATTTTGGAGCTTAAAAACATTTGGGGAGAAATAATTATTTTTCAGAAGGGAGTATTACTTATAGGTGGGTACTGGAATTTGATTTGCAATAATAAGGGTCATCTGGTGGGCCTAGAAGTGGAAATATAACAAAAGATGGTACATTTTTGAAGAAATTTAAGAAAATATTTGGTATGAAAGATAGGAATTCAGCAGCAGGAACTCAGAGATATTTACATATTTTTCCCCAAAGTGCAATTGACAGAAATTATATTTTACAGGAACATGTCCATTTAAATGAGAATTTTGATACACATCCAATAACAATTTCCACTCATGCGCCAATAATTACTGTCACTCGTCTAGTCAGGATGAAGTAGACGAACATTTTAGGTTCTGTTCAAGCAGCTTTATTATATACAAACATAAACATATATACACATTAGTTGTCTCATGCATAGATGTTCACACACTGGCTGTACTCACAAAATGGCACTGGAGCTAGCACGTGCCTGCTATGTATATATGCACGTTCAGGTGTTAGAAATACTTCTTAAAGGTACAACACATATGTTATTCTACATCCTCCCTCTTTGAGAAATGACATTGACAACATTGACTGACATGCTATAGGTACAAAGTAATTTTCCATCATGCAATTAAAAAAAAAACATATAGATATATATATATATGTATATACACACACACACACACACACACACACACACACACACACACACACACACACACACACACACACACAAAGCTACATCCAAGCTGCTGTGTATTTCACACTGGGTCTGGAAATGTGACCAAATCATGTGACATATAAATTGGAATTGGATTTAGCAATTGGGATTGTCTCTGCTGAATGTTCAAACTTAGGGACATTATGAACATTATCAGAAATGGTAGTGGGAATCAAGACACGTTCTGGAACAGGAACATTGTCTGACTCACTCTGAGATTTAGAGTCTATATCATAGGAACACTGCTGGAATAATGGTTCTGATACAGGAAGTAGATGGCTGCGATTTCTCCTGTACTCCGCACCCTCAGATTTCACAAGATAGGATCTAGGATCTTCACATATATTTGTTACTTGACCAATCCTGTCAAAACCTTTCACTGTTTGTATCCTCACTGTCTCTTCTTCTTTCAACAGATGGAAAAATCTGCTTGATTTGTCATAGCTGGACATCTGGAAAGAATGCATTCTAAATAATTGGACTTTGATTGCTTTATTGTTCCTAGCTTTAGACCTCAATAAACTGGAACTGTTAGGGAATGTTGTTCTGGTTTCCCTGGATAGAAGTCTTTGAGCAGGTGAGCCAAGTATATTCTCACTGGATATGTTTCTGAGATTGAGTAAATTCAAAAAGACATCGGTATTGTCACACTTTGACTTTTCAAGTAATTTCTTTGCACTCTGTACTGCATTTTCAGCTAGTCCATTTGACTGCAAATATTCTGGACTACTAGGAACATGTACAAAGTCCCATTCTCTTGCAAATTTCTGAAACAACTGACTGGTAAATCCGGTACCATTGTCAGAGCTAAGCTTTTGTGGACTTCCATGGACTGATAAATGACATTTCAGCTTGATAATAACAGTAGTGGATGTTAGGTTAGGTTGTAAATCAATCTCAAACCAGTTCAAATAAGAGTCTACCAGTACTAAGTAATGTTGATTGTTCCACTTGAATATGTCAGTGACTACTGTTGACCAAGGTAGTTCAGGAACTTGACTTAGCTGAAGTGGTTCTTTCTGCAAATGCAGTTTAGTACTATTGCATACTGAACAAGAAAAAGTACTCTATCAATGTCTTTTGCTAGAGAAGTCCAAAATGCAAGTCCTCTTGCTCTTCTTTTGGTAGCTTTGGAACCTGCATGACCACAATGCAAAATCTGGATGTGTTCTTGTTGTAAGGAAGTAGGAACAACAATTTTAGGACATTTGAAAATAATGCCATTTTCCATCAAGATCTCATCTCTGTAAGGAAAGTAGGGTTGCACTTCAGGTGGTACACTGGATTGCTTTGACGGCCATCCAACATTAATGTAGTGGTTGAGCTTTTGCAAAATTGAATCAGTCTTTGTATGATCTCTTAGCTCATCAAGTCTTGTGGTAGAAAAATTATGCACTTCCATGATATCAAAGTCAAATTTTTCTGCGTCAAGCTGTTCCGTTGTATTTCTGGGTGAACTGGATAAGGTATCAGCCAGATAAAGAAGTCTGCCTTTTGTATAGACTCTTTTGAAGTTGTACTTTTGCAATTTAAGCATCATTCTTTGCAATCTTGCTAGAGCTGAATGCATAGGCTTCTTTAAAATAGTAACCAGAGGTTGATGATCAGTTTCAATCCGAATAACTCAATCATAGATATAATCATGAAACTTGAAACATGCAAACACTATTAGCAAAAGTCCTTTCTCAATCTGAGCATACTGCATTTCAGTTTGGGTAAGTGTTTTAGGTGCACAGGCTACTGGTCTTCTCTCTTGAAGAATAACTGCACCAAGACCAAATTTTGAAGCATTTCAGGAAGGGGTTACTGGTTTGTTGACATCATAGTATCTTAATGTAGGTGGAGTAGAAATTTTCTGCTTAAGGTCTTCAAATGCTTTCTGGTGATGTTCTAACCATGGCCGTGTAACATTCTTACATGTTAGCTCTCTCAAAAGTGCTGTCAACTCACTGAAGTCTGGTATAAACTTGCCTAAATAGTTAACCATTCCAAGAAAACAATGTAGAGCTTGTACATTATCTGGTGCTGGCATCTCAAAAATGTCTGCTTGTTTGGACAGGTCTGGTCTCAAGCCAATGCTAGTAAATAAATGACCTACATATGTAATTTCTGATAGTCTGAATTTGTACTTTAGAGAGTTAAGCTTTAAGTTCACTTTATGTGCTCTGTCTAGAACTCTCTTTTAAGATTTCTATCATGCTCTGCTTCACCATTGCCTCCGATTAACAAATCATCTACTATTATGGCACAAGGATAACCTGAAAATATTTGCTCCATTGCACTCTGAAAGGCTTCACTTGCAGAATTTATTCCAAATGGCATCCTAAGAAATCTGTATCTTCCAAATGGGATACTGAATGTAGTCAGTAATGAAGATTTTCTATCAAGCATCACTTGCCAAAATGACCTTTTGCATCTAAGACAGAAAAAACAGTAGCATTTGGTATTAGAGCTGTGACTTCTTCAACTGCATGCATGGGATGATGCAGTCTCTTCAACGCTTTGTTCAAATCTTTTGGGTCAATGCATATTCTGATTTTGTCTGAGCCTTTTTTGTGAGCTGCTACCATGCACGACACCCATTCTGTTGGTTCTGCAACTGGACAAATTACACCTTGCTGCACCATTTTGTCCAACTGAGCTTTGACTTTATGCTGCATAGCTATCAGAATTTTTCTTGCAGGTCTGACTACTGGACAGATTTCTGGGTCTAACTTCATAGAATACACAACTGGAAGTTTGCCCAACTTGTCATCGAAAACATCAGCATATTCTGAAAAAATAGTGTTAGTGAAGCTAAAGCTGGGACATGTGCTTATTTGATGAACTTCTTTGGTAAAAGAAAGCAGATTTATTCTCAAACTGTCTCTGAGACCCAGTAATGACTGCACAGGTCTTCAAACTGCAAAGAATAATAAGCTATAACAGTTCTTGGCCACATAACATGAAAGCACTACTCAGCCTTCGGTTTGAATTTCTTCACCAAGAAGAGATGCTCTGCAAGTAAGACCCAGGTGCAAGGCAGGAAGTAGTTCAAGTAGACAAAAGATTGCCAGCACCAAATTCAGTGTAAAGCATCAAAAAGCATCAAAAGACGCTAATATGTAAAGTATATAAACTTTTATTAAATATAATAAACAACCCAGACCGGTTTCAGCCAACAGGCTTTCCTCAGTGGGAATAAAAGAATTTCTTCACCTCCATAAATAAAGAAGTTTCACACAAATGGTCACATTTAGTTGTTCACCAGATGTCACCTTAGCAAATGTATCTGCTGACATAACATTACACTTTGAACCTGTGTCTACTTTGAGCTCAGTAGATTTACCATTGATCTGGACAGTACAAAATACTTCATTATTTGCCAATAAATCTACTGCATCAATCTTTTCACCAATCACTGATACACCAACTACATAGAAAGCAGACTGCTGCAGATCATCGTGATCAATTTGCCTTTTTGAATGACCCTTCTTTATAACAGTGTGAGGCTTACTAGATTTACAAAATTTTTGAAAATGGTTCAATTTCTTACATTTATGGCATTGCTAACCAAATGCTAAGCACTTTTCTCTTTCAGACTCATGGTTGGCACCACAATTGCGACAGTTAACAATAAAGCTTGATTAGGGTTTTGCTGATTCACCCTTGTATAACACTGAGCATGCTCCTTTAAGTGAACTAGTCTTAGAACTTGCTGGAAGATTGTGGGTTTTCCTTGCCACACCTACAGGGCCTACAGCTGCCATGTGCTTAGGTCTATTTCTGCCTGCCACATGTTGCATACTGACTACATTTGCTCTGAAGCCTGCCGAAACCATGCTCTTATCACTTGCAATCATATTTGTGTGCCTTTCTGTAGGTTCATGAATTTGACAAATCTCAATAGCTTTGCTCAGCATTAAATCACTGTCATGAAGCAAAATCTTTCTCACAACAGCATTATTAATACCACACATGAGCCTGTCCTTTATTATCTCATCTTTCAAATCACCAAACTTACACATTTTATCTTTATTTCACAGGTCAGTAATATAAGCTGCAAAGGTTTCTCCTTGCTTTTGATCTCTTGTGTAAAACAAATGCCTCTCTAATGTAACATTGGTTTGGGGGTTGCAAATTTCTCTAAATTTGTACTTCAAACACTCAAGGTCTTCCGTTGATTCAGCCCGTACAGTAATATGACGATTTGCTCCTTGACCTTCATATACTGGTCGTGCATATACAAATGAATGCTCTCTTTCAATGGCCTCTGACCCTGCTAGATTTAGCAAAATGAATGCCCTGGTGGGTGCATCTTTATCAGAATAAGCTGCTTGTATGAATATATCATACTCTTGCACAAATATTCTCCAATTCTCTGCAATATTCTGATCAAATACAAATGGTAGCAGTTTACGAAAACCTTCTGCCATATTAATACATCTCAGTGAAGACTTTTGCCAGTATGCACGAACACACACACGTACATATGCCTGAAATTTATGCCAATACTTGTAACTGCTCCCAATAGCACAATAAGCCTCTGTACAACTGAACTTTGCAAAATACATTTCCCGGGCAATGTAATATTCTTAAAATCACCTATCAGTGCAAAACACATTTCAAATAACTGCACTGTGCAAATAAACTTGGCAGAAGAAGCTCAGAGTAAGAAACATTTTGAAGTAATTGCACTTTGCAAATAAACAGTACACAGCACACTGAAATTTCCCCCAAATGGCGGTACTTTGCTAAACAACTTTGTATAGTACAAGAAACACTCTGTAATGGCAGCACTCTGCGAAAAGACACACCCAGCACAAAAAAAACTTTTCAAAATGACTGTATTTGACTGCACTTTACGAAACAGTGGCACTTTGCACACAACAAACTCTTTGAAATAAATGCATAGTAATAAACACACACTGTAAGCACTTTTACACACTTTGAGATACTTCGAATAACTCTAGTTATACTATTCAGAGCTGCACTCAATGCGAGGTAGCAGTTTATGCCAAAACACAGTAATTCACCAAAATACATGCAGTCGCCTTGCTTTACTTATACTCAATGTGCCCTTTCTACCATTTGTTATATCCGTTTTGCTCATTTAATCTCTTTTCATGCCCATTGTATTTTCTTGTGCTCATTTTAACTCTAAACATGCTCGTTTTACTTTAAACATGCTCGTTTTGCAATTCTGAGGTAATTCTGAACCCTTTATTTGTTTTTCTGGTGCTCGTTTTATCAAATATCTTAATTTCAAAAATTTTGTTTAACTAATAAACTTTCTATGCTTCTCATTTGTTTAGTAATATGTTTTTTGCCCGTGAAATGCTCCATTTTATTGTTTTTAGAAAATAAATCGTTTGTGCAAGTTTTCATTACCTTTAGTTCATTTCTGGCCCTTTTTTCCATTTGGTTCACTTAGTTTGCCTTCACTTTTAACTCTGTACTTTGTGGCTCTGAAATGCAGTCTCTGTAATCCCGGTTCTGATACCATGCATCTAGTCAGGATGAAGTAGACGAACATTGTGGGTTCTGTTCAAGTAGCTTTATTATATTTAAACATAAACATATATACAAATTAGTTGTCTCATGCATAGATGTTCATACTCTGGCTGTACTCACAAAATGGCACTGAAACTAGCCTGCTATTTATATATGCCCGTTCAGGTCTTAGAAATGCTTCTTAAAGGTACAACACATATGTTATTCCACAATTACTAAGATAAAAATGCAGGGTAATGAAGTAAAGATGAGACACTGGCACGTCCCCATCTACCTGTTTGAAAGAGAGGAATTTATGTAATGGGTAGCGCTGCGAGTTATTAGGGAAGATAGAAAGTACATCAGTAGTTATAGCCAGTGAGTGGGATAAAATGAAAGTGGAGGTTAAAGATAGGATAGAAATAAAAGAAAGAGATCTGGTTAAGAAGTAATGAGTTATTTAGAAGAGCTGACAAAGGTTAAAGTATTACAAAATACAGGGAATCTCACAAAACAAAATGAGGCACAACTGCATGCTAAAAAGAAAATAAGGCAGTATATGCATGAGTTTAGAAAGATTGCTGTTAAGCAACTGTTTTTGATAATAACTCCGGAACACAAAAATGTTTTGTATAATGACTTAGGCAGTAGAAAGGAGAAAGAGTTTTTGCCAGACTTTGGGAGCCTATAACAAGAAAAATAACCAGAGATCCTGTAGAGGTATTAGAGACATTTTGGAAATGTTATGAAAATTTGTATAAAGCAGAGAAGTGGGGAAATCAAGAAAAAACACAAATAGAAATATTTATGGAAGAACTAAATATGCCAAAATTAGAGGTACATGAGGCTCAACAACTAACAGTTAAGACAGGAAGAGATGGGATGAAATGATATATAACCAATCTACAGCAGAGTCTCCAGAAACAGATGGTATTCCAGTGAATGTTTGGAAGTTAGGAGGGAAGAAAGTGATAAAAATCTGGAAGGTTTTGTTTAACAGTATTTTAAAAGGAAGGACTGTACCAACATCCTGGAAAAACTGTAGAGGCCGTAATACCTAAAGATGGTAAAGACCTATCTAATCCAGCTTCATATAGGCCCATCTCAATTCTAAACTATGTTTATAAAGGTTTTTGTTCATAATGGCAAAAAAATGGCAAAGTTGATGCCAAAATTGATAGGTTGATAGGTTCACAGGTAGGTACTAGGCTATCTGTCCAAAGGCATTTATAAGCCTAGTCAGAATGTGTTGGCTTTCGCTGCCCCCTTAGATTGGTTCCCTGTAGATATGTGCCAATGTGGGGAGGCAAATATTTGACAACATTAATAGAACAATGATGATTCAGAGGTAAGCAAAATGTTAGAAAATACTGCTGTTATTGGTGGGTCTTGACGCAAAAAAGTATTTGACACAGTAAGCTGGTCAGTGGAAGTATTTGCACTTCATGATACAATCATAAGGTTAATTAGATGGATATATGAGGGATCAAATGCAAAAATCAAAGTGGGAGGGTTCCCCTCTAATAATTTGAGTCTGAACAGAGGAACCAGGCAGGGTTGTACTCTTTCTCATTTGTTATTTGTGTTAGATTGAGAACCGTCGGAAAAGAAAATAAGGAACTCAGAATTCAAATATATAACTGGTACAGCATTCAAGAAAAGTTGGCATTATTTGCAGATGGTATTATTTTGTACCTGCTGGAACCAGAGAAGGACATCTCAGTGTTATAGAATTTTCTAAGACAGTTCTGCGTTTTTTGGGATATAAAAGTAATGAAGATAAAACAAAGGTCATAGCTATAAACTATGTACCCACACATGAATTGGTCCAGCAATACCTGTACATATAGGGACATGATAAAATGAAGTATTTAGGAGTATGGATTAAAAAGATTTCAATTACGACAGCTAAGGATATGTGGGAAGAGACTAAGCAAAAGAAAATATAAAAACTAAGAAACTTGAAGCTTTTGCATATGGATATGGATAGCAAGATACAAGCAGTAAATGGGTTTAGTCTCTTTAGCATTACACACAGGTCAGGAATAGTTTTATCAACCAGAGGAGAAGTTGTGGATAGTAAGGGCAAGAGTCAAGTGGGATAAGTTGATCCTCCCAACAGAAAATGGAATTTTAGGATGACCTGATTTCAATAGATATTTCAGAGCTACACAGTTAAGGATCTTATTACATAACACAATCAATAAGCTAAAATTCAAAGTGGAAATGGATGATGATGAAGCAGGGAGGTAATTCAATAAATAAGGAAAGAATGGGATTTTGGGTGCATATCCTTAAGGTGAATAACAGCAGTCATACAGAATATTATATTTATAAAGTAGCAGAAAGTATATTAAGAACTAAGCCAACACAAGAATGGAGAAAGGAGGTTCTGCCGATAGGGATGACTGCAATTAAGGGTACAGAGAACAGACAAGAGGGGGCTGGAATTTGTTGGAGGAAACTGGCAAAGGAACCAAGTTATTCAGGAAAAATAATTAAAGAAGGAAATGTAATAGAATGGGAAGAGACCAAGAAGACATTTGGATTTCGGGCTAGTGATTGCCTTATCTTTTTGTTCCTGTTCAACATTAACGACTAGAACGAGTTATAATAGCAGAAACAAATGTTATTTTCATCAAAAGCAAGATGGCAAAAGTACTGTGGGGTTGGACGCCTTTCTGGGTCAAAACTTTGTTTTTAATAATAGTGATATGTCAACCGAGGACAGAATTGTTAATGTCGAACAGGAACAAAAAGATAAGACATTAAAAGATTTAATTCATGATTTTGTTAAAACAGGCATTATAAGGGGACTACAGATGGATAATGCCTATCTTAGTAGGTGTTTATAATAAAAATTATGCCTTTGGGCTTACGTTTTTTTTTAAATACCAATGGGAATGGAATTCACTGATGAAAATGTGAAATGGTGAAAAACCTTATTTGACAGTTTTGCTTTTAGATTTATGGAATTTATTATGAAATGTAACGACAACAAATTGTGTCACATGTTAAAGAGTGGTGAAAAACTTAATGAATGTATCCAGAAAGATTTGTTATTCATTCAATGGGAGAAATTGTATGCAAAACAGTATGATATTGTTGATAGTAAAAGTTCGAGAAATCTTCACTAAAAAGTGTTGTAAACTTAGAAGGGATATGGATCAGTATGAGAAACAAGAAGTATATATGTGGAAGAAAGGACAACATGACAATTTAGATAGTTATAAAGGGAAACACACAGTGTAGAAGAAATGGAAGGAAAGAGGAACTTATAACTCAGGGAACAACGTTGGAAATAAGCATTTTTTAGGGAAACAGAATTATTGGAAAGGCAGGAACAACTTTACCCCAAGGGGGGGGGAACCCATATGCCAGGAAGGAACAATGGATAAACGAAACGCAGAGGTGGGGATAGTTCAACACAATGCAGTACAGTATAGCATAGGACAATTTAACATCTATAATTACACACAATTGCAGCTTTAGGAAGATCACTTCAAGCTATTTGCTAAAGGTATGAAATATGTCCCATACGGGAAATTTAATATAGTGGATGTTTTAGTTGAGTTCAAATTATACTTACGAAAATTGAATCTAGCCTTCACTTCAAAGAAGACAATGGATATTCAATTAATGTAGATTTAAAGAAAAAAAGTACGTATGTACCACCTTTACATCCTACCCTAGTGGCCTATGAAAAAAATTGTTATGGAAGAACTATACAAATTACATGGGAAATATATGAAAAGGAGGGTAAAACATAATTTAACTGAAGAAGAAGAAGTATTACTACACCAAATATGTCATGAGAGTGACATTATCATGAAACCCGATAAAGGGGAGGTGTAGCATTAATAAATACACAAGATTACAACAATAAAATGTTTGAGTTGTTACATAATGATTTCAGGTATACTGTTTCATCCTTAAATGAAGTCAATATAGGGCACAGACATACAGATTTGTATTTAGAGGAATTTCTCTTGGATAATAGGATAGATATGGACACACATACATTTTTAAAAGTTACATTTCCTGTTCTAGCCACCATAGTAGGGATTCCAAAAATACAGAAGAATATACTGGACCCCCCATACAGACCCATAATTTCAGGTAGTAAGTCCAAACCCTTCCCTTTTGATAAAGTAATAGACAAATGGTTTAAACCGGTGTATGAAAATGTACCCCATATTGTTAAAGATTCATGGGATTTTTTAGGCTGGTTAAAACCAGAAATATGGAAAGAGGGGCTCATATATTTAACAATTGATGTAGTAGACCTGTTTTCTTGTATACCAAAGGAAGAAGTTCTTGAGAGATTTAGTAAAAGCATACAGACGTATATGGGCTTTGAATGGGAAAAGGTATGTTTATTGGGTGAATTCATGTCTATAGTACTATATTTTAATTATATTATGTTTGAAGGTGAGCACTATAGACAATCTAATGGGGTCGCTATGGGTGCAGCCTGCGCCCCAATGTATGCCAACTTAGTGCTCCTTGACTGGGAAAATGAGTATATATTTGAAAGTCAATATAACAATAACATACAATGTTATACAAGATTTTTGGATGACATATTTGTTTTGTGGGATGGTACAAGTGATGAGGCGGCAGCCTTTGTAAAATATTTGAATGGAATAAAATCATTCCTAAGTTTTACATATAGTTGTAGTGACACAGGCATAGCTTACCTTGCTACTTATATATCCAGTGGGGCTAATGGTTTTGAATCCAGAATATACAGGAAGAAACCTTTAGTAATTTGTACCTGGAATGAACTAGTGGTTATCCATCCAGTCAAAACAGGAGCATTATAAAGGGACAATGCAATAGAGCCGCAAGAATAACTTCAGAATATAGTGAGATGGTTAGAGAAATTCAATATATAGGAACCCTATTTGAGGGGAGGGGGTATCTTAAACCCATTATTAGAGATGTTAGTAGTTATGTTATAAAAGAATGGGGGGAAAATATAGTCCATTATTAGGAGTTGGTTTAGTCGAATCTATGGACAAGCAGGGTAAGGATGATGTGTGAAACAGTATAAAAGAGCATGTATAGTAGAATACAATCCTTATGTATAATAAGTTAAAGAAATTATAAGTAATAATTGGAATATATTAAGAAGTGATGAAATGGTATTGAGGAAGTTAAGTATTAACTCAAGCTATGTATATAAGACTGGACATAATTTAAAGTATAGATTTGAAAGAGGTAATACAGCATTCAGATATAAAGACAAAGAGGGATATACAAGGAAATGTGGGTGCTGCAAACAATGTCAAGACATACTGGAGGAAAAAACAATAATCTTGGAGAATTTCAACCACACTAAGATATGGTTTAAGAAAGGAAATTGCTGTTCGCAGCATATAATCTATTTAGTTAAATGTGTTGTCTGTCCTTGTTTCTATGTGGGGAAAATGGACAGACAACTAAGGAATAGGATATATGATCATAATTATTGTATTAAAAGAAGAGATCATAACAATACATTATATAGGCATATACAAATGAATAATAATAATGTGTTTAAATCTGCTATATTGGAACAGGTCAAGCCAAATATTTGGGGTGGGGACATTTAGGCAATTTTATGGGAAAAAGAAGTTAAATGACAGCTAATGTTAAATGCATCCAAAGCCCCTGGCCTGAATGATTTTATTTCTACAAAACCATTATTAAAAGATAGCATATTGGTTGAAATGTGCTAGTTCATTGGAATAATACTGGATACAATATAATAGTGTTTTCTAATGAAGTACACTGTAGTGCTGACAGTAAAGAACATATATACAATTTATAGATATGTTTGTATACATGTGTATTTATTTCATAAATAATATTGTGATAATATACTGTAGGTTTAGTAGGAAGTATAGAGAAGGTGGATGTATTTAAGCATTTTAAGCATTTTATGAATATATAAAGCATTTGGCTTTAAATGTGAATAGGCTGTGTAACAGCAGTATGAATATGCATTAGGTCATGAATATGCAGAATATGGATTTGAATAGATTTTTCAATCCCATTAGTCAACTAGTATTATTTAAATGTTGTGAATCACCACTATAGTGTTCTGATGAAGTCTACATGTGGTAGATGAAAGTGCTTAACTTATGTGGTTTGCTTTTTTTATGTGTTTTAAAATAAACATTTATCTGAGTTTCTTGTGAGCCGTGATACTCAGCAGTGTATCATTGAATTATTTGGACTGTTTCTAAGTTGGGAATACGCTGATTTTGGTGATTTTTTTTTAAATAATGTACTTACAGTTAAATGCTTCAAAGAGAGCTATAGCAATAAAAATATCAGAAGAGAACAAAACAAATGCAATATAGTTGAGATACTACTCAGAAACACAAATTTAAAAAAATGAGAGTGACAAAAATTATACAAAAATATAAGCATGTCATCACGTCTTAATTTGATAACAAACAAACAAGTCAGATGTCAGATCCTAAATTTCCTGAAAGAATTTTAACTTACACTATAACATTAAGCTGCAACCTACATAGCTTCACCCAGATTATCACCAAAATAACCATATCTAACCTTTCATGGGGTCTATATTACATAATTGAATGGTCAAATATTCAAACAAGTAATAGTCGACCCGTAATAATCGAACCACCACAATGTCGAATGGTTCAATGGAGATCTCTGTACAGTGTGGAAATGGAAGTCTTCCATTGTCTGCACTGTAGTGTGATCTCGAAGTTGGTATATTTAAGTAGCAGGGGGTCTGGGGGTGCAGGGGGGCTTTCCCCCCTGCATAGAGCATTTAAATGGTTTGTTTGGATGGGTTTTTCTTTTTTTATTTTCCGTTCGACATTGTGACGGTTCGATTATTACGGGTCGACTATTACATGTTTGAATATTTGACCATTTGATCATATAATATAGACCCCCTTTCATGTGGTATAGTTTCATTACTGAACTCTAGGTTAATAATCCACTATAGAATAACAGGGCATCAGTAGTATTTCTCGGTTCCTTAGTAACCCTGTGCCCCTATCAGTAGCCCTTTCTAGCAAGATGACTAAATCACCATGCAGAGATTACTTCTTAAGTCTTCTCCTCACTCTTTAAAACATTCTTGAAACCGGAGTTCTGTTATTTGAAGTAGGACTTTGTCACACTTCAGGTTACTATTGACTGTAACAGGCTATTAACTTCTTAATTTCCTATTGCCACTAGAGACATATTACTGTGTCCTGTGGAAAAGTAAATAACCAGTTATAGCACAATCTCAAATTTCAAACACATACCGAAGAAGTTGTGTCATTTGTTCTCTTGCGTTAGACTGTCACTCATAATTGCTCACAATGAAGCTTGACATCTATCATCAGCCTGTCTCTATTTTCCAGCCCAGTGAAAGAACTTTTGAAAAATGGCTATTATAAATGTTTTTTTCCCAGAGATGTATTTACGGCTGAATACTGAGAAATGCATTTGCAGGGAAGTATCTATCTAACTTATTCACCCCCTCCACCTTCATAAATACCTCTTGTCCTACATATATGACCATCTAGGCTGTTATTTTCAATCACTGCTCATGAACTGAATGCATATCACAGTCCAACAATGGTTTGATCAGGAAGATCCCTGATAAACTGTTTCAAAAGGCATGCCATTTAGCACAGTTACAGAACTTAAAAGGTTAGCATCAACTGGATAACTAACACTCTACTGCCAACACTTTGGGTGAAAATACCCAGAAATGCAAGTATATGGTTCTTTGGCTAAGCCAATTCCTGTATTTTTACATCATATTGATGCCCAGTACTTCAAACATTTTACTTGAGAGAAATTTATAATTTGTAGACCGCGGCATTTATAGCAACTTTAATCAAGGAGTGTTCATTCATAAAAATAGGTGCTACAGATTGTGGTGTCTTCTTCTTCCTGCAACAGCAACACTGCAAACGATCACAAATGAAGTGTCATGTCACTTTTTTCACTTAACTTAAGGCATTGACCATCACACACCAGGCCAGATTCCAAAAGAGTTGCTCTCAGTGTAAGTCTGCCCTGATTCAGAAACACTTGCTCTCAGTGTAAGTGACTTACTTCGATGTAAGGTCTATCTATAAACAGGCTTACACCAGAAACCAGATTCCATAAGACCTGTTCTCAGTGTAAGTGGTCACTTACACTGGGAGCAAGTCATTTGGAATCAGGCCCATTATATTACAAAGTGCACACCTTTTTGCATGCTTATCTCTAGACTATCTTCTTTACTTGTACCTTTTGTCAATAAACTCCTGAAATGTAAGCAAACACATTGCTACATGTGTTCTTAGGGTTCCCTTTCACAAGACTGAATATATGAATACTCAAAATGAAACGTAAGCAAACACATTGCTACATGTGTTCTTAGGGTTCCCTTTCACAAGACTGAATATATGAATACTCGAAATGAAACGTAAGCAAACACATTGCTACATGTGTTCTTAGGGTTCCCTTTCACAAGATTGAATATATGAATACTCGAAATGCAGAAGCCCGAGCCCAAAATCTCGAGTATTCATATACTCAACATTGTGAAGGGGCACAAAAGGAAATAAAAAAAACACGTTTTCTAATGTTTTTGCAGGGGGGCTGCGCCCCCCACACCCCCCTACTTAAATATACCAACTCCGAGATCGCACTACAGCAAAGGAGATGGAAATGTACCATTACACGCTATATGCATAAGCGCACAATGGGACACTTTCCATTCCTCCGCTGAAGTGCGGTCATGAAACCTGCATATTAAGGAAGGAACAGTACAGGGGGAACCAGCCCCCTACAAAAAGGTAAGTAAAACCCTTAATCTAATTTTTTACACTTCCTGTTCACAATTTTGAGTTACTGAAACTCGAGATTTTGAACTCGATCTTATGAGTTTCGAGCTTTCAGTAATTCGATCTTGTGAAGGGGAACCGTTCTTAGAGAACTTCAGCTATGACAAGCATCATGGGCAGAATTTCACACTTTAATACAAGAGCCAAGAAATGAGCTTAAGCAACTTCATCAGTTGTTTTCCCTCAGCTGTCTGTACAAGTTACAGATTAACACACTGGTAAGTCATTTCTTCTTGAAAGAGTATGGGCAGTTCAGCAAGTGCACAGATGCAAAAGTGATGCATATGACTGGACACAGCTACTGCACACAGGACAATGTCATAAAATAATTTGCTATATTTTTATTTATTTATTTATTCATTCATTCTTTGTTGGCTGGATTAGCCCCACTAGACCAGTATCCTCTTTGCAGGAGAGAACCAAGACGGTACCCATATCAAATTGGGTACATTTGGCCAGGGCAGTAAAGAAATTCCTCTACTCTTTTTTAGATAATGACAAAAGTAAGGGTACACCTGGGACAACAACTTAGACGATGAGTAGCTGTAATGAAGAAAAATGTTCACACCTCCTGCATTAGTTGAGAGAACATAACTCTGCTTGGGTAAACATCTGAGAAAATTTAAATTGTTTATATTATACTGTCGTATGAAAAAGACAAAACATGGAGGTTATGAGTTAGTTAAAAAAATTGAAAGAATTTGGCTAATAACCAAGATAAGCAGCGGTTGGTACTAATACTGCCACAATGAGTATAAATGCAATAACTGGAGACATTTGTGGCAGTATCTGTAATTGGGAAGACAAACAATGGAACAGATGCTGCTGTACTATGCAAGCTAATGCTACACAGACATTCAACTACAAAATAGTAGTCTGTTATTTTAGATAGTCAGATTTGTTCACATATTTCCTGCAAAGCTTGTTTAAGTGGTACAAACTTGAGGGCATTCCCAAAATATATAATAGAAATTGCCTATTATGCCTATTACACCTCTAACAACTTGGGTTTACTGTGGGAAATATTCTGGCTAGTCTGTCTGGAGTGTAAAAATTATTCAACATTGCCAACCCCCCTAAAAAGTAAAGTTTTAGAGAACTGGTAATATACCTTAGAGACTAATGTTACTTTGCCCTTTTATTGCTGAGATATTTTTATACCTAGCTCTCTTTCCAGCATCAGCCTAACTGTGTTGGTCTTGCTAGTTTTCATTCCACAAAGTATCTTATACAAGGTACAAATAAATTTAACACTGTAGTTTTGGTCCTGTCTTGTGTCAATCTACCACTCCACCCATAAAGGCCAATCCTCTTTCTTTTGACAGTACATAATTTGAGTTTTCTTAAATACTCAGACATTCCAATTATGCTGTGCTGATAAGGCCATAAGAAGGCCGAAACATGCATGTCCACAGCTAGTGGGGTTTGGCTTTATTGGCCTGAATTTGTCCATAACAGACTTAAAAAGGGAAAAATATCATGGACATTCAGGACTGCCATATAGTTGAAACACCTGATGTTCTTGAGTCATTTCCATATATCCCATGTTCATAGGTAGGTACTAGGCTATCTTCCCCAAAGACATTTATAAGCCTAGCCAGAATGTGTTGGCTTTCACCACCCCCTTAGATTAGTTCCCTGTGCCTCTGTCCAGCAGAGCCACTGAAGTGATCCCTGAGGTAAACTTTCTGTTTCCCATCCACTTGTTAAGGTTTCTCTTGAAGAATGTTAGCGAGGAGCTCTGCCTAATGTAGATTGGAATCTTGTTCCAAAGCATGGGAAGTCTCTGGGACAGGAATCTATCCCTCCAGCACGTCCTAGGGTTTAGATCTCTAGAGCGTGTGGCTCGAGGGGATAAGGTTTTCTTTAGGTGGAGCATGTCCATCAATTATGGGTTGGACATAGCCTTGTATGTCAGGCAGAGATCATCTCTGAGTAGGCGGTATGCAACTGAGTACAGCTGGAGTTTCTTCAGTAGAGCTGCATAGGGCATCTGTTTGAGGCCAGTGATACTCTTGGTGAGGTACTTCTGTGGTCTTTCCAGCTGTTGCAGGTGTCTTGTAAGGTACATCCCAAATGGGGCATTGTACTCTATGATGGGTCTGATGAGTGATGAGTAGAGGGGCACAATGACCTCTTTTGATCTGGATGCGAACCCTTTTTTGATTAGGTGGGCCACACAGAAGGATTTTCTAACCACTTTGGCAATGTGATTATCAAAGGAGAGATTACTATCTACTTGGGTCCTCATATCCCTTATTACGTTTTCTGTATTTAGGGGACTACCACCTATGTGGTAGTTTGTTGGTACTTTGTTTTTTCCAAAGGGGATGACTATGCACTTTTTGGCATTTAGCTTGAGGCCATGATTTTGACACCAGGTATTCATCTCAGTGAGATCCTTTTGGAGGATATCTGTGTCAGTCGGGGAGTCAATTATAGTCCCTAGTTTGCAGTTGTCTGTGAACTTGGTCAGCCATAGTCCTCCTGTGCGTGCCTGTACGTCTGAGAAGTATATGCCAAACAGGAGGGGTCTAGGACTGAGTTCTGGGGAATGCCACTTGTAACCGGTTTAGAGTTGGACCTAGCTCCCACAACTCTCACCATGTGGGTTCTGTCCGTGAGCCAGTTGGCAACCCATCTTGTGATGTAGGGGTTTATGTTCAGGCTGATGAGCTTGTCTATAATAGCAGAATGGGGAATGGTATCGAAGGCCTTTGCGAGGTCTAGGTAGGCTGTGTGTATCACCTTTCCTTCATCTATAGCCTTGGTAACTGTCTCAAAGAAGTCCACCAGGGTTAGGAGGAATGATCTGCCTTTAACAAAGCTGAACTGGGTAGGGGCCAGTGTTCATACGTTCATAGGTTAATACTAAGCTAACTGCCCTTGCGAGCCATTGTAAGCCTAGCCAATTGTGCCTTGTAAGACTCAAACCCTGCACCTTGTTTGTAAGGCAAACACCTTAACCATTAGGCCACCCTCCCACTGGGAGGTTCCCAATGTCTCTGTTAATGAGTTCCATGATGATGCGCTCCATAGCCTTGCAGAACAAGCTAGTCAGGCTTATAGGGCGATAGTTCCTGGGGTCTGTTGTGGCTCCACCTTTGTGGAGCGGAATAACTGTTGCTTTGTGCCACTCTATGGGTACGTAGCCTGTGGTGAGGCTGAGTTTGAACAGTGTGTTTAGGTGAGGGGTAAGTTCGTCTTTGAGCTCATGTAGGATGCAGCCTGGGATGGTGTCCAGTCCCATTGATGCTGTGTTTTTGGCTGTGGAGAGGGCTGTTTTAACCTGAGCGTCTATGATTTCAGGGGCTCTACATTCGTCTAGTATAGTTATGGGCACTTTTGGAGGTGAGAGAGGAGTGAAGTTTGCACTGAACCTGTCTGCCAGGATGTTGGCGATATTGGTCTGTTCAGTGTATTTTGTGCCATTCTGCACTAACTCTGAGCAGATCTAAGCATTGCCACTTAGATTCTTGATATAGCTAAAGAATGCTTATGGTTATCTTTGGAGTCCTTGGCAATTTTTCTTTCAAAGCTCACCTTGGATGATTTTATGAGGGATCATACTTTCTTGCTGATACTGATCAGGGATGTCTTCCCTTCTTGGGATTTTACTCTTTTCTGTACTAGTTTCCTCCTTCTATTGTATAGCTTGTTTATGGCAGGGGTCCACCAGACTGGTTTTCTTTTCTTGGAGGAGTGAGTCTTGGTTTTGCTTGGGATAGCACAATCCATGCATTCTTGTAGATGCCCATAGAATGCATTAGTAAAGGATTTTGCAGCTTGGACAGCATTATCCTTTAGCATGGGGGCTTTGAAACTTTCCACCTTGGTCTTAAGTAATGTGAAGTTTGCTTTTGAAACGTTTTTCACGGTGATTTCCTTGTCTGGGGGTGGGGGGTGGAATGTGGATATCCAAAGTGATTTGTTTATGGTCAGATCTAATCAGCGAGGGGTTGACCACTGGTGTGGAACACTGGTCGCCCATGTTGGTGATGACCAGGTCCAATATGTTGTCACCTCTGGTGAGAGTGTTGACCAGTTGATCCAGGGCATTTGAGTTTATAAATTCTAGGAAATGTTGGGCAAGGGAGTTAGTACTTGAGTAGTTCTCCCAGTTAATGTTTGGGTAATTGAAATCACCCAATATTAGGGTCTTTGGTAGGACCTTTATGTTTCCCAGTATTTCCAGAAATGTGGAATGGGGGTCCTGTTACATGGTGGGTGATCTGTAGCAAGCTACAATTTGAATTGCAGTTTTGCCCATTGTTAGTTGCACGTGGATGATCTGTGAAGCATCGTGCTGTGCCACTAACCTGGAGGTGTGGGTATCCTTGATGAATATGGATACGCCTCCGCCTTTTGTATTTCGGTCCAGGTTCTGTGGCCGAAATGTATGGTATGAGTTAGTGCTGAGGTGCTCTCTGGAGCCTTAAACCAGGTTTCTATTACTGCACATATATCGATTTTTTCCATACTGAGGAGTGCCTCATGTGCATGCATTTTGAGGTTTAGACTTCTGGCACGGAGTAGCATTACCCTCAGTTTTTTGTTACTTGTGCTATTTACGGCGGTGGGTTTGTCTTTTGAGCCTTGCCTAAAAAGGCATTACGGGGGTGACAAGAGCCTTGGCCATTATTTGAAAGCCTAAGGGTGACAGGTGCAAGCCAACTCTAGCGACACAGCGTGGCTTATCGAGCATGTCATCCCAGGTGGACAGACAGTGGATCCCCTTTGAATGACACCAGAAACTTAGCCAGTTGTTGAAATTGATTATTTTTTCTTTATACCGTGGTATCATTCTTGGTGAGGGCAGGATGCTACTCAGGGTCAGGGTTATACTGGCCTGGGCTACATGATCAGAGAGCTCTTCCATGTCTCTTTTCATGTAGTCCAGGGAGATATGGCTCAGGTCATTCACAGCAACATGGACAATGACAGAGTCGTATTTGTACTTGTTCTGGAGTGATCTGAGTGCTTGAGTTACCTCTAATGCAACAGGTTTTAAGGAATCACATAGTGGAAAGTCTAGCTTGGCTAGATTTTTCTTTTAGTATTTAATGATTAGTTTTTTTAAATATGTCAAACATAAATCAAACATTTTTCTAGGAATCACAGTTCCCTTTATAATATCAATAAACTGGTCCCATGTTAAGAGAACGATATCTTGCATCAACCATTTTCAGAAATATATTCTCAAGACTTGTCAAGTCTCTGTTCCCTACCCCTTGTCAGATTAATAGGCAACAATTCGTCAAGCCATTTACCTGTATTAGTGTTCTTTATCACCTCATTAATCAGTGACACTAAATCCATAGCTATTGTTTTATCCCTTTGTTTTCTACAAGACTTCTTTCCTTTAATCATCTAATAAATCAACTTTCCCCTTCATATTTTAAAATTAAAACTAATTTACTCATATTCTTAGGATATCAGATCCTGTAAACATGTTAACCTTGCTGTCATTCTATACAACTCAAAATTTGAGAGCCCCAGTCTATAACTCAAGTTGAAAAAATAATTATATTCCAGGCCAAGGCCACCTTCAGCTTTTGTACTGCCCAAATGTATAACAGTTGTAGCCATCCTTAATTTATGCAAATATTCTGCTAGTAATGCCAAAGGAAGACTTTGTGAGGCATACAGTATTATAGGGAGCAGAAACCACTGTGCTGCCTACAACATTTGTCCCATATCTAAGAAAATTAAATTCTATTTTTGATAAATATCCTTAACCTTCTCTAAAATAACCCCTGGAGTTAACCTCATTCATCTAGCTCGTCTATCAGCTAACTTTATATCCAAATGAAAGAAGTCCTCCACCCTCAGCTTATATAGAATCTCCCACTCATTCCTTCTGTTTCAGGAAAGAACTGCACTGCCCTACTAACCACCTCAAACAAAATTTTTCCAGTTCTTTAACCTGTTCCCTAAAATGGAACACCACTGCTTTACTGTTGCAAAAGCTAATTGGATGCTCATACCAAAAATAGCTTCCATCCTTCCGGATACCTTGTTATACAAACAGATAAAGGAAGAAAGTTTCTTCTTCTTTGCCCAGAGAATATTATGAACATCTGCTTCCTTATAATCAAAGGTACCTTTCTCAAACTACATCTGATTTGCAAACTTCACTATCGAACATGAAATGCCAATTCAGATATTTTGTCCCAGGTCAAACGGATAATTTCTTTAGTTACAACTATTTGATCAGCCAATATTACTGACAGAACAAGAAATAAATTCTCCTCACCACTACTAAAGACACTGAGGGTAGACAAATGAACAAAGAAAAAAGACCTTGGGTGTTGTCCACAGCTTCAGGCTTCAGACTGTTAAAACACAATTTATTAATCGATTAAAAAGTGAAGCTGACAGGATGTAAACTTCACTAGAATATGGTGAACTGAAAAAAGTTAAGTATCCAAGCAGTTGTCATCCACAGCTTCAAACTTCAGGCTGTTAAAACTCAATTTATGAAAACTTAAAAAGTGAAGCTGACAAAATGCAAGCTTCACTGAGATGTTGAAATAATTAGCCTAGTAATTAACATCCACAACTTCAGGCTTCAAGTTGTTAAAGCACAGTTAATAGATGCTTTATAAGCAAAGCTGACAAAAACATATACTTCACTGGAGTGTAAAAAGCTGATGAAATTGTCCAAACGATAAGCGCTTTCAGCAGATGCCTTCTTCAGATCGTATAAAAGTGTGGTTAGCTCTTCCTGTTTATAAAGGAAACACAATCAAGAGCTGGTAGCTAACTGTCTTTGGTAAGATCAGACCATAAATTAATTTCACTGGACATCCACATCCCGACCCCACCCCCAGCCCAGAAAACCACAGTGAAAAACTTCTCAAAAGCGAACTTCACACTTCTCAAAACCGAAGTGGAATCCTTCAAGGCCCCAGGGCCAGTGGAAACTACGGTCCAAACTGTAGAATCCTACATAAACGCATTCTACGGACATCTCTAGGAATGCATTGATCATGCTATCCCAAACAAAATCAAGACCCAATCATCCAAAGGCAGGCATCCAGTCTGGTGGACCCCAGCCATAAATAAACTGTACAACAGAAGGAGGAAGCTACTACATGATAGAGCAAAATCCCTAAAAGGGAAGGCATCTCTGATCAGTACTAGCAAAAAGTTACGATCCCTCATAAAATCCTCCAAGGCCAGCTTTGAGAGAAAAATTTTACAGGACACTAAAGACAATCATAACGCTCTTTCAGTTATGTTAGGAACCTGGAATGCAACTCCCAGACTTGTTCTGAGTTGATTCTAAGCGACAAAAAATACACTGAACCCACAGACATCGCCAATATCCTGGCAGACAGGTTCAGTGCAAACTTCTCCACCCCCTCCCCCCAAAAGAGCAAGTATCTGTCCCGGCAGAGTGCAGCCTCCCAAACATCTCTGATGCTCAGGTGAAGGCCGCCCTCTCCAAAGCAAAAAACACTGCTTCCATGGGACCAGATGGCGTCCCGGGTTGCGTCCTACATGAACTAAAAGAAGAACTAATCCCTCAAGTATAACTGCTGTACAATTTCAGCCTCACTACAGGATATGTGCCCAAAGAATGGCGTACAGCAACAGTGGTCCCACTCCACAAAGGTGGCGCTTCTGCGGGCCCTGGAAACTATCACCCCATAAGCCTGACTATCCTTGTCTGCAAGGCTATGGAGAGGATCATCATGGAACTCATAAACAAAGACATTGGGGACCTACAGACACTAGATCCTACCCAATTTGGCTTCGTCAAGGGCAGATCCTGCCTTCTGAACCTGGTCGACTTCTTCGAAACAGTCACTAAGGTCATAGATGAAGGGAATGTAGTCCACACAGCCTATCTGGACCTCGCAAAGGCATTTGACACAATACCCCACTCAGGCATCATAGATAAGCTATCCAGCCTAAATATAAACCCCTATGTCACAAGATGGGTCGCAAACTGGCTCAAAGACAGAACCCACAGAGTCAGAGTTGCTGGAGCCATGTCAGACTCGAAACCGGTTACAAGTGGCATCCCACAAGGTTCTGTCCTGGGACCTCTCTTGTTCAGTATTTACTTTTCTCAGGCCAATGTGGGAAGACTATGGCTCACCAAGTTTGCAGATGACTGCAAACTGGGCGCTATAATCAACTCTCCAGCTGACAAAAATATCCTTCAAAAAGGTCTCGCAGAGATGGATAACTGGTGCCAGAGCCATGGTCTAAAGCTAAATGCCAAAAAGTGTATAGTCATACCCTTTGGCAAAAACAATGTGCCCACAAATTACCACATAGGTGGTAACCCATTAAGTACAGAGAATGTAATTAGGGATCTGGGGACCCAAGTTGATAGCAATCTCTCCTTTGACAACCACATTGCCAAAGTGGTTAGAAAGACCTTCTACATAGCCCACCTCATCATGAAAGTATTCACATCTAGATCAAGAGAGGTAATCGTGCCCCTTTATTCATCCCTCATCAGACCCATCATAGAATACAATGCCCCCTTTGGGATGTACCTTACCCGACACCTGCAGCAATTAGAAAGACCCCAAAAGTACCTCACCAGGAGGATCAAGGGACTCAAACAGATGCCATATGCTGCTCGGTTAAAAAAACTCCAGCTCTACTCAGTTGCATACCGCCTACTTCGAGGTGATCTATGCCTGACATATAAAGCTATGTCCAACCCAGAATTAATGGACATGCTCCAGACCAGTAAATTTAAATCCCTTAGAGCCACGCGCTCGAGGGACTTGAACTTCAGCACAGAAATAAATAGAACATGCTGGAGGGACAGATTCATAACCCAGAGGCTCCCTTCGCTCTGGAATAGAATTCCAATTCATGTTAGGTAGTGCATCTCACTGACTCTCTTCAAGAAGAATCTTGATGAGTGGATGGGGGATCGTAGGTTTGTCCCAGGGATTACTTCCGTGTCACTATTAGACAGAGGCACAGTAAACTAAACTTTAAAAAGGGCACAGTATACTCAAAATCAAGGGGTGGCATAAGCCAAACACAATTGGGCTAGGCTTATAAATGCCCCAGGACAGATAGCCTAGTATGAACCTATGAACCTATGGTGTTCTTAAAGGCACAGGACAAAAATAAATGTTCAAAGTGGAGATTTGTCTCCTATAATGTAGTTCAATGTTAAAAATGCTAGAATCATGTATTAATGTTTGGTAGGTTTCTTCTAGATTTTAGAACAGGTCTGAGAGGTACTATTGTATTAAGACCTGGGGGTCGATTGGCTCTAAAATTGTTGATTGAAAAGATCTCTCTCAATTCTGTCCTGTTATGGACATCTCCTTCCCTGATGTTTTGGGTGACCACTTCCACTGCTTTGAACAAGAAATTATGTGTAGGATGGACCAATATGTGTGCTGCTAAGGCATTATGTGGAACTTTCTGATCAATGTCTCTGACATGTCGTAGAATACGATCCTTTAATCGTTGGTCAGTTTTACCAGGATAGAAAGCTTTGCACTTGCGACAGGTAGCCAAATAGATAATATGGCTAGTAGTACAATCAGCATAAACATCGAAATGAAAGTTACGTCCAGATACTGGGTGGAGAAAAGTATTACTAGTATCTAAATAAGGACAAACTTTGCATCTGCAGCATTTTAAAGTACCTTTGCGATCTGATAGTGGGTCACCACATTTAAAGCCATCTTTATGGCATGATAATCTCTTGATATTCTTTTTATTCTTATAGAGAAACCTGGGTCTCTCTCCAACGATGTTCTTTATTTTATCATCTGCTGTCAGAATCGGCCAAAATTTCCTGATCACTTCACAGACCTGTCGATTGTCTGAACTGTAAGTGAGCATACATCTAAGTTGTTGAGGTGTTGTGTCATTAGACTGTCTTCGTGAAGATTGTTCAGACCTCTCTGAGTAATAGGGTTGACCTCTTTGCTTTCTATAGGTTTGCACCTGTGAAACTGGTGGAAAATTATTTTCCTGGTAAGCCCTATCCTTCAAATATCTACGTAGATTGGATTGCTCTTCCAAGAATTCCTCCTCATCAGTACATAGTCTTGAGACTCTTAAGATTTGGTTGTCAAAGATGTTATCAAAAATATGTCTTGGATGCATGCTCTGCCTGTGTAAGAAATGATTTTGCCAGGTCTCTTTCCTATGCACCCCAGTAGAGAGACCTTGAGTTGGATGTAAACCTATCTTGACATCCAAGAAATCTATGACTGAGGATGAGTGTTTCATTTTGAACTCAAGGAAGTCAGTGCTGTAGTTAATGACGCTGACAAAAAGATCCAATTGGTCAATACCTCCTTTCCATAAACAAAAAACATTATCCACAAATCACCCATAATAGACAAGTTCATTCTTCCAGATATTTCCATCACTGAAGATTGTTTTAAATTCCCACTCAGCCAAGACCAAGTTTGAATAACTGTTGGCACATGGAGTTCCCATGGCCACACCCCAGGTTTGCAAATAAAGGGTATCTCCATACATAAAGATGTTATTCTCAAGGACTAATTCCAGCAGAGAACAAAGAGGTTCCATTGTTAAATTATGTCTAATCAGAAAATCATGTAAGGCCCTCAGGCCTTACTCATGGGGGATCACAGTAAAGAGACTGGTTATATCCATAGTTACAAGTAGAAGGTTATCAAATCCATCCAGAGACTTAACAATGGAGAACAAGTCTTTCAAGAAGCTGCCTGTATCCTTCAAGACAGTGGTAGCATAAGGCAAAGTTTTCTTGAGTTCATTTTCAACATACATGGATATGGATTCAGTGATCCATCCTCTCCCAGAGACAATGGGACGTAAGGGAGGGTCCAAAAGATCTTTATGTATCTTAGGTAATCCACCAATGCTGGGAAACATAGGATGAGGTGTTTCAAAAAATTCATATAAATCTTGACTAATCCTTCTTTCTATCAATAGATCATAGGTGCTCCCTCTGATACATTAAATTCTCTGATTTACTTCTTTCTTACTCAGTTTGCAATAAGTCATGTTGTCATCCAACATCAGTGAAACTTTATTATGGTACCAGTCTGCATCCATCACTACTATGCAGCCACCTTTATCTGCTGGTTTGATCACCAAGCTATCTGTCCTTCTCAACTGTTGGAGAGCCTCTTTTTCTTTCCTGTTCAAGTTATAGAAACAATTCTTAACTTTATCTGTTGTACCTCTCACCTTGTTTATCTCATCCTCACACAATTTCATAAAAAGTTCTACTTGAGGAGGATTAACTGGAGTAAATAAACTCAATTTCTTATAGGTCTGCTGTTCTTTCGTAGAACCTTCTCCAAAAATACATTTCAGGGACACGTTCCTGCAGAACAACCTAACATCCGTCATGAATTAATTCACATCAGAAGAAACAGCTGGAATAAAACTCAGTCCCTTATTTAACAGGCTGATAACATCAGGATCCAGTGTGATCTTGGATAAGTTAACTACTAAGTCATTACCCCCAATATTTAGACCACAAACTTCTTCCGTTTGCGTTCTTGACTCTGTATCCTCTGTGGCCTGTACGAATTCTCCCTCACAAAAAACGGCAATGGCCAGTTTACTAGTAGGTGCGTTGTCACTTCTTTAGGTCTAGTAGCACAATTAATGGTGGTGTTGGAATTACTACCATCATTGGTATCGTTAGCACCAGTACCTCCCAGATCCCTGGTGACAATATCAGTGCTAACAGTAGGAACCTCCTCTTCTGTAGATGAAGTCGAGGAGGGAAGAGAAGTTGATGAGGTAGTAGTTGTTCGAGAAGGATGCAAAGTGTTCGCAGTCTCTTTTACAGCCAAACCTTGTATGACTTTCTTTTGTTTAGTAGTAGAAAAATGGGGATGTCCTCGATTGGTGTTATCCTCTCTAGGCCATTCAAAGATATGACCGTTAGTGAAATCCCTATGATCTCGATTCAGTTTACCCATTTTTTGTAGTTTAAGCTTATTGTCATAAGTGTTTAAGTTCACTTGTAACTGTTCAATCTGGCATAAATGCTGGTCCTGCAAATCACAACGTTCCAGTTCTTCTTGTTTCTTAGAAATAAAAGAGGAAATTTGTTTTTCTTCAGGTTTAAAAAAATCAATGAGCAGCCTCATGTATTTTTGGCTAGTTTCCAAATTAATCCTTTGCCATTGGGCTAACAGCTCCGGATAGGTGTTTCCATAAGAGGGAAGTCATTTAACTCTCATTCCTCTTGGCACTATCTGATGAAATAGGCAAGCTTCCAAATGGAAGTGTTGCCACTGAAGCCTTTTAAGGCGATAAGCAGCATTTTCTACTTCACGAAGCTTGTCAGAAAGACTAGCATCTACTGCAAGATTTGTAGTATTAGGTGCTAAACAGTCACTACTAAAATTAATAGTTAAAAGTGGATTTGCAATGTCTCTAGATAAACCAGGAAAATTGCATGATTTTGCTTTCACTGCTGCTCCTGTTTGCTCTTCTGCCATGTGTAGAGTGGGAGAAACAAACAACAAAACAAGAAATAAATTCTTCTCACCACTACTAAAGACACCAAGGGTAGACAAATGAACAAAGAAAAAAGATCTTGGGTGTCATCCACAGCTTCAGGCTTGAGACTGTTAAAACACAATTTATTAATCGCTTAAAAGTGAAGCTGACAGGATGTAAACTTCACTAGAATATGGTGAAAAAAGTTAAGTATCCAAGCAGTTGTCATCCACACTTCAAACTTCAGGCTGTTAAAACTCAATTTATTGAAAACTTAAAAAGTGAAGCTAACAAAATGCAAGCTTCACTGAGATGCTGAAATAATTAGCCGAGTAATTAGCATCCACAACTTCAGGCTTCAAGTTGTTAAAGCACAGTTAATAGATGATTTGTAAGCAAAGCTGACAAAAACATATACTTCACTGGAGTGTAAAAAGCTGATGAAATTGTCCAAACGATAAGCGCTTCCAGCAGATGCCTTCTTCAGATCGTATAAAAGTGTGGTTAGCTCTTCCTGTTTATAAAGGAAACACAATCAAGAGCTGGTAGCTAATTGTCTTTGAGGTTCTTAAAGGCACAGGACAAAAATAAATGTTCAAGTGGAGATTTGTCTCCTATAATGTAGTTCAATGTTAAAAATGCTAGAATCATGTATTAATGTTTGGTAGGTTTCTTCTAGATTTTAGAACAGGTCTGAGAGGTACTATTGTATTAAGACCTGGGGGTCGATTGGCTCTAAAATTGTTGATTGAAAAGATCTCTCTCAATTCTGTCCTGTTATAGACATCTCCTTCCCTGATGTTTTGGGTGACCACTTCCACTGCTTTGAACAAGAAATGATGTGTAGGATGGACCAATACGTGTGCTGCTAAGGCATTATGTGGAACTTTCTGATCAATGTCTCTGACATGTCGTAGAATACGATCCTTTAATCGTTGGTCAGTTTTACCAAGATAGAAAGCTTGGCACTTGCGACAGGTAGCCAAATAGATAATATGGCTAGTAGTACAATCAGCATAAACATCGAAATGAAAGTTACGTCCAGATACTGGGTGGAGAAAAGTATTACTAGTATCTAAATAAGGACAAGCTTTGCATCTGCAGCATTTAAAAGTACCTTTGCAGTCTGATAGTGGGCCACCACGTTTAAAGCCATCTTTATGGCATAATAATCTCTTGATATTCTTTTTATTCTTATAGAGAAACCTGGGTCTCTCTCCATCGATGTTCTTTATTTTATCATCCGCTGTCAGAATCGGCCAAAATTTCCTGATCACTTCACAGACCTGTCGATTGTCTGAACTGTAAGTGAGCATACATCTAAGTTGTTGAGGTGTTGTGTCATTAGACTGTCTTCGTGAAGATTGTTCAGACCTCTCTGAGTAATAAGGTTGACCTCTTTGCTTTCTATAGGTTTGCACCTGTGAAACTGGTGGAAAATTATTTTCCTGGTAAGCCCTATCCTTCAAATATCTACATAGATTGGATTGCTCTTCCAAGAATTCCTCCTCATCGGCACATAGTCTTGAGACTCTTAAGATTTGGTTGTCAAAGATGTTATCAAAAATATGTCTTGGATGCATGCTCTGCCTGTGTAAGAAATGATTTTGCCAGGTCTCTTTCCTATGCACCCCAGTAGAGAGACCTTAAGTTGGATGTAAACATATCTTGACATCCAAGAAATCTATGACTGAGGATGAGTGTTTCATTTTGAACTCAAGGAAGTCAGTGCTGTTGTTAATGAAGCTGACAAAAAGATCCAATTGGTCAATACCTCCTTTCCATAAACAAAAAACATCATCCACAAATCGCCCATAGTAGACAAGTTCATTCTTCCAGATATTTCCATCACTGAAGATTGTTTTAAATTCCCACTCAGCCAAGACCAAGTTTGAATAACTGTTGGCACATGGAGTTCCCATGGCCACACCCCAGGTTTGCAAATAAAAGGTATCTCCATATATAAAGATGTTATTCTCAAGGACTAATTCCAGCAGAGAACAAAGAGGTTCCGTTGTTAAATTACTCATGGGGGATCACAATAAAGAGACTGGTTATATCCATAGTTACAAGTAGAAGGCTATCAAAACCATCCAGAGACTTAACAGTGGAGAACAAGTCTTTCAAGAAGCTGCCTGTATCCTTCAAGACAGTGGTAGCATAAGGCAAAGCTTTTTTGAGTTCATTTTCAACATACATGGATATGGATTCAGTGATCCATCCTCTCCCAGAGACAATGGGAAGTTAGGGAGGGTCCAAAAGATCTTTATGTATCTTAGGTAATCCACCAATGCTGGGAAACATAGGATGAGGTGTTTCAAAAAATTCATATAAATCTTGACTAATCCTTCTTTCCATCAATAGATCATAGGTGCTCCCTCTGATACTTTCAATTCTCTGATTTACTTCTTTCTTACTCAATTTACGATAAGTCATGTTGTCATCCAACATCAGTGAAACTTTATTACGATACCAATCTGCATCCATCACTACTATGCAGCCACCTTTATCTGCTGGTTTGATCAGCAAGCTATCTGTCCTTCTCAACTGTTGGAGAGCCTCTTTTTCTTTCCTGTTCAAGATATAGAAACAATTCTTAACTTTATCTGTTGTACCTCTCACCTTATTTCATCCTCACACAATTTCATAAAAAGTTCTACTTGAGGAGGATTAACTGGAGTAAATAAACTCAATTTCTTATAGGTCTGCTGTTGTTTCTGACAGAGTATTTTGTAGTGAGTTTTTAAAAATCTGCCAACTCATTATACTCCCCAAAAACATGTTCCCGTTTACCTCTTTCTTCCTGATCACACCTCCAACATTTGCTATCTGCCTAAGGAAAAATTATTTGAAGTCTGCTCAGTGTATAAAAATATGTATGCAAACAATTCCAAATAAAAATCATAAACCTTCTGGACTTTGTTGTATATTTGGGAGCCATACATATGTCCTGCCCTTGTTCCCTTGTAAATTGTTTTTCCAGACTCTTTTCACAATGTTTTCTAAACTCCTCTAACTGATTCTTACAGTTGTTATGCAACATTGCATATGCCTTACTAATTGTTACTCTTTTAGCAGCAGACTGTGTTCTACATTCAACTAAAAACGCCACCAGTACAAGTCTTTTAATTAGGGCTCCCCTATCCCTTTGCCTAAACTCTGATATCAGTTCCTTGTGGGGAATTCAGTTTCTGTCCTGCAGTCCTAACTTCTTCTTGTCCTCATTGCACTCTATTACATTTCCCTCTCTTATTATTTCCTCTCAATACCTTGGTTCCTTTGCCACTTTTCTCTAGTAAATTTCAACCACTTATTTTCTGTACCCCTAATTGTAGCCATCTCTACTGGCACACTTTCCTTTCTCCATTCCTGATGTTCTTAGAATACTTTCTGCAACTTTATGATAACAGTATTCTGCATGGTTGTTCTCCTTCAGGATCTTCATCCAAAATCCCACTCTCACATTATTTCTTGAACTCCACCCACTTCATCATCAATTTCCAGTTTGAATTATAACCTTCTGCTTGTGTTGTGCAATATGAGTGTTAACCGAGTAGCTGTAAAATATCCATTCAAACAAAGTAATCCTAAACCAGTTTCTTCTATTGGGAAAATCAACTTATCCCACTTAGGTTTTGCTCTCTTATCCTCCCAAGATAAAATCCTTCAACTTTTTATTAACTGCTGTGTATAGCATCTCCTCTGGTTGATACAAATATGTCTGACCTGTATATAAAGCTAAAGGGTCTAAAAATATTTAAACTTCTTGTATCTTACTATCGATATCCATAAAGAAGAGATTCCAGCTTCTTAGTTTTTGTATTTTCTTTTGTTTAGACTATTCCCACATATTATTAGCTGCCATAACAGAAGCTTTTTTAATCCATATTCCTAAATACTTCCTTATATCATGTCCCCATAAATATGGTTATTGTTAAACCAATTTGTGTGTGGGTAATTAATTTATGGCTATAGCCTTTGCTTTATCTTCCTTAATTTTATATCCCCAAAAGATATGGAATAATCTTAAAATGTTCTACAACACCAAAATGTCATTTTCTGGATGTATCAAATACAAAATAATATCATGTGCAAATAAATCCAATTTTTCCTGATTATGTCCTTGAATTTCCAGGTCCCTTATTTTCTTTGCCAATGGCCCTAAATGTAAAGCAAATAACAATGGGAAAGAGGACACCCTTGCCTGATTCCACTGTTCAAATACAACACATTGGAGAGGAATACTCCAACTTTAATTCTTGCCACTGATCCTTCATCTATCCTCCTAATTAACCATATTATTGTATCAGGGAATGTAAATGCTTCAATTTCCCTACTCATAAAATCCCAGCTTACTCTGCTGAATGCTTGTTCAGCATCGACGTTTGGCACAATGACTTAGGCCACAGAAAGTAGAAAGGTTTGTTGCCAAACTTAGGGAGCCTATAACAAGAAAAAAAATGAGAAATCATGTAGAAGTATTGGAAATATTTTGAAAATTTTATGGCAATTATTTTTTAAAATGGAGAAGTGGGGAAATCAAGAAAAAGCACAAATGGAAATATTTAGGGAAGACTTGAATATGCCAACATTCGAGATAGATAAGGCTCAGCAACTAACAGTTAAGACAGGAGGACATGAGATAAAAATGGTGATATATAACCAATTTGCAGGAAAGCCTCTGGGTATAGATGGTGTTGCAGCAGAAGTTTGGAAGCTAGGAGGGAAGAAAGTGATAAAGATCTGGAAGGTTTTGTTTAACAGTATTTTAAAAGGAGGCGAGGTACCAAAATCCTGTAGAAAAAAGCTGTGGTGGCTGTAATATCTAATGTTGGTAAAGACCCATGTGATCCAGCTTCATATAGGTCCATTTCAATTTTAAACCATGATTATAAAGTGTTTATGTCTACAATGGCTAAACAACTGGCACACGTGATGCCAAAATTGATAAACATGAACCAATGTGGTTTTATGATGGGGAGGCAAACATTTGACAACATTAATAATACAATAATGATCCAGTGGGAAGCAGAATGAAAAACATACAGCTGTTTTTGCTGGGTCTTGATGCAGAGAAAATATTTAAAAGACTAAGATATGATTTTATGATTACAGCAATGAAAGGGTTTGCATTTCCTGGTACAATAATAATTTTAATTAGAAGGATATGTAAAGGATCAGAGGCAAAAATCAAACTGGGAAGATTCTTCTCTGATAATTTTTGTCTGAACAGAGGAAACTGGCAGAGGTGTCCTCTTCCCCCTTTGTTATTTACATTGTATTTAGAACCATTGCTAAAGAAAATAAGGGACTCAGAAATTCAAGGATATAATTGGTATCTGGTGGAAACAAGAACAGACATCTCAGTGTTGTGAAATAGTCTGACACAGTTCTGTTTTTTTTTTCAGGATATAAAATTAGTGAAGATAAAACAAAGGCTATAGCTATAAACTACGTACCCACACATGAATTGGTTCAGCAATACCTTTATTTATGGGGACTTGACAAAATGAAGTATTTAGGAGTATGGCTTAAAAAGGATTCAGTTATGGCAGCTAAGTGTTTGTGAGAACAGACTAAACAAAAGATAAGACAAAAACCGAGAAACTGGAAGCTTTTGCCTATGAATGTGGATAGCAAGATACAAGCAGAAAAATGTTTTAATCCCTTTAGTTTTATACACAGGTCAGTCATATTTTTATCAACCAGAGGAGAAGTTGTAGATAGTAATCAATAAAGAGGTGAAGGATTTTATTTGGGAGGGGAAGAGGGCAAGAGTCAAGTGGGATAAGTTGATCCTCTCAATAGAACAAGGAAGTTTAGGATTACCTGATTTCAAGGGATATTTTAGAGGTACACAGATAAGGCTCTTATGAATAACATAAATAGAAAGATGCAATTCAAAGTGGAAAGAAATACTCATGAAGCAGGGGGTAATTCAAGAAATAAGGAAAGAATGGGATTGTGAACAAAGATCCTTAAGAAGAATAATTACAGTCATATAGAATATTATATTCATAAAGTAGCAGAAAGTATACTAAGAACTAAGCCAACACAGGAATGGAGAAAGGATATTCTGCCAACAGGGATGGCTGCAATCAGGGGTGTAGAGAATAGACAAGAGAGGGCTGTAATTTACTGGAGGAAGATGGCAAAGTTGGCAAAGGAATCAAGATATTGGGAACAAATAGTTAGAGAAAGAAAGGTAATAGTATGGGAAATGGCCAAGAAGACATTTGGATAGCAGGCTAGTAATTGCCTTCCCTATCAGGGACTGCTATCTGAATATAGTCAAAGAGAAAGGGATGAGGAATCTTAAATTACATACCTGCACTGGTTGAGTTTTTAACTGAATCTGGAACAGAAGCTGCTGTTAAAAAATGGATGATTAGTAGGTCACATAAAATACTGCATGCAAACTATATGACTCAATCAGAAGAGGCCAGAAAACATTTAGCAGAGAGATTAGATATGCATTTCATAAAGAAACAATGGGAGGGCATATGTATGGCTCCCAGATATGCAACAAACTCTAGAAAATTTAGGATTTTTGTCTGGAAGTATTTGATTAGATATGTTTATACCCTAGGCAAACTCCAAAGAGTTGTTACTCAGGTAGATGGCAAATGTTGGAGGTGTGATGGGGAAGAAAGAGGTAACTGTGAAGACATGTTTGGGGGTGTAATGAGTTGGCAGACTTTAAAAATTCTCTACAGAGTACTCTGTCCTGAATATTGGACAAATGAGTGGAACTAATGAAATTATTTTTTGAGCTTGGATACAGGGTCTGAATTGAATAGACATAGTAAGGCCTTGTTAAATTTAATTCCGTTGGCTGCCAAAAAAGCAATTACTGAAAAATGGAAATCAAAATCTAAACCATCTTTACTTGAAGTAGTGAATACTGTAACATAGATAAAAGAAGAAGTGGGATCTGTAGAAAATGGTAGGAGTAAATTACATAGAAAAATGGAAATTGTGACAATAATACATACAGCAAAAATGTTTTGGAGGAGGAATGTGTTTTAACTGAAGTCAGGAATTGAATACTTTATTTAATGCTGTTTAAATTATGCAATACATAACAATATATATGAATTATAATGTTTGTAATTTTGAACATGTTAATATGGTTTGATTACTTTTACATAAATATAAGTCTGCCTATGTCACAAGTGATAATTCAATAAAGGTGTTTTTTTTTAAAAGACCCACTAAGAATAATATTTTCTTAAATTCTCCTCTCTCTGGAACATCACTGCTCTTTAATGTTGTCAACTGTTTGTCTTCCCTCCACATAGTCACACTGATCCACATCCGTCAATTTTTGGCAACACCTTTGCCATTCTTTTAGCTGGTATAAACATAAATACTTTATAATCGTGGTTTAAAATTGAAATGGGTCTTTAACCCCATTTTGGTAATAAAGTCACCAAAACTTTCTTCCAAGATGCTGGTGCTTCCCCTCTTTTTAAAGTACTATTAATCAAAATCTTCAAGATCTTTATCACTTTCATCCATCCTAACACCCAAACTTCCACAGGAATAACATCTGCTCCTGGAGACGTCCTTGCAGATTATTTATACATTACCATTTTTATCACATCTCCTCATATTTTAATTGGATGTTGAGATTCATCCTCTGCTAACCTTGGCATAATTAAGTCTTCCATAAATATTTCCACTTGTGATCTCTTTTGGTTTCCATACTCCTCGCTTTATAATAATTTTTATAACATTTCCGAAATATCTGTAATATCTGTATGGGATCTCTGGTTCTTTTTCATGACTTAGTCTACCTAGGTTTTGCAACATCCCTTTCTACTTTATGTTGCCTAAGTCATTGTGCTAAAAGTTTTTATGCTCTGGAGTTGTTATCAAAAAATAGTTCTTAATGGCAATCTTTCTACTTATGCATGCTATCTAAATGCTTTCTTATTTTCTCTTTAGCACTCTGCAGTTGTTCTTCATGTTCTGAGATTCCCCTTATTCTGCAGTGCTTTAACTTTTGTCCAACCCTCTATATAGTTCCTATTACTTTTTAACCATAACTCAATCCCTTTTATTTGCACTCTATTTTAAATTTCATTCTCATTTTAGCCCAGTCACTGGTTATTTCTTTCGAATAAATTTATATCTTCCCTAATATTTCTTGAAAGTTTTCCACTACCCATTTCTTGAATTCCTGTCTTTCTAACGGGTAGTGGAGAAGGTGCCAGTGTCTCATTTTTACTTCATTACCCTGCATTTTGTCTTAGTTTTTATTAATGCATGATCTGAAATGGTTATTGGATGTGTATTGAAGCTTTCAATTAATGCACATGTTCCTGTGAAATATAATTTCTGACTAGAGTAACCCAGCTATTGCATTTTGGGGAATAATATGTACATTTTGTCTGAGTTCAATCTATTTCACAAATTTCAAAAGAAAAAAAGAAAAAAAAAGGGGGATATGGCAGTACATAATCAGTTTGAACCTCCCATTGTGGGATTTGCTACAGAAATGCCTATACCCAAAGGTACTATACCCTGTAATAAATGCTCTGTCTGCAAAAATGTGGCCAATTGTTTTGAATACATTAATGGGCATCATTTTTCTGTGAAATGTAACTTTAGTTGTAATACTTGTGGGGTTATATATGCTTTGAAGTGCAGTTGTAATAAATGTAATTTGTAAAATGTAAAATGCAGTTGTAATAAATATTACATTGGTGAAATTAGTAGAAGTTTCAAAGTGCGATTTCAAGAGCACCTAATAGTCATAAAAAATGCTAAGACAGACAGTCCTTTAGGCAGTCATTTTTTGGACTTTCATAGTTCAAGCCCTGAATGTATTTGGGGCTGTGTTCTGGAGAAAGTCGAGGTGTCTTTGGGTGAATTGGTCAGCTTAAATAGTAAGCTGTGTAGAAAAGTACCCTCATATATTTTAAAAATGAACACATTGGAACTATTAGGGTTAAATAAGGATTGTGATTGGAAATATGTAATTTAATTTAATTAGCAGCGGGTGTGACTTGTTAATTTTATCTGTATATTACTATGGTGTTTTTTATGTTTTTTTTATACTCTTTGAAGGCTGTATAGCCAAGGTGCTAAGCTAATAAATTCAGTGGTGCATTTTGGCTTGCTTGTTGCTTGTGTTATTTTTCTCTTTATCTTGTGCTTTGTGGTATTACTACTATTTCACAAATTTCCCCTTTATTGGGTTTAACCTTGAGCCCTACATATAATACCAAACATTACTTACCACAGTATCTTTTCTTTACTAACAGAGAATGATTAACCCTTCCATATATTCCAATTTCTCCATAAATAGAAGAATGGATTAAATACACACTTTTCCTAAAAGGCTACTTGAATGTTTTCCACAGCTATCTTATCTCTCTAATATCTTGTAAAATTGTATACCACTGTTAATTAATCCCATCATTACTGCCATACTGCAAACTTAGCATTAAAATAACATTCCTTGTGAAATAAATTCCACTTGGTTGAATATTCACCACAACCTTTGCATTTTTCATCAGTCATATTTCTCCACTGCATTTACAATTTCTTGTATCCATATTCTATTAGTCAAAGCAATGAAATCAGTAATTTAACTTAAGAATAAACATAGTCTAACTTGACTCAGAAAAACAATTCTCACTTCTATACTCTCATTCTGAATATGTGTGATTAGTGCATTCAAACTAAATTAAGAGCAGCCCTTTATTAGACATCCTTGAAATATTATTTTTAGTATTTGTACATTATCTGATGTGAATCAGTTCACCAACATCTTCATCCATGTATTTCACACATGAAGCAAAAGATTCAACTTTTTCCATACCTTAATGTTATAACATATGCCAACGTTGTCTATGATACACATTATTAAGAGCTTTTTATTATTTTAATATTATAAACTGAAACTTCTTCATCTATTTGCATTCTATAAACCCCTTCTTGCAAGGTTTTATCCAAGACTATGTCAAAACCTTTCTGAAAACTTTTCATAAGAATCACATAATGTAGATTTCACAGAGTCACTGGTGGTCTTCAATTTGTTAGTTTCTATCTCTCTTTTTTTCTAAATAAATTTTATTAATCACTGATAAATACCTCATCCACCCAGTTAACTGCCTTCAAAAAAGCTAGCCTTTCTCATTCCAAAATGGTGGCAGTAGCTGAATCAGCTAAAACAGGTCTGGGCATAGACCATTAAAAACAGCAAAAGCCTGCAAAGAACAGTAATAGGTTGACAGAGGCTGAAAACGGACATGTTTGTGACATCCAGAAAGTCAGCAAGGAAGAAGAAAAAGTGAAGTAAAAAGGAAAACAACAGTCAACATATAGATGAAGACTAAAAGCAGCATGGTGGAGCAGAAGTGGAAAAACAGATGGCAATGGCAGCTGAAGCAGTACATTCCTCAGTCTCTGAGATTTCAAGATCAGTGGACCCCTGTTGTACATACAACAGAAAGCTGCAGGGAATAGAAGATGCTTTAATCAGGTATTCAGAGGAGATAACTGTTATATAAACTGGTAAAAAGGAGCTGAAAAAAATGTTGGTACAGCAACTAAAATATAAACAAAGGACACAAAATCTGGCTGAACATGAAGACAGGTCACACAGAGACAACATGAGATTTACATAATTACCTGAATAAAACAAAGTGAAGACTTGTAAAGACTATTAGACAATTCCTCAGCACATGGACTGTACTTTCTATTGCTGATATTAAAACAGAAAGAAAACATACAGTAAAAATTCCCTCATATATCCCCCTAATCAACCTTATAATTTTATCAGAGAATGCAAATGCTTCCATTGCCCTGCTCATAAAGTCCCAGCTTACTCTGTCAAATGCTTTTTCTGCAACAAGACCCACCAACAATAGTGATATTTTCTTATATTCTGCTTTCCTCTAGATCATCAGTGTTCTGTTAATGTAGTAAAGTCTCACTTAACTGGTACCAGTGGGAATTGGTAGATGCCTGTTAAGTGTATGTTCCTGTTGCTTGAGATATGCTTTGCGATTTTTGATTGGCTTATATACTGGCATACAGGCCAATCAAAAATCGTAAAGCAGAGCCTCTTCTGCTCAATGCGAAACAACCCGCTGTTCCACATCGAACAGAAAAGGCTCCACTTTGCCATTTTTGATTCGCTTGTAGGCCGGCATACAAACCAATCAAAAATGGCAAATTGGAGCCTCTTCTGTTTAATGCGGAACAACCCGCTGTTCTGCATTGAACAGAAGAGGCTTCCCTTTGGGATTTCTGATTGGCTCATATGCTGGCATATGATTCTATCAAAAATATCAAAAAGGACCCGGCACACTAGCCAATCAAATGCCGGGTGCTTGAGTCCCGGATAACGGGGATTTTACTATGTTGTCAAATATTTGCCCCACCACCACAAGACCACATTGATCTATATCTATCAATATTGGCATAACTTTTGCCATTCTTTTAGTTATTATAGACATAAATTCTTTATAATCATAGTCTAATATTGAAATGGGCCTGTATGAAGCTGAATCTGATGGGTCTTTACCCTCTTTAGGTATTACAGCTAGCACAGCTTTTTTTCCAGGATGTTGGTACTTCTTCTCTTCTTAAAATACTGTTAAACAAAACCTTCCAGATTTTTATCAGTTTTTCCTTCCTAGCTTCCAGACTTCCACATGAATACCATCTACTCCTGGGGACTTTCCTGTAGATTGGTTATACATCACCATTTTTATCTCACCTCTTCCTATCCTAACTATTAGTAACTGAGCCTCATCTACCTCTAACTTTGATATATTTAATTCTTCCATAATCATATCCATTTGTGCCTTTTGATTTCTGTATTTCTCTGCTTTATACAGACTTTCAAAGAATTTCCAAAATATTTCTAATACCTCTACAGGATCCCTTGCTATCTACCTTGTTATAGGCTCCCTTTCTACATTCTGATGCCTGAGTTGTTGTGCTAAAAGTTTTTGTGTTCTAGAGTTATTATTAAAAATAGTAGCTTAATGACAATCTTTCTAAACTCATGCATGTCAAGGTAATCTGGAGCTCAGGGTGCCATTTTTAAATTACTTGCAGTAGGCGCCGCACAACCCAGCATCCTGTTGAAGTGTGCTCGCCACGTAAGTCACTGAGTATATCTTAGTCTTTTTATTTTTTACTTTATTCTACCTACTTTTGCTGAAAGAATTGCTTCCTATGTACTTGCTTTCTTGTTACCAGCCATGCTAATCACATGCAGTAACCCACCTAGCCTGCATCCCCAGCTATTATTTACAAAGAGGACTGCATTTTAAGCCTGTTAATTAGTCTTGTGCTGAGAGTTATTGGTGTTCAATGCAGGCTCATATAGAGAATGTTATTGTATTAACTGATACCACCATGTTGTTAAAATCTCAAAGTCAAATCTCTGCATTGCTTAACTATCTGCCTGTTTTTCAGCCTTTGTCCAAGCAGTACCTGTTTCATACTGCTTCCACGTTATAATCAGTGCAGTATTTCAGCGTTAGCCTGTTAGTCTATGTTTGTTTAAATTTCTAGGCTATTATCTGTGTAGCTACTCAGTGCCAGCCTGGTAGTCATTGCTTGTACAAGCACTATCTGATTTAAATGGGAGCATATTGGTCTACGTTACAAATGCTTCTTTTTGACTACATTTCCATAATGCTGTGTTGCAGGTTTTAGTAGTTTGCTACTGTTGCTCATTGTACTGCATATTCATACTGTTCCATAACGTCATTTATTTTAATGTTGGTACCCAGCTATAGTTATTAAGCTGTTTCTTCTTTTTCTTAGGACCAAACTGTTTCTCCTGTCATACTTTCTGCATGTACTCTGCTATCCCCCTCTACTTTACCTAGTCCTCCACTCATCCTGACATTTATGTTTATATTTTCTCCCTTTTTCATTTCAGTTTGCCTTCCACTACTGCAGCTGACCTGAACAGAGCCCCCCGCATCCTTCAGTCCTTCAGGACTGCGTACTATCCAGCTCCTCCAATCAAAAGAAAACCTGAAATACGGCCATATAGAACTGTAAAGTCCATATTAAACTGTAAAATGTATCTCCCATTTTAGTCTCAGTGTTTATTATACTATTTTCACTCATTGGTTAAAAGTCAGCCTTATATAGCAGTGGCATACACACTAATGGGAGTGTTGGTACCTTGTACTGCTCCCTTCCACATCCACTTTTTCTAAGTGAGGCCATGTTTGCTAACTTAGTTTTTGGCTACATTTAAGGTCTGCCTACAGCCAGAATTCAACAGCTTTAGTGCACCCTTCCCCTGCCAGCACTTAACTGTGACAGGACACTTGACTGATAGTTTTCTGCAGGATTTTTCTCTCTTCATCAAGGGGCAGCCCACTCCATTTGCCCTCACTTTGCTTGGACTCACTCTGCTCTGCTACCCACCCCCATTCCCACCCACCCCATATTATCTGATTTATTCTTTCTCCTCCCACACCCTCCTACCAATTAGCCAATCAAACCCCTTCCTCACCCTAACCAACTCCTAACCCCTCCCACTTTTTCATTCCACTATCCAACCCAGCACATCATCACCTCTTTTGTCCTTTCAACTCGTTAACCTCTCCTACTATATATTCTGCCATGACAAATACACATACTGTATTACCCCTATCATCTCTACTATGCATTCTTGCACTAGCATCTACAACTACCTCCTTTACTTCACTCAACATTACACTGTATCAGTCACCAACCCTCCTTCTGTACTCTAGCTCTGACTTGATCAACCCAAATATTATCATCTCTCTCCACCTTTTCATAACAAATAATGTTCTTCTCTCTACTTACAGATATGTCCCTTCTCAACCACCTGTAACTCCCACCCTGAAATACCATCGGCTGCATGAAAAACTTTCACTTTTGCTACTCCACATCCTAACCTATATCAAATTGTACAAAGATATTCACCCTAACCCAGGTCCAAAAACCCCCAATCCACCTCTCTTACCCATCAGCCATAACTACTACTCATCCAATCCACCCTTTGCCAAATCCAATAAACCTGACCTTCTCCTAATCAACTTCAACCTGCGAACTAAACTTAATAAATTTCATGATTTCCAGGCCACCATTGCATTCTACTCCCCAGACATTGCTATCATTATGGAAACTTGCTCAAGCCACATATTGAAGATCAAGAAATCCTACCCACTGGATATGACATCATCCACTTCGACAGAACCAAAAAAACATGGTGAGGGTGTAGCTATCTTCTCCAAAGACACCTTCAACTTGGAACAAATAAACTGTACCTCTCCAGTCCTCCCTAACTTAGAACTTATAGCAACTCGCCTTAAAATAAACTCCCACAAAACACTAACCATTATACCTACTTAACCCCCTCTGGGAAACAACCTAACTACAATAGAAATCCTCCTGTACTGGATATCCACTAACTTCACCCAGGAAACTATTGTTCTTGGTGGTTTTAACCTAAACTGGCTTACATGCTCATCAGAAAACATCTCTAATTTTATAAACCTCTATAATTTCACCCAAATCATACAGTCCCCTACCTGCACCGACAAACATTCTAACAAACAATCCATCCTATATTGGATTCATATAAATAATTCTTCTGCAGAATACTCTGCAGGCTGCCTTCCAGATGCCCTTAGTGACCATGCTCCAACCTTCATCCTCAGAAAGAAACTTCACCTCCCCAAGAATACCAACTTTAAACTCATTCGCAACAAAAAAACTTTTCTGCTCCTCTATTTAACTTCCACCTCCAGCGTTATGACTCTAAAAATCCTACAACTCGATCTTGCAGTCCAATATTTCAATGAAGCTTTCCTGAATATACTAGATAGATTAACTCCCACCAGGAAAATCTGCAGCAAAGCCAAACATCTGCCATGGTTATCAGGAAACTGCAAAACATTACTAAACAATGAAATAAAGCCTGGTTAACCTACCACCAAACAAAAAATGCTGCAGACCTTCTTGTATTTAAGCAACAATGGAATCAAGCCAAAAAACAGATTTTACTAGGCAAAAAAATCTTTCTTCCTTAACTAGCAGCAAAAACATGCACATAACTCCACAAAATTCTGGCAAAACATTAACCACCTACTAAAACCCGGCAAATCTTCCACCTCATCCCCATCCACCAGAAACAACTCAGACAGTCTAGCCTCTCAATTCAACTCACATTTCAACTCCATTATATCCCTCTTACAAAATAACCCCAGTGTACCACTATCCATCTCTAATCCCTCCAAATCCCCCAGCTCTTTCTCCTTACCAACAGTCCAGACTAGCTACATTAAAACACTTCTTACAAAACTTAAATCCACCTCCACTGCTACCGACCTTCTCCCAAATTAATGCTTAAAGCTAGCTGCTCCTTCTATCTGCTATCCCATCTCTGTACTTATTATTCACTCCATCACAAAAATGCATGCCCCTACCATCTGGAAAATCTCACATATCATACCTCTCCACAAAGGTGGCCTATTCACGGAGCTCGCTAACTACTGCCACATAGCTCTTCTTTCACCTCTAGCAAAAATTCTGGAACAATGCATCCACCATCAGCTACTTGATTACCTACTCTCTAACAACACGCTATCCAACTCTCAGCATGGATTCAGACCAAGACACAACACCACTACTGCTCTGATCAGTTTCACCAACACAGTAAACCTCCTTAAAAACAAAGATCTCTTAGTCTTCTCAGTCTTTCTAGACATGTCAAAAGCATTTGACACTGTCTGCCATCAAAAACTCCTTAACAAACTTGGCTCATACAACTTAAGCTCTTCACCCCTTCACTGGTTTCACAGTTACCTCTCCAATAGACAATGTTGTTGTTGTCTTTTGGCTTTTTCTGGTTAGGGATCGCCACAGTGGAACTCTGGTCTGCTAATGATTGGCAGTAGATTTTCACGGTGCCGAGTTTCCAACTTGATACTCAACCTTCAATAAAGGCATGCCCATTCATACATGTCTTTCGGAATGCCACTCGACCCGCAGGAGGACATGCAAACTCCACACAGAAGGCACTCCCCGCACTCCAGCCAAGAATCGAATGGGAGAACCTCTTGCTGTGAGGCAACAATGCTACCGCTGCACCACCATGGCTATATTACCTCTCCAATAGACAATAAGCCACCAAATGGAACAACACCCTCTCAATCCTTCAGCCTATCTCTGTAGGAGTTCCACAAGGCTTCATTCTAGGACCTCTTCTTTTCACCATTTTCACTAATGACTTCTACTCTGCCACTAAGGATGCCACCTTAGTCCAATACGCATATGATGCCACCCTCAGCTGCTCTGCTCCCACCATCCCTGAACTTCAGGACAAAACACAAAAATCCCTACTAGATATAGAAACCTACCTAGCTGAAAATAATCTCATCCTCAACCCAAACAAAACAAAACTCATGGTTTTCACCAAAAACAGGTCCACTAGCAGTAACCTTCCACTCACCATCTATTCCTCCAACCAAACTGTAATCAAACCCATAGAACACACTGAACGCCTTGGCATCATAATCGACAATCAACTAAAACTTGACAAACAAATAGCAATGACTATTTAAAAAGTCCATATAAAATTAGGTCAGCTTTATAGAGCTAAACCCTATCCTACCAAAACCTCCAGAAAAACCACTGCCAGGTCATTTCTTCTCTCCATCCTACTCTACTCCTCACAAATCTTAACTAACCTATGTAAGACTGATCTAAATCTCCTTGCGGCATGCTATAATAAAACAGCCAAATTTGCAGTTGACATTCCCTATAGGGAACATCAGTGCCTAACTCTAAAAAAATTCAACTGGTTGGAGCTACCCAGTCTTCTTCAATTCAAAGAACTTATCATTCCCATACTATCCTAACCAAACCAGATAACTCCCCTGACCTAAAAGACCTGGTTCAAGCTAACAATAACATCAGAGACCTTTGATCCTCTGAGAAGCTCCTGCTAAATGTTATCAAATCCCTAAACAGTTTCAGAGACTCACTGTATTCCAACAAAATATCCAAGTCTTGGAACCTATTACCTCAGCACATCCTCAATCAAAATGTGACCTACAAATTCAAACAAAGCCTCAGAGAACATTTGTCCAATCACTGGCTCTGTCCTTGCTGCAACCCTGACTAACTTTCTACATTATTTTGTTTACCTCAGAATCTGGGTCCACCGTTAAAACATGCCTACTAGTTCAGTCTATCAGACTTTTGTATACTCTAAACTAATTCTGATGTAAAATAGTTTGTGTATAATTCCAATCAATATCCATATATTTACTGAACTTTTGTAATTCCAATTTTCTACTAGTTGTTCATGTTACTGCTGTCTAATTTCTGCTATTTGCTTTAAAGTTTGTGTTTTTGAATTTTTCTGTATAAATGTAAAACTATATATGGTTTGTTGGAGCTTTTCTCCCCGGGTCTCCACTGAAAATGGGCTTCCAGCCCAGCCAGACACTTGGTAATCAAATGTAAAATAAACAAAATAAATAAACAAAATCCCTTATTTTCTGATTAGCATTCTACAGTTGTTCCTCTTCTTGTTCTGTAAGATTTACCCCTATTCTGCAAAACTTTAACATTTGTCTGTCCCTCTAAATAATTACTGTTACTTCTTAACCATATCTCCCTTTCTTTTATTTCCACCCTATTTTTAAACTCCATTTTAATTTTATCCCACTCCCTAGCTATATTTTCAGAAGAAGTTTCTATCTTTTCTAATAGCTCCTGAATAACTTCCACTACCCATTCTTTAAATTCCTCTCTTTTCAACAGATATGTGGGAAAGTGCCAGTGTCTCATTTTTATTTCATTACCCTGTGCTTTTATTTTAGTTATTATTGGCAAATGATCTGAAATAGTTATTGGGTGTGTATCAAGATCTTCAATTAAATGCACATGTTTCTGAGAAATGTAAGTTCTGTGTAGCCTAGCCCAGTTTTTGTATCTTGGAGAATAATATGTAAATTCATTCCGAACTACTAGTACTGAATTCACATCTTCTATTTCAAACATTTTCATAAATTTCTTTAAAAAGCTACTCTCCATTATTATATTTTCCCTTCTGGGCCTCCAGACACATCTTCACTGTTGCAAATCAAATTCCAGTCCCCACCTATAAGTAATATTCCTTGCTGAAAGCTGATTATTTATCCCAGAATTTTCTTAAGCTCCATTATAGCAGTTTTTGATAGAATATAAATACATGCCAGTGTAATCTTCCTCCCTTGCCATTAACCCCTTAGTACAAAAAAATCTACCATTTTTGTCTTTTTTACCCTCTTCTATTACATTTGAGCTCCTCTAGCAATTAATATAAGTATTCCTTTCTTCCTTTGCCCCAGGGATTCCACTGAATAACCATCCTGAAAACCTTTATTTATCGAATTCACATGTTCAGTTCTTTCCAAATGTGCCTCGTATAGCATAGCTATTTTCACTCTATATTTTTAAATATAGTTCACTACTCTTTTTTTTGTATTTATCTGTGAGACCATTAACTTTTAAAGACATTACAGAAAGGATCATATTGTTGAGAAATTACTATCCCCACCTTTTATGTATAACAGCTTTTTTGTTGAATGTCTAGTTCCAGCTTTTGTGTTACATGCATGTACTTGTTGGCAGGTTAATCTTTTATAAAGTTGTTTGTTGTCATCTTCATTTGAGCCTATGTTACATCTTACAGAACTTTTCCTTTTATTGAAAACCCTCTAACAAAAATATACACACACACACACACACACACACACACACACACACACACACACACACACACACACACACACACACCCAACACCTTATAAAAACCTATTACCTTGATAATAAAACACAAAACTATGTATACTTTCTTTTTGTTCTTCTCATAAATATCCATTTCTTTACAGAAAAAATGATTTCTTCTCAACTATTCAACATACTTATTCTAATCTTTTCACACCTTTTTTTCTCTTTTTTCCTTAGCTGCAGTTCCACCCATAGATATATATTTATGTATTTTTCTTTAAATATAACCAAGCACTTTGTCCAGGACTTACAAAACCTATCATAATATAATGTTCTTTCCAAACTGTCCAATTTCCTGATTCATTTCATCTGTGTGCAGTACCTTTCTAATAGACTTTTTATACATTTTCCTTCTTTTATATCATCATTTTCTCCCACTTCAGTCCAAATATACAAATGATCCAAAACCCCTGTGACCATAATACCACAGTGTTTTTCTGTCAGATGCCCATACATCAAAAATAGTCTTTGTTTTCAGTAATCCTCTTGTACATGTAAACTGTTTTGTATTCCATAGTTTTAAGCCACCCACTTCTTTACTTTCTACAGCGTTTTAACATCATGATCCACTTTTTTTCTATTTTTCCACAAATCAGTTAAGATCTCCCATTATAATAATGCTTACATTAACCAATGTATTATTTTTTCAATTAACTTCACTTTCCTTAACAGCAGTAGTGCATAAACCCCTATTAGTCTGAATACATAGGTTCATAGGTTTATAGATGTGTACTAGGCTAATGGCCCTGGAGCCTTTACAAGCCTAGCCCCATAGGAATACCCTAGCATCATGCCACCCCACCTTAGTTCCTAGTGCTTCTGTTGAGTAGAGCCACCGGAGTGATCCCCATGGTGAATTTTCTATTTCCCATCCATTCATTGAGATTCCTCTTGAAGAGGGCCAGTGAGGTGCTCTGCTTGACATGTATGGGAAGCCTATTCCATAGCATGGGCAGTCTCTGGGTTATGAACCTGTCCCTCCAGCATGTTATGTTGATTGTGACAATGAGGTTGAGTTCTCTGTAGCATGTGGTGTAGAGGGATTGGGATTTCGTTAGATGTAGCATTTCTAACAGAGTTGGGTCAGACATGGCTTTGTAAATCAAGCAGATATTGCCTCTAAGTTAGTGATATGAAACAGAGAATAGTTGGAGTTTTTTGAGTCTGTCCATATAGGACAAGTGTTTAAGGCCTAGGATCCTCTTTGTGAGATACTTTTGCGGCCTCTCCAGTTGTTGCAGGTATCTAGTGAGGTACATGCCAAATAGGGCATTGCACTCGATGATTGGCCTAATAAGGGAAGAGTAGAGGGAGACAATGAACCTTTTCTTCCTGGATGCAAAACCCTTAGTAATGAGATGTGCCACATAGAAGGACTTTTTGACCACAGTGGCAAGTTGGTGGTCAGAAGAGAGGTTGCTGTCAACCTGTGTTCCCAGATCTCTTATAATGCCTTCTGTGTTCAGTGAACTACCATCAATGTGATAATTCAAGGAAACCGGGTTTTCCAAAGGGGATGAAGACACATTTTTTGGCACTGAGCTTAAGGCCATGGTTCTAACACCAGTCATTGGTCTCATTGAAGCCTTTCTGTAGGATGTCAACATCACTTAGGGAGTTAATAATAGCTCCCAACTTGCAATCATCTGCAAACTTTGTCAGCCAGAGTCCCGTCGTGTTGGCCTGGACTTCAGAGAAGTAGATACCAAACAGGAGAGGACTCAGGACCAAACCATGTGGGACTCCACTCACGACTGGTCGGCAGTTTGACTTGTTCTCAGCTACTTTCATACTGTGGGTTTTATCTGTGAGCCAGTCTGCAACCCACCTAGTGATATAGGGGTTCATGCCTAGCTTAGTAAGTTTTTCTATGATTTCTGAGTGGGGAATGGTATCAAAGACCTTGGCCAGATCAAGGTAGGCTGTATGAACCACCTTACCTTCATCCACAGCTCTGGTGACTGACAAAAGTCGTCGACCAAGTTGAGCAGGCATGAGCTACCCTTCACAAAACCAAACTGTGTAGGATCCAGAGTTTGGAGATTCCCTATATCCTTGTTTATTAGGTCCATGAGGATGCGTTCCATAGCCTTGCATACCAGACTCATCAGGCTAATGGGGCAATAGTTCCCGGGGTCTGTAGTCGCTCCTCCTTTGTGGAGAGGGATGACTGTAGCAGTGCAACATTCGGTAGGGGCAAAGCCTGAGGTGAGGCTGTGATTGAACAGGGCACACAGGTGAGGTGCCAGTTCACTCTGTAGTTCATGTAGAACACAGCCAGGGATACTGTCAGGTCCCATAGAAGCTGTATTCTTGGCCTTGGACAGTGCTGTTTTAACCTGTGCAGCAGTAATACTCGGTGCCTGGCACTCTACTGGTGTTGTGATTGGTCCTTTGGGGGGTAAAGTTAGCACTAAATCTGTCTGCCAGTATATTTGCAATATCTGTTGGCTTGGTATAGGATTTATCACAGGGCACAAGTGCCAAAATAGGGACTGTCCTGCACAAAGAGGGGCAGGTGATAACTGTATCTAAATTCCATACAGTGTTGTGTCCCCATAGTTTTTCATCTTGCTGTCTGTCATTGAGAGGTATAAAGCTTGTGTCTTGTAAACAGATAATAGTACAGATAATGGCCTGCACACTATTCCAGTATTGATAATCTTCTGAATTTATTTACTAGATTGCTAATATTAAGACCACTCTAACATTATTCCTTTTCCTTTTTTAATTTTTGGAGGAAATTTTCTAAACTTTCATTTCCTCTTATCCTTTGCTCTGTAGTATTTTCCCTCTCTAGTTTAACTAAATTCCTCCACTTCCCTTTTTTTGATCTGATTGCTCACTTAACAGTTGTCCAAACATGTTATATGTCACAGTTTCAACTTCCTGTATGCCTATATGTATATCATATTCTTGAACAAAATTAGTCTCACCTTCTTCATGCACACCCTTCTTTTCTTATTTGTTCTATAATTATATCATTCACTTTTCGGATAACTTCTGCATTTTCCTCTTGTACTGTTATACATTTCAAGTACAAAAATCAAACATGACCTTCCTCCCCACACACCCTGCATTCCTTTCTACATTTATTCATTGTATGACCCAACTCTCCACATTTGTTGCACTTGACCTTTTTATAGTCTTAAATTAAAGGTTTCAAGCCCCACAAAAATACAATTTTTTAGTTGCCTTGGTACTTTAAAGTGTCCTTAAAACCTTCCACAAATATCACAATAGGGAAGTGCTGCAAAATATCCTGCCTTACATTTAACACAGCATCCATTTCCCAAATACCATTACATACATGCTTCATCTATTGTTTTCTTAATATTTTCATTTTTGTCACAGTATTTAAGTAAACATTTCTTTAAGTCTTCCTGCTCTGTAAGTTCTGAATTGCACAAAAATATGTTTTTTTTTAATTCAGTTCTTGATCAAGAGCAATATAATTGTTCCATGTGTAAATGTCTTATATCTTTTCAGATTCGTTTAAGAATTTATGTAGCATAATTTCAGTTTCAAATGTAATGTCACAGAAGGCCTCTTTACCTAGAATAGTCCTTAATACAGGCATTGCTGTATTCCAGACTTTAGTATAGTTCCTGTGTTGCCCATTTCCTTACTTGGATAGAAGGAAGCTTCTTTGTTCACCAGTGGGAGTGGGGAGCTTTGAGCAGCCTATCTGTCCCTGGAGGAGTGATCTCAGCACAGAATCTGGTAGTTTATTGGCAGTTTTGGGCTAATTTCTAGCTCTTTCTAGTCCCCTGTATAAAAACCCACTTTGGCATGGTTTTTTGCTTGTTCCTACTCAGCTAAAGCTCCTCGTGGACCTGCAGAGTAGTGCTAGCAGTAGAGAGGCGAAAAAGAGTGACTGCTAAACTGATTTAAGTATAATTTATTGCTACTACCTTTGCGAACGTCCTTTCTCACCGAAAAGCGAGTTATATCTGCTGTTTTACCTGTTTAAGCTTGTTTTACTGTTTTTTCAAATTGCACTTTAAAGTTTGTCTTTTGTTGCAGTTTATCTGTTGAGGCTGCTCACTCAAGTGCGCTAGCCTGTTACTGTGAATTTTCTGCTGTTTGCTTCTTAAAAAACAAAAAAAATCCTTGTTTCCCGCCTTTCCCTACCTAGAATAGTCCTTAATACAGGCATTGCTGTATTCCAGACTTTAGTATAGTTCCTGTGTTGCCCATTTCCTTACTTGGATAGAAGGAAGCTTCTTTGTTCACCAGTGGGAGTGGGGAGCTTTGAGCAGCCTATCTGTCCCTGGAGGAGTGATCTTAGCACAGAATCTGGTAGTTTATTGGCCGTTTTGGGCTAATTTCTAGCTCTTTCTAGTCCTCTGTATAAAAACCCGCTTTGGCATGGTTTTTTGCTTGTTCCTACTCAGCTAAAGCTCCTCGTGGTCCTGCAGAGTGGTGCTAGCAGCAGAGAGGTGAAAAAGAGCAACTGCTAAACTGATTTAAGTATAATTTATTGCTACTACCTTTGCAAACGTCCTTTCTCATCGAAAAGCAAGTCATATCTGCTGTTTTACCTGTTTAAGCTTGTTTTACTGTTTTTTCAAATTGCACTTTAAAGTTTGTCTTTTGTTGCATTTTATCTGTTGAGGCTGCTCACTCAAGTGCGCTAGCCTATTACTGTGAATTTTCTGCTGTTTGCTTCTTAAAAAACAAAAAAATATACTTGTTTCCTGCCTTTCCCTACCTAGAATAGTCCTTAATACAGGCATTGCTGTATTCTGGACTTTAGTATAGTTCCTGTGTTGCCCATTTTCTTACTTGGATAGAAGGAAGCTTCTTTGTTCACCAGTGGGAGTGGGGAGCTTTGAGCAGCCTATCTGTCCCTGGAGGAGTGATCTCAGCACAGAATCTGGTAGTTTATTGGCCACTTTGGGCTAATTTCTAGCTCTTTCTAGTCCCCTGTATAAAAATCCACTTTAGCGCGGCTTTGCACGATTGTGCACATAGCTCAGCATCGGGCAGCGCTGCTTAATCGGGTGCAAACCATTACTGGCTCCATAAAGTCTACTCTTCACTTTTTCCCTTAGAACTGTCTATCTCACAAACTAAACACCCTATTCTCAATCTAAGGCCCTGCACCTGCTCATATAAGCAATTTTACAAGTTAGCACCAGTAAACTAAAAGCACTACATCCCCCTATACTCCCTTCTAGCACCTTGTCCCCTATAGGTCCTTCTGATTCAGTGATAAAGAAGTTCCCTATACTATTCTAGCATGTCCAAAGAATGGCTTCCTCTCCAGTCCACCTGGTGAATCTGGGAATTTTGAGGCAATGTTACAACTGCCTCATGTACACAGACAACCCTCTCCTCCTTCCAACAAGTTCAAATATATGTGAGAGATGCAACCATATAGCCAAACTGGAGGCTGAGCTCTCTCAACTCAGAACTGGTGCAACCAGACAGGAGGAGAAGGTAACCTCGCAGACCACAAATCCAGTCTCACATAGTCCTACCACAACAGCAAACCAAACACATAAACATACTCAGAAGCTCTAAATAAAAATCTGCCTAAGCAGCAGAGACCTCCAAAGAAGGCATCCAAGCAAACGCTACCCCAAAACAAAACACATGCAACACATAGCTCACAAAGTCAGTATGTCAAACAGTCACAGCCCTTAAGGCTAAATAACACACCTGATACACTTGTAATAGGTGACTCTATAGTCAGACACACTGACATCCTGCTCACCAGGCTGAACAAAGAGAAGATCACAGTGAGCTGCCTGTCGGGCGCTAGGATCCACCACATAACACAAGCACTCAGGTCACTCCAAAGCAAGTACAAATATGACTCAGTCATTGTCCATGGTGGTGTGAATGACCTGAGACGTACCTCCCTGGACTCATGAAAAGAGACATAGAGGAGCTCTCTGATCTTGTTGCCCAGGCTGGTATGACCCTGACCTTGAGCAGCATCTTACCCTCACCCGGAATGATGCCACAGTATAAAAACAAAATGATCAATTTTAACAATTGGCTAAAATGTTGGTGTCATTCAAAGGGGATCCAGTGTCTGTCAGCCTGGGAACACATGCTCGACAAGCCATGTTGCTTCGCAAGGGACGGCTTGCACCTGACACCCCTGGGCTTTCGGATATTGGCAAAGGCTCTTTCCACCCCCATAGTGCCTTTTTTTAGGAAAGGCTCAAAAGACAAACCCACCTCCATAGACAACACAATGAATAAGAAACTAAGGGTAATGCTGCTCAATGCCAGAAGTCTAAACCTCAAGGTGCATCGATATCTGTGCAGTGACAGAAACCTGGTTCAAGGCTCCAGAGCACCCCAGCACTACCAGGTTATACCTCATATCATGCTTTTTGGCCCCAAAACTCAGACCGAACCATAAAAGGAGGGGGAGTATCCATATTCATCAAAGATACCCACACCTCCAGGTTAGTGGCATTGCACTAGGAATCGGAGACCATCCATGTGCAACTAACAGTGGGCAAAACTGCTTTTCAGTTTGTAGCATGTTATAGACCACCATCTCAAAAACAGGAATCCCACTCGGCTTTCCTGAGATCACTGGAGAATATGAAGATCTCTCCAAACACCATTATATTGGGTGACTTCAACTACCCAAACATAGACTGGGAGCACTACTCAACCCCGACATCCTAGCCCAAAGATTCCTAGAATTTATAAACTCAAATGCTATGGAGGAACTAGTCACCACTCCCACAAGAGGGGAAAACATACTGGACCTGGTCTTCACCAACATGGGGACTCTATGCTCCATACCAGAGGTATACCCCTCATTGGTAAGATCTGACCATAAATTAATCTCACTGGATATCCACATCCCGACCCCACCCCCAACCCAGAAAACCACAGTGAAAAACTTCACAAAAGCAAACTTCACACTCCTCAAAACAGAGGTGGACTCATTCAAGGTCCCCAGACCAGTGGAAACTACGGCCCAAACTGCAGAATCCTTTGTAAATACATTCTATGGACACCTCCAGAAATGCATGGATCATGCTATCCCAAACAAAACCAAGACCAGTCATCCAAAGGCAGGCGTCCAGTCTGGTGGACCCCAGCCATAAATAAGCTGTACAACAGAAGGAGGAAGCTACTACATGATAGAGCAAAATCCCTAAAAGGGAAGGCATCTCTGATCAGTACTAGCAAAAAACTATGATCCTTCATAAAATCCACCAAGGCCAGCTTTAAGAAAAAAATTGCACAGGACTCTAAAGAAAATCACAAGGCTTTCTTTAGTTATGTTAGGAACCTGGTTGGAAACTCCCAGATATGCTCAGAGTTGATCCAAAATGAAAAAAAAAATACACTGACCCCACCAACATTGCCAGCATCCTGGCAGACAGATTCGGTGCAAATCCCCCCCTCCCCCCCAAAAGAGCAAATAACTATCCCAGCAGAGTGCAGCCTCCCTAACATCTCAGATGCTCAGGTGAAAGCCGCCCTCTCCAAAGCAAAAAACACAGCATCAATGGGACCTGATGGTGTCCCGGGTTGCGTCCTACATGAACTCCAAGAAGAGCTAAATCCTCAGGTAAAGCTGCTGTTCAATCTCAGCCTTACCACGGGTTATGTACCCAAAGAATGGCGTACAGTGACAGTGGTCCCACTCCACAAAGGTGGTGCCTCTTTGGACCCTGGAAACTATTGCCCCATAAGCCTGACTAGCCTGGTCTGCAAAGCTATGGAAAGGATCATCATGGAACTCATAAACAAAGACATTGGGGACCTACAGACTCTGGTTCCTACCCAATTCAGCTTTGTTAAGTTCATATCCTGCCTCTTGAACCTGGTCGACTTCTTTGAAACAGTCACCAAGGCCATCGATGAAGGGAAGGTAGTCCACACAGTCTACCTGGACCTCGCAAAAGCCTTTGACACAATACCCCACGCGGGTATCATAGATAAGCTCTCCAGCTTAAATATAAACCCCTATGTCATAAGACGGGTTGCAAACTGGCTCAAGGACAGAACCCACATGGTCAGAATTGCTGGAGCCATGTCAGACTCAAAACCAGTTACAAGTGGCGCTCCACAAGGCTCAGTCCTGGGACCTCTCTTGTTCGGTATATATTTTTCTGAGGTTCAGGGAGGACTGTGGCTGACCAAGTTCTCAGACGACTGCAAACTGGGCACCATAATTGACTCTCCATCTGACACAAGTATCCTCCAAAATGGTCTCACAGAGATGGATAACTGGTGCCAGAGCCATGGCCTAAAGCTAAACGCCAAAAAGTGTATAGTTATACCCTTTGGCAAAAACAAAGTACCCACAAATTACCACATAGGTGGTAATCCATTAAGTATGGAAGAAGTAATTAGGGACCTGGGGACCCAAGCTGAGAGTAATCTCTCCTTTGACAACCACATTGCCAAAGTGGTTAGAAAAACCTTCTATATAGCCCACCTTATCATTAAAGGATTCACATCTAGATCAAGGGAGGTCATAGTGCCCCTTTATTCATCCCTCATAAGGCCCATAATAGAATACAATGCCCCATTTGGGATGTACCTTACCTGACACCTGCAGCAACTAGAAAGACCCCAAAAGTACCTCACAAAGAGGATAAAGGGACTCAAACAGATGCCATATGCTGCGTGGTTAAAGAAACTCCAGCTCTACTCAGTAGCATACCGCCTACTTAGAGGCGATCTATGCCTGACGTATAAAGCCATGTCAAACCAGGACTTAATGGACATGCTCCACCTTAGAAAATCCAAATCCCTTAGAGCTATGCGCTCGAGGGACTTGAACCTCAGCACAGAAATAAATAGGACATGCTGGAGGGACAGATTCATAACCCAGAGGCTCCCTTTGCTCTGGAATAGAATCCCAGTCCATGTTAGGCAGAGCCCCTCACTGTCTCTCTTCAAGAGGAATCTTGATGAGTGGATGGAAGATCGTAGGTTTACCCCGGGGATTACTTCTGTGTCACTTCTAGACAGAGGCACAGTAAACTAACCTAAAAAGGGCACAGTAAACTCAATTCAATGGGTGGCAATAGCCAAACACACTCTGGCTAGGCTTGTAAATGCCCTAGAGCAGATAGCCTAGTATGAACCTATGAACCTATGAACCTTATATCTCTTATAGAAAAAAAAAACTAATGGCATGACAACATTGTCCCAAAGGACCACTCTACAGCAGCATCATTTCTAGTTCTTAGTCTCATAATGTTCATTTTTTTATCATGAAAAACATTCACTATGCCTTCTGAAAAAAGTTTTTCATGTATTCTGAATATGATTCTTCTCTGCAAGGGCATTTCATAGTATCATAGAAGGTTACTAGGCTAATGCCCCTGGGGCCCTTACAAGCCTAGCCAAGAGTTTATCCCCAAAAAGAAACCTCAGTCAACACCTGCTGCCCCTGTCAATGAGGGACACAGGTGGAACCCCTGGGACAAATTTGTGGTTTCCCATCCATTCATCAAGGTTCTGCTTGAAGAGGGTCAGTGAGATGTTTTGTTTGACATGTATGGGAAGTCTATTCCAGAGACGGGGCAGCCTCTGGGAGACAAACCTGTCTCTCCAGCAGGTTTTGTTGATGTCACATATTAGATTCAGGCCTTTTGAGTGGGTAGTGCATGAGGAGTTAGACTTATGGATATGCAGCATCTCTAGTAGTGCTGGGTCCGAGATTGCCTTGTAGGCGAGACACAGATCGCCCCTTAGCAATCTGTATGATACTGAGTAGAGTGATAGTGATTTGAGCCTGTCTGCGTATGACAGGTTTTGGAGGCCATGGACACTCTTTGTGAGGTATTTCAGTGGCCTTTCCAGTTGGTGCAGATGTTTGGAGAGGTACACTCCAAATGGGGCATTGTACGCAATTATTGGTCTAATGAGGAAGGAGTATAGAGAGGTAATAACTTCTTTTTTTCTGGATGCAAGTCCTTTACTTATGAGATGAACCAAGTAAAAGGCTTTTCTGACCACTGCCACAAAATGATGATCGAATGTGAGATTATCAACCTGAGTGCCCAGGTCTCTCACCACAGGTTGTGTGCTTAGGGGGTTGCCGTTGATGTGTTAATCAGTAGAGGTCGTGTTTTTGCTGAATGGTATGATGATACTTTTGTTTGCATTTAGCTTGAGGACATGACTTTGGCACAAGTTATTAGTGGCTACGAGACCCTCTTGCAGTATGTTAACATAATTTGGGGAGTCAATGACAGCATCCAACTTACAGTTATCCACAAACTTGGTCATCCACAAGCCTTTTGTCTTTGCCTGTACCTCTGAGAAATTGATGCCAAACAGTAGGGGTCCCAGGACAGATCCCAGGGAAACTCCACTAGTGACAGGTCTGCTATCGGAGGTAGAGGTGCCTGTTTTAACATTGAGGGTCCTGTCAGTGAGCCAGTTGGCCACCCACCTGATGAGAAAGGGATTTACTCCAAGTTATGTTAGCTTTTTGATGATGTCTGAGTGGACGATTATGTCAAAGGCCTTGGCCAAGTCAAGTTAAGCTGTATGCACTGACTTTCCCCTTATTCAGGGCCATGGTGACAGTCTCAAAGAAATCAACCAGGTTCAACAGGCAAGATTTGCCCATGATGAATCTCAACTGGGTGGGATCAAGAGCTTGGTGACTGCCTTTGTCCTTGTTTATGAGATCCATAATAATACGCTCCATGGCTTTAAAGATCAGACTTGTCAAGCTAATAAGGTAATAGTTTCCAGTGTCGGTAGTGACACCACCTTTGTGCAAGGGGATGACAATGGCAGTTCTCTACTCTGCTGGAATGAAGCATGTATTTAGGTTGTGGTTGAATAGGGTGCTCAATGGCAAAGCCAGTTTTTGCTGGAGATGGTGCAGAAAACCTCCTGGGATGCTATCGGGTCACATGGAAGCTGTGTTCTTTGCTTTGGATAGGGCCTGTAACACTTGATCTATGGAGATGTGAGGTGCAGGACAAGTATCGGGGATATTGAAAGGGCCTTTGGGGGGGACAGGGGGTGAAGTTTGCACTGAACCTACCTGCTAGCAGGTTGGCTAAGTCAACAGGATCAGTGTAAGTGATATCATTAAGTACTAATTCAGAACAAACCTGGGCTTTGCCACTGAGGTTCCTGGTGTAAACGAAGAAGACTTTATGGTTTTGCTTTGTTTTGGAGGCTAGTTTCTATTCATAATTGGTCTTGGAGGTTTTCACTAATGATCTAATTTGCTTGTCGAGGCTAAGGATGGAGTTTTTCCATTTTGGAATTTGTTCCTTTTTACCCTTGGACAACAGTTTCTTCCTTTTGTTGTAAAGCCTGTTGATAGAGGATGTCAACCAAACAGGTTTGTGTTTCCTTGAAGAGCAGGTTTTAGTTCTATTGGGTATGGCTCAGTCCATGCAGTTGTACAGGTGCTTGTATATTGCATTGGTGTACAATTCAGCATAGTTGTCTGCATCCTCTGAGGGGGCAGTGGTGAGAAGCTACAGATACTCTCCCTTAGGAGGTTGCAGTCAGCTTTTGAGAAGTTTTTTTTTAGCTTGACTACAGCTGATGAGGGGGGTAGGGTCGGACAGAAACTTTGAATAAGACAATCCGATGATCTGATCTCACCAGGGAAGAACATGCTATGGGAGTGGTGCAGCGGTCACCTATGTTGTTTAGAGCCAAGTCCAGAATGTTATCTCCCCTTGTGGGGGGGATGAGACAAGCTGGTCTAGTATGTTAGACTTGAGGAAGTCAAGGAATCACTGAGAGAGTGCATTAGTGCAAGAATAGTTCCCCGAGTCTATGATGGGGTAGTTGAAGTCACCAAGGGTTTATCAACATATTTGTTCTTTCTGTTCTTCATCCTCAGTAAACACATAATCCACCATCTCACACCACAATACGGCACACTCATTTCCTGGTTCCTCCTTGTCAATCCACTCCAACAATTTTTTGTTATGCATTCCACCATCTTTCAGTCTGTTATTATACTGCTATCCTACACAGATCAGTCTGAGAAGCAGCTAAATGCTACTAATTTGTATCATCCACTACAAAGATTCAGCTCCTGATGTCTGTACAACAGCATCTACTGCCTTATCCATCATAATTTCCTTCTGTTCAGCATCCTTCCTCATATTTTCCAACTATTTTACACTGCTTTCCTCCATGCAGTTGCTTCTGCTAACCTCTATCTTGGAGTTCTTCCAAGTAATAGTGACAGTCATGTGGTGTCATCAGGTGCTCGAAAAGAGTAGGGGAAATTCCACGATGCCCTGGCCATATTTCCCTTAGAAGCATAAATGCCACCTCTGGTCTCCCCTGAAAAGAGACCATTAGCCTAGTAGGACTAAGCTGCTCGACAAAGCATAGCTAAAATAAAGAAAGAATTAAACTACCATCTTTCAAGCTTTTCTTTAGTATCTTGTGTTTTCATGCCTATTTGCTAACTTTGTCTACAGCTTAAACTAATAACATTAGTCTAGATATCCACCTCTATAAAAGCAGGAGAAAATACTTTTAATTATACATGTAATATATTCACTACACTTTTATCAGTAGGAGACCAAGATCAGAAAATTAATTTAATTTTAACCAACTTTATTACACTCTTTCTTATCCTGTTACAGTGTAAGGCCTGAATATATGGCAGTTTTAAAAAGTATTTCTTACTTTAATATCTCTAGCATATGCAGCAGTCACTGATAAAACTTCCCCACCTCACATTTAAAATACCTCCGATTGCATAATGTACAAGAACTGCTTTGCAATGTAACTTGTAGTTTACATCATTAATTATTTATACAAATATTAATAAGAGCAAAAAGGATTTTTTACTAACAGTTACTTATTCAGTCAATTCACTGTCCCTCTAAACATTAATAACATAATGTGATGTTTAAACTTTAGAATTCTCCCACCATTTTTATACAATAAACAAACATCCAGTCTTTTTCAGCTTCTTGTTCTTGCAGAACCATAGTTCCTGTGTCTGTACTACATCTAATGGGATTGATGCTTTACAATTATACTGTGTATTTATTAATTTCCCATTATTATGGTTCTTCTTTCTGATCATCTGAGCTTCCCAGCACCAGTATCTGTGTAAAGTCCAAAGTATTCCAGATTCTTACACTCATCATGTGGGTTTCATTTTGTTGCTCAAGTATTTTCCTTTGGAACAATGGAAATGTTTCACTGGTAAAGTCTCTCTATAGGCTTTGTTAATGTAAGCCATTTGAGAAGCAGAGTCCCCCTCAGCTCACTGGCTCACTTTTTGTTAACTAATCTTGTTTTTATTGCTTCCTTAATCTGTTCTACATCTGAAATGTACAGACCCTATGGGAACAACTAGAAACAAATATTCTGAAAATAGCTGAATATGGCAAATTGAATTTCACATCTACCTCTTGACATTCCTTGATTGTTGGGATAAGCTTGCTTCTCTTGTGCTGGGTGTGCAGTGAATAGTCATGTGCCCTCTGGTGTCCAATTTTTTTTTTATTATTTCTCTTCTGCTACGGTTTTGTTAGGGGCAGTTCTTTCTGCTAGTATAATTGCATCTTTACTAACACAGGTTTGGATACCTTATCATGGCCAGATTTGGATCATGCACATTATGTGCCCTTTCAATTAACAAATCCTGCTATGGAACACAAGTTTGGTTGGTATTTTTGCTTGCATAAAATGAATGCAGTCTATTCCTTCCAGTTTCTCTAGCTTAGCAGAAAATATCAGGTTTTCTGTGTTTGCTATGTCTTCTACCTCTATTTTTTTAAACCTTTCTTCTTGAGAAGTCTCATATTCAGACAGTCTTTCCTTCATTTCAACCTCTGATTTCTGGCATTTTATCAATTCATCTGAACAGCTTCTTAAAGCTTATTTTTTCTAGCCTTTTGCCACTTGACCTTATATATTCTTTCAGTGTGTACATATTTTAAATACCTCTAAATGCATTAGATTTATTTTTGCCTTAAAATCATCAGACATCATCTCCTGTACTAAATCTGAATCTTGAACTGCTTTTTGCTGAACAGCTGCATGAATCTTCCTAGCCATGACTTTTTTCCCCTTATCTGGTTGATTTCCTCTTTATTTCTGCATGTTTCTTCTATTCTGTCATCCAGGTAGTGTAATTACTAGCCAGTAACTGAATTTTGCCCAAACAGATATTTTTTACTGGCTGTTTTAACAATGTCTTAAGTTTTCACACTGAGAGAGCTCTAATCAATCAGCTGTAATCAGTGTACAGCCATTGTGGAAGTCCTGATACGTTTATTTATTCATCAGACTTTAACATGCAACATGAGATGAAATACATGAATGATATACATGTTAAGAACATTTTCCAATGTCATCTTAATATATTTTACAGTTTTCCTCATAACATCAGTATTAGTCTTTACATCATGCCTTTGTGTTTTTTAATACCCCACCAACATCACACATCTTCTTCCTTTTTTAAACAAGAAACATCTTCATTAAGTTATCACTAATGACATAGGCAACCACATATTTATATAACTGAATACAGACCATAATGACATAATCTTAATTACAAACATTGTATATCACAAACCATGTTGACATACTTTTAGTTGTAAACATTATACATCACTTATAATTTATCCAATCACTGTCAGTCAAACATTACAAAGCTCATTCAAATCCTGCCTTCTTTTAAACCTCATTCTCCCCCGTATGTATTGTTCCTACAATTCCCATTTTTTTCCATGTAATTTGCTCCTACCCTTTACTAAAGATCACATTTCCAGTTGTTTTACCTCTGTTACTGTATTCACTACTTCTAGTACAGTTGGTTTAAAGTTTGATTTCCATTTTCTAGTAACTGCTTTTTGGCAGCCACATAATTAGACTCATCAATCCCCTATGCTTAGGCAATTCTGATTCTGTATTATAGCTCAGAAAAATCATTTCCCTAGATACACCAATTTGCTCACCCAATATCTCTGACAGAATAGTCTGCAGGGAATCTTTAAAGTCTGTCAACTCATTACACTCCCAGTAAATATGTTTTGAAATACTTTTTTCTTCACCATCACACCTCCAACATTTGTTGTCTACATGAGGAAAAATCCAATGGCGTCTAGTTGGGATATAAAAATAAGTATTTATTTTTTATTTTATAGTTGTTTAACAGGAAAGTCCATCTCTACAAATAGTCCTTTATCAGCAGAGGCCCGGGGAGAAAAGCTCCACTAATAATAAGTATAGTAGTACAACATAGACGAATAATACACATATGACAAAGATACAAAAAGCATTCCTACAGAGTTATACAATATAGTAAAGAAGAAATGGCTACACATTTAATAATCATTTGCCCTAAGTCACAGTATAGTCTAACATGTTGATTAATACTGCTGAAAGAGTTAAGGAAGAAAGGAATAGAGATTCCATTCATAAGAAAAATATTACTCTGGAGTGGAGCAGGAGCAAAGCCAGGTGTTAGCAAGGTGAATTTTTAAGGATCTTTTGAAATCTGCTATAGAGATTTTGTTAATAAGGTTAGAGGGCAGGGAGTTCCATCTTCTGGCTATATAGGTAGAGTATAGGGACTCACCTGCAGAGTTATTGGCCTTAGAGACTTCTAACAGTTATTTGTTACTTGAATGTAGTACTCTATTTCCGGTGTATAGCTGGAGTAAATTTCTTAGGGCAGAGTCTTTTTCTGGGTGATGTAAAATCTTATGGGATAGTGCTAGTTGGCTATACAGAAGGAGATGAGGAAATGTTAGCCATTGCAGTTGTTTTAGAGTTGTACAATGGTGAGTCTTATAGGGAGATAGGGAGAGTCAGTGGCAAACCTGGCAATTTTATTATAGCATGTTTCTAGTTTTGTGATTTCTGTTTTTCTTAGATAAGTGAGAATTGGAGAGGCATATGTGAGTGTAGAGAGTTAGGTTTGTGCATGCTATTTTTCTTTGGTTGTTTTTTCAGGAAGGGTTTGTTCCTGTATAAGACCCCTATTTTTTGTGGACTTTTTTATGGTTTGGGCAATGTGAATATCAAATCTCAAGTTACAGTCTACTTCTACACCTAGTAGCTTAGTCTGGGTTACAAGTGAGATAATGGTGTTATTTTTGGATACTATGTTGAAAGGAAGAGAAGGTAGAGTTTATCTAGTTGGGTTGAAAAGTTAAAGTTTTGTTTCACTGGGGATGGGTTCAGAATTAGCTGATAGTCAGATAACCAGGATTCAATGGATATAAATGATGCTTGTGTAAGTGTGTGTAGTTCTTGGATGGAAGAGGCAGTACAGATTAATGTGAAATCATCTGCGTATTGTATGACTATAGCATGAGGTGTAGAGGTGTGAAGGTTATTGGTAAAAATAGTGAATAGTAGTGACCCCAGGATGGAGCCTTGGGGAACGCCTAGTGTTACTGGAAGTAATGATGAAGTGTCAGTGTGTCACTGAACTGCTTGTTGTCACCTTAATAGATAACTCTGGAACCAAGTAAAAGTGGATGCACAGAGATTAAGGTTAGAAAGGACATTGATAATTTTATTATGTGCTACCATATCAGTTGCTTTAGAGAGGTCTAGATAAAGAGCCGATACAACTTACTATTGTTTCTATATTTATTTAAAGTTTCTGTGAATGACAAGAAGGTAGTAGTAGTAGTCGTAGTAGTGCTACGAGAGGGGCGGAATACATGTTGTGTGTTAGTAAGTAGGTTGTGGATGTTAAGGTGGTCCATGATTTGTCTATGTATGCACTTTTCAAGAATTTTGGAGAGGGGAGAGGATAGCAATGGGGCGACAATTTGATATTTCTCTTGAGGTGCCACGTTTGTGGAGAGGGATTATGTAAGAAATTTTCCAGATATCAGGCAGTAGATTTTCAGCTACAGATCGGTTAATAAGAATTGTTACAGGATAGGCTGTGGCCTCAGCAGCAAGTTTCAGAAAGTTAGATGGTAGTTTATCTGCTGCCAGAGTGATGTTTTTTTTTAGTAGTTTTTTAATTGTGGCCATGGGTACAGGTTGCAAAGAGAAGAAGTTCTTGTTATTATTTGCATTACATGATGTAGAAAGGATGGAAGAAGGATGAGTTTTGGTTAAGGCAAGAACTGTTTCTGTGAAATACCTATTGAAATGAGTGGCTATGTTGTGACTGGGGACGGTGTACTTGCTTTACCAGGTGAAAGAATATTGATGGCAGACCAGAATGTTTGAGGGTTGTTTAGATGTTTTTTCTGTATGTTATGATATTAGTTGATTTTGTCTAGTTTGACCTGTTTTAGACTTTGTTTCTAAGTTCCAGGTATGATGTTCTGAGAGCCAGTTTTATGCCAATCAGTCCAAGTAAACATTTCCAAGCAAAAATTCCAAATCTTTCATATTTTGTTGCATATTTGGGAGACAAACATATATCCCCCATTGTTTCTTTGTGAATTGCTTATCCAATCTCTTTTCCCAATCCTTTCTAACCTCATCTGATTGATTCTTACAGTTATCATGCAAGTAATATGCTCTACTAATTATTCCTTTTTTAACAGCAGCTTCTGTTCGAGATTCTACTAAAAACTCTACCAGTGCTGGTCTTTCATTTAGGACTCCCATATTTCTTTTTGCCTATACTCTGATATCAATCTTTGAGAGGAAAGGCAATCTCTAACCTGCAGTCCAAACAAATTCTTGGCATCTTCCCATTCTATTACCGTTCCCTCTCTAGTTATTTGCTCCCGATACCTTGGTTCCTTTGCCAGCTTTCTCTGATAAATTCCTGCCTCCTTTTGCCTATTGTCTGTATCCCTAATTGCAGTCATTCCTTTCAGCAGAATCTCCTTTCTCCATTCCCATGTTGGCTAAGTTCTTAGAGTACTTTCTGCTACTTTCTGAATATGATATTCTGTATGATTATTATTATTCTCCTTAAAGATCTGCATCAAAAATCCCAGTCTCTCCTTGTTTCTTGAGCTCTCCCCTGTTTCATCATCATCATCTCTTTCCACTTTGAAGGATAGGTTTCTGTTTGTGTTATGTATAGGAGCCTTAACTGTGTAGCTCTGAAATGACCCTTCAAATTGGGATATTCCAAACCACATTGTTAAAATGAAAGAATCAGCTTATCCCACTTACCTCTTGCTGTCTTCCCCTCCCAGATAAAATTATAAAGCTCTTTTTAGTTGCTATCCACAACTTCTTCTGTCTTTGATAAAAATATGACTGACTTGTGTGTAAGACTAAAAGGACTAAAACATTTTAGCTGCTTGTATCTTGCTATGCATATCCATATAACAGAGCTTCCAATTTCTCAGTTTTTATATTATCTTTTGATTAGTCTCTTCCCACATATCCTTAGCTGCCACACGGGATTCATTTTTAATCCATACTTTTAGGTACTTCATTTTATCATATCCCCATAAATATGGATATTACTGAACCAATTTGTGTGTGGATACATAATTTACCACTATTGCCTTTGTTTTGGCTTCATTAATTTTGTGTCCCAAAAAGATGTGAAACCATCTCAAAATGTTCCACAACACTGAAATGTCCTTTACTGGTTTTATCAGGTATAAAATAATATCATCTACAAATAGAGGTAGCCTTTCTTGACTGCCATACCAATTATATCCTGGAATTTCTGAGTCTCTTATTTTGTTTGTCAATGGTTCTAAATATAATGCAAATAACAAAATGGAAAGAGGACACCCCGTCTGGTTTCGCTGCTTAAGCAGAAATTATCATAGACGAACCCACCCACTTTAGTTTTTGCCTCTGATCCCTCATATATTATCCTAATCAACCTTATAATTTTATCAGGAAATGCAAATAATTCCATTTTCTTGCTCATGAAGTCCCAGCTTACTCTGTCAAATGCTTTCTCTGCATCAAGACCCACCAACAACAGTGATATTTTCTTAAATTCTGCTTCCCACTAGATCATCAGTCTTCTGCTAATGTTGTCAAATGTTTGCTTCCCCTCCACAAAACCACACAGATTCATATCTATCAATGTTGGCATCACTTTTGCCATTATTTTAGCCATTATAGACATGAACACTTTATAATCATGGTTTAGTATTGAAATGGGCATATATGAAACTGAATCTGATGGGTCTTTAACCTCTTTAGGTATTACAGCTACCACTTCTTTCTTCCAGGATGTTGGTATTTATCCTTTTAAACACTGTTAAACAAAATCTTCCAGATCTTTATCAGTTTTTTCCTTCCTAGCTTCCAAACGTCCACAGGAATACCATTTATTCCTGGAGACTTTCCTGTGGATTGGTTATACATCATCATTTTTATCTCATCTCTTCCTTTCCTAACTGTTAATAATTCAGTCTCATCTACCTCTAACCTTGGCATATTTAATTCTTTCATAAACATCTCCATTTATACCTTTTCTTGATTTCCATATTTCTTTGCTTTATACAGACTTTCAAATAATTTCCAAAACATTTCTTGTTCCTCTTCTTGTTCTCTAAGATTCCCCCATTTTATAATACTTTAACATTTGTCAGCTCCTCTAAATAATTCTTGTTACATCTTAACCATATCTCCCTTTCTTTTATTTCTACCCTATTTTTTAAACTGCACTTTAATTTTATCCCACTCACTATTTATATTTTCAGAAGAAATTTCTATCTGGTCTAGTAGCTCCTGAATAATTTCCACTACCATTCATTAAATTCCTCTCTTTTCAACAGATAGGTGGGAAAACACTAGTGTTTCATTTTTATTTCATTACCCTGTGTTTTTATTTTAGTTATTATTGGCATTATTATATGAAATAGTTACTGGGTGTGTATCAAGACTTTCAATTAAATGCACATGTTCATGTGAAATGTAAATTCTGTCTAGCCTAGCCCAGTTTTTGTATCTTGGGGAATAATATGTAAATTCACTCTATTGTCTTGCTCATAAAGTCCCAGTTTACCCAACTCCTAGTACCAAATTCACATATTCCATGCCAAATATTTTCATAAACTTCTTCAAAAATCTACCCTTATTCCCTTCTGGGGTCCCCAGACACATCTTCACTGCTGCAAATTAAATTTCATTCCCCACCTATAAGTAATATTCCGACTGAAAGCTGATTTTTCCCAGAATTTTCTTAAACTCCATTATAGCAGTTTTAAGTGGAATATAAATATATGCCTGTGTAATCCTTCCCCCTTGCCAGTAGCCCATTAGGACTACAAATCTATCATTATCTTTTTTATCCTCTTCTATCATTACTGAAGCTACTTTTGCAATTAATATTATTACTCCTCTTTTCCTTTGTCTCCTGTATTCCACTGAAAAACCATCCTGAAAACCTTTCATTATCAAAATCACATGTTGAGTTCTTTCCAAGTGTGTCTCCTTTAGCCTAGATATTTGCACTGTACATTTTTTTTAATATTGTGCACTACTCTTTCTATTTTATATTTATCTGTAAGACCGTTGATATTTAAAGGCATTATAGGAAGTACCACTGTATTAAAAAGTTATAATTTATGTATAACAGCTTTTTTGTTATATGCATACACTGTTTTGCAGGATGATCTTTTATATAGTTGTTTCTTCTCATATTCACTTGAGCCTATGTCACATCTTACAAAACGTTTTGTTTTGTTGAAAGCCACCCTCAAGCAAACAAACAAAAAAACCCACTCTCAATACCCCCTAAAATGTATTAACTTAATACTAACACACAAAACCATATATATCTTCAAATATTGATGTTTTACCCTTCTAATGGGAACAAGTGTTCCAAACTGACAGCCATACTCACAAACTTCAGTTCAGCTAAAACAAAGGTTATCCATGCTAAGATGCATGGGACAGTCCATGCTTCTACTAAGTACTGTCTGGCTTAGTCTTACCTTTAAAACTCACCCAGTTGCTAAAACATTTGATGCATTCAGAAAGCATTATCTCCTAGCCATTCTCTATATCAGATTGTCTAAATGGAGACATGAGGACCATATACAAGGTTGCTACTAAGCATATATTTATTTGCTAGAAAAAAATCTTTATAATATTCAGTGTTATTTTTCATTTACCTGCTTTCTGTTAAAATGTGTTACTAGACCAAGCTAAGGGCCTCAATGCAATCATTCCCCAATGCTAGAATGAAAAAAAAAGTACATCAATTTTTCTTTTGTCATGCTGTTTTCACCAGACTTTTCTTCTTTTTTTCACATTGCAGTGCCTACATATCTTAAAACTCAACAAGGAGAATGACAGAAGAAGGGAGAAATAACAGGCATATGTGTTTACATTAGTATCCCCATTACACTTAGAAATAACCCAAGAAAACTTTACTTTATAACATGCAAAGAAAATCATACACTACAAAAATAATACTGTTAAGAAAAAAATTGCTTTACTTACCATTAACTTTCTCCCTCATCTTCCCCTAAGTATTTTTCCAAATGTTAATGACATGAAGAAGGGCTTATGCTTTACAGTCCTCTACAAGTTTAACAAAGTCCAAAAAAGGCTAATATCTGCAGATTTTCTTGTTCTGTCTTGTTTCCTATATATACTTATTGCTTTGTAATCCCATATTTGTCAGTTCCCAAGTTACTGGTTTTATTCCCGTTCATCTCCATCTCGCAAATCCTGTCTCTGCTTCATTTCTAACATGCTCTCTATTCTTCTAGTCAACTTTTGTGCTTTTTTCCTTCTCTCAAGCATTTTCCATTGAAACTTTGGAAAAGGTTTCAATGGCACAGTCTGACTGTGGCCTTTATTACCAGAAGAACAAGAAGCAAAATCGCTTTCTGTTTCACAGCTCACTTTTTGTTGAGCAAACTTTTGTATTTCCTCCTTAGCATGTACTTCATCAAAAATGATTTTGTCCCTCCAGGGAAGAATATTTTGAAGATATCCAGGTATAGCAGTTTGAATCTCACACCTGCTTTTGAACATTTCCTGAATAGTGGAATAAAGTTATTTTTCTTCTGCCTGCTGTACAATGAATAATCATTCTCGACAAACACTCTGCTGTCTCCCAGTTTTAGTACTTAATGCCACAATTTTGTTAGAATCAACTCCTTCTGCTGGTAGAATTGCATCTTTATTATTAAAGGTCTAGGTTGCTTTCTCATAGCCAGGTTTGGAGAATACACACTATGTTCCCTTTCAATTAACTCCTGCTGTGGAATACCAGTCCAGTTCCTTATTTGTGCTTTCATAAAATTAATGCAGCCTGTCTTTCCAGCTTCTTTGGTATAGCAGAAAATCTCAGGTTTTTCCTATGTGCTCTGTCCCCTAATTCTATTTTTTAAAACATCCCTTCTTGAGCAGTCTCACATTCAGCCAGCCTTTTCTTCATTTTGACCTCTGATTTTTGCAGTTTTATCACCTCATCTGAATATCTGTTTAAAGCTTCTTCTACTTTTTCCAGCCTTTCATTGTCTGAGTTGATATACTCCATCAATGTTTCATTTATTTTAGTTAGGTCTGTGTGTAGTTCTCTTATACTTTCCTTAAGGTTACTAGAAGTCATGTCTGGAGCTTGCACTGCTTTTTGCTGAACAGCTGCAGTACTTTTCCCAGTCAGTCTTATTTTTCCTCAACCTTTGTAGCTGATTTTCCTTCAGGTCCTCTGTATTTCTTTTTTCCTGTCATCCAGGTAGTGCACGTATTAGCCAGTTACTGAAATTTACCCAGAAATATAAATCCATTGGATTTCTCTGCTAAGTTTCTGTTTTCACACTGGGAGAGCTAGAATTAAGCTGCTACTCAATGTGCAGCCATCTTGGAAGTCCGCAGCACTATGTAGTTTAAGATGTACTGTGTTTAAGATTTTAATAATAACGTCATATGCTCCTCGTGCGTTTTACGTATTTTAAATGTGACTTGAATGCATTTCTTTGATAAACTTGACAAAGCATTTGTAAAAGCTTACTGTATTATGAAAGCTTGTGATTACTAAAATATCTCTGTGGTGTCCTGAATGGCTTTTGTTTGTTGTTTGATTTATTTTGGCACATTCAGGACTTTATCTGCTGACACTTCTTTTTATTGTGAAAGACCAGCACTGGTCGAATTTTTAGTGGACTCTAGAACAGAAGCTACTGTTAAAAAAGGGATAATTAGTAGGGCATACAAATATTGCATAATAATTATGGGAATTAATCAGAGGAGGTTAAAAAGGATTGGGAAGAGAGACTGGATAAGCAATTCACAAAGAAACAATTGGAGAATATAGGTATGGCTCCCAAATATGCAATCAAGTCTAGAAGATTTAGGATCTTTGCTTGGAAGTACTTGCTTAAGTAATTTTATATGCCAAGTAGACTACAAAGAATTTTTCCTCAGGTAGCTTGCAAATATTGGAGGTGTGATGGGGAAGAAATAGATAATTGAAAACATATTTTTAGGGAGTGTAATGAGTTGGCAGATTTTAAAAATCCTCTGCAGACTTTGTCAGAAATACTTTGTGAGCAAATTGGTGTAACTAAGAAAATGATTTCTTGAGCTGTGATACAGAATTGGAATTACCTAGATACAGTAAGGCCCTGCTGAGTTTAACTCTGGTGACTGCCAAAAAAACAGTTACTGGACAATGGAAATCAAAGTCTAAACCAACCATTCTGAAAATAGTGACTCTAGTAACAGAGAAAAAATTAGTGGAATTGGGATCTTTAGAAAAGGTTAGGAGCTAATTAAAAAGTTGCTGCTGCTATAATTATTAAATCAACAGGAGGTGTTTTGGACCAATGGGGTTTGTCTTTTGGGAAACGAAGAATTGTATCTGGCTTCCTGGGAAAGCTTCACAAGTATTGGGTCTCATTATTTTCTAACTGCCAACTCTATCAGCTTCTCAATGGGAGGGCTAAAGCAGGACATAGTTGGTACATTCCATATGCTTCAAACAATGCCACCTCATCTTGAGAGGGGAGGTTCTGTCGGCCATGATCCTCTCTGATGCATGAGCTCCAATATATCTCTGAAGAAGGCATCCTCTGGAGCAGATTGTGAAGACCCTTTAATATCCTCTGAGTCAGTATCCAATGTGACTGACACCATCTGTAAGTCTAGTTGTTTCTTCTTACATGTCTTCTTTTTGGTGGTTCAAGGGGTGATGCTCCTGAGTCCTCCAAGGACTGTGTCTGCACTATGGCAGAAAATATTTAGGTTGGCAGAATGACTCTGACCCATGGATGCCTTTTCATAAATAAAAGGGATTGAGTGAGGGCCCGGGAGGGGGGACCATCCCCAGTGGAACCTGTGGATCCACTTATATGGGGTGTGACATCCCCACTCTGGGCCAGTAATCAAGGAGCCTGAATCCTCACCACTGACACTGAATAGGGATTTCACTTGGAACAAAAATGGATGCACCCTGTATTTCCAAATGCAGCTCTCTGCATCAAGCACAATTTCACTTAAGAGCACACAGGGAGCACACTCAGTCCAGGGTCTGGATTTTTCTGTCTCCCTCCAGGTCCCCAATAAGATTACCCACTGGTACAACTATAGGGTTGAGACCTCAGCTGAGTGTCCAAGCCAAATTCTCCAGCACCTTCTCTGTGAAACCAGTGCTTTGTCTCCCTGCTCCAAGTAGCTGACATACACAAACTTTGAGATTGGATTTTCACACACACACACACACACACACACACACACACACACACACACACACACACACACACACACACACACCTGGGAAAGGCTGGCACAGATTTACTAGCTATGCCCCCTTCTGTCCAGACTATAAGGTAGTTACACTGCCATCAGACACTCCAAAGCCAGCTACTCTAAGGCTCTTGCAAGAACACACCATTATACTGAGTAAAATTAATATTATAATTAATATTAATTCAAATGGTAATGTTGACCAAACAGCCATGCTTTCAGGTGTGGTCACAGTGTCACCAATAAATATAAGTACTCTCAAAGGTTAAAATATTCTCTAAAGGACCAGGCACAATTAAAAGTTTAAATATGTTTAATAATAAATAATAAAATAAAATGAAAATATTAAATATCTATTTACAATAAGCACCAGAGTTTCAGACATGGGAAATATTAAAAATAACACAGGTGGACAGGTTAAAACAGTTACAGGAAAAACAATATTTAACTAATCTTACTCTATTTTCCTGACTGATCTAAGGAATTATTATTATTACTCACTAGAGCAAGGCAAGATGAAGTAGGTGAGGGGTCCTTCCTTGGCAGGTTCCAAGAACAGAGTGCAATGAGACTTCAGTCTCACATAGTATTAAAAATTATTTTTAGTGATGGATTACAGAATGACATCACATACATCTGGTCATCTGACTTCTGGTTCCCATGCAACCCCCCCCCCCCCATTGCTAAAAACTACTAGGATTTAGCACCTTTGTGTCAATAATACACACACAGAGAGCCTTGCTAAGATCTGCTGCAGCTCCTGGAAGTCATACAACAATTTCAAACTTCCACCCTTCCAGAGTAGTAATTAGTTCACCCCAATGACAATGCAGGAAGCTTCCTAGTACAGAACTGTTGTCTCTGGCTGCATTGAGAACTGCAAGATACCATCTTTATGGCCTAGGTCCAGTAATTTAATTTCAAAACATTTTCAAAGTTTGAGATTAACCTTTTCTCTTCCCATATCCTCTGTTAAAACATATACATTTAAACAATTACAATAATGCATGTATATTTAATTTTCTGACCAGTAAGGCACACTGTTGATACATTTTTAACACAAGCAGCTTTTCAAATACATTTTTCAACACAAGCATCTAAACAAATCAGTTTGATATACAAATGGCATATAATTCTTTACAAAATTCCAGCTAGCTGTGCTGGCATATGTTACACATCCACTGCCCTACTTCTCCTCGCATAGCTGACAATACTTCACATCCTCACATGAAGCTAAATAAATCATCCTTGTCACCTCTCAGAAGGATGTGCCTACCTCCAAAAGATCCAAAGAAGTCACTCCCATTGTTGGATCCAACTCTCCCACTGAGGGGTGGGTCAATGACATGGAAGAAATCTGTTAAGCCACCAATGAAGCTGGTACTGATGTGGGGAATGGATCCAAAGACTCAAAATCAAATGTCTCCGAAGTAACCAATGGGTGTGTGCATTCATCTCCTTGGATTTGAGACTCAGATATTGGATCCAACAAGTTTAGAGCCAAATGAGTTGGACCCATGAGTCCTGGAGCCAACAAAACATGGAATGTGGGTCTCCAAGCCACAGAATCTGGGAGTAAAAACAGTCCAGATATGTCTGGTACAGAAGGTAGGACTGGTAAGGGTACCTGAATAGGTGTGATTCTATCAGCTTCAGAGCAGAAAGTGTAGGAATGACCCCATCTTAATTTTGGTTTTAAGAAATTTCTACAAAAGACAATGTAGATCAACCTCAGAAGTTCTTCTACATGACCTGAAGGATTGAATAGAAGGAAAAGAAGAAAGCCTAGAGGGAAGACACTCTGTCTTGCCTAAGAATTGTTTTCATGGAGAGTCCTGGATCGTAATTTATCTGTCCAGTCTCAGGATCTGGGGGTGAAGTATATGTTGGAGTCTTGAGTGACATGCTCCACAATCCTAGAAGCCTTTGGTGTTACAGTTGGAACCAGATTATCACTCTATCTCTTCTTTGGATCTGAATATTTTGATTTTGAAAGTTTTTCAGAAGACTTCTTTGTCTTCTGGTTTTCTGGATCAGGTGGAAGAAATCCTTTGACAATGGGCTTGTTCTGTCTGTCGACTAAGGCTCTGAATCTGAATGCAGTACAAATCTCACATGACTGACAGATGTGAGACCCCTAGGCACACTACACATAGGTTGTGAAGATACTTTTGGAAGATATTAAAACCAGTTTGAGCATTTGTTTGAAGCTAGTAGACTTCTCCATGTTAAGAAAGGATAAATCTAAATTTAACAAAGTAAGTAGGACTTTACTAAAACTATAAGGCACTTAACAATATAAGTACAAACATTATAAAATATTAATCTCTAACTATTACTATTCTAATAATAACCATACACTAAAATATATCTAACTATATCTAACTAAAATAAGAACACTCTAAACATCTAAGGGAAGGGAAGGAAAGGAAAGGTGAAAATGCTGACGAGAAATACAGGTAAAAGTGACAGACAAAATACAAGTATTTTAACATTTTTCTAAGTAATGCTAAATAAAGGGTTAAAAGATTACTGTATAAATAGTTTTAGCTAATAATGACCAAACATATGATTTTTTTTTTGAGGTGAAGCACTTATCTGTCAAGATCTTGCTGCTACTTGGAAAGGTGGTAAATGAGATCCAAGTTAGTCTGGGTGAAAGAGCTTTATGGGAAGGAAATACTTTAAATGGCTCCAGACTGGAGCACTAAATTTGCTGGAATGGATCCAAAAAGTGGCTCAGAGAACCATACATTGTAGCAAACGGACTAAATGAATAGGATCTACAGTTGTGCAATTAACCTTACCATAACAGTAGATGTTCAACATCTAATTGATCACTGTTGCAATAGCTTAAGCTATTTGGGTCCTACCCCCACTGACCAGCAAACTTTCAAAGCTAATGGGCTTCTTCCACATGCTCTAACTATCTGGAGCTCAAAGGGAGATCTGTATAAATAAATAGTTAACGAGCAAAATTAATCAGAGCTTTACTGCCTAGGAGAGAGAAGCAAGAGTCTTCAAAGAAGCAATACTAAAAACATACCAGAAGCTAAATATATACACAAGGGTATACAGTCACACCATGACAATATATATAACAAAAAAAAGTAAGGGGGCTGGAGGGAGGGGTGGCTACTGCAACAGTGATATATAAGAACATCTATCAACTATACTATGCTCAACATTAGATCACTGTTGTAGTAGCCTAAGCTATTTGGGTTGATTACCAAAGTAGAGAAATTAAGACAGGAGTAGGAAAAAGAAACTAATACTCTAGGAACCCCTGGAAAATGGTCCTGAAAGAATCCAGTTTGCAGTGCTTTGTAAAAGTATGTACAGTGGACCAAGTTGCTGCCACTAGAATACTTCAGGAGTCTACCCCTTTTTAGAAAGACACTAAAGAAGCCAAGACCCTGTTGGAATGGGCCCCAGCCTGCCCGGACATGGCTCATTATGGCAAGTATAACAAAAATCAATAGCATGAAACAACCACATAGAAATAGTTGGATTTCACAGTGTTGCCTTCTCCTCCTACCTTCATAGGAGACAAACAGCTGTACAGCTTTCCTGAAGGTTTATGATTTGTCTAGGTAGTATCTGAGCTGCCTGTGGACATCCCAAGTGTGAAAAATCTTGTCTCTCTCTTGCTCTTGGCTTCAGGAATAAAATAGGAAGATTAATAGACTGACTCAAAGTAAACTCTTAGGCATAAAAAAGGATTAGTTCTCAAAGAAATCCCTGTCCTTGTGAAAAATGAGGTATGGTTGACTCAACACAAGTGCTTGAAATTCAGATACTCTCGTAGCAGATGACAGAGTAATAAAGGAAAGAGGAAACCTGCTCCATGTTAAGAACCTCAATTCAGCCAGATAAACTGGTTCAAATGGAAAAGGAGTAAGATTTTTAAGCACAAAATTAAGATTCCAAGAAGGAATCAACTGTTTTCTAGGTGGATGAATATGCAACATACTTTTCAAGAACTGTTTGAATGTAGGATGGCTAAAAAGTGGGGAAGGGATTCAGGGCAGTCAAGAAAAATGTCTGATAGATGAAGCTTGATAGAGGAATAAAAAAGGACAGAGGACAGTAACGCACACAAATAATCAAGAACAAGAGGCAGCCGGGCCTGAAGAGGAGTCCTGGTTTTTGGACTGGTACCAAGTAGAAAATCTTTTCCACTTACAAAAATAGATTTCTTAGCATCATTTTTTTAGCCCACTTTAGTGCCACTGCAGATCTTCAGGAAAAAGATTCCTATCAATTTTTGTTTCATCCAGAAAGAGATAAGAAATGAATTTGAAAGGAAAGTACTTCAGGATGGGTATTCAGCAAAATACCAGGGACAAAGGAAAAGAGGAGTAATAATATTAATTGCTAGAGTGGCTCCAATACAGATATATGAGGAAAAAAATAATAGTAGATTTGTGGTAGTAAGGTGCGACTGGCAAGGGATAAGGATTACGCTAGCATGTATTAATATTCCACCAAAAACTGCTACTAGGGAACTTAAGAAAACTTTTGGAAAAATAATCAGTTTTTGGCAGGGAATATTATATATTGATGGGAGTTGGAACTTGATTTGCAAAGACAAAATGCATCATTGGGACCTTGAAGGGAAAATATAACAAAAGAGGTTATATTTCTGAAGAAATTTATAGGATCACAGGACCATAGGAGGTTACTAGGCTAATAGCCCTGGGGCCCTTACAATCCTAGGCAAGAATTTATCTCCAAAAAGAAACCTCAGTCAGCACCTTTCATCCCTGTCACTGAGGGACACCGCTGGAACCCTGGGACAAATTTGTGGTCTCCCATCCACTGATCAAGGTTGCGCTTGAAGAGGGTCAGCGAGTTGCTCTGTTTGACATGTATGTGATGTCTGTTCCCGAGACGGGGCAGCCTCTGGGAGACAAACCTGTTTCTCCAGCAGGTTTTGTTGATGTCGCATATTAGATTCAGGCCTTTTGAGCAGGTAATGCGTGAGGAGTTAGACTTATGGATATGGAGCATCTCTAGCAGGGCAAGGTCCAAGATTGCTTTGTAGAGAGACACAGATCACCCCTGAGCAATGTGTACGATACCGAATAGAGTGATAGTGATTTGAGCCTGTCCACCTAGGACAGGTGTTGGAGGCCATGGATTCTCTTTGTGAGGTGTTTCAGTGGCCTTTTCACTTGGTGCAGATGTTTGGAGAGGTACATACCAAATGCAGCATTATACTCAATTATTGGTCTAATTAGGGAGGTGTATAGAGTGGTAATAACCTCCTTTTTTCTGGATACAATCCCTTTACCTATGAGATGAACCAAGTAAAAGGCTTTTCTGACCTCTGCTGCTACACGATGGTTGAATGTAAGGTTATTATCAACCTGAGGGCCCAGGTCTCTCACCCCAGGTTGTATGCTTAGGGGGTTGCTGTTGATGTGGTAATCAGTACGGGCCATGTTTTTGCTGAATGGTATGATGATACTTTTTTGTGTTTTGCTTGAGGCTATGACTTTGGCACCAGTCATTAGTTGCTGTGAGACCTGCTTGCAGTATGTTAACATAATCTGGGGAGTCAATGACAGCACCCAACTTACAGTCGTCTGGAAACTTGGTCAGCCACAGGCCTTTTGTCTTTGCCTGGACCTCTGAGAAGTAGATGCCAAACAGTAGGGGCCCCAGGATAGATCCCTGGGGAACTCCACTAGTGACAGGTCTGCTATTGGAGGTGGAGGTGCCTATTTTGACTTTGAGGGTCCTGTCGGTCAGCCAGTTGGCCACCCACCTGATGAGAAAGGGATTTACACCAAGTTGTGTTAGCTTTACGATAATACCAGAGAGGAGGATTGTGTCAAAGACCTTGGCCAAGTCAAGGTAAGCTGTATGCACTGACTATCCCTCATCCAGGGCCTTGGTGACAATCTCAAAGTAGTCAACCAAGTTCAACACGCAAGATCTGCCCTTGACAAATCTGAACCAGGTGGGGTCAAGTGCTTGGAGATTGCCTATGTCTTTGTTTATGAGATCCATAATAATATGCTCCATGGCTTTACAGATCAGACTTGTCAAGCTAATGGGGCAATAGTTTCCAGGGTCAGTAGTAGCACCACCTTTGTGCAAGGGGATGACAATGGCAGTTCTCCACTCTGCTGGAATGAAGCCTGTTCTTAGACTGTGGTTGAATATGGTGCTCAATGACAAAGCCAGTTCTTGCTGGAGATGATGTAGAATACAGCCTGGGATACTATCAGGTCCCATGGAAGCTGTGTTTTTTGCCTTGGATAGGGCCTTTACCACTTGATCTATGGATATGTGAGGTGTGGGACAAGTATCAGGGATGTCAAAAGGGCCTTTGAGGGGGACAGGGGGTGAAGTTTGTACTGAACCTATCTACTAGCAGGTTGGCTAAGTCAACAGGATCAGTGTAAGTGATACTGTTAAGTACTAATTCGGAACAAACCTAGTCTTTGCCGTGGAGGTTCCTGATATAACTGAAGAAGGCTTTGTGGTTTCCCTTTATTTTGGAGACTAATTTTGATTCATAATTGGCTTTGGAGGATTTCACTTGTGATCTAATTTGCTTGTTGAAGCTAAGGAGGGAGTTTTTCCAGTTTGAAATATGTTCCTTTTTACCCTTGGACAACAGTTTCATCCTTTTGCTGTAAAGCCTGTTGATAGTGGATGTCCACCAAACAGGTTTGTGTTTCCTTGAGGAGCAGGTTTTACTTCTGTTGGGTATGGCTGAGTCCATGCAGTTGTATAGGTGCTTGTATACTGCATTGGCGTACTATTCAGCATAGTTGCCAGCATCCTCTGAGGGGGGAGGTGGTGTAAAGCTACAGATACCTTCCCTTAGGAGGTTGTAGTCAGATTTTGAGAAGGTTTTTAGCTTGATTACATTTGTGGGGGTTGGGTGGGCTAGAAACTTTGAATGAGATGGTCTAATGATCTGATCTCACCAGGGAAGAACATACTATAGGAGTGGTGCAGCGGTCACCCATGCTGGTGAGAACCAAGTCCGGAATGTTATCTCCCTTTGTGGGGGATGATACGAGCTGGTCTATTGCATTAGAAATTATGAAGTCAAGGAATCATTGAGTGAGTGCATTAGTGCAGGAGTAGTTCACCCAGTCTATGGTGGGGTAGTTGAAGTCACCAAGAATCAGGGTGTTAGGGGATACCTTAATGGAGGCAAGTATATCCAGGTAAGAGGAATTTGTGTACTGAGTCATGGAGGGAGGTCTATAGCTTGCTATAACTTGGATGGGTGTCTTGCCAACTGTCAGTTGCATCTGGAGTAGTTCCAGTGCAGCATGCTGGCAAACCATTCTGGAGGTGTGCCTGTCCTTAATGAAGCTAGAGATTCCACCACACTTAGTCTTCCCGACCTCATTTTGGGGTCGGAATGTGTGGAATGAGGTATAGCCTGGTAAGGCAGGGGTACGCTCTGCATTCCTAAACCACATTTCCATGGCTGCACAGACATTGGCATCTTCCATTGCAAGGAGAGCCTCCAGTGAGTGAATTTTCAGGTTAAGGCTCCTAGTGTTAAGCAGCACAACCTTCAATTTGCTTTTTGACAGATCTTTTATGTTGGAAGATTTGTCTTTGGGACATTGCCTAAAAAGTACAATGGGGTAGGCAAGAGCCTTGGCCAGGATCCAGAAACCCAGTGGTGCAGGTGGAGGCCATCTCTGGCAAAGCATAGAGGCCTGTCAACCATGTCGTCCCAGACAGACAGATACTGGATCCCCTTGGAATGATACCAGAAACTAAGCCAATTGTTGAAGTCAATTATTTTTTTGTTTGTATTGTAGTATCATTCTTGGTGAAAGTAGGATGCTGCTTAGGGCTAGGGTCATACCTGCCTAGGACACATACTCTGAGAGCTCAATCGTGTCTCTCTTCATATAGCCCAGGCAAGTACATCTCAAGTCATTCACACCAACATGGACAATGACAGAGTTGTACTTGTAGTGGAGAGACTTAAGTGCGTGCGTGATGTGGCGGATTCTGGCAACAGACAGGCAATTGACTGTGACCTTCTCCTTGTCGAGCCCGGTGAGGGGGACATCGGTGTGTCTCACAATTGAGTCACCAATGACTAGTGTGTTTGGTTTATTGTTTTGCCTTATGGGCTGTGTTTGTGAGACACTGGTGTGTTATCTGCTGTGTGTGATGAGTTTGGTGTTGTGTGTGGAGTGTTTGTGAGTGTGTTTTGGAGGTCTCTGCTGTTTAGGTAAGTTTTTATTGTGGACCTCTGCACAGGTGTGTGTGTGTGTTGTGCTTGGCTATGTGATGTGCTTGGTGTGATGTTTGTGCAGGCAATCTCCTCTTTGTCAGGAGTACTGACTGTGGTGTGAGAGAGCATGGACTTCAGGTTACTGATGTACATGTATTTCTCACAAGTAGAAGAATTATGTGGTAGGAGAAGAGGGCTGTCAGTAAACATGAGGCAGTTGCTCCACTGTCTCAGTATGCCCATGTTGACCGGGCTGGCAGGAGAAACTGATGGGAATTGTCCAGCCATAATGTTCTGAATGCTTGGGCAGACTTATGGAGAGAGGGTTTTGATAAAGGATTGCCCCACAAGAGTGTATACCACAAGAACCTTTTTAAATGTGAAGTAACTGGCCTGATGCACAAGTGCTAAAACCAAAACTAAAATGCTAGAATAACAGATAAATTTAATCTGGCTACTAACAAGTAGTAATAAATGCAGCAAAATAAAACCACTTGAACACTTAAAAGCACACAGCAAAAATAAGGTAATAAAGTAGGATGAACACAATTACAGTAAAAGCAGGTGAATAAAGTATATATTTTTTTTGTTTGTTTTTTTAAGTGAAGAGGAAGGAAACAGAATATAGTACAAGATTAAGAAACTAAGGGGGTAGGCCTTACCAAATGCTCTCTCTGTACTCAGTACACTGAGCTGATGAGATAGGACAGGGAGGAGTCCAAGGTCAAAGAAAACAGGGAGTAGGCCTACCCAAATTTATTTTATTTATTTATTTTATTTTATTTATATTTGTTAATTGGGTGGTGTCTGACTGAGTTGGAAACCTGTTTTCAGCATACACCTGGGGAGAAAACCTCCAGTACAGTACAAATTAGTTAAAGTACAAGTAGTTAAAAACAAATATAACAAAAAAATGCATTTTACAAGTTCACACAAGGAATTCAAGGTTGTAGCAAAATTTTACCTAGAATGCCAAGTAAGTGAGGTACATAAATGATGACATTATGCAAAGGTATACAACATCCAAAAGAAAAATCAAAGAGATAATATGCAAGTCATGCAAGAGATGAGCAGTAATAGGAATCTCATGACAGGGTTGAGCAGTAATAGGAAGACAACTAGCCATGAGCAATACAGGGGCAAAGCCAGTTAATATTTAGATAATCTTTCAGGGTAGTTTTAAATGCGGACAAGCTGGGATGTTTTAGGATGTGCTGAGGAAGATTGTTCCAGTCCTTGGCTATTTTATAGGAGTAGAGGGAGATGCCATGTTAGTTATGAGTCTGGGTCACTTTTAGCATTAGATTGTTGGATGATCTAAGGGGCCTACAGTTAGAGTAAGGCTGGACCAGGTTTGAAAGAGCTGGGCAGTCAGTGGGGCTGTATATGATTTTATGGACAAGTGAAAGTTACTTTAGTGCTAACAGGTTGGGAAATTCCAGCCAGTTAAGTTGTCGGAGAACTGTGCAGTGGTGTGTTTTATGGGGTTGGTTGGTGGCAAACTTAGCTATTTTGTTATAGCAGGATTCTAGTTTATTAAGGTCAGCTTTGGATAGGGTGGTAAAGATCTGAGAGCAGTAGAGGAGGGTTGATAGCAAGTGAGATCTTGCAGTGACAAGTCTAGCTTCTTGTGTAAGGTAAGGTTTAACCCTGTAGAGAGCTCCAAGTTTGAAGTGGACTTTTCTGATTGCAAGGCAGATGTGTTTATCAAATTGTAGTGTACCAACTATGGGTTTGTTTATTGTACCACTGGAGGACTGTATGGAGAGGGGTGGTGTGCTGAGTTTGGATGATTTGTTAGAGACGATTAAGAGCTTGGTCTTATTTGGGTTGAGGATGAGTTGATGGCTGGTGAGGTAATTTTCAATGTCATGGAATGATGTTTGCATTTTGTGTTGACGTTCTTGAGGGGAGTGGGCTGAGCAGATAAAAGAGGAATCATCAGCATATTGGATGATGGTGGCATGTTGAGTGGCAGTATTAAGGTTATTGGTAAATATGACAAAGAGGGGCCCAAGTATGGAGCCTTGGGGTACTCCTGTGGTGACCGGTAATAGAGGGGAGAGGTTGTTTGCCCATTTAGTAGCCTGTTGACGGTTAGATAGATAACTGTGGAACCACTTTTGGGGTGAGGTAGTGAGATTATAAGTGGCAAGTTTGTTGAGTAATAGCTGGTGGGATACCATGTCAAAAGCTTTTGACATGTCTGGGAAAATAGTTGAGACTAGCTGTCTTTATTTTTGAGGTGGTGAACGGTATCTGTAAAGGATAAGAGGGCTGTGTTTGTACTATATTTAGGTCTGAAACCATGCTGGGAGCTGGAGAGTAGGTTGTTAGTAGTGAGGTGATTCATGAGCTGTTGGTGAATACATTTCTCTAGAATGTTGGCTATGGGAGAGAGGATGGCAATGGGTTGGTAGTTTGTAATATCTCTAGATGAGCCACCCTTATGTGGTGGTATGATGTAAGAAACTTTCCATAGGTTGGGTATATACTGTTGTGAGACAGAGCAATTTATTAGTATGGATATGGGGTAGGCAATAGGCCTTTATATACAAGGTGCTTTAAAACATCAAGGAAAGGTTGGAGAAACGTGTATCGGAGGTTAAGTTAGGTACTACTAGATGCAGTAGGTGCAATTATTGCCAGTATATTATTGATAAGGCAAAGGTTTGTTTGAACAATGCCAGCCAATCCACTGTAATATTTAGGAAAGGTGATTGCAACTCAGCTGGCTTGGTATACATGGCATTATGCAATCATTGTTTTTCTTTCTATGTGGAAAAGATGGAGAGAAAACTAATGAAAAGAATATACGAACACCTGTATGATATAAGAAAAGGCAACTACAACAATGCCCTTTTTAGGCATTCTCTAACATGCATTGGTTTTAAGAAATTTGTTTTTGGTGTACTAGAAGTATTACCACATGGTGCCAGAGGGTTTAGATTTCGATTTACATTTTCTAGTAATTTCTTTTTTTGGCAGCCACCATAACTAGAGACAGCAAGACCTTACCATCGCTAGGCAGTTCTGATTCTGTATCATAGCTGAAACAAATCATCTCTCTCATCACACCAATCTGCCCACCCAGCATCTCTGACAGTGCATCCCACAGGGAATCCTTAAAGTCTGCCAACTCGCTGCACTCCCATAAAATATGTTCCCACTTACCTCCTTCTTCCCCATCATACCTCCAACATTTGCTATTTACCTGAGGAAAAATTCTCTGGAGTCTACTTAGGGTATAAAAATATATACGTAAACGTTTCCAAGCAAAAATTCTAAATCTTCTAAATTTTGTTGCATATTTAGGAGATATATGTATGTCCTCCCATTGTTTCTTTGTGAATTGCTTATCCAATCTCTCTTCCAATTCTTTCTAACCTCCTCCAATTGATTCTTATACTTATCGTGCAATATTTTATATGCTCTACTAATTATTCCTTTTTAATGATAGCTTCTGATCTACATTCTACTAAACACTTTACCAGGGCTGGTCTTTCATTTGCCCCCCCCCCCATTTCTTTCTCTTTCTGTAGCCTGCAGTCCAAATAAATTCTCGGCATCTTCCCATTCTATCATCTTTCCCTCTCTAGTTATTTGCTCCCAATACATTTGTTCCTTTGCCAGTTTCCTCCAATAAATTCCAGCCCTCTGTTGTCTATTGTCTATATCCCTAATTGCAGTCATCCCTATCTGTAGAATATCCGTTCTCCATTCCCATGTTGGCTTAGTTCTTAGAATACTTTCTGCTACTTTATGGATATAATATTCTGTATGATTATTGTCATTCTCCTTAAAGGCCTGCATCCAAAATCCCAGTCTCTTCTTGTTTCTTGAGCTTTCTTCTGATTCATCATCATCCCTTTCCACTTTGAATTATAGTTTTCTGCTTGTGCTATGTATAGGAGCCCTAACTGTGTAGCTCTGAAATACCCCTTCAAATTGGGTAATCCCAATCTGCCCTGTTCTACTGGATGAATCAGCCTATCCCACTTGACTCTTGCCATCTTCCCTTCCAAATAAAGTCCTTCAGCTCTTTATTAGTTGCTATCCACAGTTGTCCTCTGGTTGATCAAAATATGCCTGGTCTGTATATAAGACTGAAGGGACTAAAAATATTTTGACTGCTTGTATCGTACTATCCATATCCATATAACAAAGCTTCCATTTTCTCAGTTTTTGTATTATCTTTTGTATATTCTCTTCCCACATATCCTTAGTTGCCACACCAGAACCATTTTTAATCCATACTCCTAAATACTTCACTTTATCGTGTCCCCGTAAATAAGGATATTGCTGAACTAATTCATGTGTGGGTACATAATTTATCTCTACTGCCTTTGTTTTAGCTTCATTAATTCTGTATCCTGAAAAGATCTGAAATTGTCTCAAAATGTTCCACAATACTGTAATGTCTCTTTCTGGTTTGGTCAGGTATAAAATAATATCATCTGCAAATAAAGCCAGCTTTTCTTCACTACCATACCAATTATATCTTTACATTTCTGAATCTCTTATTTTCTTTGGCACTGGTTCTAAACAGAATGCAAATAACAAAGGGAACACCCCTACCTGGTTCCTCTGCACAAGCAGAAATTATTAGAGAGGACCCAACTCACTTTAATTTTTGCCTCCGATCCCTCATATATCCTCTTAATCAACGTTATATATATTTTTTCAGGAAATGCACATGCTTCCATTGCCCTGCTCACAAAGTCCCAGTTTACTCTGTCAAATGCTTTCTCTGCATCAAAACCCACCAACATCAATGGTATTTTTTTACAATCTGCTTCCCTCTGGATCATCAATGTTCTGTTAGTGTTCTCAAATGTTTGCCTCCCCTCCACAAAACCACACTGATCCACATCTATCAATTTTGGCATTACATTTGTCATTCTTTTAGCCATTGTAGACATAAACACTTTATAATCATGGTTTAGTATTGAAATGGGCCGGTATGAAGCTGGGTCCGATGGTTCTTTACCCTCTTTAGGTATTATACCTACCACTGCTTTCTTACAGGATGTTGGTACTTCTCCTCTTAAAATATGGTTAAACAAAAACTTCCACATCTTTATCCATTTTTCCGTCCTAGCTTCCAAATTTTCACAGGAATGCCATCTATTCTTGGGGACTTTCCTGTAGATTGGTTATACATCACAATTTTTATCTCATCTCCTCCTATCTTAACCATTAGTAATTGAGCCTCATCTGCCTCTAACCTTGGCATATTTTATTCTTCCTTAAACATTTCCATTTGTATCTTTTCTTGATTTCCATATGTCTCTGCTTTATACAGACTTTCATATGAGGAAATTATTTTTGAGCTATGATACAGAATCAAAATTGCTTAGACATAGGAAGGCCTTGCTGAGTCTAATTATAGTGGCTGCTAAAAAGGCAATTACTAAACAATGGAAATCAAAGTCTAAACCAACTATATTAGAAGTAGTGAATATAGTAAGAGTGATAAAACAACTGGAATTGGGAACTTAAAAAAAGGGTAATAGCAAATTATATAGAAAAAAATAGGAATTGTGGTAACAACACAATGCAGGAACGATGTTTAAACAAAGACAGTATTTGAATGAGCTATGTAATGTTTGACAGACAATGACTGGATAGATTATAAGTGATGCATAATGTTTGCAATTAAAATTATGTCAATATGGTTTGTGATATATATTGTTTGCAACTAAAATTATGTCAATATGGTTAGCTTTCATTTATATAAATGTATGAGTGCCTTTGTCTCAAGTGATAATTTAATAAAGATACTTCTTGTTTAAAACAATACACAAATTTACATTACATACCTTAAAACTAAGCATTGGTTTCAGAAAAATATGGTATGATTAAGGTACTGAAAACTTACAGAACTTTGCAATACTCATAAAATTGCAATAAAACACCTCCTAAAATACACTACTGTCTGGAAGAACTGGTAGATGTGACTACACTTATATGCAGCAAAAGAAATCTGGAGAGGGAACCTTCTCTGCATAAAATTATGGGAAAAGGGGAGTAGTTAGATGGTGTGGGAAAGATTTAGATGCCCAGCTGCATGATACTTGGCAGCCTCAAATTCTAGAAAGAGAGGAAGATGGGCTGATCCTATAACATCTTAGTAAACATTGGGTGTACTTTTAACTTTAATAATAACTCAGTACTTAAGAATAGAAAGGTAAAAGGAATACAGTTTTGTAAGATGTACAGTTTTAGACAGCGAGTAGCCCAGAGATGATGAAACATCTTTACTACTAATATTGGTAACTGTTTTCCGTAGACCTATTTGCATTATATAATAAGTGATAATGCTAACAATCAGGAAGTTTACAGCTTTCTAGTATTTAAGACATGCATTTTACTTCATGCTACACTTGCAGATTAGCAAGCATCATTTACAAAAATCTTATTGCTGTGGGTTGACTAGCAAAATCTACATGAAAGAAGATGCAATAAATGATATTAATTCTGGCAAATGAGATGTTAGACAATAACAATTTCAAAGAAATTCCTGGCATACTGTTTTACAGCACCTTGATAAATTACTGGAAAATGCCATGTATTAATATTATTACTATTTATTACTATTATTATTAGTAAAAATAGCTAAGTCATTCAGTTTTGACCTAACAGTTTAAACCAGTAATTCCAAATGGTTTAGAACTGAATATTTACCAAGTAAAGAAAGCAGTACAGCCTCTACCAAATGTAGCCCACATCCATGTTATGCCTGCAGTGGGTCTATCTCTTTTAGGCAAAATATACAGTGATTTCTGACATTCCATATAATTTCTCTTCAGTCCCCATCATATTTATATTATTTTTTTTCACCATTTATTCTTCCTTGGGTTTCTTTCATTTTATTTTAAATGAACTCTTCTTTTAATTCTGTTGGTCTGAAGGCAAGGCTGTGCTGCACAAAATATCAACAATCATAAAAAAGCTGGGTTGAAGAAAGTTTGAAGTGAAACTGAACTCTTATTGACAAAAATGCAAGTTAATAAATGTAATAATGAAAGAAAAAGTCCCCAAGGAACAAAAACTTAAGAAAAGTGTGCACAAGTGGATGGAAAGAAAAGAGCAAAAGTGTAAAGGGTCCTAGTGACTGCCGAATCAAAACAATTAAATACAAGTCAAAAAATGCAAGAAAACGGTACTGATGGTGTCATGGCATACTAGCTGCACTGGAAGCTTAAACAATAACAAAAAGAAAGTTGTATTCCTATTTTGAGGCAGCAGGGAAAACCATTTAAAGTATTACCTGCAGCTATGGTCACATCATCTTTACAAGGACAAAGAGAAGGGAAAATTTACAGAATACAGGAAGACTGCTAGGCAAGTGATCAAGAGGACCAAAAGATGTCAAGCCATATACAAAATTTAAGCATTCACAAAGTTCATGCCTCCCTTTCCAAGCACTTAATTAATAGTGCCTACCTCCCAAATTAAGCAGACTTGTACATGACAATGCTGCTGTAAATTTTTGTCTTCCCATTCAATCTAGATTGGCCTTAAAGATAATCAAAATAGTACTTCATTTGCCCTGTATTAATAATCATACCTCTCAACTGTCCAGATTTTCGCAGGATGTCCAGATTTTTGCCTCATATTTTTGGTCTGTTCCTCATAAAATTTGTGGTTTTGAGGCAAGTCATTGAGGATTGAAGTCACTAAATAATAACAGACATTTGAGTTTCAGATTCCATATCCTTCAGAAATTGCATGCTGACACAACAAATCCTGTTATTCTAGCAACTTTCTAAATTTCTAAGAGCAATATTTAAAATTTGTCCCTATTTTTGGGCCTTTGCCCCACCCCCATTATTTTTGTCTTTGCCTATATTTCTTGTGCTAAGAGGTTGAGAGGTACTGTAGCTATTTAGGCTGGGAATACATTGTGTTAGGAGTCTATCTCTCCAGCGATTATTGTTTATTTTTTGGTGCAGATTTATGTTCCTAATGCACGCATTTGTAGTGCCACAGGTTTTAAGAAAGAAGGTCAAATATTTTGGGCTTTCATGGCTCAAAAAACAATACACAGGTCACCTCAGAGCAGCCTGTGGGCTACTAAGTTTAATGATAATTGTGTCAATTTACTGATAGATTGAACGCCTTTGATTTTTTGGTAAAATATCTTTGGCAGCATTTCTAGTTAGCAATATGTTTTGATTTATATATACCAAAGGGAGCACTGTATGCAATGAAGGGTCTAATACACCAATGTAGAGCAGCAGGATGACATCTTTGGATCTTGAAGACATTTCATTAGAAATTAACAGGGCCAAGCTGAAGGATTTCTTGACTAAGGTGAAACATGATGCTCAAATAAGTGAGGATTGTCCAAATAAGTACCCATGTGTTTTATGACTGTGCCTTTCAGAAAGGAAGTGTGATTTAAATTATATGAGGTGAGAACAGGTTTTACCGAATACTACTACACTGCCCTTTTTCACATTTAACTTCAGATGGTTTTCAGTATGCTAGGTATGTACATATTCCAGTGCATGATCTGTAGCAAAAGCCACATAATGCTAAGTAAAGATCTGGATAAAACAGGGATAAGGTGATGCAGGGAAATGACAGAAACTTTGAAGAAGTTGAGGTAGGTGAACATTTGACAAAAGTGATCTTAACAGCAGAGCAATAAAGATATATGGATAACTCAGGGAAAATATAACTATCTTCATGGAAGAAATGGTTGAATTATTCAGACAACTTCTCCATGGGAAGGCAGTATGGTTAAAAGCAATGAGGAAATTCCAGGAAGTAAAAGGGCGACAAGGTAGTTATGAAGTGCAGGGAAAACAGCTGGCTCAGTAGGATCTGCAGCTTATCCAGTACAAAAACTGTATGTTTTATTCACTTGCAGATAATTCCAGAGATGTTGGAAATAAATATTTCTATTAAAATTATATTAGTAATATGACATGTATTCTTATCCTCTGTTACTAAAAGGTTCTTGGACCCAGTTTCGGTGGCATGGAAACAGGCTTAGAGTACTGTATTTAGCCTTTGGTGAATATGTACAAAATAGAGGGAGTCAGGGAGAGGGGAGAGGTAAAGGAGGTATGTATGGGAGTAGCAAAGTGACAGGACAAGACAGTAGGTGACTTACATATGGTATATGCTGTCTGAATATAACCTTGTTAATGGAGACATGGAATCAAGATGATCTTAGAGAGACAGTAGATAAATAGTGATGTTGCAGGATTAAAAGCTGAAGGCAGAATTGTTGAAACTAAAAGACAAATCATACAGACTGAGCAGAACACTGCAATGAGGAGGCCAAATTGATGAAGCCTATGGTAGTAGAAAAATCAAATATATTAAGTGTGGACTCATGCTGGTGGAGGACAGGTTGATGGGTTATGAGATTACACATAGCCCCATTTGGGATGATCCAAAATGTGGACTGATTTCTTTGAGCAGCTAAGTGAATATGGGAATAATGGATGTGTGGAGACAGTATGGGGGCATTTAAAGTACCAGACAGCAGGTTATTCTAATGTTTATAAATTTATAAATATCTTCAATAAGAGAAATGAGAAACATTTTGTGTTAGTTTACGAGTAATACTAAGAAGGTAATATATACCCTTACGTATTCTTGTGGCATATTTATATTAGAAAAACAGTAAGAAAATTTAAAGACTGTAAAAACATTTAAGAGACACTGAGTAATAGAAATGAAAATTCTGTTGTGGTGCATTTTAAAGAAAAGCATTATAGAATCATGGATAGCTAATATGCAACAATATTAAACCAAACACAAGAAAGTGAACAGGGTGGAAGAAATAGGAATGGCAGATTTTTATGTATGTCTACAAATGATACTTTGGAATGAACATGGAATGTAACCAGAGTTTTTTACTTGCAACCAATTAAACAATTTATTGCTTCTTTTTATCTATTAGTGCATTTGATTTGATTTTGCCATGTATTACTAAATTGGCTTTAGTGTGAGTTGTTCTGTACTCTCAACTTTTTCTGCAATCTAATGGACTTCGTCATTCAAAAGAGGATTGTTTATACTTCAAGTAGTGTATGACTGATTTTTTTGATATTATGGTTAAAGACAGCAATTTCTGGAGGTCCATGTGCATTACGACAAGCAGGTACTATAGATCCAAATCAAAGAAGAAAGTCAAAAAGACCTAAAGTGAGGTCTTCCAAGATGGGTACACACTGATCAACAGCTTAACTTCAACTCTTCCAGTGTGAAAACAGAAACTGAAAAACTGCAACTATAGATATTGCCAGCTTAGATAAAATTCCATTACTGGCTAGTAAGTACACTACCTGGATGTCTACAAAGAAGAAACTAAGAGAGTCTGAAAGAAAATCAACTAGAAAAGGTGAAGAGAAAACACACTGACTGGGACGAATTCTACAGCTGTTCAGCAAAAAGCAGTTCAAGCTCTAGCTTTGGTGGAAGACATGTCTTCCAGTAATCTAGAGGGACAAAAAAATCAAATGTGCTCAGAGCTGATTAAAATAAACGAAACACTAAAGGAGTATATCAAATTAAATAACAAAAGGCTGGAAAAAATGGAAGAAGCTTTGAACAGATATTCAGATGAGCTGATAAAATTGCAAAAACAGAGGCCAAAATGAAGAATAGGCTGGCTGAATATGAGACTGCTCAAGAAGAGATGTTTCAAAAAGTAGCAGAATTAGACAGAGTATATATGGAAAAATCTCAGATTTTCAGCTGTACCATAGGAACTAGAAGGAACAGACTGCATTTATTTTATGAAGCATAAATAAGCAACTGGATTGGTATTCCATAGCAGGGACTGTTAACTGAAAGGGCACACTGTACATATGCCCTAAATATGGCCATGAGAAAGGAGCCAGCAGAAAGAGTAATCCTGACAAAACTGTGGCAAACGGGCAAAATATTAAAAGTTGGAGAAATAGAGTGTGCAAAATGATTATTCACTGTACACCAGGCAGAAAGAGAAACAAATTTAATTCAGTTATCAGGGAATGTTGACAGGCCAGTGTGAGATTTAAGCTACTGAATGCAGCTGTCTTCAGAATATTTTTTCCTGGATGATCAAAGTCATTTTTTTGATGCAAGGGTAAAAGATAAGTTCTGAAAGTATGCAAGTAGTTTTTATATCTGAGAATAAAGATAAAAAGAGAGAACAGACACCAATTAGTGTAAGTGGAAGCACATGCAATAACATGCATCTTAGCATGGATAGCATCAACTTTAGGTTAACTAGGGCCTGTGTTAGCGACTGTTCTGGTAATTGCTTTTTTTAACAGTCACCATAATTAGACTTAGCAAGGTCTTACTATGTCTAGGCAACGATTCTGTATCATAGCTCAAAAAATTATTTCCTTAGTTATACCAGTTTGCTCACCTAGTATTTCTGATAGAGTAGTCTGCAGGGAATCTCTAAAGTCGGCCAGCTCACACAGGTTCCAATGCTGATGATAACAAAAAGCTGTATAAAGAATTAAGCTGCCAAACATTAATGGGTGCATGCATCACAAACGCTGGAATAAGACATTTAAAAAAGCTGCCATATATATCTGGTGGGAATAATGACTTCTTACCATAATGGTGGGACTTTCCATATTATCTTGAAATGTGAGTAGACTCCAAGGTATAGATGAAAAAGAAAGAATGCTTAATTATATTAAGAAATGAAGAGCGCAAATAGCAATGCAACAGGAGAAACATTTGGAAAGAACTGAGTATGTGAATTTGATAAAGAAAGGACTTCAGGATTAATAATCAGCAGAATAGCAGGGAGAAAGGAAAAGAGGAGTTCTTATATTAATTGCTACAGGAGCTCCAGTAGTGATAGAACAGGAAAAAAAGATAATAATAGCAGATTTGTAGTAGTAGTAGTAGTACAGGGCTACTGGCTAGGGATGAAAATTATAGTGACATGTATTTATATTCCACCTAAAACTGCTATTTTGGAGCTTAAAATTTTATTGGGAGAAATAATTAGCAATCAGCAGAGAATATTGCTTATAGGTGTGGACTGGGATTTGATTTATAACAACGAGGATGTATGGGGGGGCTAAAAAGAGAAAATATGGCAAAAGATGGTAGATTTCTGAAGAAATTTATGAAAATATTTGATATGAAAGACATGAGTTCAGTAGCAGGAACTCTGAGATAATTCACATATTATTCCCTAAGTACAACAACTGGGATAGACTTGATAGAAATTATATTTCATAAGAACAGGTCCATTTAATTGAGAACTCTGATACACATCCAATAACTATTGCAGATCATGTGTCAATAATTAATAAGATAAAAAATGCATGACAATGAAGTAAAGATGCTTCCCCACCCACCTGTTAAAAAGAGAGGAATTTAAGGAATGGGAAGTGAAAATTATCTGGAAGTTATTAGGGAAGATAGAAAGTACTTCAGAGGTTATAGCTAATGAGTGGGATAAAATGAAAGTGGAGTTTAAAAATAGGTTAGAAATAAAATTAAAAGAGATCTCTTAAGAAGTAATAGGAATTATTTAGAGGGGGCGACAAAAGTGAAACTATTACAACATAAGGGGAAACTTACAGAACAAAGGGACATGCAATTGCAGAGTGCTTTAGAGAAAATAAGGGAGTACATGGATAAAATGCATGAGTTTAGAAAGATTGCTGTTAAGCAACTGCTTTTTGATAATAACCCCAGAGCACATATACTTTTGGCACAATGGCTTAAGCAACAGAAATCAGAAAGGGTAGTTTCCAAACTTAGGGAGCCTATAGCAAGAATAATAACCAAAGATCCTGAAGAGATATTAGAAATACTTGGGAAATTTTGTTAAAATTTGTATAAAGCAGAGAAGTGAGGAGATCAAGAAAAAGCACAAATGGAAATATCTAGGAGACCTAAATATGCCAAGGTTAGAGGTACAGTGGCTATAAAAAGTTTACACACCCCTGTTAAAATGCTAGGTTTTTTTGTGATATAAAAAAAATAAGACCATAATAAATCATTTCAAAACTTTTCCCACCTTTAATGTGACGTATTACCTGTACAATTCAATTAAAAATCAAAGAAATCTGTTAGAGGAAAAAATATTTAAAAAAAAAAGTACAATACACTGGTTGCATGTGTGCACACTCTTAAACTAATACATTATTGTGTGTGCACACCCTTAAATTAATACTTTGTTGAAACACCTTTTGATTTAATTAGAGCATTCAGTTTTCTTGGGTAAGAGTCTATCAGCATGGCACATCTTAACTTGGCAATATTTGCCCACTCTTCCTTGCAAAAGCGCTCCAAATCTGTCAGATTGCGAGGGCATCTCTTGTGCACAGCCCTCTTCAGGGCGCTCCACAGATTTTCTATTGGATTTAGGTCTAGGCTCTGGCTGGGCCATTCCAAAACTTTAATTTTCTTCTGGTGAAGCCATTCTTTTGTTGATTTGGATGTATGATTGGGGTCATTGTTGTGTTGAAAGGTGAAATTCTTCTTCATCTTCAGCTTTCTAGCAGACACTGAAGATTTTGGACCAAAAGTGACAGGTATTTGGAACTGTTCATAATTCCCTCCACCTTGACTAAAGCCCCAGTTCCAGCTGATGAAAAGCAACCCCAAAGCATGATACTGCCACCACCATGCTTCACCATGGGGATGGTGTTCTTTTGGTGATGTGAAGTGTTGTTTTTGTGCCAAATATACCTTTTGGGCCAAAAAGTTCACCCTTGATCTCATCAGACCATAACACATTTTCCCACATGCTTTTGGGAGACTTGATGTATTGTTTTGCAAATTTTAGCTAGGCCTGGATGTTTTTCTGTGTAAAAATGGCTTCCGTCTTGCAACCCTACCCCATAGTCCAGACATATGGAGAATATGGGAGATTGTTGTCACATGTTGTACACAACTAGTACTTGCCAGAAATTCCAGCAGCTCCTTCAGTGTTGTTGTAGGTCTCTTGGCAGCCTCCCTGATCAGTTTCCATCTTGTCTTTTCATCAATTTTGGAGGGACATCCAGTTCTTTGCAACATCACTGTTGTCTCATATTTTCTCCACTTTTTGATGACTGTCTTCACTGTGTTCCATGGTATATCCAATGCTCTGGAAATTTTTTGTACCCTTCTCCTGAGTGATACCTTTCAACAATGAGATCCCTTTGATGCTTTGTAAGCTCTGTGAACCATGGCTTTTGCTGTAGCAGGCAACTGAGTAAATGTCAGGAAAATCCTACTAGGACAGCTAAAATTTATTTGGGGTTAATCAGAGTCTCTTTAATTGATGGCAGGTGTGTACCCAAGAAGACTGAATGGTGTAATTAAATCAAAAGGTGCTTCAACAGAGTATTAGTTTAAGGGTGTGCACACACAACAAAGTATTAGTTTAAGGGTGTGCACACTTATGCAACAAGCTTATTGTACGTTCTTTATTTTTTAACTTTTTCCCCCTAACAGATTTGTTTGTTTTTCAATTGAATTATACAGGTTATAGGTCACATTAAAGGTGGGAAAAGTTTTGAAATGATTTATTATGGTCTCATTTTTTTATATCATAAAAACCTGGCATTTTAACAGGGGTGTGTAAACTTTTTAAATCTGCTGTAGATGAGGCTCAGCTAACAGTTAAGGACTTCCAAGATGGCTGCACACTGAATAAAAGCTTATTTTCAACATTCCCAGTGTGAAAACAGAAACTCGGAAAAGAGAGCCAATTTCAATAACTGACTAATAAGTGCAGTGCCTGGATGCCAGCAAAAAGGAAATTAAGAGAACCTGAAAGAAAGTCAAACACAAAAAATGAGGATAAAATACTGGCTGGGAGGAATCATGCAGCAGTTCAGCAAAAAAACAGTTCAATCTCCAGCTTTGGTGCAAGACATGACTTTCAGTAATCTACAGAAAAAAATGTCATATGTGCTCAGACATGATTAAAATAAATGAAATACTGAATGAGTATATCAACTCAAACAACAAAAGTCTGGAAAAAGTGGAAAAGGCTTTAAACAAATACTCAGATAAGCTCACAAAAGTGCAAAAATCAGAGTCAAAATTAAGAAAAGGCTAGCTGAGTATAAATCTGCTCAAGAACAGATATTCCAAAAATGGTAGAATTAGAGGACAGAATATGCAAGGAAAAACTGAGATTTTCTGATGCACCAGAGAAACTGCAAGGAGCAGGCTGCATTAATTTTATGAAAGTAGAAATAAGCAACTGGACTAGTATGCTACAGTAGCAGCTGTTGATTGAAAGGGCACATAGTGTGTATTTTCTAAACTGGCATGAGAAAGCAACCCAGACCTTTAATAGCAAATATGCATTCTTACCAGCAGAAAGAGTTGATTCAGACAAAATTATGACAGAAGGAGAAAGTGCTAAAAGTGGGAGACAGTAGAGTGCTTGTGTAAAATGTTTTACTCACACCAGACAGAAGAGGAGTAAATTTATTCCAGCAATCATGTCGAGAAGCAGGTGTGAGATTCAATCTGTTGTATCCAGCTATTTTCAGAATATTTTTCCTGGAGGGTCAAAAACATTTTCTGATGCAGAACAAAAAACAAAGTTTGTCCAACAAAATGTGAGCTATCAAACAGAAGGGGATTTCTGATTTTTATTCTTCTGATAATAAAGCCCACAGAGAGATTATACCAGTGAAACCTTTTCCAATGTTTCAAAGGAAAATGCTTGAGAGACAGAAAAAGGCAAAAGAGTTGACTAGAAGAACCAGAGTATGTTGGAAATGAACCAGACACTGGATCTGGGAGATGATCAACAGAAAGAAAACCAGCAACTCAGAAATTGATGAATACATGTGGGATCACAAAGCATTAATTACATTTGTTAAATATGATGGAACAAGAAAACTACAAATACTGGACTTTCTGACTTTGTTAAAGTAGTAGGGGACTCCAAAGCTTATGCCCTACTTTATGCCATTAATATTTAGAAGAACATTCAAGAGAGGGGAAAAGGAAGTAAAACAAAATTTTGCTGTTAACAGTATTTCTATATTACATGACATATACTGCATGCTATAAAGTAAAGCCTTTTAGTTATTTTTGTGTGTAATTGGGATATGAAAGTAAACAGGTGCCCCTACTTTATTTCCTCCTTTCTTTCTTGTTCAGTTTTATGAAATGTAGGCACGGCAATGTAAAAAGAGAAGAAAGCTCAGACAAAAGAGCATGATATAAGAAAAACTGATATGCCTTTTCTTACTTTTGCATAGAGGAATGACTGGATTAAGGCTTTTTGGCTTCATCTAACAAGTTTTAAGGGGAAGCAAATAAATAAAAGAATACAGAATATAATGAAAAGCTTTCTTCTAGCAAATGTTCACACTGCAACATGAAAAGCTTGCAGTGGAAGGCAACTGTGTATCCAGTTCTCCTGTTTCTATGGAGACAATCTGATAAGGAGGCAATAAGAAAGAATACCTGTTTCTTTTAATGGCTGGCAGATAATGTTTTCTGAAAGCATTCAAGCTGTTTTCTACATCTGTGAAAGGAATAAAGATAAGACAAAAACACTTAGTGGAAGTAGAAGCACAGGCTGTACCATGTATCTTAGCATGGATAATCTTCAATACAGGTTAATTCAAGCCTGTGAGTGAGCCTGCCAGTCAGTCCTATTAGGAGGGTTAAACTTCATTATTTGAATATGTGTGTCTATATTATATAATCAAAGTTTTATAACTTTGAATACCATATGACTGACACCATATGGTCGAAGTTATAAAACTTTGAATATATAAAGAAAATAAAATAAAAGAGCAAACCCTAAACTATCAACTCTGAGACCACACTATAATGTGGTAAAGGGAAGATTTCCCTTTACAGCACTGTAGTGTGATCTTGGAGTTGGTATATTTAAAGAGCAGGGGGGTGTAGGGGGTGCAGGGGGTCTTGCCCCACTGCTTTAACCCGTTAGGTTATTTTTTTTTAAATGTTTGAAGTTTTATGGTGTCGATCATATGGTATTCGAAGTTATAAAACTTCAATTATATAATATAAACTCAAATATGTACATAGTTTTTTGTTTGGAGTTGGTATATTTTTTTTTAAATGTTTGAAGTTTTATGGTGTCGATCATATGGTATTCGAAGTTATAAAACTTCAATTATATAATATAAACTCAAATATGTACATAGTTTTTTTGTGTTAGTATTAAGTTAAAAGGTTCTGGGGTGTTCTGGGGTTGTTTTTTTTTTTTGTTAGGGTTTTCATTAAAATAACTTTTTTTAGGGTTTTCATTAAAATAAAGTCTTGTAAGATGTAACATGGGTTCAAATGGATATGACAAGAAACAGCTGTATAAAAGATCAGCCTGCCAAACATTAGTGTATACATGTAACACAAAAGCTGAAAATAGATACTTAAAAAAACACTACTACAAATAACAGGTGGGGATTGTGATGTGGATATCCCACCACTGCTAACAAATATGTGATGACCCACCACCTCTGGGCCAGTAATCAAGGAGCCTCAATCCTTACTACTGGCACCTATGGGGAATGTTCACTGAGAGGATTACCACACACACACACACACACACACACACACACACACACACACACACACACACACACACACACACTCATACACACACACTTTTCAGATGCATCTCTCTGCATCAAGTACAATCAAGCACAATTTCCCTTAAGAGCAAACAGAGACCACAGTCAGTCCGGGGCTGATTTCTCCCTCTTTCTCCAGATCCCCAATAAAACTCCCTACAGGCACAGCTATAGAGTTGAGATCTCAGCTGAGTGTCCAAGCCAAGGCCCCCAGCACCCTCTCTGTACAACTAGTGCTTCGTGTCCCTGCCCAAGTAGCTGACACACGCACATACATACACACAAACACACACACACACACACACACACACACACACACACACACACACACACACACACACACACACACACACACACACCTGGGAAAGGCTGGCTTACTAGCTATGCCCTCTTCTGCCCAGACTATAAGGTAGTTATGACTGCTTCCAGACACTCCTGCCAGCTACCTTAAGGCTCTTCCAAGGGTGGGTCTATGTCATATAATCGAACTTCCAAAATTTCGAACACCATATGTTTGAATTTGGAAGTACAAAATATGACAACAACAAAACCCCAGAACAGCATATTTTTCCCAGGGAAAAAAATTTGCTGTTCCAAAAAACACACACACAACACAAGCGCACCAAACACCTAATAAACCTACACTACACCTTACATACACAACTATCTTTGCACTAACCTTAACCCAAGCCCTCACCCTAAGGTCCATCACTATTGCACACTAACCTTACCCGCACCATAACCCTAAAGTCCGTCACTATCGCACACTTACCTTACCTGCACTCTAACCCTAAAGTCCGTCACTATCACACACTTACCTTACCTGCGCCCTAACCCTAAAGTCCGTCACTGTCACACATTTACCTTACCTGCACCCTAACCCTAAAGTCTGTCACTATTGCACACTTACCTTACCTGCACCCTAACCCTAAAGTCCGTCACTATCGCACACTTACCTTACCTGCACCCTAACCCTAATGTCCATCACTTTTGCACACTTACCTTACCCGCATTCTAACCCCAATGTCCATCACACTCAAACACTTACCTTAACCTGATCCAAAACATTCGCACCACAGTACAGAAAATGTCGAAGCCGCGGAAACAGCCAACCAAATTCTTTCCCTAGGAAAGAATTAGAATTTCCGCGGCTTCGACATTTCTATTTTTTGAACTTCCATGTTCGATCTTCCAAGAATCGACATTTAGGACGGTCGATTAAATAAAAGGAACCCTCCAAGGGTACCCAATATAGTGAGTGAAATTAATACTAATACAAATGGTAGTTTGGCAAGAGCAAGACTATTAGGAGTGACCCACACAGTGTCACCAAATAAATATGCAAGCGCACTCAAAACTTAAATATCTCTAAAAAGATCAGCCATAATGAAATATTTAAATATACTTAATAAATAATAAAAGAACAAGAAAATACTAAGTATACATTCACAATGACATCAGAGTTCAAAACCACAAGAAATACTTAAAATAACATTGAAGGACAGGCTCAGACAAATAAAGAAAAATAATATCTAAACTAAGCTTAACTATATTCCTGACTGTATCTAACAGAGTTACTATTCCCTACTTACTTAACAGAGCAAGGCAGATGATGTGGTGAATGGTTCTTCTTTTTGTCAGGCCCAAGACAGAATACAGAGTGCTCAGTCTCACAAAGAAACTTCTCAAGATAATATCTAAAATATTACTTCTAAGATACCTTGCAGAATGACATCATTTCTGGTCATCTGACTTCTAGGTGTTATGCAAACCCCCATTGCTGGAAGCTGGCAGGACTTAGCACCTACCTGTAAAAATACACACATAAGGGCTTTTGCTCAGATCTTTGGAAGGTGCTGGAAGTCATAAAACAACTGCATACCTCCACACTTCCACAGTAGCAATTAGTTCACCCCAAAGAAAATACAGAAATCTTCCTAGTATATCTGTGTCTCTGGCTGCATTGAAACCTGTGAGATAGTAACATTATGACCTAGCCTATAAAGTGATTTAATTTCAGATAGTTTTCTAAAGTTGGCTGGAGTGAGGTTAACCCTCCAGTTTCCTTAGCTAAAACATATACATTTAAAAAGTTAGATTGGTGCATGTACATTTCTGTTCTCTCCAGTAAGGCACACTGTGGATACATTACAAACACAAGCACTTTACAAATACAATTTCAACACACATGTCTGTACAAATCAGTTTGATATACATATGACATAAAGTTCTAATACATTTGCAACACAAGCATATTGTATAAATCAGTTTGGTATTCACAAATGACATATAATTATTTACAAAATTCCAGCTAGCTGAGCTGGCAGTACCGCCTCTTGTCAAACCTCTCCCCCCTTCAAAGACAAAAGCTAGTTTTTAAGTGCCCCTCGGGAAATGTTGCTTGTGAGGAATGAGCCTATCTAGGAATATATTACTCCATACCCTGTCTTGAAAGCCCATCTGCATTGGCATTGCTAACCACACTGTGGTGCTGCACTGTCATATCATATGTCTGCAACCATAGGTTCCACCTTAGTAGCTTGGCATTTTGCTGTCTGGCTCAATGTAGTCATGTTAAGGGATTGTGGTCTGTCACTACGGTGAATTTCCTCCAATACAGATAAGGCTAAAGGTTCTGCAGTGCCCATACGATGGCTAGACATTCCTTTTCTACAGCTGCATAGCATTCCTCCCTGGGTTGGAGCCTATGGCTGACATGTACCACTGGGTGCTGTTCACCCTTTCATGAAACCTGGCTGTGTACAGCATCCACCTGCACAACAAATTATTTGCTGTAATCTGGACTGGCTAACACAGGTGGTTCTCCCCAAAGCTCCTTTAAGCTTCTGTAATGCCTGCTCACATCCTGAGGTCCACACTACCTTATCAGGTCTGTTTTTCCTTGCCAGGTCTGTGAGGAGAGCAGCTATGGTACTATAACTGGGACAAACTTTCTATAGTACCTTGCTATCCTTAAGAATGCCCTTACCTGCTTTCTGGCAACAGAGGCAGGCCATGCCTGAATGGTATAACACTTTGGCAGGTTCTGACCTCATCTTACCACTTCCACCTCTATGTCCTAGGTAGGAGACTTCTGCCATACCCACCTGACACTTACTTGTCTTAATGGTCAATCCTGTCCTCTATAGTCTGCTCAGCACCTCCCTGACATGCTGAAGGTGCTCTTGGCAGGAATGGCTGTAGATGGCAATACCATCCAGGTAAGCAAGAGCAAAATCTCCTGCTCCTGGTAGGATATGATCTACCAGCCTCTGGAAAGTCGCTGGAGCATTTTACATCCCAAAGGACATCTTCGTGAAATCATACAAGCCGAAAGGAGTCACAAACCCTGACCCCTCTCTAGTGTTGGGAGTCAAGGGCACCTGCCAGTAGCCCTTGGTAAGATACTTAATCCCACTCAGCTGCTCTAGGGTTTCATCTGTCCTAGGAATGGGGTAAGCATCTGACTCTGTAACTATTTAGTTTCCTGTAGTCCACACAGAACCTAATGCTGCCATCCTTGTTTGGTACCAGCACCACCGGGGAGGCCCAGGGACTGCTGGACTCCTGGATTAACCCCAGTTCCAACATTTCCTGTGTTTCCTCTCTCAGAGTCTGTTTGACTCTGTCAGGCACCCTATAATGGGCCTGCTTAATAGGTCTTTGGGGTCTTGTATCCACCAGGTGAGGACACCCTGGTTTCTCAGTGAACATGCCCCCCCCAAACTCCTGTAACACTTCTCGGATTTTTAGAACCTGGGTAGAGGATAGCTACTGGGACATTGCTACCCCTTCCACTGAGGTGTCAGTCCGAGCCTCACTGAGGAGATCTGTCACCAAATTCCCCCAGAGTCTCCTCCTGCTATCCACTGCAAATACTCGGCACAAGGGCCTATCTATCATGGTAAGGATTCATCGTGTTAACATGGTACAGTTTGTGCACCTGCCTCCTGCCTAGCAGTTCTACCATGTAATATCACTGACCTTCCTTACCACTTTAAAGGGTCCCTCCCAAGCTACCTGCAGCTTATTGTGTCTAACAGGAATGAGAACCATAACCTTCTGCCCCACAGCATGCTCTTTGGCTCGAGCATTCCTGTCATACCAGACCTTTTTTTGCTGTTGGGTTCCTGCCAGGATCACCCAGGCCAAGCCTATGAGCTCCTTGAACCTTGTCCTGAGGTTTAGGGCATATGCCACAATAGACTCCTTGTGGGATTCACACTCACCCTCCACTCATCATGAATCAAATCTAGAGTTCCCCTCACCCTATGCCCATACAGCAACTCAAAAGATGAGACAAATTTGGATTCCTGGAGCACCTCTCTGTAAGAAAACAGGTAGGGCAAATATTTATCCCACTCCCTCTTAAACTGATGTACAAATGCCTGTAGTATGGTCTTTAGTGTAGAGTTTAACCTCTTCTCCAGACCATTAGTCTGGGGGTGGTAGGGGGTGTTTGTTAGGTGCGTCACTCCACAGTGTTTCCACAGAGAAGCCAGCAGGTCTGACATGAAATTGGCACCTCTTTCAGTCAGTATTTCCTTTGGGAAACCTACCCTGTTGAAAATCTCTAACAAAGCATTTGCCACCTTTTCTGCCTCAATGGAGGACAGAGACACTGCTTCTGGGTATCTGGTAGCATAATCTACTACCACTAGGATATACTTCTTCCCTGTGGAACTTGGGATACCCATAGTTACTCTCTGAAACAGCTCCTCAACCACAGACAAAGGCATCAAAGGAACTTTGAACTTGTCTCCTGCTTTGCCTACTTTTTGCCATTGCTCACAGGTCCTACAGTACCCTGTTACATCCCTTGCAATCCCAGGCCAATAAAAGTTCTGTATAATACATCTCTTGGTATGCCTTATGTGCATATGACCTGCAAAGGGAATGTTACGGGTTATGGCTAGAAGTGCCAGATGGTAGGCTCTGGGCACTACCAACTGCTGTATTCTCTCACCCTCTAGCCCTCCCTCAGGGGTCCATTCTCTATACAGTAACCTTTGTTCCAGTATATGGAATCCCCTTTTCCTTGAGAATCAGGTGCCTCCCTAGCTACCTCCCTGAAGCCTTGTAATGTAGAGTCTGAGAGCTGAGCCTGTCTCAACTCTCTCTTTGTAACCCTTCCCAGCCCCCTTCCACAGGAAGTCTGGTATCCTCTCACAGTGGTGCCTCACTGTCAGACTGGGTGCTACTACTCACCTCTGCTCTTGCAGTCACTCTGTCTAATGGAACATCAGTACCTACCAGTAGCTGTGGCTCACCTTCAGCCTCACTTCTACAAGGTAGCACCCTTCCTGAAGCAGCCACCTCACCAGTCCTGGCTTCAAGTGTGTAGTCTGCCTGGGTCCCCCCCTGTCTCCAAGTATGATTGCATGTAACTGCGTACACACAGGGTACTGCATTATCAAAATCATTCCCTATCAAGACATCTACAGGGATATCCTTAAACACACCTTCTCAATTGCTTCTTTTTCCACCCTCCTAGTCAAGGTGAAGCCTAGCCAAAGGTATTTGGAATGATGTCCCTCCTAAAGTTATGACTGGAATAGACTGCCCAAGCAAGTAGTGCTTCTCTTTAACCATTGCAGGCTTCACAATGGTTAGGTCAGGGGCTGTGTCTCTCTTAGCAGTGCCCTGTTTCCCATCTACTAAGATAGGATATAACCTCTTGTGGTAGTTTGGTATCCTTGTTGTCTTCAGACAACTTACCACTGGCATTCTGTTATTCCCACTTGCTGGCTCCCCTACTTTTTGTTCCCCACCTTGCCTCCATGGACATCTATATGCTACATGGCCCCACTGGTTACATTTAAAACATTTAACCCTTCATCCTGGCCATGTACCTGATCTAGTGGCTTCTCCTATTACTGGTGGACTCTGTTGGGGATTTTTAGGCTGCCCACCATGGGTTCCTTTATACCCATGTGCAGCACTGGGTATCCCTTTCCTGTACGGTAATGCACTACTTGCTAGGTATAGGTCTCCTTTTTTTCCCCAACTCATCTGTGATGTTGCATTCCCTATCTGCCAGCTAGATTCTCATGTCCTCAGGAAAAGTGCTAAGGGCTTGTTCCTTCACCAAAAGGTCTGCCAACCCTTCAAAAGTGGTGACCTGACACTCACTCTCCCACCTATGAAAATAAGTGCTTAATTGAGCGATATAATCACACACACTTTCATCTACCTTGCGTCTATGCTCAGAAAAAAAAAATCTATAAGCTTCAGGTATTAACTTAAAACATTCCAATAAACAGATTTTAAATGTATTATAATTTAAGCAATCAGTATCAGACAATTTAGAAACAGCAGTGACAGCTTTACCATGGAGTAAGGGGATGAGGATCTGTACCCAGAGCCCTCGGTCAACATTATACTGTTTGCATACTCTTTCAAGCATATGAATAAAACTATGAAAATTATTACCTTCTTGGTACTGAGGAAGATCTTTGATGACCTTTATTGCTTCTGGGGTATGGTTACTCCCTTCCCCGTTACCTCCATGACCCTGGTGAAGAGTCAGCATTTCCTTTTCATTGCCTCTCCCTCTCATTTTTTATTTATTTATTTGTTTGGCTTCTGGACATCTCAGTCTCTCTGCTGATTCTAATTCCATCTGCTTCTCCTTTTCTTCAGCCTCCAAATGCCACAGTCTCTCTGCTTATTCTGGTTCCAAATGTTTGGCCTCCAGTTCAAGTATCTTTAACTCCGGATGGATTTTTAAGTCCTCTGAGGAAAAATTGAGCTGTACATTTTCTGATGGTTGTACATCCCCAAGAGCTTTCTGGTTGTCTTCCTGGCTGCTGGTCTGTAATGTAGCTGTGACTAAGGCTGCAATAATTTCCCCTTTAGTCAGGTTGGCGTGCACCAGTCCCTTAGCTTAGGACATCTCAGACAACTGGCTGTCAGCTTGCCATAATCCTCTGCTGACATCCTTGCTTGCTTTCCCTGACAAATTAAGCTAACAAAAAAATAAATAAAACTGTTCTGATATAAAACTACTCTGAATGTCTACTCTGTGGCTGCTTGAGAGTACAAACACCTTCTTTAGTGATCACTGTTATAGGCTACAATAGTTCAATATCCACACCACTGAATCCTAATATGTGATATGGTGATCCCTCCTCTGCCAACCAATGTGTGATGTGGATATCTCACCACTGCCAACCAATATGTGATGACCCACCACCTCTGGGCCAGTAATCAAGGAGCCTCAATCCTCACTACTGGCACCTGTGGTGAACGTTCATTGGGAGGATAACAGGTATACACACACAGTATTTCCAGATGCAGCTCTCTGCATCAAGTACAATCAAACACAATGTTCCTTAAGAGAACAAAGAAACCACAGTCAGTCCAGGGCTGGTTTATCCCTTTTTCTCCAGATCCCCAATAAGACTCCCCACTGGCACTGCTATAGAGTTGAGACCTCAGCTGGGTGTCCAAGCCAAGGCTTCCAGCATCTTCTTTGTCAAGCCAGTGCTTCATGTCCTTGCCCAATTAGCTGACATACACACTCTTTAAGATTTGATTTACACACACGCACACACCTAGAAAAGACTGGCACATGTTTACTAGCTATGCCCCCTTCTGCCCAGGCTATAAGGTAGTTATGACTGCCAATAGACACTCCTGCCAGCTACCTTAAGGGTCTTTCAAAGGTACCCAATATATTGAGTGAAATTAATATTAATACAAATGGTAGTTTGGCCAAGAGCAAGGCTATTTGGAGTGGCCCACACAGTGTCACCAAATAAATATGCAAGTACTCTCAAAATAGAAATATCTCTACAAAGATCAGCCACAATGAAATGTTTAAATGTAAAAAATAATAAATAATAAAATAACAAGACAATACTAAGTATATATTCACAATGACGTCAGAGTTCAAAACCAGAGGAAATACTTAAAATAACATTGAAGGACAGGCTCAGACAAATAATGAAAAACAATATCTAAACTAAGCTTAACTATATTCCTGACTGTATCTAAGAGAGTTACTATTCTCTACTTACTTAATAGAGCAAGGCAGATGATGTGGCGAATAGTTCTTCTTGTTTTCAGGCCCAAGACAGACTACAGAATGCTCAGTCTCACAAAGAAACTTCTCAAAATAATATCTAAAATATTACCTCTGAGACAGCTTGCAGAATGACATCATTTCTGGTCATCTGACTTCTAGTTCTCATGCATACTCCCATTGCTGGAAGCTGGCAGGACTTAGCACTTACCTGTAAAATACTCACACAAGGGTTTTTGCTCAGATCTTTGGCAGGTGCTGGAAGTCATAAAACAATTGCATACCTCCCCACTTCCAGAGTAGTAATTAGTTCACCCCAAAGACAATACAGAAAGCTTCCTAGTACAGACTTTGTATCTCTGGCTGCATTGAAACTGTGAGATAGCACCTTTATGGCCTAGCCTATGAAGTGATTTAATTTCAGATATTTTTCTAAAGTGTGCTGGACGGAGGTTAACCCTCCATTTTTCTCTGCTAAAACATATACATTTAAACAGTTGCAATAGTGCATGTACATTTCTGTTCTCTCCAATAAAGCAAACTGTGGATTCATTTCAACACAAGCACTTTACAAATACCTTTTCAACACAAATGTTTGTACAAATCAGTTTAATATACACATGACATACAGTTCTAATACATTTGCAGTGCAAGCATCTTGTATACATCAGTTTGATATTCAGAAATACCATATAATTATTTATAAAATTCCAGCTAGCTGTGCTGGCAGTATCTCCTCTTGTCACAGGAATAATAACTTTTTATCATAATAACAGCATTTTCCATATTATATTTAAATGAATGGTTTCACAGATATATATATAAAAAAGAAAGAGTAGAGAACTATATTAAGGAATGCAGAATGCAAATAGCTATGCTACACGAGATACATTTGGAAAGAGCTGAACATGTAAATTTGATAAATAAAGGATTTCAGGATGGTTATTCAGTGGAATATCTGGGACAAAAGAAAAGGGAGTGCTTATATTAATTGTGAGAGAAGCTCCAGTAGTGATAGAAGAGGGGAAAAAGATAATAATGGTAGATTGGTAGTACTGAGGGACTACTGGCAAGGGAGGAGGATTATCCTGGCATCTATTTATATACCACCTAAAAGTGCTACAATGGAGCTTAAGAAAATTCTGGGAAAAATAATCAGCTCTCAACAGGGAATATTACTTATAGGTAGGGAGAGGAATTTGATTTGCAACAGCAGGGATTTACCTGGGAGTCCTAGAAGAGATAATGTAATAAAAGAGGGTACATTTTTATGACATTTATGAAAATATTTGCTATGGAAGATGTAAACTCAGCAGTAGGAGTCCAGAGAGAATTTACATATTATTCATCAAGGAACAAAAACTGGGCTAGGTTAGACAGAAATTATATTTCACAGGAATGTGTGCATTTAATTGAAAGTTTTGATATGCATCCAATAACTCTGTCTGATCACACACAAATAATAACTAAAATAAAAATGCAGAGTAATGAAATAAAAATGAGACACTGGCACTTCCTCACCTATCTCGTAAAAAGAGAGGAATTTAAGGAGTAGGTAGTGGAACTTATTTGTGACTTACTAGGGAAGATATAAATTTCTCATGAAAATATAGGTAGGGAGTGGGATAAAACTGAAGTGGTGGTTATAACAGCGTGGAAATAAAATAAGAAGAGACATGGTTAAGAAGTAACAAGAACTATTTAGAAGGACTGACAAAGGTTAAAGTATTGCAGGATAGGGGGACTCTCATAGAATGAAAAGAGATGCATTTGTAAAGTGCTAAAGAGAAAATAAGGGACTACCTTAATAACATACATGAGCTTAGAAAGATTGCTGTTAAGCAGAAGTTTTTTGATAATGACTATAGAGCAAAAAAAGCATTTAGCACAATGTCTCGGGCAACAGAAAGTAGAAAGGGTTGTTCCCAAAATTAGAGAACAAGGGAAATAACCAGAGATCCAGTAGAGGTATTAGAAATGTTTCAGAAATGTTATGACAATCTGTAAAAAGCAGAGAAATGTGGAAATCATGAAAAAGTACAACTGGAATTATTTATGGAAGAATTAAATATGCCAAGGTAAGAGGTAAATAAGGCTCAATTACTAACAAGAAAGGAGGAGATGAGATAAAAATATGATGTATAACCTATCTAAAGGAAAGTCCTTAGGAATAGATGGTATTCATGTGGACGTTTGGAAGCCAGGAGGGAAGAAAGTGATAAAGATCTGGAAGGTTTTAACAGTATTGTAAAAGGAGAGGAGGCATCAATTTCCTGGAAAAAACAGCTGTGATGGCTGTAATACCTAAAGACGGTAAAGACCCATCTGATCCAGCATCATACAGGTCCATTTCAATTCTAAAGCATGATTATAAAGTGTTTATTTCTATAATGGATAAATAAATGGCAAAGGTGATACCAACATTGATAGATATGGACAAATGTGATTTTGTTGAGGGGAGGCAAACATTTAACAATATTAGTAGAATAATGATGATACAGAGGGAAGCAGAATGTAAGAAAATACCACTGTTGTGTTGGATCATGATGCAGAGAAAGCATTTGACAGAATAAAATGGGATTTTATGAGTAGGGCAATGAAAGTGTTTGCAATTTGTGATATAATAATAAGGTTAATTAGAAGGATATATGAAGGATCTGAGGCAAAAAACAAATGTGAGGGTTCCTGTCTAATACGCTGTGTCTGAACAGAGGAACCAGGTAGGGGTGTTCTCTTTTCTTTGTTTTTTGTTTTTTTGAGTTATGTTTAGAAACACTGGCAAAGAAAAAAAGGACTCAGAAATTCAAAGATACAATTGTTATGGTTTTCAAGAAAAGTTGGCTTTACTTGCAGATGATATTATTATTTTGTACCTGATGGAACCAGAAAAGGACATCTCAGTTTTGTGGAATATTATGAGACAGTTCCAAAGGCTATAGGTATAAAGTACCCAGAAATGAATTGGTCTAGCAATACCCATATTTATGGGGACATAATAAAATTAAATATTTAGGGGTACGGATTAAAAAGGATTTGGTTATGGCAGCTAAGGATATGTGGGAGGAGACTAAACAAAAGATAATTCAAAAACTGAGAAACTGCACGCTCTTGCCTATGGATATGGCTAGCAAGATAAAATGAATATAAATGTTTTTAGTCCCTTTAGTGTTATACACAGGTCAGGTATATTTTTATAAACAAGAGGAGAAGTTGTAGACAATAATTAATAAAGAGTTGAAAGATTTTATTTGACAGGGGACAAGAGCAAGTCAAATGGGATACAATGATCTTCCCAACATAAGACAAATTTAGAACTACCTGATTTGAAGGGATATTTTAGAACTACACTGTTAAGGCTCTTACACATAACACAAGCTGAAAGCTACAATTCAGAGTAGAAAGGGATGATGATGAAGCGAGGGTGTAATTCAAGAAATAAGGAAAGAATGGCATTTTGGATGCAGATTAAGAAAAATAACAACAGTCATGCAGAATACTATGTTCATAAAATAGCAGAAAGCATACTAAGTACTAAGCCAACACTGGAATGGAGAAAGGAGATTCTGCTGATAAAGATGCCTGCAATTAGGGGTACACAGAATAGGAAAGAGGGGGGCTGAACATTACTAGAGGAAGCTGACAAAGGAACCAAGGTATCATAACAAATAATTAGAAAGGGTAATAGAATGGGAAGAGGTCAAGAACACATTTGGATTGCAGGCTAGTGATTGTCTTCTGTGTCAGGGATTCTGTCATGGATTGATATCAGAGTATAGACAAAGAGAAAGGGATAGGGGATTTCTAAGTGAAGGACCTGCACTGCTTGAGTTTTTAATTGAATCTGGAACAGAAGCTGACATTAAACAGGGATAATTAGTATGGCATATAAAGTATTACATGATAAGTATAGAAATCAATCAGAAGAGGTCAGAAATGATTGGGAAGAGAGATTAGATATGCAATTCACAAAGAAACAACTGGAGGACATATGTATGACTCCCAAATATGCAACAAAGTCTAGAAGATTTAGGACTTTTGTCAAGAAGTGTTTACATAGATACTTTTATACCCAAATCCAACACCAAAGGATTTTTCCTCAGGTAGATGGCAAATGTTGGAGGTGTGGTGAGGAAGAAAGATGTAACTGAGAACACTTTTTGGGAATGTAATGAATTGTCATACTTTAAAAATTCCCTACAGAGTACTCTGTCAGGAATACTGGATGAGAAAATAAGTACAACTAAATGATTCTTTTGAGCTGGGATACAGGATCTGAATTGCCTAGCTATAGTAAGGCCTTGCTAAGTTTAACTCTGGTGGTTGCCAAAAAAGCTATTACTAGAAAATTAAAAAAAATATATCTAAACCATCTTTACTTATAGTAGTGAGCCCTCTAACAGAAATAAAAGAATAGGATGTGGGATCTTTAGAAAAGGGTAGGAGTAAATTACATACACAAAAATGGAAATTGTGGGAACAATACATGCAGAAAAAATGTTTTGGATGAGGAATAAGGGTTGAGAAAAGGCAGGAACTTAATAATTTATGTAAAGGTGCTTAGATTATGGGATATATAACAATATGTGTGGTGTATAATGTTTGCAAATGTGTACATGGGTTGATTACTTTTACATAAAGTTAAGTTTGCCTATATCACAAGTGATAATTCAATAAAGGTGTTTAAAAAAGTGAGTACCTAAAGCAAAATGGTAAAACAACTAATGACCATCAAATGCCAATAATTAAAATTCTAGAGACAATAATACACAGACAAATGAAAGGAATGGTAATCTTTTTTTTTTCTTCTCTTAAAAGTAATACTTTTCCAGAAATGAGTCATGATGTGAAGGGACTTAAATAAATTAGAAATGACTATGTGGGCATGATATTAATGATTCAAGAATTAAATACTTGGTTCACCTTAAAAACACTTAATACGTATAATAAATTTGACTTTGCTACTTGTGTCTGCATGTCATTAAGAGATCCACTACTCTGTATAATTTGGCTGACTCAAATGATAAACAACCCCATGTGAGCTGCTAGCTGTAGCACATCAATGTGCCATCCAAAGGTTAAATCATTTTGTTAAGGAAGATCAAATAAAACATCACAAAGTAGATAAAAACTGAGGAAATACAAAACTATCTAAATTTGAACTTACAGAGACCTAAATTAGTTTATCATCAATAAACTCAAAAACTACAACTTTAGAAGAAAGTACAGTTTTGTTCCTACCATAAATGTAGATGTCCGAGAGGTATGCATCTGCAGTCCTTACAAATGGGTTGTCCTGGCCTCAGGCAGCCCTTCGGTTGGCCGGATTCCAAAGTCTGGGTCTGGCCTCGGCTGATGTCGCACCTCACCCGACGTCATAGCTGCAGTTCTGCGGGTATAAAGGCATCAGCCGACACCATTTTCCTCAGTGTTTCTTGCCCCAGATGCCAGGTGCCCTCTAGTAAGGCTAAATTTGGATAAATGCAAAGGTTTCCAAACAATAGAGAACAAATAGAAATAAACATGTATATACATATATACAAACAAATACACCATAATAGATTCCCCCAGCTAGCTACAAGGTGGGCAAATACCCTAGGAGTACCACAGAGGGGAAGGAGCGTGGGTAATCCTGACTGCAGATGCATACCTCTCGGACATCTACATTTATGGTAGGTACAAAACTGTACTATGTCCTTCAAGGATGCATCTGCAGTCCTTACAAATGGGTAGAATACCATAGCCAAACTGGAGGAGGAGGCACTAAGGAAGCACTAAGAGTTTATGGTGTATTTAAGATCTCTTGCAAAACAGCAGTGGCAAAACCTGCTCGGGATCTGGAGTATAAAGGCAGATTATAATGCTTGGCAAATGTATGCACGGAGCTCCAAGTAGCAGCCTCTAAAATGTCTTTGGTAGCCACTCCTCGTAAGAAAGCTGGAGTAGTGGCTGTAGCCCTTGTGGAATGAGGTCTGATGTTTTTTGGAGTTGCCTTTCCATGAAAAGAGTAACAAAATCTAATGCAATTTCCTATCCATTTTGAGATTGTTTGTTTTGAAATTGCTTTTCCTTCCATTCCTGTGGCATATGCTACCAGAAGCTGGTCTGTTTTTCTATAGTTCTTGGTTCTGTCCAGGTAGTAGCGCAATTGTCTGTGTACATCCAAGGTATGCAGCAATCTTTCCCCCATTTTCTGTGGGTTGGGGAAGAATGTTGGCAGGTGTATTGCTTGGTTTAAAGATACTCTGGAGACCACTTTTGGCATAAAGGTAGGATTAGTTCTCATGGACACTCTATCCTGATGGAAGATAAGGAAGGGCTGTACTGCCATTAATGCCTGTAATTCAGAAACCCTTCTAGCTGAAGTGATTGCAAGTAGGAATGCAGTCTTCCAAGATAAGTACTGTAATTCTGCTGTTGCTGCTGGTTCAAAAGGGGGAAGTGTTAACTTTTCTAACACAAAGTTCAAATCCCATGTAGGCAATGGTGGTTTCCTTGGTGGTTTTACATTTTTAATTCCTCTGAGAAACTGTCTGAGTAGAGGTTGAGAAAAGACTGGAGGATCCATGTTGTATTTTGCTGAAATTGCTGATGCATGAATCTTAATGGAGGAGTAAGACAGACCATTGTGGAAAAGCTCTGCTAAATATTCCAGGATGTTAGCTATGTTTGCCACTGATGCATCTACTCCTTTTGTTGCACTCCAAATGAGATATCTTTTCCATTTTGCTGAATAAGTTTTTCTTGTTGAGGGTCTGCGAGCCTTCAAGATAATGTCTTTAACCCTTTGAGATAAATCAGGGTTATTTTGTCTTAAGCAATGTTCCAGGCAGCCAGCTGCATTGTTTTCAGGTTTGGATGCAGGGTTTTGAAGTTGTTCTGTGTTAACAGTAAGGGAACTAGGGGCAGATGCCATATTTGTTCCCGAGACATGTTCCTCAGTAATGGGTACCAATGCTGCCTCGGCCAGTCTGGAGCTATTAGGATGATCCTTGGACGGTCTTCTTTGATCTTCAATAGCACCTTGTGCATCAAAGGAAGAGGTGGGAATGCATATGCTTTCAGGTTTTTCCAACTGAAAGATAGGGAGTCCACCTTCCAAGCAAGTGGGTGGTATGCCCTCGTGCAGAATTTTTTCAATTGGTGGTTGTGTGGGGATGCGAATAAGTCTATTTCTGGTAGTCCCCATTTCTCTGTAATGGATTTGAAGATGTCTGGATGTAGCATCCATTCGTGGGCATCCGTGGTAGTTCTGCTTAGGATGTCTGCTAGTATATTTTCTTTTCCTGGTACAAATATTGCTTGTAACTGAATGTTGAAGCTCAGGGCCACATTTCAGAGGTCCATTGCCATCCGGCATAGAGGGTATGAATGTGTGCCTCCCTGTTTGTTGATGTACCACATAACTGTGGTGTTGTCCGTCCTTATCAGCAATTGACCCTGTCGAAGAAGTGGTCTGAATGTCTGAATTGCAAGTTTTACTGCCAGCATCTCCTTTTGATTTATGTGTAGGTTCAGCTGGTCTTGAGTCCATAAACCTTGAATGCACTTGTCCAGCATGTGTGCCCCCCAACCGAGGTCTGAGGCGTCCGTTGTGATAGTCTGGCTTGGTTGAGTGCTGTGGAAGGGCATCCCTTTGTTCGATTGACAGGCCTGAGCCCACCATTGGAATTCTTGCTTCAGGCATGGAATTATTGGAATTTGGGTTTCTAGGCTGTGCTTGTGCTGAGACCATAAATTCCTTAGGTACCATTGTAACTTTCTCATATGTAGTCTGGCTATGTGGAATCAATATTATGCAAGATGCCATGTAACCCAGGGCTTGCAGGACTTTCCTTGCTGTTAGCTGGTTTTGCTTTGTTAATGACATGAAATAGAGAGGAAGTTGCTTCTGTTTTTCTGCTGTGAGGGATGCCATTTGATTTGATGTGTCCAGTTCTGCACCCAAGAAAGTTATCCTCTGGGATGGTATCAGCCTTGACTTTCTTATATTGACTGTGTATCCCAGGGCTTGCAGTATATGAATGACCTTTTTCAAATCTTTTTCTAATTATTGTAACAGGCAGTCGTCCAGGTAAGGGTAAATTTGAATTCCCTGAAGCCTGCAATGAGCAATTACTTATGCCAGACATTTCGTGAATACTCTGGGCGCAGTAGATAAGCCAAAGGGCAATGCTGAGAATTGATAATGCTCTGATCCTGCAAGAAATCTGAGGTATCTTCTGCAATTTGGTCGTATGGGGACGTGCAGGTATGCCTCCTTGAGATCTAGAGTTACCAGCCAAGACTCCTTGCCCAGCATGGGAAGAAGCTGCTGAAGGGTCAGCATTTTGAATTTTGGAACAATGATGTATGTGTTTAGAATGGACAGGTCGAGAATAGGTCTCCATTGGTTTTCTTTTCTTGGTACCAGGAAAAGTCTGGAGTAAAATCCTTGCCCTTGTTCCATGGACGGTACCCTTTCTATAGCTCTCATCCTTAGTAAGTGGTGTATTTGTTGTAGAGCATTTGTCTTCTGATTTGGAGGTAGGTTTGGCATTCCTCTCTTCCTTGGTAGAGTATGGAAGTGAAACCTGTAACCTTGGTCTATTGTCTGTAAAATCCATCTGTCTCCTGTGATGTGATGCCAGTTTACTGAAAATAAGGCTAGCTTTCTGCCTAAGGGTGCTTCTAGTTGTTCCCTGGTAGGCGGTCTCAGAGCCAAGTCACTGTGATTGTCCTGTGGAAGTGGTGGTGGCTGGATCTGTGGCAGTACTCGCTGGTTGTTAGGCTGCCACTGGCGTCCCTGTAGGCACCTCTGGATTGACCCCTGCCTCTTGGGCGCCTATTCCTGCCTCTCTGAGCTCTGGAGGTGTCTGGAAAGGACCAATTCTTGGAAGGCCAGTTCCTACTAAACCTTGGAGGCTGGACCTGTAAGAAATCCTTGACTGTCTGGACAGATTTTGCTTTCTCTTCTACCTTCTTCAGCACCTGCTGTGCAGGGGAGCCAAACAAATTGAGCTTATCCATGGGAGCGTCCAGGAGCTTTGATTTAACATGGTCTGGTAAGGACTGCTCTTTTAACCATGCATGCCTTCTGATCACTGTACCAGTCATAGCTGATCTAAAGGAAGCCTCCAGTGCATCATAGCCGCATTTTAAAGAATGATTACTGACCTGCTGAATGTTATGTACCATTTCCTGAACAGATTTTTTGTCTAATGGTTCAGACGAGGACAGTTTTTTAGTTAACTGATCTAACATAAATTCCTGATACTGAATCATGTGGAATTGACAGTTTAAGGCCCTAGCCGAAAGAGTAGCAGAGGTGTAAACTTTTTTACCCCATCTCTCTAAAGCCCTAGATTCCCTTTCAGAGGGGAGGGTTTTTTTGGCAGAGGTAGCTGCTACAGCCTTGGGTCCCTGGGAGATAGTTTCAGGATCTGCAAAAGGATCCTTATACAAATGATAATGTGTGTCCGGAACCCTGTAGTACCTGTTGGGCTTAGCAGGGGCCGGAGGAAGAGAATCAGGAGCAGTACAAGCATCATTAAATGCATCATCCACAACAGTGAGTACTGGAGGAATGGCTAAAGGCCTATGCTGTGGCAAATGCAAAAAGGTCCTAAGCCTTTTCCTAGAGTCTGAAAAATCCTGGCCCTGCCATTGAAATTGTTCCCTCATAGCATGAAGGTTTCCCCAAAAGAAAATTCCTCAGGCGGAGAGGCAGAAGGAATGGAGTCTTCTGCATCAGAGTCCTCATAAGGAGAATAAGGGCCCTCTGGAGGGTTTGTATTATCTGAATCATCAGAGGAGTAATCTGAAGAAACTGGCTCAGGGGGCTCTGCTCTAGGCCTCTTCTCTGGAGGTGGGTGAGAGGCTCTGTCAGGGTGAGGTTGGGATCCCCTGATCAAAGAAATGAGATCCTCTGCTAGACTAAGCATTTGAGAACTAGAGCTAGGCCTGTGAGAGGGGGTCTTAGCAGGCACAGTCTTGGTAGATTTTGCTGCTTTAGCCCTGGCAAATGCCTTAATCGACATGGATGCAGGGGGCCTAGCAGCTCCACGTGCAGGAGTAGATATATCTAAAGGTATAGTATCAGATAAATCCTGTGAACCTGCAAGAGCAGGTGGGGTTTCAGTAGCAGATTCAGCCATGCTGGATGAGGCCTCAGTAGGAGGCAAGCTTTCGGCCGAAGGAAGAACCGTGGACTCGGTTTCAGCCGAAACCGAGATACTTGCGGTTGGCTTAACCGCGGTTTCGGCCGAAACTGCTGACCGACGGGTGTCGGTCCTTTTCCTTGCGTTTTTTAGTTAATTGCGAAGTCGGAGTTTCCGACGGCATATTGTAAGCAAAAGCGGAGCCGAAAAACTCCTCAGCAAATTCCGACCGACGTCTAAGCGTCCGTCGGTTGAAAGAAGCACAGGCTAGACAAGCTGCTACGTCGTGGTCTGGGCCTAAACAAGGTAGGCAGTAAGAGTGGAAATCTTTATGAGGTATTTGTTTCCCACAAGTTAAACAGTTATTCACTTTTTCTGACATCGGCTGAGGCAAGAAAGAGTCCCCAACGGGGTACTTAGCTTTTTAGAAGTCTTCGGTAGTAGTAATCTCTGGTTCTGACCGACCAGCACTTGCGAACAGCTTCTGCTTCGGGCGCCACGCGGCAAGAAAGACTGAGGAAAATGGCGTCGGCTGATGCCTTTATACCCGCAGAACTGCAGCTATGACGTTGGGTGAGGTGCGACATCAGCCGAGGCCAGACCCAGACTTTGGAATCTGGCCGACCGAAGGGCTGCCTGAGGCCAGGACAACACATTTGTAAGGACTGCAGATGCATCCTTGAAGGACATCTTGTAAAATTAAAGAAAAATAAGACTGAAATAAATACTGAGGACTACAAAAATGAAAAAGATTTTTTTATCAATACAAAGAAGGCCTCAGATTTAAGGCAGAAGTGAGGTTATATGACAATGTTGGGGTTGAGGACCTTTGTGGGTGTCATGAAGTGAAAACAGAAACAGTAAAATGAGCAAGTCAAGGCATTCAGCACTGAGAATACAAAATAAGAAAGAAAATGCAGAGCAGCAACTGAATGACAAGAGTATTTAAGGGTACCAGCAACAACATTAACATAAGCAAGGAAGGGATACATTCCCATACAATGGAAACTAAAACAATGAGCAGGAAATGCAAAACTCCATAAGTGGTAAAACTGTAATATTTTGTGATAGAACTGCTCATCAAATCAGGAATTTAGATAATTAAGTTAAGATATGTAGTAATGTATTTCAAGTTAATGTATGCTATTTAGAAATGTTTATGTACTGTAATTTATTTTTGTAACAAGTTATATCTTTTTAAATAACTAGGCTGGCTACATCATGTGATTAATTGATTCCTCTATTTAAATTTCTGTAAATTAACTGCTTAATGTGTACTGATGAAGGGTGTATTCCCGAAAGCTTTGCTATATAAAGTTTTGGTGTGTTTAGTTGCTGTTTCTTAGTACTTTGTTTCAATACAAGTATTACCGAAGTATTTTATTTAGTTTGTACTTTGTTTGGTTTCCATTGCTCACACCAAATAAAGGAGGAGAAGTTTGGCCAGCCATTTGTATTTACCATTCATCATGGAGATTGAAACACGGGCAGAAAGGAACCTAATGAGCAGATTGCTTCGACAAGAAGAAAATCCATTGCTAAAACTAACATTTACTCAGGACCCCCCCAGGTAACCGTTGGCTGGGAGGAGGGGGATTTTAAGCAGAAACTAATTATTCTAGAAAGAAAAGTGCATTCCTACAAGTAACTCCAATGGCAACGGTTAAGCTTTCAAGCTTATTTGGAGTTGGGTATTGTTCCACATGGACTTAGAATTCTTAATATGCCTTCCTATGCTAATACTTAATAATGACCTTTTAGTTCAATGGCAACAGCTAAACCTTAAATTAAGCGCGGACTACATGCGCCTTATGAATAACTTCTTTGAACCTATAGAAACTAAGCTTGTGGAGGAAATAGAAAGTTTGGAGAATGAACTGGTTACTATGTCATGTTTTAAAGATTTGTCTGACATGTATCAAACAGTCCTGGATCGTTTGCATGCTTTAGATAAGAGATTACAACAAACAAAAAAGAATAAAATTCAAAGGGACATTAATGATTTTAAAAATAGCCATATCTTTTCTTGGCCGAGAAATAACAATACCTTTGTGTATCAGAAAGAAAAGAAAATGGATTTAAGCAGTAAAAAAATTAGTTTACTGGACCAACTTGATACGTTTGACGAACATGTGGCATTAGTAGAAAATTTAACCAGTGTTAACTTCCACAATAAAGACAAACCCAGCCCCTCTATGCAAGTATCCAATCAAGGGCAGAGTTTGTCCAATAAAAGAAGAGATAATGAGGCAGTGGATTCTCCACCTCCCACTGCTGACGTCACGATAGATAACGCTGTGCGACCAAAAGTAAAGGAAGTGATGATAATTAATGCCTCTACTCGTACGAAGGAAACACTAAAAGAAGGAACGCCACAAAGAGAAATAACCACCTACTCTCCTTTTCAGCTGAAACAACCCGAAAAAGTTCCCCTGCAAACAACGACGAAAAATACTCCATCACAACGACAGTCGCAGCAGCTAATTACTGGCTTCAAAAGGAAGAATGGCAGTCCGTTGATTCAGAGCAAGGTGGTGAAGCGAGTGAACAATTAACCATTAATATAGGAATGCTTAACTATGGAACTGGATATAGCCCTAGGGATGAGGGGACTACAAGTATCATACAACAGCATGACATTGAGCGTTCTGCATTGCTGAATGAAGGTACTGTAAATCTCTCAAATTTTGTACTGGATAAATTTCACCTGAATGTTCTAAAGAAAGGTTTGAAATTTATTCCGAATATGTCTGATGATATTGTGCAAACTGTAACGGACTTAAAGTTATTCGTTAGAAAAGTTAGTTTAAAATTAATATTTAAAGGTAATGATAAGCAAATGTCTAAATGCAGGAAATTGAGTTTGTTTTCACCAATACTGTGTCCCATTTTGGCAGCTTTTTCAAGTATTAATGAGAATGAGTTAAGAATGTTGTATAATAAAAGATATAGAAGAACAATATATAATCTAACCTACTCTGAATATAAGGCAATGAAGGAGCTACAAGAGAATGAAACTATAATCATTAAACAGGCAGATAAAGGGGGAGCAGTTGTCCTGATGGATAGAGCTTGGTACATGATGCAATTTAAAGATTTTTTAAGTGATACATCTACTTAAAAAAATACTTGTATTGAAGTTAATAAGCATATAACAAATATTAATATGGCAATATATGAATTACAGCTTAGTAATGATATAAATATTGAGTTGTTTAATTTTTTAACAGTACCTTGTCCCAGAATTCCACAAATTTATGGTATCCCTAAAATTCATAAGGAACTGCTAAACCCCCCACTACAACCAATTGTCTCAGGTGGAGGTTGGATTACACAACCTATCTCGAAATATTTTCAGACAGTCCTAGGGCAGTATTTAAGTAAATGTGTTACAGTATTAAAGGACACCAATAGTTTTCTGCAAGAACTGTATAGTTGGTCAATGGGAAATAAAGAAGGAAATTACATTTTTGTAACACTGGACATAACTTCGTTATTTACAGTTATTCCGAACGAATATGGAGTAAATGCCATTAGGAATTTTCTACTGAATGAAATTAAAATGCATGCTAGAGAAATAGAGAATATCTGCTCTTTGCTTGATCTAGTTCTGATGAACAATATTTTCCTATTTGATGGTGACCCTTATTTACAGTTAACAGGTGTAGCAATGGGCACCCCCATAGCTAACACTTATGCCAACATAGTTTTATATGAATGGGAGAAAAAGGTAATTTTTAATGGCAATAATGGAGTAAATTCGAATGTGAAATTTTATAAACGGTTTGTCGATGATTGTTTTTTGTTGTGGGGAGGTAGTAAGATGGAATTAAATGATTTTATAAAGTATCTTGATGGAACTATGCATTTTTTAAAATTTAAGATGACTGAGTCTGAACTGGGCATAAACTTTTTAGATGTATATGTATATAAGAATGGTAGTACATTAGAATCTACCATATACAAAAAGGAAGTAGATGCATGTAGGTATCTCAATAGGAAAAGTATGCATGCACTGCATACTTTTAAAGGCATAGTGAAAGCCCAACTAATAAGAGCCAGTAAACTGAACACTCTAGATGTTAAATTTGAGGAACAAGTAAAGGAAATGAAACAGGATTTTTATAATAGTGGCTATTTAGAACATATGATAAATAAGGAATATGAAGATGTTGTAAAGGAAAGATCTAACAAGTATAAACCTATACTTAGTGGGGGATTACAGGGTGACGGTAAACAAAAAAATGGGGAAGAGAAAGTGAGATATCTCACTACTTACAATTTAAATACAAGAGTCATATGTAATATAATTGAGAAAAATTGGCCCATTTTGTTAGCAATGCCAGAAATTAGATCAATAGTGGGAGATAGACCCCTGTATGCCTATAGGAACTCTGAGACACTTAAACAGAAGCTGTGTTATAAAGATTTTAAACAATTGAATAAGTTAAAGCAAAAAAGAATAGGCACAGTTAAGTGCTATAATTGTACATGTTGCGAGGACCTATATGAGGGGGAACATAGTTTTATACACCCCACTAGTAAAAAGGCTTACAATATTAATGCCCTAACTTATTGTAATATAATGCAAATTGTCTATTTAGCCACCTGTAATAACTGTACTTCATTTTATGTAGGGAAAACTACACGGAGACTGAAGGATAGAATTATAGAGCATAAGTCAGAAATAAGAAGGAAGTTACTAACAAATGCTCTAAGTAAACATATTATAGAAAGGGGAGAAAGTCATAAATTTAGCTTTAGAGTTATGTCGCATGTAGAAATGGGAGTGAGGAAGGGTGATATGAATAATATGCTGGAATTAAAAGAATATGAGTGGATAATCAGGTTACAGGCAGATGTGAAACCAGGCTTAAACAATGCTGTTAGCCTTAAACCAGTCTTATTGAAAAAGCAAAGAGAAAGACTTTGATATAATATTTTTAAATAATATCTACATTCTGATAGAGTATATTTATTTAGATAATGGTTTTAAGTTAAGATATGTAGTAATGTATTTCAAGTTAATGTATGCTATTTAGAAATGTTTATGTAGTGTAATTTATTTTTGTAACAAGTTATATCTTTTTAAATAACTAGGCTGGCTACATCATGTGATTGATTCCTCTATTTAAAGTTCTGTAAATTAACTGCTTAATGTGTACTGATGAAGGGTGTATTCCCGAAAGCTTTGCTATATAAAGTTTTGGTGTGTTTAGTTGCTGTTTCTTAGTACTTTGTTTCAATACAAGTATTACCGAAGTATTTTATTTACAATATCTAAATAAGCACGAATATGCTGTATTACTGCTTGGCCTTAAATGTGTTCCTACAGTGTTTTCTTACTTATATGGAACTAAAGCTGAATTATTCAAACTGGTACAAAAATAGTATTTAATGTATTTTTGCACACAACAGTTTAAACAAAGGACATAATGACTATGGGGGCATGGTATTAGCAGGAAGTGATATTGAAAATGACAGTTTAAACAGTGATCTTTGTGTTTTCTTGTTTCTCCAATATGGAAATCATCATTCATGCATCTTGTGAAACATAAACAGCTTTTTAGAGGTTAAGAGCTATTTTATTCTGGTTTTGTACTGCCGTACAATAACATGTTTTCCTGCTTCATACTGAAAATGCATTTGATGTTTTAATGCAAAAATTTGAAAAATAAAAATATTATCAAGAAGCCAGAAAATAAAGGCTGAAATTTTGTTGTGTTGAACAGATTCATAGGTTTTCACTAGGTTAATGACCAAAAGGGCCTTTTAAGCCTAGCCATGCATCTCAAATCTCTAACAAGTTCTGGTATGCTTGATAAGTGTAAACAGGGTCTTGGGAGATGAAACATTTACAAGCTGGGGCCTGGGAGATAAACCATTCACATGCCACCTGTGTCCATTAGAGACATAGGTGCCAAACCAGGGATGAATTTCCTGATCCCTATCCAATTGTCCAAGTTGCACTTGAATTGGGTCAAGGAGGAGCTCTGCTTCACATGGATAGGGAGCCTGTTCCAAAGACAGGTTAGTCTCTGGGATACATACCTATCTCTCCAGAAGGTCCTATTTATATCACAGGCAAGGTTTAAGTCTTTAGAATGGGTAATTCTGGTGCTGTTTGTTTTGCAGACATGCAGGAGAACCATCAGCGTTTGGTCTGACAATGCATTGCATGCCAGGCTTAGATTTCCCCTCAATACCCTGTAGGAGACAGAATAAAGGATAGGGCCTTGAGGTGGTCTTCATAGGATGTTACTTACACCCTGTATTCTTTTAGTCAGGAACCACTGTGGACATTCCAATTGTTGGATATGCCTGGTTAGGTACATACCACAGGGGATATTGCACTCAATGATAGGTTTTATGAATGCCGAATACAATGAAGCAATCACTTCCTTGGACCTAGATGCCATATCTTTGTTTATAAGTTGCCCAACATAGAATGTTTCCTCACTACTGCAGACACGTGGTGGTCTCAGGCTAGATTACTGTCTATGTGTGTTCCCAAGTCTGTGACTACTGGGTAAACTGTTAGGGGTGTGTTGCCAATATGATAGTTACCAGGGGTGGAGGACTTCTCGAAGGATACTATTATGCATTTCTTGGCATTTAGTTTTAATCTATGGCTCTGACACCAGTTTTCTGTCTGTGTCAGCCCTTCCTGGAAAACCTTTGTGGCAGTGTGTGATTCAATGACAGCTCCTAATTTGCAATCATCTGCAAAATTAGTCAGCTAGAGGCCACTGACATTGGTCTTAACTTCAGAAAAGTAAATGCCAAAAAGCACCGGTTCCAGGACCGATCCCTGAGGGATTCTGCTTGTGATTAGTTTCTTTGTAGATGTGGCCTCCAGAATTTTAACTTCATGGGTTTTGTCTGTGAGCCAGTTGGCTATCCACTGGCTGAAATAAAGGTTTGTACATAACCTCTTGAGTTTGTCAACAATGCCCAAGTGGGGTATTGTGTCAAATGCCTTGGTCAGGTCAAGGTAGGCAGTGTGAACCATTTTGCCATCATCCATTGCTTTGGTGACCTTCTCAAAGAAGTTCACCAGGTTGAGTAGGCATCACATGCCCTTGACAAACCATAACCAAAAAATATGGCACCAAGGATGGAAAGGTAAAATCGCAGCCTTTAATGTTAATATCACATTAAAAAAATAATGATAAGCTCTTTCATCCATTAAATAATGAACTTATTCAGATGAAAATAATTCTCCATGTAATCATTTGAATACAATACAATTTTATTTTTATTTATTTATTTTACATTTGTTGACCGGGATAGTCCGACTGGATGCATGTCCATTTTCAGCGGAGGCCCGGGGAGAAAAGCTCCAAGGGTAAGCAGATACAGCATTACATAATACCAGCATTACATATTACAAACAGACTATTTACAGAGATTACATAAGTAAGCAAGTTAAACAAGTTCCACAGGTTACAGTTAATCCTGAGCACAAGTCAGGATTAAATTAAATTACACAGTAAACTGGTTAACAGATTTTTACACATTCTAGAGAGAGTTAGCCAGGCTTGATACATTGACATAGCCAGTTAAGTGACAAATGTTGTTTGAGTCTAGTTTTAAATTGACCTAAGGTGGAAAGTAAGGTAATATCAGCTGGAAGAGAGTTTCAGGATCTACTTACAGAGTTTGCAAAGAGAATCACCGGCTGTGTTATTAATTTTGCTAGTCTGAATTAGTAGTTTGTTAGAGGATCGAAGCGGTCTAGGATTGTTATAGGGGGTGATAATATTTTTAAGTGCATGAGTATTGTCCGGATTATAGAGGATTTTATAGGCCATAATCAGTTGGTTATACTGAATTAGGCTGGGTAGTTCAAGCCAACCAAGCTGATTTAGATTGATGCAATGATGTGTCCTAAAAGGCAGCCCAGTGGCAAACCTGGCAATGTGGTTGTAGCAAATTGAGAGTTTGTTAAGGATAGTCTTGTTCAAATTCGAGAGTAGAGGGGATGCATATAGAAGGGTTGAAAGAAGGTGAGAGCGACCTATGGCAATTTTAGCTGGAGGGATTAGGAAGGCTTTTATTCTGTAAAGTGACCCTAGTTTTTTATTGATGGTTTTGATAGTTTGGTTAACATGTAGGTCAAATTTTAGATTATTGTCTATGATGACACCTAATAGTTTTGTAGATGGGTCAGGGGAGATTATTGTGCCGTCATTTGATTTTATGGTAAAGGTGAAAGCGGTAGACCTACGTGTTGGTGAAAATAACAGCATTTTAGTTTTTTTGGGATTTAGGATCAGATGATGTTCAGAAAGCCAGTTTTCTATTGTATTAAAGGTGGTCTGGGTAGCTGACCATAACTCTACTGGAGATGTGGCTGAGCAAATCAGAGTAGAGTCATCAGCATATTACAGCTGACTTTTGGGATGACAGTATAAAGGTCATTAATGAAGATGGAGAACAGCAAGGGCCCTAGTATAGAGCCTTGTGGTACTCCAAGGGTGTTAGGTAGAAGGTTAGAGAGTTTGTTCTGCCAGAGAACAGCCTGCTGTTGACCATTCAGGTAGGATTGAAACCATTGGAGGGCTCCAGTATCTAGACAGAATGTTTGCAGGGTGTGGATTAAAAGTTGGTGATCAACCATATCGAATGCCTTGGAAAGATCCAAAAAGAGGGCTGAGGATATATAATTATTGTTGCGATTATGGTTTATGGTGTTAGTAAAGGCTAGGAGGGCTGAAGTAGTGCTGTGATGAGGACGGAAGCCATGCTGAGTGTCTGCCATAAGGCAATTTTGGATTAGGTGGTGCATGAGTTGTCTATGAATACATTTTTCCATAATCTTTGCAAGTGGAGATAATATAGCTATTGGCCTGTAATTGGAAAATTCAGTAGAGCTGCCTCCTTTGTGAAGTGGGATTACATAGGATATTTTCCAGATGGTGGGAATTTTAGCTTCTACTATGGTTCGATTGATTAGTATTGAGATGGGGTAAGCAATAGCATCAGCTGATTTTTGTAGGTACTCGGCAGGGAGTTGATCAGCAGAAAGTGTAGTGGGTTTTAATTTTTTGATCAAGGTACGGATAAGTGAAGTGGTGACTGGTTGGAAGCTGAACACAAGTAGGTTTCTAGGGGTGATGCTTTCAGGACCAGGGGAGCTAGGAGGTAGTTGGCTAGCTAGGGCTTGAATTGTCTCAGTAAAGAATTGGTTAAAACTATCAGAAACATCTTCAGGGGTTTTATCAATAGTAGTAGCAGGGATTGGGGTTGAAGTTTGTCCAGGATGTAGTAGATTATTTAAACCTGCCCAAAACTTCTGAGGGTTATTTTGATTTACTGTCTGTAAATTACAGTAGTATTGTTTTTGTCTTGTAAAATTGATTTTTTGGTTTTGTTCCTGGATTGCCTGTATTTAATGTGATCTTGAGAGTCTTTAGAAGAACGCCATAAAGCCCATGCTTTGTTTCTAAGGGTAATTTTGAGTTTAGACTCTATAGAAAGCCATGGTGCAGTTTTTGCCTTGGTTCTCTTTGAACGAACAGGTGCATGCAAATCAAGGATCTCAAGGAATTTGTTGTTAAAGTATGCTACTGCTTATTCTAAGGGGAGGTGTTTTAGAATAGACCAATTACATGAGTTTAGTTCTTGTTGGAATTTGGCAGGGTCAAAGTTTTTATTGTTTCTAACCTTTCTGAGTAAGGGTTGTTGGGAATTAATGGTTTTGTGCTTAATTACATATGTGAGAAGGTGATCGCTTAGGCCATTAAGGAGGGTACCAGAGGTGTACAGTTGGGGGTGACTGTTTATGAGTACCCAGTCAAGTATACTTTCTTTTTGGTTGGGTTTACCTATCCTGGTAGGGGTGGATATGATTTGTGTAAATGCATGCAGGTTAATATGGGTGGTTGGGGATTCTAAGGAACAGGTGCCCCAGTCTATGTTTAAGTCTCCAAGTAGTAGGGTTTCTTGGGGGTAGTGACATGACAACCAGTGCAGGATATCTTCAAATGTAGATATATTGTTACCTGGGGGAATGTACATACAGATGATATTAATGTATTTATTTTTATTAAGTTGCAATTTGGTGGAAAGAATCTCTGAGTTATTAATCTGAGGAGGTTGTATTACATCTATGGTGACATTCAACTCAGATTTATAGAGTACAGCTACCCCACCCCCTTCCTCAAAGCATGATCCAGCCTGTGTATGTTGTACCCAGGTGGTAACACTTCATTGTCTTTAATGTTAGGTTTTAACCAGGTTTCAGATAAACAGAGAATCTCAGGGGAGTGGACATCCAGAAGTGCATGCAATTCATGTACCTTGTTATTAATGCTTCTAATATTGAGATGACAGACTAGGAGAGAGTTAGTTGGCCTATTAATTGTAGGTTTTGTAGCTTAGATTACAAGTAGAGGGGGTATGTGTATCTGAAGTGAGTGGGCCAGGGTTGGGGTGAATATCACCACCAAGTATTAGGTTGAGTCTATACTTGGTGATGAACTTCAGGAATTTGTTTATTAGTTTGTGGTAGTGCTTGGATCTAGAGCTAATGTGCCTGAGGTTGAGATGTTGATAGACTGAACAAGATGTTGGATAGGGTCTGGTACTGTAAGTATGGCTGAAGGTGGAAGGATTTACAGCTGGGGTGATAGTATGGCCTTTTGGGACCTGAAATCCCATGAGAAACTGGTTTTCATACAAGGTAAGGAAGTATGGTGTGAACAAGAGGGGTAGTAAAGAGGAGTATATCATTATATGTGATTCAGCTAGTGAGTGAAGGAACTGTTTTACCTGGTGATGCAACACCAAAAGATAGAGTGGTGAGGTAAAGGTACTGGAAGGGGGATGGGAGAATGCCAGATGAAAGCTAATAGGTGCTATTAAAATGTAGGTAGTAGAATGGGGGTGGGTGGAATCATCCCGGATGAAAGCAGATAGGATCTAGAAAGTGGGGGAGTGGCTATAGTACTATAAATGTAGAGGTACTGGGGGCGGGAGAAATTGGGGGCAGGGAGGGCGAATAGAGCCCAAAGCGTGGCGAGGCTTAGCAGGGCTATTGCAGTTTACAAGGTTTCCTAAGGTGTCCTAAAGCTATAAGGTAAGTATTAAGCTCTTAATGTAACAGTCAATTTACTTCAGTTACAGGGGAAGGAGGCAACCACTCAAGTAGAAACAAAGAGCCCTATGGCTGACCAATATGGTGACCTGCTTAATTACAAAGCACTGTAAGTGAAAGCTTAACAAATGCTTTTTGTGCGTAACCTACTCTGTTTAAATGTTGAGAGAAACTGATTGCAGTCCTGTAGACACCGTTTTGTAGGGAACTGTAGAGTTCAATCCATTTAAATGTTGAGAGAAACTGATTGCAGTCCTGTAGACACCGTTTTGTAGGGAACTGTAGAGTTCAATCTGTTTAAATGTTGAGAGAAACTGATTGCAGTCCTGTAGACACTGTTTTGTAGGGAACTGTAGAGTTCAAACTAATAAATAAACTAAAATAAAGAGAAAATTAACAATAAAATACAACTGATTAGCACAAATAATCATTTCTTCATGATTCGCTAAAAAAAAACTATCTACCAATAAAAGATAACAGAAATTATCCCTTTGAGTCCAATAGGCTTTCTCCCTAAAACCATTTGGACCTATAACTTAATTGTGTTCAAAACACTTCCCTTCTTCACTGATCGGGTAACTCTGAACATCTTCCTCCAATAAAATACTACAAAACATGCCCCACTCATTGGTGAAAAAAAGACACTTCTTAGACCTCATTTTTCCCCTATTCTTTAAACAGCTTATTATTGTTGCTACTCTTTTCCTTTCATGAATACCTATCTAGATGCTCGGACATGAGTAGTAAGGAGACTGATCTGTTAACTTTATTTCTAGAGGTTGTACTGTATAACAATATTTTTATGTTTGACAGTGATGTTTACGTTCAGAATGATGGCGTAGCTATGGGCACATCATGTGCCAATAGCTACTCCAACTTGGTCATGGCTGAATGGGAGAATGGTCTGCTGTATCCCCTTGAAGCCTTTAGACAGTCAGTTGGGTTCTACAGACGATTTGTAGATGACCTCTTCCTGATTTGGAAGGGGGATGAGCCCAGCCTCTTGGACTTTGTTTCTGCTGTCAATTCTTTGACCAGTTTTCTTAGTTTTACTGTCAGTTATTCCAGACATGATATCTCTTTTTTGGATATATATGTTGAGAGGCTTAGTAATGGTTTATTAAATACAGCAGTACATAGAAAACCATGTTATAGGAACACCTTGTTACACCGTAAAAGTATGCACCCTTACTATGTGTTTGGCAATGTAGTCAAAGGTCAGGTAATGAGAGCTTCTAGGTTAAATCCTAGTGAAGAAGGGTACCATTATGAGTTAGCAGATCTTAGGAACAGATTTATTAATCGTGGATATGGTGGTCATGAAATAGACCGTACAGTAGTTGAGGTAGGGCCCTTGAGAACATCTAGAGCATGTCCCTATTTCTCGGAGAGGAATGTCTCAGTGAATCATGTAATACAGAATAGACAGGGGAATGTTTTAAGGATGCCAATGTTTTTTACATCTGATACACCTGAGATCAGGAATATTATAGAGAAACATTGGGGTACCCTTCTTTTAGATGATCATATAGGTGCTATAGTTGGTCCTAGACCCCATTTTTTTGTATAAGAACAAAAGAAATCTAAAACAGATTTTGTGCCATCGTCTCCTTAGTAAAAGTACTGTTGGTCTACCTGGTGAAAGGATTAATACCAGACCCTGCAATAAATGTGGACAATGTGAGTTTATTGACACCAGGGATGTTTTTAAACACCCTGATACTGGGAAAGTATTTGTTTTTAATACATCCACTAATTGTCAAAGTGAGAATTTGGTATACCTTGCCAGGTGCATGGCATGTGAGGTATTTTATGTAGGTAAGACCAATAGGAAATTACGTGAACGTATAAGGGAGCACGTATATCATATACGGATTGGTTCTGATTTTAATGCATTGGCCAAACATTGTAAGGATTCTGGCCCTACACATATTTTTAGTTTTTCTGTTATACAGTACATTAGACTCAATCCACGTGGGGGTGATATCAGCACTTATACAGAAGAATGTGAACTTAGATGGATAATCAGACTCAGGGCCGATAGGTCACCTGGACTCAATGATAAGGTACCGCTTAAACCTATCCTCCGGAATAGGAAGTTGAGGGTGACGAAAAGGCATTCTCTTAATGCGATATTATGAAACTTGTTTGTTTTATACAGTTTTTATGCATTGGCTTTTATGTATTAGTTGTAGGTTAGTTTGATTTTATAGCTTGTATATGCTATATGTTTTGCTATATATACGTATACGTTTTACTACGTAGGTTTATTGCAGGTTTTATTTATTTATTTTGAATGTGTATGTGTTTCAATTTGAATAAGTGGTTCCTTTAAACTAATTAGTGCTTGTAATGTTATATTTTCTTGAGCCAACAGGAATCATGGTGACAGTTTTTAAATGGGTTGGTTTAATTGCACTTTTATTGTCTGATGAAGCCTGTATGGTGAAAGTGCTTACTGTTGTTCATTAAAGCCGTGCTGATTGTCGAAACCTGTGTTTGGATTATTTGCATTTACTGTGGATATATTTTTTGCTTTTTGGACTGCACGTTGTGTTTAACTCCTGTGGATGGTTTACACTTTGCTGATTTTTTGTTACTTGTTCGTAATCACAGGAGTTTTCACCTTTTGGAGGTGCCTTATCTTGATTTTATACTCTTTTCCTTTTATCTTTTTCTGTTTTAGATCGTCTTCACTGTGAAGATGAATTAAGCCATTCATCTGCTTGCTTTACGTTAAAAATAATCGCTTAAAATATTAAGTAAACCATAAAATAATTAAAAAAACACTTACACAGCTTATGCCTTATATTATCGTTTGAGGTATTATTCAAATTCAGGACACTTCCCTTATTCACTGATTAGTTAACATGGAACATCTTCCTCCAATAAAATACTTCAAAATATCCTCAACTGATTGATGAAAACAGCCACTTCTTAAACATCATTGGCCCCCTCATTCTTTAAACGACCTATTGTAATTATTCACCTTTTCGTTTATCTTTCCTTATTTTAGATTAGATCATATTCACTGTGAAAATGAATTAAGATATGTGCCTGCTTGCATTTGATTAAAAATCACTTGAGATATTAAATTAGCCACAAAATGATTATAGAAAACTTAAACAGCTTAGGCGTTATTTCATCGTTCGAGGGCCTTAAGTTTCGATACACATGAAATAGAGGATTATTCATTAATGCCTGGCCACACCTCTGCATTCAAGTGGATTTGGCAAGCAGGTTCCCTCAATTCTAACTGTAAAGCTTGGGGACCACCCCTACAGTTCGACGGTACTGGATCTATAGCCATACATGTAAAAGAGTGCCCCAGGTATTCATTTATGTGTTTTGTTAATGCACTAGTCAAATTATTTTTTTTGATATTATATTCATGCTCATAGATCCTAACTCTCAATTTTTGATCAGTCTTCCCTACATAAAATCAAGGAGAATCTCTACATCTAGCTATACAGACTACAAATTTTAATTCACAATTATATTTCCTTTCAATTAAATATTTAATTCCATTTATTTAAAACTCCCTACACTCATTCACCCTCTTAAACTATTGGCAGAACCCACACCTCTTCACTTCACCACTAATACATTTGTATGTATTATTCCTTTCTAACATGTTTTTTAAATTTAGGACCCTATGAAAAACCAAAATTGGTCTATTACCCACTTCGTTCCTATTGGTACTTTCCTCTGCTAATAACATTCAATTCTTGTTTAAAATTGATTTTATTAAAGGAATGTTGGTAATAATGGCAATACTAAAGTTAGGACCTGACCTACTCTCATTAGACATGTCATTCTCAATAAAATTAAAACCAATAGACCACTCATGTTAAATACTTAGTTTGCCAGTTTTGATACATAAAATTGGTTTAAAATACCCCATGCCTCTTTTCATAGTCACTTCAAATACCAATTCCTCAAAAAAAATTAATTGGGTAACTGTTCTTTAAAAACATCTCAACCAAATCAGAACATTGTTCCTTAAAATGGTCCTGCAAAGTGGCCATTCTAGAGGACCTAACAAGTTGCCCTTTAACCACAGTGACACATCAGATGGGCACTAGTATAATGCAAAAAACTGTTGGAATAGGTGCTCTTCCTATACATTTTCGATATAAACCAAGAATTCTCCTTGTCTTTAATCAATAACACATATGGATAGGAAATGCTTTCAGTATTCATTTCATAAGTGAATTTTAAAAACTCAGTTTTGTTATTAATATACACTGGATATAAAAAGTGTACACACCCCTGTTAAAATGCCAAGTTTTTGTGATATAAAAAATTAGACCACAATAAATCATTTCAAAACTATTCCCACCTTTGATGTGACCTATAACTTGTACAATTCAAGTGAAAAACAAACAAATCTGTTAGGGGAAAAAATATAAAAAAATAAAAAATGTACAATAAGCTGGTTGCATAAGTGTGCACACCCTTAAACTAATACTTTGTTAAAGCACCTTTTGATTTAATTACAGCATCCATTCTTCTTGGGTACACACCTGCCATCAATTAAAGTTACTTTGATTAACCCCAAATAAAGTTCAGCTGTTCTAGTAGGATTTTCCTGACAATTACTCAGTTGCCTGCTACAGCAAAAGCCATGGTTTGCAGAGAGCTTACAAAGCATCAAGGGGATCTCATTGTTGAAAGGTATCAGTCAGGAGAAGGGTACAAAAAAATTTCCATAGCACTGGATATACCATGGAACACAGTGAAGACAGTCATCAAAAAGTGGAGAGAATATGGGACAACAGTGACGTTGCAAAGAACTGGGCATCCCTCCAAAATTGATGAAAAGACAACACAAAAACTGGTCAGGGAGGCTGCCAAGAGATCTACAGCAACCCTGAAGGAGCTGCAGGAATTTCTGTCAAGTACTGGTTGTGTACTACATGTGACAATAATCTCCCATATTCTCCATATGTCTGGACTATGGGGTAGGGTTGCAAGATGGAAGCCTTTTCTTACACAGAAAAACAAAAACATCAACGCCAGGCTTAAATTTGCAAAACAATACATCAAGTCTCCCAAAAGCATGTGAGAAAATGTGTTATGGTCTGATGAGACCAAGTCTGAACTTTTTGGCCACAATTCCAAAAGATACGTTTGGCGCAAAAACAGCACTTCGCATCACCAAAAGAACACCATCCCCATGGTAAAGCATGGTGGTGGCAGTATCATGCTTTTGGGTTGCTTTCTTCAGCTGAAACTGGTGCTTTAGTCAAGGTGGAGGGAATTATGAACAGTTCCAAATACCTGTCACTTTTGGTCCAAAACCTTCAGCGTCTGCTAGAAAGCTGAAGATGAAAAGGAATTTCACCTTTCAACAAGACAATGACCCCAAGCATACATCCAAATCAACAAAAGAATGGCTTCACCAGAAGAAAATTAAAGTTTTGGAATGGCCCAGCCAGAGCCCAGACCTAAACCCAATAGAAAATCTGTGGGGTGACCTAAAGAGGGCTTGCACAAGAGATGCCCTCACAATCTGACAGATTTGGAGTGCTTTTGCGAGGAAGAGTGGGCAAATATTCCCAATTCAAGATGTGCCATGCTGATAAGAGTCCTACCCAAGAAGACTGAATGCTGTAATTAAATCAAAAGGTGCTTCAACAAAGTATTGGTGTAAGGGTGTGCACACTTATGCAATCAGCTTATTGTACATTTTTTTTAACATTTTTCCCGTAACAGATTTGTTTGTTTTTCAATTGAATTGCACAGGTTATAAGTTACATTAAAGGTGGGAAAAGTTTTGAAATGATTTATTGTGGTCTCATTTTTTTACATCACAAAACCTGGCATTTTAACAGGGGCGTGTACACTTTTTATATCCACTGTATGGCATAAAATCTAACAATTCATCCTTAGTGCCTTTTCCAAATAATTCCCAAAAAATTCCAAATAATACATAAATCATCTAAAATTCTTACATATAAGTGGATTTTATTCCTAAAGTCACTTTCAAATAAAAATTGGTGTTCCCAATGGGCCAGAACCATGTTGGCAAACACAGCTCCACATGGTGACCCCAACTTTTTGCAAATAGTATGCACTCTCAAAAAGGATGAAATTGTTGGTTAAAACCATGTCTAACAGTTCTTCCTAAAAGTTAATTTCATTCTGTAGGGCCCTCTTCTTACATAAAAACTCCATTACCCAAAATATACCAACATCCTGTGGAATATCAGTATATAAATCCTTGACATCTATCATCAAAAGTGTCACAAAATTCCAAGAATCCTTACAAATTTGGGATTCATCCTTTAAATATTCGAGACCATAAGTTTGAATTTGCAGAAGTTGGAGCGTTTCAAAGGAAATCTCTGTAAGGGGAGGTTTCTGTTTTGTTCAATGTGGTGCAATCTCGGAGTTGGTATATTTAAGTAGCGGGCTGTGGAGAGCGCAGTCTCCCACGTGGGGGGTGGAGGCGGACTTGCCTCCCTCCTTACAACAGTTTATTTTTTCTTTTCTTTTGTTTATTATCCATAGTCAAAGATTTTTAACTTTGAACAGGATGGTTCGAACATTCCGTGTTCTAAGTTATTAAACTTTGACTATGTGATACAGACCCATTTTAAACCAATTTTGTATATCAAAACAGCGAACCAACTATTGAACAAGAGTGGTCTAATGGTTTTAATGTTATTGAGAATGAAATATCTAATGAGCGTAGGTCAGGTCCTAACTTTAGTATTGCCCTTATTACCACCTTTAGTAGCAACATTCCTTTAATAAAACTGATTTTAAATAAGAATTGGATTTTATTAGCGGAAGAAAGTTCCATTAGGAACAAAGTGGGTGATAGACCAATTCTGTTTTTTCATAGGGCCTAAATTTAAAAAACATATTAGAAAGGAATAATACATACAAATGTATTAATGGTTAAATGAAGATATGTGGGTACTAACAATATTGTAAGAGGGTGAATGAATGTAGTGATTTTGAAATAAACATTATAAAATATTTAACTGGAAGGAAATATAATTGTGAATCTAAATTTGTAGTCTGTATAACTAGGTGTAGAGATTGTCCTGGGTTTTATGTAGGGAAGACTGATCAAAAAATGAGAGTTAGGATCTATGAGGATGAATGTAATATTAAGAATAAGAATTTGAGTAGTGCATTAGTAAAACACATAAATGAATACCCTGGGCACTCTTTTACATATATGGCTATAGATTCAGTACCTTTGAACTGTAGGGGTGGTCCGCAAGCTTTACGGTTAGAAATGAGGGCACTTGTCTGGCAAATCTGCATGAATGCAGGGGTGTGGCCAGGCATTAATGAACAATCCTCTATTTCATGTGCATGGAAGCATAAGGCCCTCGAATAATGAAATAAAGCCTAAGCTGTTTAAGTTTTTTATAATCATTTTGTGGTTTATTTAACATCTCAAGTGATTATTTTTAATGAAATGCAAGCATGTGAATATCTTAATTTGTTTTCACAGTGAATATGATCTAATCTAAAATAAGGAAAGATGAAGGAAAAGGTGAATAACAACGATAGATTGTTTGAAGAATAAGGGGACCAATGATTTTTAAGAAGTGGCTGTTTTTCACCAATCAGTTGGGGATATTTTGAAGTATTTTATTGGAGGAAGATTTATTTATTTTATTTATTTACATTTGTTTACCCGGAAAATCCAACTGGACACAGGTCCTTTTTCAGAGGAGGCATAGTGAGAAAAGTTCCACATGAAGATACATTAAGTATAAGTTTGTAAGAAAATGTTGATAAAAATGCAAGTGTACAAATGCCAGCAAAAAACACAATATAAAGTATGAATAATATAGTTACACGAAGGACAGTGGATATACATGGAGTATAGATGTTCTGTGTTAACTAATCAGTGAAGACAGGAAATGTCCTGAATTTGAATAAGACCCTAAACAATGATATAAGGCATAAGCTGTATAAGTTTTCTTTATAATTATTTTATGGTTCACTTAACATTTTAAGTGATTATTTTTAACTTAAAGCAAGCAGGTGAATGTCTTATTTTGTTTTCACAGTGAAGTCGATCTAAAACAGAGAAAGATAATAGGAAAAGAATAACAACAATGATAGGCTGTTTAAAGAATGTAACCACGACCACAGGAACTGCCAAAATAACTAGGAACTCTCTACCAAGACAGCATACACGGATGGTAACTCTCACCACTTCCAGAGACCAGACTTGCATCAACAGACTTGAGAACAATCTTTTATTCACCAACAAAATATAACCATGAACGCTTTAATAAAACTGCGTTTTCGTCACACATAGACTTCATCAGATAACACAATGCATCACTTCCAACACCCTCTTATAGTCATACCAATTAATTAATTAATCTTTCAATTACATCTAATTAATGTTTAAAGCACCCCAATGTCTTTTATCCATGATAATGTTTCATCATTAAACAAAGTGCATATAAAGTGCATATAATGTATATGAGAAAATCAATGTATATAGATACTAAATATATATAGAATAAATGTATGAAAAAATGCATGAAAATAATTTTTTAAAAATTTAAAAACACGTTATGCAACCACTAGGAATATAATAGTAATAATAAATATAAATATAGATATAAATAAGCACATTATATAAATATATTAAAAACTGTTTTTTAGATAAAAACATCCCTTTGTTCATCCAACAAATTAGGAACTACATAAATAGTATATCAATGTGAAAGAACATTATGAATTCATGAATGTAAATAAATATTATTATAAACAGACTAGTAAATTTCTTTTAAAATATTTTAAACATACAATTCATATAGCAAAAAGAATGTAATGGTGACCTCTGGTGGCTAAACCAGGTATAAACCATATATATTTTTCTCATAACTTGGCTGCTCTCAGTTTTAACAAAGGTAATATAGAGATGCTATCGTTTAATCCAGGCCACTTATCTGCATTTAATGCCACTTGCCACCATAGCTCTCTATATTCTATCCTGGTCTCCCAGGGGCCCCCTCTAATATCTATTGGAATATGTTCAACTATTAGAAATTTAAATTTGTATTCTTTGCATAGTTTACTATGTTTATATAGGGCATTACTCTCTTTCTTCACTGAGATCTCATAAACATGTTCATAAATCTGTTTTTTTAGGGCTCTTTCTGATTTACCAATATAGAAAGAGCCACATTTCTCACAATAAGCAAGGTAAACTATGCCCCTAGTTTCACAATTAAAATATCCTGTACTATATACCATTTTATTTCTACTTTGAATATAGTATCCATCCTCATTGGATATATAACTACATTGGGCACAGTGTCCGCACTTATATGTACCCTTTTTATTATTTTTATTATTAGTAACCTTATTCTTTTTTCCTTCCAAAATGTTTCCCATATTCCTTGAGTTTCTATAAATTATTTTTCTAGAAATACTTGATATATTTTCTATATCCGATAAAGTTACAAATTTATCCCATTCTTTGAAAAATATTTTACTTATACCACTGTTTATATTATTATATTCTAACACAAGTGTTTGGGGATACAAATCAGTATCATTTTATTACTATTTTGACCAATGTCAGAAGTGGGTTTGTTCATAACCCCACCTTCAAACCCTTTGTATATAGGCTGAAACCTGTCCTTCCTTCCTTCTATTACCTCTATTTTTATTTTCTCAACAAAATCTTGGTAGCCTCTTTCCCAAAACATTTTTTCCAATAAATCACATTCACCTTTAAAGTCCTGTTCTGAACTTGTCATACGGCTACCCCTTACAAATTGTCCTTTAACAATGCTTTTCTTGCAATGTTTCGGATGCGCACTAGTGTAATGTAGGTAGGAATTACAATATGTCGGTTTCCTATATACTTTAGATTCAAAATTTCCTTCCCCTTTATAAAACTCAATGTCTAAATATATTAAACTATGTTCTGACACATTATATGTAAATTGTAAAAAATTAGTGGTTGATTTAAGATATTCCATAAAGTCATCTAACTGATCCCTTCCAGCATTCCAAATAATAACTATATCGTCCAAAAATCTCCTATACATTGTCCAACATTTGTTATAAATAGAGTTCAGGACATATTTTTCTTCCCAGAATGCTAGGATGAGGTTAGCATAAGTAGGGGCACAAGCTGCCCCCATAGCTACCCCTTGGATCTGCTGGAAGAATTCACCTTTGAAGTAGATGAAATTATTGTTTAAAACCAAATCCATAAGCCACAAACATGCTAACTTGTCATTCTGGCCCAAGTGTCCATAATCAAACACTATTTCCTCCAGCATATTCTTTCCTTCCCCGTGGGGTATAGAGGAAAATAAATCCACTATGTCGATAGTTAAAAACAGGACATTGTCTTGCCATTCACAACTGTTTAAATCATTTAATAATGCCCATGAATCTTTTAAGATGTTAGGTCTTTCCATCCATATAGGTTTTAACTTTTTATCCACATATTTAGCTAGGGTCTCTGTTTTCGAGCCTTCGGCTGACACTATGGGCCTCAGTGGTGGATCCATAGGGTTTTTGTGGATCTTTGGTATCCCAAAGATAACTGGTACCTTTGGTTTATCCACTTTTAAAAACCCATAACTAACATGACTTATCAAACCTTCTTGTTCCATATCATGTAGGGCCGTATCTATTTTATGATAGGCTATATTAATTTCATTTCTAGACACTATCCTGTATCTATTCCCATCCCATAAATGGGTATACATTTTGCTATCATAAAGGATACAGTCCATAAAAATGATACCCCCACCTTTGTCGGGCTTCATTATTCTTATTTCTTTATTATTTCTGATTTCATACAATAAATCCCTCTCTTTTTTTGTCAAATTATCACCAGACTTTATTGAATTACACTTTTCTCTTACTTCTTTTTCAACCACTTTTTCCAAATTTTTTATCTGTGGGTGTAACGGTGGGTTATATATACTTTTTTTCTTTAAGACCTCACCGTCTCCCCCATTTCTTATGTTATTCGAACCTGGCCACATCACCTTAAAATTCACCTTTCTTAAAAAAAGTTTTATATCTAACAGGCTTTTGGTCATATCTCCATTGTTATTAGGTATAAACTTCAAGCCCTTAGAAAACAATGAAAAATGTTCTTTTTCTATTATTACACTACTAAAATTATAAATACTAAAATTGTCCCTAGTGTTGCAAACCTGAATAGAGGATCTAACCTCATCATTTGTCGGGAGATCCGGGTCAGGGCTCAATAATATTTCCCCCTCCCCCTTCTGCCTCCCCTCCACTGAAAATTCACATTCTGTGGTCCCTGTTTCTTAATAAGACGCTCAGACCTTCGTAAAGGAGGGAAAGCTTCATCATATTCCTTATCATTTTCTCCATAATTTTCATCATGTTCATTATATTCATTATATCCCATAGCCCCCACCTCCTCTGTCTCATTATTAGTATCTACAAATGCATTACCATAACTTTTATAAGACCCCTGAGGTTTGGGATAACTATTGTGGGTATTATATTCATGTACATCTCTTTCCAATTTCTTAATTTTTCTCTGAATGAGGTCATTACACCTCTGTTCAACATTTTTTCTAATATTAAGATATTTACATTTCTCTTCATATACACCAAACATTAAATCCCTACGGATGCATTGGTCCAACAATTCAATGTCTCTATGCATGACATCTAAAATTCTTACATTTTCTTTTACAATTAACTTAAGCATATCTAAACCACATTTATTAAAAACACTGATCAATTCTTTGTGGTAATTTGAACCAATCATAACATTATTTGGAAATTTAAAGACCCTTAGGCCTTTAGGCACAATTTCCTTCACAATACATTCATTGAGATACTCATTCTCAATGACAAGCGCTCTGAATTTATACATAAGACTGTTGAGCTTATTTAACTTTTGTTTGTATGTCCCGTTCACAACATTGGTAACATTGTCATTAAATCCAACAAAATCAATACAAGGTTTGGAGCGTAACCATTCAAGACTATCCATGGTTACATTGTTAGCCCCCAAATGGTTCACAGTACCTGTAGAATTGGCGTTATCGCCATTGCCGTTACTTCCAGCGTCTCTTTCTTGTGATACCATTAAGTCCTCCCCGAACAAACACGGCGTGTTTGAAGGATGAAACGTATTCGTTGTTCCAGGGTCGCCGATCCTATTCCTCAGACCCATAAGCTCTCCCTGCTCACGTTCACCTCCATTAACACCGTTCGGACGACTCCGGTGCACACCTTGACCTTGCGAACCATTATTTTTCTCCAAAAGAGCTGAACTGAGTGGAGTTAGAATATTAATGAGTTCGGTAAGCTGACCTATCAGCTTCCGCGTACTCCCCACGTCCTCAGAGCCTCTCATCTCAGTAGTGGAAGAGCCATCCATCACGCTCCCGAAATAAACTAGTAACCACGACCACAGGAACTGCCAAAATAACTAGGAACTCTCTACCAAGACAGCATACACGGATGGTAACTCTCACCACTTCCAGAGACCAGACTTGCATCAACAGACTTGAGAACAATCTTTTATTCACCAACAAAATATAACCATGAACGCTTTAATAAAACTGCGTTTTCGTCACACATAGACTTCATCAGATAACACAATGCATCACTTCCAACACCCTCTTATAGTCATACCAATTAATTAATTAATCTTTCAATTACATCTAATTAATGTTTAAAGCACCCCAATGTCTTTTATCCATGATAATGTTTCATCATTAAACAAAGTGCATATAAAGTGCATATAATGTATATGAGAAAATCAATGTATATAGATACTAAATATATATAGAATAAATGTATGAAAAAATGCATGAAAATAATTTTTTAAAAATTTAAAAACACGTTATGCAACCACTAGGAATATAATAGTAATAATAAATATAAATATAGATATAAATAAGCACATTATATAAATATATTAAAAACTGTTTTTTAGATAAAAACATCCCTTTGTTCATCCAACAAATTAGGAACTACATAAATAGTATATCAATGTGAAAGAACATTATGAATTCATGAATGTAAATAAATATTATTATAAACAGACTAGTAAATTTCTTTTAAAATATTTTAAACATACAATTCATATAGCAAAAAGAATGTAATGGTGACCTCTGGTGGCTAAACCAGGTATAAACCATATATATTTTTCTCATTTTCTCCTAACAATAATTTCATCTACTTCAAAGGTGAATTCTTCCAGCAGATCCAAGGGGTAGCTATGGGGGCAGCTTGTGCCCCTACTTATGCTAACCTCATCCTAGCATTCTGGGAAGAAAAATATGTCCTGAACTCTATTTATAACAAATGTTGGACAATGTATAGGAGATTTTTGGACGATATAGTTATTATTTGGAATGCTGGAAGGGATCAGTTAGATGACTTTATGGAATATCTTAAATCAACCACTAATTTTTTACAATTTACATATAATGTGTCAGAACATAGTTTAATATATTTAGACATTGAGTTTTATAAAGGGGAAGGAAATTTTGAATCTAAAGTATATAGGAAACCGACATATTGTAATTCCTACCTACATTACACTAGTGCGCATCCGAAACATTGCAAGAAAAGCATTGTTAAAGGACAATTTGTAAGGGGTAGCCGTATGACAAGTTCAGAACAGGACTTTAAAGGTGAATGTGATTTATTGGAAAAAATGTTTTGGGAAAGAGGCTACCCCGAAGATTTTGTTGAGAAAATAAAAATAGAGGTAATAGAAGGAAGGAAGGACAGGTTTCAGCCTATATACAAAGGGTTTGAAGGTGGGGTTATGAACAAACCCACTTCTGACATTGGTCAAAATAGTAATAAAAATGATACTGATTTGTATCCCCAAACACTTGTGTTAGAATATAATAATATAAACAGTGGTATAAGTAAAATATTTTTCAAAGAATGGGATAAATTTGTAACTTTATCGGATATAGAAAATATATCAAGTATTTCTAGAAAAATAATTTATAGAAACTCAAGGAATATGGGAAACATTTTGGAAGGAAAAAAGAATAAGGTTACTAATAATAAAAATAATAAAAAGGGTACATATAAGTGCGGACACTGTGCCCAATGTAGTTATATATCCAATGAGGATGGATACTATATTCAAAGTAGAAATAAAATGGTATATAGTACAGGATATTTTAATTGTGAAACTAGGGGCATAGTTTACCTTGCTTATTGTGAGAAATGTGGCTCTTTCTATATTGGTAAATCAGAAAGAGCCCTAAAAAAACGGATTTATGAACATGTTTATGAGATCTCAGTAAAGAAAGAGAGTAATGCCCTATATAAACATAGTAAACTATGCAAAGAATACAAATTTAAATTTCTAATAGTTGAACATATTCCAATAGATATTAGAGGGGCCCCTGGGAGACCAGGATAGAATATAGAGAGCTATGGTGGCAAGTGGCATTAAATGCAGATAAGTGGCCTGGATTAAACGATAGCATCTCTATATTACCTTTGTTAAAACTGAGAGCAGCCAAGTTATGAGAAAAATATATATGGTTTATACCTGGTTTAGCCACCAGAGGTCACCATTACATTCTTTTTGTTATATGAATTGTATGTTTCAAATATTTTAAAAGAAATTTACTAGTCTGTTTATAATAATATTTATTTACATTCATGAATTCATAATGTTCTTTCACATTGATATACTATTTATGTAGTTCCTAATTTGTTGGATGAACAAAGGGATGTTTTTATCTAAAACAGTTTTTAATATATTTATATAATGTGCTTATTTATATCTATATTTATATTTATTATTACTATTATATTCCTAGTGGTTGCATAACGTGTTTTAAATTTTAAAAATTATTTTCATGCATTTTTCATACATTTATTCTATATATATTTAGTATCTATATACATTGATTTTCTCATATACATTATATGCACTTTATATGCACTTTGTTTAATGATGAAACATTATCATGGATAAAATACATTGGGGTGCTTTAAACATTAATTAGATGTAATTGAAAGATTAATTAATTAATTGGTATGACTATAAGAGGGTGTTGGAAGTGATGCATTGTGTTATCTGATGAAGTCTATGTGTGAGCAGTTTTATTAAAGCGTTCATGGTTATATTTTGTTGGTGAATAAAAGATTGTTCTCAAGTCTGTTGATGCAAGTCTGGTCTCTGGAAGTGGTGAGAGTTACCATCCGTGTATGCTGTCTTGGTAGAGAGTTCCTGTTTAAAGAATGGCAACTATGACACCCCTGCACTGGCCCAGTAATCAAGGAGCCTCAATCCTCACCACTGGCAACAGTGAGGGATGTATACATTGGGAGGATTACAAGTACACACACAGTAAACCACAATTTCCCTTAAGAGCACAAAGAGATCACAGTCAGTCTGGGGCTGGTTTCTCCCTCTTTCTCCAGATCCCCAATAAGACTCCCCCTGGCACAGCTATAGGGTTGATATTTCAGCTGAGTGGCCAAGCTGAAACCTCCAGCACACTCTCTGTCCAAGCAGTGCTTTGTATCCCTGCCCAAGTAACTCACACACACACACACACACACACACACACACACACACACACACACACACACACACACACACACACACACACACACGCACATGCACACACACACACACATACACACACAAAACAGATACACACACACACTTTGAGATTTGATTTGTACACAAACAGAAACACACACCTGGGAAAGGCTGGCATAGGTGTATTTATTTATTTATTTATTTTTAAATTTGTTGACTGGATTGGTCCAGCTGGGACAGAGCCCATTTTCAGTGGAGACCCGAGGAGAAAAGCTCCACAATTACATAATCACTTAAAACAAATAACTAAATTAACACAGTACATAGCTAAATAAACAAGAGTCATTGACGGTGATGAACTAAAATGCTGGATTTAACATAAATAGCAGTTTGACTTAACAAATCAGCACAGTATAATAGGTACAGTGTAGATTAAAGGTGGGCAAATAAATACTTTACATTTAAGTCAAGGCAAAGTACAGTAGGTATGGTGCAGAGTAAGGTAAATAAATAAATATTTATATCCTTAGTCATTAGTTCAGTCATTAATTTACTAGCTATGCCCCTACTGCCCAGATTATAAGGCAATACCAGCTGCCACCAGCCACTACTTATCAACTACTTTTAAAGCCCTTACCAAAGGGTGCCCAATCTTACTGTGTAAGGTTACTATTAATCCAAATGGTAAGTGTGATCAAGACTTTTCAAGGCTATTTAGGAGTGGCCTATACAGTGTTACTAATTACATATACAAGTACTCTAAAAGCTTAAATAGCTCTAAACAAGCCAACCACAATTAAAAGATTTAAATATATTTAATAATAAATAATAAAAGAACAAGACAATACTCAATCAACACAGTAACTGCAGAGTTCAGAATCACAGGAAAAATTTTAAAACAACATTTCAGGACAGTCTCAAATAAATACAGAAACTAATCTGTACTATATTCCTATCTACATCTAAGAGAAATTACGGTACCCTAGACTTACTTACAGAGCAAGGCAAATACAGATGGGAAGTGCTGAATGAATATTTCTAGGTCTAAGACAAGATACAAAATGCCCACTCTGTCTCTGAGTGTGTTCTTAAATTAATATCACATATTACTGCTGGGGTGGCCTGGATGACATCACTCTGTCACCTGCCTTCAGTTCCCAGGCTAACAGAAACCTAACAAAATGTAACATTTCTGTGTGAAAAATACATATCTCTCAAATGTTTGCTCAGAACTGGAAGCCATAAAACAATTAAACGCTTTTACATTTGAATCCTAGTAATTATTTCTGTTTCAAGACAATAGGAAAACCTCTAGCTCTAGATATTGTTTCTACTTACTAAGAGATAATACAATCATAAAACATTCTGATTCCAACCTATTTTCTTGAAGCCTTGCAAGTTAACTCTGTATGTTCCAGCTTCTACTTTTAAAACATACATTTGCACAGGTATATAGTTTATATACATTTCTGTTCTTTTCCAGTAGGGTACACTGTGGTTACATTCTTGAAGCTCAGTACATAACATACAGTTTTCTTACATTTGTAGGACAAGCATATGAATCATATTACTATTCACAAATGACATATGCTTATTTACAAAATTTCAGATAGCTGACTGGCAGTATTTCCCTGGTGTCACAGTGACCAATGATGTCTTTGAAGTATCTTTTTTTTCACCAATGAGTGGGGCATGTTTTGTAGTATTTTATTGGAGGAAGATGTTCTGTTTACAAAATGAATTGATTAATTAGAATGCAGTAGATTTAAGGGCACAGAATGAAGTATTTTGTACTGTCTGGATAAATGGAAAACCCATAGAGTTCAAAGTTGACACAGGTTCCAAGTGCAATGTTATGTCAGAAGAAACATTTGCAAGAGTGGGTCATGGTGAAAGGCTTGACTTAGCAAGGTATATGAAGCTTGTTGCTTATGGAGGTGAAGAAATTAAAATCAAAGGCTCATTAGTGCTTTCATGTTACTCTGCTGGAAGAAGCTACGGCATGTTATTTTATGTGGTCAAGCATCCAGTCATTATTAGGGCTCAGAGACAGTTTGAAAATGGGATTGCTTTCATTTAATAAGGAAGTCAACCATGTTAGTTTAAAAGACCACTACTTTAATTTTGCCCAGTGCATTTTTTCTATCTATGCTAATCTTTTCGAAGACAAACTAGGCAAACTTCCAATTGTGTACTCCATGAAGTTAGACCCAGAGGTCAGTCCAGTTATCAGGCCAGCATGTAAAGTTCCAATAGCCATGCAGGACAGAGTTAAAGCCGAGTTGGATAAAATGGTGCAACAAGGTGTAATTTGTCCAGTTGCAACTCCAACTGAGTGGGTATCTTCCATGGTGGTAGCTCATAAGAAAATCTCAGATGACATCAGAATATGTATTGACCCACGAGATTTGAACAAAGCAGTAAAAAGATCTCATCATCCAATGTGCACAGTCAAAGAAATTGCAGTTTTGAGGCCAAATGCAATTATTTTTTCTGACTTGGATGCAAAGAGTTCATTTTGGCAGATTCAGCTTGACTAAAAAATCATTATTTCTCACTATGTTCAGTATTCTGGCAGGTACAGATTTTTGAGAATGCCACTTATAATAAATTCTGCAAGTGAAGTCTTTCAACGAGTAATGGAGCAATATTTTTCAGGGTATCCTTGTGCTATTATAGTAGATGACAAACTAGTAGGAGGTCGTGATGAAGCAAAACATGACAGAAACCTCAGAAAGGTTCTGGAAAGGGCACATCAAATGAATCTTAAGCTCAATCCACAAAAAATGCAAATTCAGGCTACAAGAAGTTACTTATGTTGGTAATTCATTTACCAGTACAGGCCTACGACCATACCCTTCAAAACAAACAGCCATTCTTTAGATGCCAGCACCAGACAATGTTCAAGCCCTGCAACATTTTCTTGGCATGGTCAACTACCTAGGCAAGTTCTTTCCAGATATGAGCCAACTATGATCACCCCTCAAAGAGCTGACACATAAAAATGTATCCTGGTTTTGGTTAGAGCAACACCAAAGAGCATTTGATGTCCTGAAACAGAGAATTGCTTGTCCACCAACTCTAACATACTATGATGTTCACAAATCAGTTACACTTTCCTGTGATGCTTCAAAATATGGTCTTGGTGCAGGTATTCTACAACAGAATCAATCTGTTTGTTGCCTATACATCAAGAACTCTTACCCAAACTGAGATACAGTATGCCCAGATCGAGAGCTTATGGCAACTGTGTTTGCATGCTCGAAGTTCCATGATTATGTTTATGGTAGACCTATCCAGATTGAAACAGACCACCAATCTCTAGTCAGTATCATGAAAACCTATGCATTCAGCTCCAGTCAGACTGCAATGTATGATGCTGAAATTGCAAAAGTACAATTTCAGTCTTGTCTACAAGAAAGGCAAACTTCCTTATCTTGCTGATACATTATCTAGATTGCCCAGAAACACCACAAAACAGCACGAGAATGAGAACCTTGATTTTAAAGTAATGAAAGAGAAACATCTTTCTTCCACAGAACTTGATGAGTTGAGAGCTCACACAGGCACAGATCCAGTTTTACAAAGGCTCGTCCACTTTATCAATCAAGGTTGGCCGTCAAAGCAATTTAATTTACATTAAGAAGTGCAACCTTATTTTCCATACAGAGATGATATTTTGTCTGACAAAGGTATCATTATGAAAGGTCCAAAAGTCATTGTTCCAAAGTCCTTGCAACCAGAGTACATTACTATCTTGCATCATGGCCAACCAGGAACCGAATCTACCAAAATAAGGGCGAGAGAACTAGTATTTTGAGCTCCTATCTCACAAGACATTGAGAGAGCACTTTCATTTTGTTCAGTGTGTAATAGTACAAAACTGCATCAACAGAAGGAACTACTTCAGCTAAACTAGATTCCCGGACTACCTTGTACGAGTCCACACAAAGTTATTTCTGACAATGGCATGCAGTTTACAAGCCAACAGTTCAAAAGATTTACTGAAGAATGGGACTTTACTCATGTTACAAGTAGTTCTGAGTACCTGCAGTCAAATGGTTTGGCAGCACGTGCATTTCAAAGTGCAAAACAGTTACTAGAGAAGTTAAAATGAGATAATAGGGATGTTTCCTGAATCTCTTGAATCTCAGAAATGTTCCTCATGATAAACATCTTGGTTCACCTGCTTAGAAACTTCTGTCAAGACAAATCAGAACCACATTACCAATTAGTAGTCAATTGTTGGTTCCATGTGTCAAGAACAGGTTAGTGAAAGCCAATCTGTTGAAGAAATGCTTAACCCAGAAATCCTACTATGATAAAATTAGCAAACCTCTCAAACCATTACAAGAAGGAGAAGTGGTAAGGATGCAAACATTCAAAGGTTATGATCGGGTTGGAGTCATGACGAATATTTGCCCAGAGCTGAGATCATACATTGTGGAATCACAAGGAGCAGGTCTTGGGTAGAATCAGAAGCATTTGAGACCAGTGTCTGAGCCTATACCACAGCATGTAGCCTTTGAGAAAGACTTTTTATATCAGAGTGAGTTGTCTAATGTTCCAATACCAGTGGAAGATCTGCAGGACATTCCTGTTGCTGTGACGAATCCAGAAGTTCCTGATGCGAGTTGTGCACCACAGACTGTCCCCGTTGCTAAATTTGTTCCAGATTGTTATGTTATGAGAAATGGTCACATCTCTAAACCCTGTAGCAGATATGAAGCAACTTGGACATGAACATTGTGTTTTTTTTCCAATGTATATAGTAATGCATGTCTAACTCTGATATTATTTTTCAAAGGGCAACCTTTTTAAGAGGGAGGATGTAGATCAATATGTGTGTATATACTTTTAAGAAGCTATCCAAGGGCTTGCACAAATGTATAGATACTAATCATGTGCATGCTAAACTGCCATTTTGTAGTAAGCCGTTGAGATGTAAGCATGTATTTATGTATGTAAGGTCTATCTGTTAACTAGTTCATTCGTACTTTATGGTGCTGCTGTCCATCCAGATGTGTTTCTGTGTATTAAAGCATCTAAACAAAACCCCCCACCTGCTTGTCTTATGTGTTAGAGAAGGACGAGCAAGAGGAGTGGAGTCTTTTGTTTAGATTCCTAGCATTGAGCAGTAATACCTTTAGAAGTTCTTGGTTTTGCTTTGCTATGTTGGAAGTACTTTCAGTTTGGCATTGCCTAAAAAAGGCATTATGGGGAAGACAATGTTTTAGCTAATATTTGAAAGCCTAGATAGGAGAGGTGCAGACCATCCCTGGTAAAGCAGCATGATCTGTTGACCATCTCCCTCCATGCTGACAAATATTGCTCCCCCTTAGAATGACACCAGAAATTAAGCCAACTATTACAAGCCTGGGAGACATATCCTGAGTGCTCCGTGATGTCTCTGTTCATCTAGTTTAGGGAGGTACATCTCAGGTCATTTGCACTTACATGGATTATGACAGAGTCATACTGGTACTTATGGTCCAATGACCTGAGTGCCTGCATAGTCTGGTGGACCCTAGCCCCTGATAAGCAACTGACTGTGACTTTCTCCTTACTCAGCCTGGTGAGAGGGCCATCATTGTGCCTCACAATGGAGTCTCCAATGACCAGAATGTTGGATTGTGTGGTGGCTTGCCTTATGGGCTTAGAAGTAGGTGCTCCATGAGATGTGGCTGAATGTGTTAATGTGGGTGTTGTTTTGAAAGAGTGCATTTCATAGGATTATATGAGGTTATTAGGCTAATAGCCCTGGGGCCCTTACAAGCCTAGCCAAGATTTTATCCCCAAAAAAGAAACATCAGTCAGCACCTGTCACCCTTGTCAATGAGGGACAAAGGTGGAACCCCTGGGACAAATATGTGCTTTCCCAGCCACTCATCAAGGTTGCGCTTGAAGAGGGTCAGGAAGGTACTCTGACATGTATGAGAAGTCTATTCCAGAGATGGGGCAGCCTCTGGGAGACAAACCTGTCTTTCCAGCAGCTTTTGTTGATGCCACATATTAGATTTAGGCCTATTGAGCGGGTAATGCTCAAGAAGTTAGACTTATGGATATGGGCATCTCTAGAAGGGCAGGGTCCAATATTGCCTTGTAGATGAGACACAGATCACCTCTGAACAATCTGTATGACACCAAGTAGAGTGATAGTGATTTAAGCCTGTCCACATACAAGTGTTGGAGGCCATGTATTCTCTTTGTGAGGTATTTCTGTGGCCTTTTCAGTTGGTGCAACATACCAAACGAGGCATTATACTCAATTATAGGTCTAATAAGGGAGGAGTACAGAGAGGTAATAACCTCCTTTTTTCTGGATGCAATCCCTTTTCTTATGAGATGAACCAAGCAAAAGGCTTTTCTGACCACTGCTGCCACATGAAGGTCGAATGTGAAATTGTTGTCAACCTGATTAGCCAGGTCTCTCACCACAGGTTGCGTGCTTGGGGAGTTGCTGCTGAGGGCATTTGTTAGGTGTAGTTCATCTAGGAGATCTTTAAGATTTGGGAAGGTTACATTTAAGTGCCTCAGCATATGTGGGTGCATGCATCTGCACTGAATTGTGTATGATGGGTGCAGTGTGTGTACTACTAGCAACTGTATTGACATTAAGAGTGCTTATATATGAGAGCTTTGCCTCCAGTGACATTGTGTGAATACATCTCTCACATACAATATCAGTTTATTTGAGAATTAATTGGTTGTCAGTAAACATGAGGCAATTTTTACATTGCCTTAGGATGCCCATATCCACCAGACTGCTCACGGAGACAGAGAAAAAGTTCATATTCATGGCAACAGACCCTTTTTATTGATTAGACAGTTGGAGTGAGACTATAAAGCAATGTCAGGAGTATCAGGTTTGCAACTCTGGGGGGCATTGCTTGTCATTGCAAACTAGTTGTCTTGTGTCCAACTAGGTATTGGTAAAATTTCAATTGTGCTTTTACAGAAAAAGTTCCACTCAAGGTGTCTGTGTCTATACAGGTCACTGGCAAACACTTGATGGAAACTAATAAGTACACCCGATGAATTATGGACAAATCAAGCAGTACTTACTGAAAATAAAGAATTAGCTTGTCAATAAAGATGAAAAGAGGGAAGTCACATGAATGGCTACTGCATGACTACTACTAGTGCTGATCTCACCACAGTTGTACTCTGATAGGATTCTATACTCCTTTGTTTCTTCTCTCACCAGAAGCAAAACATTAGCACAGATCCCAAGATGAGAAGCAGGCCACAGCCTGTTTGGTGATCCACAGTCTTGTCACAGATGATGCAAAGGTCTATAGGCTTGTTGTAGCCCTTTCTTGGTAGATGCCTTAAATAGCAACCAGGCCAATCAGGAACTTCAAGCACAGACACTCACTGCCCAATTAGAAACAGTCAAGAATCAATGCACTCTGTTCCTTCTCTCAACAGGAGCATAATATAAGTACAAATTCCAAGCTGGCATATATGAAGCAGTTGTTAGGCTTTCTGGATATCAGTAGTCTCCAGGAAATAATGTCCCTGTGCTCCTTCTCTCACTAGGAGGAAAACAGAAGCACTATTCCCAAGATGACTACTGAGATGCAGAATGTGGGCTCTCCAGTAACTGGTGGTCTTTGAGTAGATGCTGTAGATTTTAAAGATAAGATGGTAAAATGGGTTAACAACCTAAGAGCTACAGTGTTCGCCAAGCAGTTAGATATGAGCGGGGGGGGGGGGGTAACTAAGCTTTAGCTATCTAAGTGGAGAGACACTAAATTTAAAAGAGCAAGATAGGTTGGAAGGGGGTGAACACTTTTTATTCTGGTTCTATGAAATACAGTGGAATGGCCAATAAATTTAAACAGTTGAAGGGGAGTGATTTCACAAAATTATAATTTTGTACTTACTCACAACAGCCAATGAAAGGGGAGAGGGAAGGAGATATGTGGTCAAATTAGCATAAGGGGCAGGCAACTAGAAAGGTAGTTGAGTTTAAAAACACAATGCCAGGGTAGTAGGGTGGGAAAAACTTAATTTCTGTGTGACTCACAAGAGACACAGCTGTGGTCTCTTTCCTAGTTTAAATATGCAATTAAAAGAAGAATACAAGTAAAACACAGTGTAAAGAAAACAAATCATAATATACAAAATAGAAGAAGGCAGTAAAGTAATACAACACAAGAAAGCAAAAAAAAAGTAACCTTTCCCTCACAGCAAGTTGTGGCAGTTTGGGTGAGCTATCCAGTAAAGTCTAAATAAATGTCTAACAGTAGGATATGTACTACAGTGTGTGCTAATAGGTTCATAGATACAGTAAATATTAAGCTATCAGTCTGTACACTATTACAAACTTAACCTATAACCAGAGGTCAGAATTAAACCCTGAACCTTGTATCTGTGAGGTTAAAACCTTAGCCAATATGCCAAATCATCCCCAATGTACAGTAATACATGGAGATATACTACATGCATCTGAATAATCAAAGTCAGACAATCAGAAAGACTATGAACATGCCCTTCAGGAATTTAATGATATTTCAAACAGGGGTATTCTCCCAGATTATTCTAAAAATTATGCAGATGAAAAGAAACAAACTTAAAATACATGCATACTGATATTCTACTGCCTCATAAGAACATGATGTCTCCACCTGAAATATTGAACATGCTGGGATATGGCAGGTTTTTCAAAATACTGGCAAGCTAACTGACCATGAATTGTGACAATATGCTGATACATTAAAGTCATATATAAAAGATTCTATGCATCTACTACAGAAATTTAAAAATACTACTTGGAATAATAAGATGTACATCAAGTCTATATACAAATATCAAACATCAGAATGGAAAGTACAGTTGTATAAGAAAGTACAACTGTGTCACACATACTATAATTATAGATGTTTGAGTAGATCAGTGTTACAGTACCGATCCTTTGGTTTTCTGTCAAGCTTCTGCGACTGGTCTGATTTCCAGAGTCTTTTCATCATCCCTAGCTGACAGATGTCCAATGGCTGATGTTTGGATGTAAGGGTATAAGAGCAAAATCCCCTGTCACAATCTTCAGGTCTTTCTGGACAGTGAGCAGCAGTCTGATGCATGAGAACAGAACAACCCTTCCAGATATCAAAAGACTTTTTGGTTAGGAATATGGTAAGGTACAGCTGTGTGTTAGAAGTAAAAGTATGGGATGAAAGAAGATAAGAACTACCCATCTAACATGCACCCCCCCCCCACTGTAATGGTGGGGCAGAAAAGGACAGCAGACAGAGGAGTAGGAGGGTGGGAATGTAATGCAACACTAATCTATTTAAACATATACAATTATGTGACACAACTACTATGTTTTTCATACTCAATGTTGCATTGCTGATCCTTAGGAGGACTGCCAAAGCTGCTAGTTGGGGTGAAGGCAAGCTGTCTGGTGGCCCTTGGGAAAGCAGGTTTGGCAGGATGGCAGTAGGAATCCCTGCCCTAGCTCTGGAGACAGTGGCTAGATGATAATGTTTAGTAAATGTATGGATGGACGTCCATGTGGCAGCTTCCAGAACAGCCTCTATATGGACACCTTTAAGAAAGGCAGTGGTGGCTGCACTGTGTCTGGTGGAGTGGGCCCTGACATGAGTTGGTATTGGTTTACCACGATGGGTATAACAGAAGGTAATGCAGTTGGCTAACCACTTAGAGAAAGTCTATTTATAGACTGGTCTGCTTTCTTTTCCTTCTGCTAAAGGCACCAGATGTTCTGCTCTGCTAGGGAATTTTGTTCTGTCAAGGTAATAACTGATCTCCCAGTGTACATCCAGGGAGTGCATGATTTGCTCTGCTTTATTCTGTGGGCTAGGGAGGAACACTGGAAACTGAATAGCTTGATTCAAGGAGAGATCTGATACTACTTTGGGCATAAAGGATAGATTTGTTCTAAGGGTTACCATGTCCCTATGGGACACTGAAGGGTTCCTTGTACACCATGGCTTGTAGCTCTGACACTGTGGTCTTCCAAGTGAGCATCTTTAGGATGGCAGAAGCTGCTGCCTCAAAAGGTGGCAATGTAAGTTTTTATAAGACATAGTTTAAATCCCAGATAGGGACAGGGTTTCTCCTCGGGGAGGGGGGGGGGGCTAACATGTATGACCTCTGAGGAAAAGTTTGAGGAAGGAATGAAAATAGATAGGTGGAGCAGGTAAGACTAGAAGAGATACCTGAAGCATGTGCCTTAATACTAGAATAAGAAAGTCTCTAGTGAAATAGTTCTCACAAGTATTCTTACACAAGGTTTATGTTTGCCAGAGAAGAGTTAATGTTTTTGTCCTTGCACAAAAAAAATTTCATTTGGAAAAGTATGATTTTCTGGTATTCATTTTCTTACCTCTCTTGGGATTAACAGGACTTCTGTAGAATAGACTGCAGTACTTGGGATCAAAATCCAATCCTCCAATCTGTTAGTTTGGGGAGTGCTCAAGTGAGGTTGAATGACAGACCCCTTTATCTGAGTGATTAGGTCTATCACTTGTTGAAGAATATAATATATCCTCTCACTGAGGGTCAAGAGGAGGGAGAACCTTTAAAGCAGTCTGTTCTGGTGAAAAGCAAAAGGTCTATACGGAGGTGTCCCGATTGAATGGTGAGGTCTAGGAAGGTTTCCTTCTTCAGAATCAATTTGTTGGGGTCCAAAATGTCCCTGATCAAAGAATCTGCTAAGGTGTTGTTCTGACCTGGGGTGTAGGATGCTATCAGTGTTAATTTCAGTTGTGCTGAGCCAAATCTATTTGCTAGACTACACAGGGCATATGAATCAGTTCCCCTTGCTTGTTTATGCACTACGTAATAGTGGTGTCTGTCAACATTTGCAGTGCTCCTGGGGCTAGTTTGATTTGAAAGGCTTTCATCAGTAAAAAACTGCCATCAAGTCCTTCTGGTTTATGTGAAGTTTTCATTCCACTGGGGATCAAACACCTTGTACCTTCATGGGTCCCAAGTTTGCTTCCATGACTACTTTAGAACTATCTGTGGCTATGGTCTTGCCTTTCTCTGGTTGAGACATTTGCAACTGGATTCAACTTGATGGTGTTTTTCCACCCAAAAAGCTCCACTTTCAAGCATGGTAGAAGAGGCAGCAGGGTTTCCAAGAGCTGGGAATGTTGTTCCCAAATATTCTTTATGAACCATTGAAGTTTACTCATGTAATTTTGCCAGTAGGATCATAACGATGCATGATGACATGAACCCCAAGGCTTTTGCATATTCCATTGCTGTGATTGTCTTCCTTGGTGGTAAGCTAAGAATGTAGATTGTAAGAAAGGACACTTTGTCTTGGGGTAAGAAAACGTTCTGTTGCACAGAGTTTATCAATGTACCAAGAAAGAATTTTTATGTGGGGATGAAGTTGGGACTTGCAGAAATTGAGGGTGGGACCTACCTTCTGAAAGCAGTCCATCTAAAGTTCTGCAATGTGCTACAACTAGGGTTAGACATTTGGTAAAAACCCTCCTGTGCTCTTTTGCTATAGGCACATGAAGACAGGTATGCTTCAGATCTATTGTAACCATGTAACCTCCTGTAAAAATCATAGCCAGCAGTCTTTGAAGAGTCAACATTTTGAATCTGAGAATGTCTAGGAACTTGTTTAACTCTGACAAGTCAAAACTTGGCCCCCACGTTCCTTCCTTTCTTGGAACTAGAAAAATCCTAGAGTAGAATTATCCCTGTTGCAAGAGTTCTTGCAAGATGGGAGGAAGGAGAGATTCTTGTTTTTTGGAGGCTTTGGTATCACTAAGAAGGTCATTTTTTCTGAAATGAATGAAGTAACCTTTTTCTATGATGTTTCTATTGGTTAAGAAAGTAGGAGAGTCTTCCTGCTAGTGTGACAGGAAGATGGTGTTGGGGAAGGGGTGCTGGGGGAGAGCTGTGGATAGTCACAGTTTTTCTCTTGGGTGTACAGAGTATTTGGACCTGCCCCCCCAGTCTAGAGCGTTGGTCACGTTCCATCTCCTGAACTGTCTAGGTCTTTGATCAGGGAGGCCTACCCTTTTCTTGCCATGGGGCAGATGCCAAGGTTTAGAATGATAATTTCTACTATATCTTGGGTTTGGATACAAATAAAATTTTTTCACTGTTTTTATTTGGTTCCCTTTTTATCTAATTTCTCAAAAGACTTTTCTGTAGGAGGCACATACAGGAATTCTTTATCCAATAGGGCATCTAGGGGTTCAGCCTTAACTTGGTCAGAACGTGGCTGGGTCCTCAGTCAATTGTGCCTGTGGATAAGAGCCAGAAACAGCTGCTCTGTGTGATGCATCTAAAACATCGTAACCACACTTCAGAGAGTGTCTATAAACCTGGAATGCTGCTCTAGCTGTGTCCTGTATGACCCTTAGTAGTACCTTATCTGCAATGTCCTCAGCTTTCGTAATGATATGTTCCTGCAAGGACTCAAATATTTTAACACATGAAATTGGCAATTGAGGGTCCTCATAGATAGGGTAGCAGATGTGTAAGTCTTTTCCCAAACCTGTCTACTAGTCTGCTTTCCCTGTAATTAGGTGGGGGGAGGGTGTCTTAGCAGCTAGTTAGGTGCACCCTTAGTGAATTAGGCAGAGACTACAAAGGGATCAGCTTGTGGGTCTTGTAGAAGTATTTGTGACTGACAAACACTCTATAAAAATGGTCTGGCTTCCTTGGGGCTAGGGGAAGAGAGTCTGGGTATAAAGAATCCTCAAAGGCATCATCTAATACCACATGGTCTGGTGGGATAGCTAGTGGACTTGGGGATGGAAAGCTTAGAAGCTGTTTGTAATTGTAATAGATTTGGACCTGAGAGAGTTCATTGCTTTCTCACTGAAAAATATCATTCATCTTATGTAATGTATCCCCAAGCAGAGGAAAGGGTATCATCTGTCAGAATTTGGATAAAATTGATGGATGAGGTGTTCAGAATTAGATAAGTCTTCCTCATCCTTAGATCTTGAAAAATCAGACTCCTCTTGAAAAGAGACATATCCTGGTCTTTTACTGGGAGAGGTTACAGTGGAAGTCTGTAGTGTCTGAATGGTCTCCCTAGATTTCATAAATGACACAAATTCCTAAGCAATTTTTAGGAGGCACCCAATTTCAACTTGGAAAGAAGTAACTGATGACTAGGGTGCAGTGTGTCTGGTCTCTCTGTTTAGGCATCCATCTGACAAGAAAGGACTCAGTCCATGGTTAGGCAACAGTGATTTTGTTCTAGGTTAAAGATGTGTGTTCTTGCAGAACAATCAAGGAAGATGAATTATCTCCCTCGGTAACCAATGTTGAGGCCTACTGAGTGATCTCAGACCCTACCAATGTAGACACTGAGGATAGTAGAGTTGGAAGGACTGATGCCATGTAGGCCTCCTGAGGGGTCACACTAGAGGGCTCGAGCCTGGTATAGTCATCGGACCTGGGGGCTGCAAAATCATTTCACCAGGGTCGTTGGTTGACTTAAGTACAGATGCAAAAGAATCATCATTCTCTGCAGAGTCTTTTCTTTAGTTTTGATTTCTTTCCTTATTTTGATAAGGTAATAGTAGCAGTAGAAGTCAAGGAAGATGAAGGAGTGGCAGGAACTGGTTCCGACGACTCCATGTGAACTACAAGGATTTCGGCCCAGCACTTAAGGGTTTTAGCTCTAAATCTTGCAGAATCCTGACAACTGGAAATGCCATGCTGAGGCCCCATATGAAACAGACAAAAGGACTGAAAGTCTTTATGTGAGATTTGCTTCCTATGCTTCAAGCAGTTACTAACTTTTTTGAACATTAATCAGAAGAAGGAATACCCCAACAGAGCACTTACCTAAAATCTGTTTGTAGAAAATCTGCAGAAAAATGAACCAGAAGACAAACTGTGAACATTTGGTACACATAGAAGCACACAGGACTGCACAGTCAGAAAGGACTAAAGATGGCACCAGTGGACGCCCCTCTTATATCCTGACATCTGAAAGTTGGCTATCAGGTATCAATTATCTAGGGATGATATAAACACTCTGGAAATTGGGCCAGTCATGGGCTTCTGCAACAATGACTATGAAGAACATCTTAGATAACAGTAGTAAATGTCCTACTGATCACTGTTGCAGTATTCCAAACTGTAACAATGACATCTTGCCAAATACCCTGAAAATCTGACTGGGTACCAAAACTAAAATCTTTCATAGAGCCATGTCTGATTTATGACCTAATCTCACAGGTGTAAGGTTAGATAAGCAGATGTGTGAAATCCTCAGACTATTTCAAAGCCACATAAGGAAAGTTAAGCAGACAGGCAAAGGTCAGCTAAGAAAAGGGATGGCAAAGAAAGGCTCCCCTTGGTACATGAGAGAACAGAGGAGAGCACCTAGGCAGGAACAAAAAGGGGAGATGGTAAGGTAGGAAGGAATCCTGCAACAGTGAACAGTAAGACATCTACTACGGTTATGGTAAGTCCTTACTGTACTATGTCTTTCCGTAGATCACTATTGCAGTATTCCAAAATATTGGGTGATTCCCAAAGCTTAATTAGTAAAGGTGGATGGATCAGGCAGAGGGGATCTGTCAATTAGTCAAGAGGGAACAGACCTGGCAAAGGAGGCTCTGGCTACAGAGAAGGCATCTACCTTATAGTATTTAGTGAGTGTGTGTACAGAAGACCAAGCTGCTGCTTCTAGAATTTCTTTGTAAAAGGCTCCAGAAGAGACAACTACTCTAGGAGAATGGGTTTTAACCGGACAAAGTAAATATTTCCCATGGTTGGTGTAGCAAAAGGAAATGGATAATCCAGTTACCAGTAGTTTGCTTTGGGACCAGATTTTCCAATTTGGCTGTCTGGAAAGAAACAAATAACTGGTCAGTTTTCTGAATTTCTTTGGTCTTATCCAAGTAAAGTCTGAACTGCCTGTGCATATCCAGGAAACAGAGGATTCACTCACCCTTGTTCTTAGGGTTAGGGAAAAAGTTCAGAAGATTAATGGCCTCACTTAGGGACAAATCTTTGATGAGCTTAGTTATACATGAGGGATTGGCCCTCAAAGAAACCCTATCCTTATGAAAAATATCGAAAGGATGGGAAGGCCATCAGGGCTTGGAGCTCAGAACCCCTTCTAGCAGAGGTAACTCCACTAGAAGAATGGTTTTCCATGTACAACAATTTAGAAAAGTATAAGCTGCTGGTTCAAAAGGTGGCAGCGCAAGTTTTTCTAGGACATAAAAGAAGTTATGTACTCACCATAATGTTTCATCTGTGTTGTCTATCTTCATTTATCCTTAAAGATGGGTTCGGTTCCAATCTGGAAACTGCCTCAGCTGTTACTACAGCTCGCACCAGCCAAAAACTGTTGAGCTTCACCTCTACCCAGAATCCCTCTCTGTCAATTACCTCAGAACGAGTTTGCAGAAAATTTGTAAATATACAAAAACACACACACACACATATAAATTACATATACATACATACACACACACACACACACACACACACACACACACACACACACACACACACACAGGAAGTAAGCCAGATGGAAGCCTTATCTACTGTGTTTGAGTAGCATAACAGTTCCGGCACATGTGATCCGTTCCACCAAAAATCTTTGAGGACGGGGTATGGAGGGAGGGGAAGTCAAGGATAAATGAAGATAGACAACACAGATGGAGCATTATAGTGAGTACATAACTTCTTTATCTGATGATGTCAATCTTCATTTTATCCTTGACAGATGGGACAGAGTCTCCAGCTACCTAAAAACTTGGGTGGACTCATGGAAGGATATTGCTGAGCACCATTGAGCCAAAGGGTGATCTTCCCATAGAGACCAAGTCCAGTTTGTAATGAGGAATAAAAGTATGAGGAGAAGCCCAAGTAGCTGCTGCACATATCATCCGTAGAAGCTCTAGATTGGAAGACCACTGAAGTGGCTACAAACCTTGTAGAATCTGCTTTGACAGGTTTAGCAAGGTTAATTTATTTTTATAATAAATGAAAGAAATACAATCTTTCAGCCACTTAGAGAGGGTAATCTTGCTGACTGCCTTGTCCAACTTTGCAGTAGAAAAAGAAACAGACAATTGACTTGATTTCCTTATAAGTTTTGTCCTGTGAAGACGGAAATGTAATTGTCTATGGACATCTAGTAAATGTAGAGTGTATCCTCATTTTGTTAGAGTGATTAGTGAAGAAGACTTGTAGATTAATAGACTGATTAATAGTAGCCTCAGATACTAATATGGGCAGGAAGGAGGGGTTTGTTCGTAAAGATACCCTATCCTTATAGAAAACTAGATAAGGAGGTTCAGATGATAAAGCCTGGATTTCTGAAATTCTTCTGGCTGAAGTAATGGCTACCAACAAGAGTGTCTTCCAAGATAAAAACTTCAGATCACATTCCACAGAGGGTTCAAAGGAGGAATGTATTACTGTCAGTAGTACTAAATTCAGGTCCTAAGGAGAAATTGGATCTTTATACGGGGGTTTTAACAAAGGTGTGCCTCTTAAAACTTTATTACAAAGCCTGTGAGAGGCTAAAGAATGTTCTAAACCACTGGGAAAATTAGAAATCACAGCAAATTGTAGATTGATGGTGGATGGAGAAACTCAACACTGAACAGAGGTGCTAAGAAATCTAAAACATGCTCAAATGAAGCAGAGAAAGGATCAATTTTCTTTTCATGGGCCCAAATTGTAAATCTCTTCCACTTACTTATAGTTTTCTAGTAGAAGATTTTGAGCCAATAAAAGGATGTGGCATACTGGAGAGGACATACTGGGATGCATGACAATTAGTGGAATTGGAGGAACCATGCAGTCAGCTTGAGGTTCAAAATGATTGGGTGAACAAAACCATCTGGATGGGACAGGAGATCTGGCACTGGGTCCAGAATCCAAGGTAGGCAAATCAAGTAAGGCCAAAGAAAGTGGAACCAAATCTGTTGAAGCCAAAATGGAGCAATGAGGATTACTGTACTCGTCAACCTGAGGATTTCAGTAAAAATTTGGGAATTACAGGTACCAGGGGAAAGGCATACAGTAGACTGGGGGGCCAATCATGGAGGAGAGCATCTCTGGATGACTTTCCCGGAGGGGGAATCAGGGAGAAGTAACTTCTGCATTTGTTGTTTAGGGGAGAGGCAAACAGGTTGCAGCAAGGTTGACCCGAATGACGGAATATGATTTTCGCCACTTCTAGACTGAGACACCACTTGTGAGGCTGAAGGATGCATATGCTCAGCTTGTCTGCAATCACACTGAATCTCCCCGGAATGTGCATTGCTATTAAAAAGCGGTTGGACGAGGTCACCACTGCCACACTCTGAGGGCTGCTCAACAAAGGGGGTAAGACATGGTTCCTCCCTGTTTGTTGATGTACCAAACCACTGACATATTGTCTGCCTGAATTGCAGTAGTCCCCTGAGGAAGAGCTGTCTGAAAGGCCTGCAATGCATGAAGCACTGCTCTTATCTCCAGGAAAGTGATGTGCAAGTTGGCCTCTAAGGGGGACCAAGTACCTTGGACCATCTTGTCCAGATAATGCCCCTCCACACCCCATCTGGGAGGCATCTGTGGTCACTATGGCCATGGGCTCTGGAAAAACAAAGGGACGACTGTGAAGAATTAGCTTGGAGTACATCCACCAAAGATGGTCCATTTTGCAGAGTTTGGTGATTACGATTTGATCTGACATTGAGTGGTGAAGGATAGACCACTGGAAAACTAGTAGCCATTACAGAACTCTCATATGTAACCTGGCTAATGGGACTAGAGTTATGGAAGCTGCCATGGATCCTAGAGCTTGCAAGACTAATCGTGCTGGAACCTTCTTCCTGTGAATTAACTTCTGAACCTGAAACACAGTTCTCTGATGTCATTCTGGAGGAAGAGATGCTATCTTTACTTGAGTATTCAGTACTGCCCCTATGAATTCTAAATTTTGTGTTGAGGTTAAATGTGACTTTTCTAGATTGACAGTACACCCCAGATGGGCACAAGTGTAGAGGGTGTAGACTCTGGCTACTATTAATTGATGCTTGGTCGAAGCAGTTATGAGCCAATTGTCTAAGTGCAGAAACAGTCAGAATTCTTGCAGTCTCAAGTGAACTGCCATGCATTTAAGGAACACCCTGGGGGCTGTGGTAATTCCAAAAGCCAGTACTCTTATTTGGTAATGACTGACTCCCAGCTGGAAGCAGAGAAACCTTCTGGAGCATTTACTCATTTTTTATTAAGGTAATACACATCCTAAAGGTCTAGTGAGCACATCCAGTTGTCTTTCTTCAAAAAGGGGAGAACAGACTATACTGTGATCATCCAGAACTTTGTCAAATAGATTTCTTCAGTACACTGAGATCCAAAATTGGTCTCCAGTCCCCTGTCTTTTTTGGCACTAAAAAAAAATTTTGTGTAGGTTCCAGATCCTTGGTCTGGTGGGACTTTGTGGATGACTCGTTTGTCCAGCTGTTTCCAGATTTCTTACACTGCTGAATCCCTCTGATTGGGTGGAACATCTGGGATTTTCTTTTGAATGGGGGGAGGTTGAGAAAAGGGAATGACATAACCTCTGGATACAATACATTGCACCCAGGAATCTTTTGTTAAGTTTAGCCAGGCATTTGGGTACAAGGATAAGCATCCCCTGACTGTCTCCAGAGGAAGACAATCAGGCTTCCCTTCAGGAATGCTGAAAGGGCTTGCCTGGGAAAGAATCCCTGAAGCCCTGGTTTTACAGACCACCCCTGCCATGAGGGTGGTGTCTTCCATTTTTGTTCCCCCCTCTGCCCCTGGGGAAACTCCCTCCATGTGTGTCTTGGAAAGGCCACTGGGATTTCTTGAACCACATTTTTTCATTACTCCTCTGGTTCCTAGAAAAGGACCTTTAGGGGGTGGAGAAATGTACACCCACAGCAGAAAGTGTCTTACCATCCTTGTCACACCTGGATAAAGTCTCTTTTACTTTACGGCCAAACAAGGATGTTCTGTCAAAAGGAGCATTGATGAAAGAAAACTTGAATAGTTCTGCAACGTGACATAGGTGCATCCAGGCGTGTCTCCTTATGGCTATGCCTGTACCTGCTGCTCTAGATGTCCCTTCAGCTGTATAAGCAAACAGCATCATGGATGAATTGGACAGAGACTCCAGGGTGGCTAGCTGGGAAGCCACTTTCTCCTGGTCTCCCTCAACTACAGCTCCTGCCAGGGTGTCTGACAACTCTTTAATCAGATTTTGTTGGAGTCTGGTGAAAAGTGCCAAAAAATTCAAGGACCTTATGGCAAAGGTCAATGAAGTGTAGACCTGTTTCCAAAATCTGTCCATGGCCCTAGACTCCCTATTAGGTGTATGGACAGAGGAACTCTCATTAGCAAGTTCCTTTTTAGTGGCTGCTGCTATGACCATATCATCTACAGCCAATCCCGTAGCCCAAAACTGCTTATCTTCTGGAGTGGAAAGAATCTTATTTGGTCTTTTGTGGATGGGCTCGATGGCGTCTGGAGCCTTCCACACCCACTGCGAAATCAACTGAATGAGGTCATCAGTGGGAAGAGTCACCCAAGAGGTAGATGGGCAGGTGCTGTAAGCCTGCAGATGAAGGTTTTTGGGACTTCCAGTCACCCCTCAGTTTTAAAATTTCCAAGATGTCTCCAAATGGGACATCTTCAGGTAGTGACAGTGGGGGACCCTTCCCCCTCATCAAAATCTGCATCTTCTGTGACTGATTCCTGGGGAGAATTCAAGTGCTTCTTCTTGCACTCCTTTTTCTGAGGGCCTTCTCAGGGGGATAATCTGGAGAGGTATCAGAAGATGACAGTACCTGTTCCTGTGATACCTGAGACTTCAGCACCCACTGTCCCAGTGGAGAGGCAGGGGAAATAACAGAACTAGAGTGGGGTACCTGTTCTGAGAGTCTCTACAAGAGAAAGGGCCCTGTGCATAGCCTTGAAGGCTGGTCCCCTGAAGAGGGAAGGGAGCCCGGAAAAGAGAAGGACTGCCTCGGAACCAGGGTCACTCCCCACTCTGAAGATCCAACCCTCAAGAACAAAGCCAGAGCTGAACTAACTCAAGGGACAGCTCCAAAAAACTGGACTCAAGACCTGTTCCTCAAAACTGGCAGTGTAGCCACGGCTCCAGGAGGTCTCCGATTCAGAAACAACTGAAGAGCTCAAGGTAACTACTGACTCCAAAGAAGCAAACAACACCACAGCCGGGAGGTCTGGAACAGAGGACTCTAAGACCTCTGAGGAGGTTAGAGGAGGAGTGGTTAGTGGTGTAAAGTAAGTTGCAGTACCAATACCAGAAGGGGTCATTACCGAACAGGGGCATGAAAGTCCTCTAGCTCATAACATTTTATTCACTTGGATTTATTTATTCACGTTGAGTTCTGAAATGCCTTTGGTGGAATAGACGGATGACATGGAAGAGGACTTAGGCCTCTGCAAGAATACCTCTGGAAACTCCCCAGCAAAGGGATCAATAGACACAGAGTAGGTGGTTCTAGGCAAAGTGGTCTTGTCAGATGAAGCAGCAGTCACTTTTTGTATTGAGGCATTCAAACTTGGAGAGCTCAAAATTGCAATCAGTGCAGGAATGCACATTGGCACCAGAGTGTCAACAACAGAGGCCTTTGGTTCTAGGGGAACTTTTAGAGCCAAGGTCTTTAATTTTTTGACTTTCGGAACTGATGGGTAAGTCGGAACTGAGAGACTTCTTTTCTTCGATTTTTCTACAGATAATGAGGAAGAAGGAGATGAAACATCTGTCTTAGCTTTATCTCCAATGGATAAGGCTTCAACAAAGGCTGAATGGAGAAGTCCTTTTAAAATAAACTTATTCTGGCTTTCCACTAAAGCGCAGTGGCTGAAGGCATGACAAATGCTACACTCTTCCTGTAAATAGTGAGGATCAAGACAATACACACACAATAAATGAAAGTCTGATGAGGGAATTTTATGGCCACACTTCTGGCATTTTTTGAAGCCAGAGGAGCCTTTACTCTTCTCAGCCATGTCAAGCAGGGAAAAACAGAGAAATCTGCTAAGTAAATCACACTTCACAACAAAAAGGGAAAGTGAGAGCAGAAGAGATATAATTTTTACTTATATTTTTATATTTTAAGATAGAAAGAAATAAGGTAAAAACAGACTATCGATGAAAGTTGTAGAAATACACAAGCATGTACAGGGACAAGAGAAAGACTATGAGGGGGGACTATCAGCAATGCTAGTGGGGAATACACAAAAGTATAAAGGGAAAAAGTATCAACGATGACACTCGGAGAAATACACTAAGTGTAACAAGAAAGAAGAAAAGGGAAACGAGACAGAAACTATAAAAAAAAGGAAAAAACTTTACATAAACCCACTAGCATTTGAGAGTTGTAGCTAGACATGACCATTTCAGAAAGTGGCAAATGAGATTGGAGATAATTGAGATAGAGGAATTCTGGGCAGAGGTGAAGCTCGTGAGTTTTTGGCTGGTGCGAGCTGTAACAGCAGAGTCGGTTCCAAGATCATAACCAAAACCATCTGTCAAGGATAAAATGAAGATTGGCAACATCAGATGTTAAAGTTCCATGAAGGCAGAACAGCTTTCCTAGGTGGGTTTAAATGATGGGCACCCTGAAACTGCTTTGCCTCAAGCCTAGAAAGCAGTGGGGGCTCTAGAAGCAAGCATGCAGAAATAACCAATGAGTTTGTCTTAATCGAAGACTAGACTAGACAGGTTCTAACCTCACACAAATAAGACAGGGCAGTGGGTACCCCAGTTTGTATAGAGTTCTGTTTGTTAGCAAGACAGCAGGCAGAAAATCTTTTCCATTTGGATATACAAGACTTTCTAGAAGTAGGGTTTCTTGCCTCCTGAAGAACCTGTAGTGCATCCTCATATAACTGGTGTCCTAAAAGGATCCAGTTCCTATCAACCATACTGACAAGCTGAGATAAGAGGATGGGATGAAGTATAGAGCCCATGTTGTGTGAGAAAGTCTACTGTGTAGGGTAACTTGTGGTGATGACACCTGGCTAAGTGAAAGAGAAGGGAAAACCAGTGCTGTCTAGGCCAAAAGAGGATCACCAGCAAGACTTTTAGTTTGTCCCTCTGGATCTTTAACAAGACCTTGGGGAGTAAAGGTCAAAGGAATGGACATGGCAAGGAGTCCTGGAGCAAAACAGCTGGAGCTGACTGTTGTGAATGTAAGCAAATTGGCCTACCTCCTTTTTCAGCATCCATTCATGAAGATCTTCCCTGGACCTGCTTAGAAAATCTGCCAGGACATTGTCCTTTGAGGAAATGTAAACTGTTTGGAGGGACAAGTTTCCTTTTATGGCCTTTTTCCAAGCTGGAAGAAACAGCCAGTCTGCATAGCTGATAAAGTTTGGTCCCCCCTGTTTGTTTATATACCACATGACCATTTAGTGTTGTCTGTGAAGATCCTGAAGGGGCCTGGAGACCCTGTGTGAGAGGTTTGCAGGTCCTGAATCGGTAACTGCATTTATTTCACATTGATATGTTCTGTTCATTTATTTGGTGACCATTGTCCCTGGACTCTGTAGATAACCCAAAGGGGAAAGCAGAGAACTGAAAGTGTGATGAACAAGCTGAAAATCTTCACATTTCCTCTAAATATGAATGGAGACATGGAAATAAGTATTTTTCAAATCCAAAGATACCAAGAAGGATTGAGAATGAATGTAAGGGAGAAGAGTTTGCAGAGAAAGCACTTTGGATGAGGGCACCTTCACAAAAATGTTGAGATGGGACAAATTTATAATGGGTCTTCATTCTCCTCCTTTTCTGGGCACCAGGACAATTCTGGAGTAAAATCCTTTTCCTGCATACTGCTCTGGTAGAGGTTCTACTGTACCTTGCTCATGAACAGCCTGTAGGATAGGAGGCAAGAGGTTTCCCTGACTGGGAGGGAATGGAGGGATATCACTGAATGGTGGAATCTCCTTCCAAGTCATTCCGTAACCCTGTTGGGTAATGAAAGCAAGCATTTTTTCTGAAGTTATGAGCTGCCAAGCAGAAAGGAATAAGGTCAGTTTTTATGACAGAGGGAGGGCTGGACCATGGGGGTCTGGAGAAGGCAAAAAATAGGCTGATTTATCTAGAACGGGAGGCTTCCCAGACTTGGAGTCTCTGGACAGCTTGTTCTGAAATCTCTTTCTGGTTGTTTTCTGCCATTCTGTGCAGATCTAGGGTCAATGTGAGAAAGAAGTTTGCTTAGCCAGGTACTTTCCCTGATATCTGGGGACAGAAGTGAGGAAGACATGTTTGAAATCTTGCATAATTTTACCTTGTTCTTGCAAGGATTTAAACAAGACGGCCACCTCAGGGCCAAATAATAGACCCCTATTAATAGGAGAATCCAAGTTTGACTTTCAGATTCTCAGGAAAGGACTGGAAATCAAGCCACACACAGATTTTCTAATGACAGACCCAGTAGCAGCTGTTCTGGAAGAAGCTTCTACTGTATCACAACTGCTGTACCTTACTACCTGAATAACCTAAGCCACTATGGAGATTGTCTTCTCTGGAAACATCTGACATTAAGCAGCAGGCTAAGTTTTATTCAGATCAGTCAGAATAGACAACAAATATTTTGTCACTTGAGTTTGGTAATTCACAGCTCTGAAGGCCAGGATGGAGGAGCTGTACACTTCTTCCCATATCTGTTCATTGCCTACTGTCTTTGAGGGTAGGGAATTAGTAGCAGGGAAAAGTTTAGATGATTTGTCTGTGGAAATAGAAAAGCCAGAGGAGTCTGGTAAAGGATTTTTATATAAGAAAGTGTAGTCATGTAAGAACTTAACATAACAGTAGATATTCTACTTATTGTTGCATTATTCCTTACTAATGGGATATCTTACCAAGTGTAGCTGTAAATCCAGCCAACATACCAAAGCCTGGGTCCTTCCATGTCCTGCATGGCAGACATTATGTTTAACATCCAAAGCATGAGGTACGTAAGTGATGTACAAGCACAAACCCCTCAGAACTGAATTGTCCCAGAAGAACTGGAGCACCAGACAAGGCACAAAAGAACATGGTACATGTATGTCAAAAAAAAAGAAAAGTTGTCCCATCAGACAGGGGAGGGAAAAAAAACCTAACAGGGAAAGGAAAGAGAGAGAGAGAGACAGAGATGGGGAATTCTGCAATAGTAATAAGTTGGACATCTACTTACATGATAAGTTCTTACACAACTTTACTATGTCCTTCCTTAATCTCTGCTGCAGTATTCCTTACTATTGGGAGAGTACTAAATCCACTGAAGACAAAGGGAGAAGGAAGAAGAAACTAAGAAGCCCTCCAAAAACACATGGTAGGTGGACCTAGCAAAATCTGATCTGGCCCTTGCGAACACATCTAACTGATGGTGCTTAGTAAAAGTATGCACAGAACAAGTAGCAGCTTGCAGAATGGATCTAGCATTGAGACCCCTTAAAAAAGCTTCAGAAGAGGCAAAGCCCTAGCAGAATGAGCTAAAACAGAAGAAGGAAGCATTTCCCATGAAAAGAAAAACAAAATCAAATGGCTTTAGAAATCCAAAAATAAATGGTTTGCTTGGAAACTGGAAAACATAATTTCTTATCATGAAAAGAAACAAAAAAAGCTGTTCAAATGTTTTAAAATCTTTAGTCTTGTCTATGTAATATCTGAGCTGTATATGAAAATCCAAAGAATGAAGAATCTTCTCACATAGGAGAAGGGAAGATGGATAGTCTGATTCACAGGCAAACTATTGACAATCATAGGCATAAAGGTATGATTAGTTCATAGAGATACCCTGTCCCTATAGAACACTATGTCTGAAGGTCTGATGACGTTTACTATTTTATGTAAATGAAAAGCCCTTAACATTAAATTGGGCTTTCCTTTATTATTTTGGACAACCACTGCTTGTTTATTTTAATAGTTTGTGGAATATTTTTCATTATCTATAGAAAACTAAAAAAGGAGAAATGGCTATGAGAGCCTGAAGTTCAGAGACTCTCTTAGATGAAGTCAGAGCCACCAACAAGACAGTTTTCCAGGTACAGGATTTCAAAGTGGAAGAGGCGGTTGGTTAAAAAGGTGGCTGGGTAAGACTTTCAAAAACATACTTTAGGACCCAAGGAGGAGGTTGGGTTTTCTTGGAAGCCTAATATGAAGGATGCCTTTTAGAAGCTGACCTCAAATTTGGAAGTGGTGGATCCTGCACAGACAGGCAGAAAGGGCTGATAAATGAGCTTTTAAAAAATATGCAGACCAGAAATGAAAAACTAACACAGACAGGAAAGAAATTACACTTGTGTAAAATCGTACCATAACAGTAGATGTCCTTCTCTTCACTGTTGCATTACTCATAACTGAAGCGATCTCCAGCCAAGGATAGTCCAACATCCAGCCAGTATACCAAAGCTTTAGTACTTATAGGCAATGTACGTCACACGGGTCTATATTATATCATCGAACGCTTAAATAAGCGAACGCTGATTGATCAACCTAATTTAAGCAAAAGCTTACAATCTCGAACTGTCAGATCAGCGATTTTTTTCCCAGGGAAAAAAAAATCGCTGATCCAAAACATACACACAACACAAGCACACCAAACAAACAGAAATCCACACACATACACCTAAAATCTGATACCTAACCCTACACTAAACTATGTACACACAACTAACTACCCACTTACCTTAACCCAAACCCTAACCCTAATGTCCGTCACTATCGCACACTCACCTCACCCGCTCCCTAACCCTAACTCACTTAAAGCCACCCTAACCCTCATGTCCACTCAATCGCACATACACCTAGCCCGAGCCCTAACCCTAACTTACCTAAATCACCCTAACACTCACATCCACACAATCGCACACTTACCTGAATCTGACCGGTAACTTTCCACCATAACACTGAAAATACCAAAGCAACAGAAACGGACAACCAAATTCTTTCCCTAGGAAAAAATTAGAGTTTCTGCTGCTTCGATATTTTTCAATTTCGCGAAAATAAGTTTGATCAATCAGCGTTCGCTTTTTTAAGCGTTCGAGGATATAATATAGACCCCGTCACACATACTCTCTCCGTGCAAGGTGAAGGGCATAAAGGCGACATATGGATGCACGCACTTAGAAATAGAAATGCCCCAGGAGGAACAGAATGTCCCTAGGGATAAGGAAAAATGCGCATCCAAAAGGAGAAAAAGGAGAAGAGCCCCTAGGCCAAAATGACAAGAAAGAATAGGCTAGAGCAGAGGGGGCATGAGGGAGGTGTGAATACTGCAACAGCGAAAAGAAGGACATCTACTGTTATGTTAAGATTTTGCACAACTATACAATGTCCTTTCATATCACTGTTGCAGTATTCATAAGTGAAGGGACAGTACAAAAGCTCAACAGGAAGCCTGGGGGAGGAGGATGGCATGGAACATCCATCCATAAATCCATGCATGACAGCCATGGGAAAGCCAGCTGTGGCCCTGGAAATAATATCCAACCTGTAATGATTGGTGGAAGTATGAACAAAGGAATAAGTAGCACCATCAAGAATAGAACTGGTATCTAGCCCCTTGAAAAAAGCACCAGAGGAGAGGCAACAGCTCTGGTAGTATGAGACTTTACTGACAAGGAAAGACATTTACCATGAAAAGAATAACAAAAAGAAATGGCCTAAGAAATCCAGGAAGCAATGATTTGCTTAGAAACAGCTAAACCCAAAGTCCTGGGAAGAAAGTAAACAAAAAGTTGCTCAGAACCGCAAATAACTTTAGTTTTATCCAAATAATATCTGAGTTGTCTATGCAAATCCAAGATGTGAAGAACCTCTTCACTGGCAGACTGTGGAGAAGGAAAAATGGAAGGAGGAAGAAGAAGAATAGACTGACTGAGGGACAGCTCATTGACCCATCTTGTGCATAAAAGGAGGATTAGTATGAACAGACACTTCTCTGTGAAAACTTAAGACAGGGGAAGCAACCATGAAAGCCTGAAGTTCAGACACTCTCTTAGCTGAAATGAGGGCCAAAAGAACAGTCTTCCAAGTAAAATGTTGCAAGGATGCTGAAAAAGCAGGCTTAAAAGCAGCCTGAGTCATTTTTCAAGTATAAAATTGAGGTCCCAGTATGGCAGAATTGGTTTTCTAGGAAGCCTGATATGAAGGATGTCTTTAAGAAATTGCTTGACCTCAAATCTAGAGGCCAGAGCAGGAGTCTTGGGTAGACAAGCAGAAACTGCTGACAGGTAAGCTTTCACTGAAGAATATGATAACTCATCATGGAGCAGATCAAACAAATAAGAGAAAAACAGAGGAACCTCCACAGATAGGGGATCCTGATGACTAGAAAGGCACCAGACAGAAAATCACTTCTATTTTAATGTATATGTTTTCTGGTAGGGGGTTTCCTGGCCTCCTACAGGACCTGAAGCATATCCTCAGAAAAGAGGCACCTAAAAGGATCAAAACCCTAACACTCACAGCATCAGCTGAAGAGTGGACAAGTGAAGATGGATTAGAGATCCCTTGTCTTGTGTAAGAAGATTCACCTTGTGAGGTAACTTGTGGTGATTGCTCCTGGCCAAGTGAGAAAGAAGGTGGGACCAATGCTGTCTGGGCCAAAAGGGAGTCACTAGCAAGACTTTGGGAGAGTCCTGCCTGATCTTGTGCAAGACTCATGATAGCAAAGGAAGGGGAGGGAAGGCATACAGAAATATCCCCTTCCAAGGAAAAGACGGGGCATCCCCTTTCCAGGTCAGAGGACTTTGGACTCTGGAACAGAATAGAGGAATTTGTCTGTTCAGAGGGGAGGTAAAATAATCAACCTGAAGAATACTGACTGACATGGTTAAGGAACACATCTCTGAGAAGCATCTATTCGTGAACTTATGTGCTGGACCTGCTCAAGGATTCTGCCATTAGATTATGCTCCAAGGAAATGTAAACTGACTGAAGAGTCACTTGATACTGGACAGCTAGATCCCAGACCTGAAGAGCTAGTCTGCACAGAAAATAGGACCTTGTACCCCCTTGCTTGTTGACATACCACATCACTGTGCTATTGTCTGAAAATGTTGAGGGGCCCCGGATGAAACAGGGAATTTAAATCTTGAAAAGCTAAAAGTAGTGCCCTCATCTCTTTTATATTGATGGAGTCTGGCCTCTGATGCAGAAGCCAGAGACCACGAACCTTGAGAGACCTGAAGGAGGCTGCCATCCCCTGTCTGAGGTGTCTGTAAAGAGCTCTTGAGTAGGGACTGGAACCTGGAAAGGAAGCCCCGGGTTGAGAGAAAGTTGATGAATCCACCACTGAAGTTTAAGCTTGAGACAAGAAAGGAAGTGGACAGGGAAGTCCTGGTGGTGACAATGTTGCAGCCACATTGACTTGAGACACCACTGTAGCTTTCTCATGTGGAGCCTAGCCAGAGGAAGCATGGGAATGGTGGAAGCCATGAACCCAATAACCTGAAAAATTCCCTGACCATTACTGAAACCAGAAGAAGAGACTAGAAAAAGGCAGTAAGAGACAGGGCCTTGAGGGCAGTCAGAGATGCCAGCATGGTGATGGTCTGAAGTCTGCAACAAAGGAAAATATAATCCTGAGAAGGGGTCAGAATTGATTTCTGAAAGTTTATGGTGAACCTCAGACTCTGCAACAGGGAAATAAACTGGAGATCTTGAAGCAGAGCAATGAGGGAAAAAACTTGAATGAGCAGATTGTCCAGATAAGGAAAGATCTGAATTCCACTCATCCTGCAAAAGGCAATGACAGAAGAAAAGTCAATACCTTTTGGTCAGTAGAGAAGCCAAAGAGCAAAGCAGAAAACTAAAAATGCAAGGCCGAAACAGAAAAATTTAAACATTTCCTGAGAAGGGGTCAGACGGGGATATGACGGCATCCTTGAGATTCAGAGAGACCAGAAAGGCCTAGGATAAAAGAAGGGGAAATAAAGTCTGAACAGACAACATCCAAAAGGAAGGAATGTTGAAAAAGGTGTTGAACTGGGAAAGGTCCATAACTGGTCTCCAAGTGCCCCCTTTTCTGGGAACCAAAAACATTCTGGAATAAAAACTCCTCCCTACATGGCATGAGGCACAGCTTGAGAGGTGATTTGGATCAAAAGAAACTCGAACACCGCTGGGAAAAAAAGAAGCTGTTCCTGTGGAGATTGGCAGGGGGTGGAGGAAGGGATTTCCAAACTGATAGAATTATATAAACATAATATTTGTTTCCCTCATAACAATAAAGTACAGTTTTGTACCTACCATAAATGTAGATGTTCGAAGATCCACATTGCTGCAGTCCTTACACTTGAGTAGTCCGCTGTCCTCGGTCGGCCCGAATATCAAAGTATTAGGCTGACGTCGGTCAAGGCGCTTAAGACTGACATCAGGACGTCAGGGTACAAATGCGCATGACCGACGTCATATCCTCAGTCTTTTCTTGCCCCAGATGTCAGAAGACCCTAAAAAGAAAGGTCAAAACCAAAAGACAGCAAAAAACAACCAACCACCCTTGCACTAATCATATGTACAATATATACAATATCCACAATATTCACAACCCAAACCACACAACCGCCTCTAACTACAGAGAAGGAGGGAGGGATTGGACTGCAGCAATGTGGATCTTGAACATCTACATTTATGGTAGGTACAAAACTGTACTATGTTCTTCATCTCACATTGCTGCAGTCCTTACACTTGGGTAGAATCCCAAAGCAGAGGTAAGGGAGGATGGCAAAACTATAAGGCAGTAGGGGCTGCCAAAATGCCCTGTAAAATTGCAGTGGCAAAACCAGCCCTAGATTTAGAGTAAAGTGGAAGGTGGTAATGCTTAGAGAAAGTATGCACTGAACTCCAAGTAGCTGCCTCCAAAATATCTTTAGTTGCCACCCCCCTTAAAAAAGCTGTAGAAGTGGCAGTAGCCCTAGTGGAATGAGGCCTAATCCCAGCTGGAATCTCCTTACCATGATGGGAATAACAGAAAGCAATACAAAACCCAATCCACTTAGAAATAGTTTGTTTTGACACAGGCTTGACCTGAGAACCCAAAGCAAATGAAACAAATAACTGCTGAGACTGCCTGAACCCTTTAGTTCTGCTCAAATGATATCGCAACTGCCTGTGTATATCCAAAGTGTGCAAAATCTTTTCCCCTTTATTTTGGGGTTTGCATAAAAGTAGGCAAATGAATAGTTTGGTTTAAAGCCACACTAGAAACCACTTTAGGCATAAAGGAAGGATTAGTACGTAAAGATACCCTATCCTTATGGAAAATTAAGAAAGGCTCAACTGCCATAAGGGCCTGTAATTCAGAAACCCTTCTCGCAGAGGTAATGGCCAACAAAAAAGCAGTCTTCCATGATAAATATTTCAACTCGGCAGTAGCTGCAGGCTCAAAAGGTTGTAGAGTGAGTTTCTCCAACACAAAATTGAGATCCCAAGCAGGAGTAGGAGCTCTACGTGGGGGTCTTAAATTCTTTGCCCCCCTAAGGAATTGCTTAAACAAAAGATGAGAAAACAATGGTGGGTCACAGTCATAGTGAGCAGAAATTGCTGCAGCATGAACCTTAATAGAAGAGAAGGACAAACCTTTGTCCAGTAACTCAGCAAGATATTGAAGAGCCACACTTAAATTAGGCTTAGAAACATCAAATTCCTTTGCTGTACTCCAAAATAAAAATCTCTTCCATTTATCTGCGTACACTTTCCTTGTACTAGGCCTTCTGGCCTCCAAAATAACATTCAAAACTTGCTGTGGAAGCTGAGACCCTCCAGGGTTTAAAACAGAATATGCCAGGCTGTTAGGTGAAGAGAGTGAAGTTTGACATTGAGTAAATGACTGTTCTCCTGAGACAGCAGGTGTGGAATCAAGGCAAAGGCCATGGAGGCTCCCGTACCAGACTTCTCAGTAATGGGTACCAGTGCTGTCGAGGCCAATCTGGAGCTATTAAAATCATCTTTGGCTTGTCCTGTCTGACCTTTAGGAGTACCTTTGGGAGGAGAGGCAGAGGTGGAAAGGCATACACATGAAGATTGCTCCAATTGAATGAAAGAGCATCCACTTTCCAAGCTGTGTGATGAAACCTTTTGTGCAAAACTTTGGCAGCTGGTAATTTAGTGGAGAAGCGAACAGATCTATGTCTGGAGTTCCCCATAACACTGTCAATTTCTGAAATACATGAGGATCCAATTTCCACTCGTGGGGATCCATAATTGTCTGCTCAACACATCTGCTAAGGAGTTCTGTGCTCGGCAGAAACCTTGCCTGAAGATTTAGCTGTAAACTGAGAGCAGTCTCCCACAAAATCATTGCTTGTCTGCATAGAGGATAAGAATGTGTTCCCCCTTGCTTGTTGATGTACCACATGACAGTTGTGTTGTCTGTTAGAACCAACACCTGCCCTGGAAGAAGTAAATCCTTGAAAGCTATTAATGCAAATTGGACTGCTAACATCTCCTTCAAGTTGATATGTAGATGTTGTAGTCTGGCAGGCCACGTGTCTTGTACCCACTTTCCATTTAGATGAGCTCCCCAAGCTTTGTCTGAGGCATCTGTCGTTAGAATCCCTTGTTTAGGTGACATTCCTGAGCCCACCACAAAAATTCCTTTTGAATGCAAGGTATTATCTGAATGACAGTGTCCATATCTTGGCAGTGCTGTGTCCATACATTTTTGAGATACCATTGTAGCTTCCTCATATGCAGTTTGGCATTGGGAAGCACCAGAATACAAGATGCCATGAACCCCAAGGCTTGAAGGACTGTCCTTGCAGTCAGCCTGGACTGATGAGACAATTGATGGAAGTAAAGGGAAAGATTCTTTTGTTTGTCCGGGGTCAAAAAGGCCATCTGGGATGCTGTATTCAGTCTCACACCCAGAAAGCACATGTCCTGAGAGGGTACTAGACTGGACTTTATTTCGTTCACAGAATACCCCAGGCATCTTAGCACTGCTATCACATATTGTAAATGATGAAGAAGTTCGTCCCTTCCTTGGGCCAGAATCAGGCAATCGTCCAAATAAGGATAGATCTGTATTCCTCTTAGCCTGAAGAAAGCTATCACTGGAGCCAGAACCTTCGTGAACACTCTGGGCACAGTAGATAAGCCAAAGGGCAATGCAGGAACTGATAATGAGAAGTCCCAGCCAACGCAGATACTTCCTGCAACTTAGCCTGATAGGAACATGAAAGTAAGCCTCCTTGAGATCCAGAGTCACCATCCAGTGATCTTTGCCCAGCAGAGGTAAAAGCTGTTGTAACGTCAACATTTTGAACTTGGAAATGTCCAGATAAGTGTTGAGGATAGATAAATCCAAAATTGGTCTCCACGTGTTCCCCTTCTTTGGTACTAGGAACAGGCGAGAATAAAATCCTAGACCCACTTCTGGCAGAGGGACCAGTTGTATGGCCCCTATTTGAAGCAGCAGAGAAATTTGTTTGTGAGCCTCTAGTCTTTGCTGAGGAGGAACGTCCGGCATGCCTTTGAAAGGAGGCAAGGTATGGAAATAAAACTTGTAACCTTGGTGTATGATATCCAATACCCATCTGTCTTGGGTAATCAAACTCCAATTTTCCTTGAAGAGTGCCAACCTTCCTCTCAAAGGTGCTGCCAGGCAAGAAGGATCTGGCAGCTGAAAAGGTAGGTCATTGGGCCTGTTTACGAAAGGACTGGCCCCTGCCCTCACCCGAAGATTGTGCAGGTGAACTCCCTGTTCTAGGTCTGAAAGAGCTCTGAGCTCTGCCCCTACCACGTCTAGATCTACCCCTAGACTGTGAATCATAAGAAGGGTACGTCCACCCCTTAGCAGGCCAATTCCTACTAAACTTCGGAGGCTGAACTTGCAAAAAATCTTTAACAGCCTGCATAGACTTAGCCTTGTCTTCCATTTTCTTCAAGACTGACTCCACAGGTGAACCAAACAACACATCAGACTGTAAAGGAGCATCCAAAATCCTTGTCTTAACATGGTCAGATAAATTCTGATCCCTCAGCCAGGCGTGCCTGCGAAGAACTGACCCAGTGGCAGCCACCCTAGATGAGGCCTGTACAGCATCAAAACCACATTGTAAAGAATGCTTACCCACCTGTTCAGAGACATGTACCAAATCTTGTAATTCTTTACACTCAATGCCTTCCGCCAGAGCATCTACCTTAGACTTCAATTGAGAAAGAAGATAGTTTTGATATTTCAACATGTGAAACTGGCAATTCAAAGCCCTCATAGCTAAGGTGGAAGAAGTATAGACTTTCTTTCCCCATCTATCCAAAGCTCTGGCCTCTTTATCTGGAGGAACCGGATTTTTACAACAGAGGCCTTGACACCCTTAGGTCCCTGACTAACAGTTTCTGGGTCCGCCCTAGGACTCTTATAAAGATATTTATGAGCCTCAGGCACCCTGTAATACCTGTCCGGTTTAACAGGAGCAGGAGGCAAAGAATCAGGATTAAGTGAAGCCTCTGCAAACACATCTTCCACAACATCCAGAACAGGTGGTATAGCCAAAGGCCTATGCTGGGGTAAAAGCAAAAATTCCCTAAGCCTTTTCCTGGAATCAGAGAAGTCCTGACCTTCCCACTTAAAATGTTCCCTCATGGAATGAAGAGTCTCTGAAAAGAACAATCCTCTGGAGGAGAAGCAGAAGGAGTAGAATCATCTACATCAGAATCAGAATAAGGAGAATACTCCTGCAAGTCTTCAGCCGAAGACTCTGAAACATCCGAAGCCTGCTCAAAACTCCCCAACTCTGGTTCCACCCTAGGCCTCTTATCAGGAGAGGGCAAAGAACCTCTAATCAAAGTAATTAAATCTTCTGCCATTTTAAGCATGTGCTTCTTGGGCACAGATCCTGATGAACTAGGAGTGACACCAACAGAAGCTAAACCTGGCCTGCCTCTGGGAGAAGCCTTGGAAACAGAAGGAGAGGGCCTAACCACCCTAGGAAGGGAGGGGAGTACAGTAACCTGAGAAGCCCCTTCAGCCTGACCTGCCTCCTGAGAGGCCACATCCTGCAATATCAAAGTCTCCCCCTGGGACTCCAGAGAAGCCTCTGGCGGAACCACTGGTTCCACTGACGCCTCTAAAGAACCGGCGTCCGGTACAGACGACTCTTCTTGCCTGGGTTTAGCTGCTTTGTCTTTGCGCTTCTTCGAAGAAGCGGGCGTCGGAGCATCCGACGGCATATTATAATTGCACCGCTTCCCGAAGACCAACCTGGCACAATCTAACCTTCGCTTAATAGTGCGCTTATTGAACCTAGCACAAAAGCGACACCCAACAACGTCGTGCTCAGGCCCCAAACAAGGAATACACAAAGTATGATAGTCCCTATGCGGTATCTGTTTCCCACAAGAAATACAGTTATTCACTTTTTCTGACATCCGGTAAACCACTGAGGCAAGAAAAAACTAAAATATTCCCCAACTGGGTACTTAGCCAACTTTGACTCGGTCTGAAACTCCGAATTCGAAAAATTTCAGAACGCCGAACGGCACTTGCAACGCTGCTTCTGCATCGGACCATGCGGCAAAAAAGACTGAGGATATGACGTCGGTCATGCGCATTTGTACCCTGACGTCCTGATGTCAGTCTTAAGCGCCTTGACCGACGTCAGCCTAATACTTTGATATTCGGGCCGACCGAGGACAGCGGACTACCCAAGTGTAAGGACTGCAGCAATGTGAGATGAAGAACATCATGTATTTGATAGAAAATATATATAATTTGGTAGAACTGTTTTCCTTCCTAGTAACAGTGTGATGTTTTTAGAAATAGCATGTGATGCATTGGCTTAACAGAATGTGCTTGTGTAAAACAAAAAGTATTATACTTCTGAATGTTTTTGTAATAGATATTTCTTGAAATATCCTAAACAGCTAAATGTACACAGATATTCAAGTGAAAAGGGAAATGGCTAACACAGCAGAAAAATGTTAGAACTATCTTATCAATGAAAGAACATTTCGGCATGCTGAGAAGATTTTCTCTGAATGAACATGGGTAACGCACCAGAAAAAGTTACAGACTATCCTATCAATCAAAGAACATTTTGGCCTGCTGAGAGCTAGTATTCTCTGGACTGAGATAAGGATGCTGACAAAGAAGGCTTCAGTACAGGAAAATAATGTTTTTATCAAGGGACAAAGTTTTAAAATTATAAAAATCGCTGTAAATACTTTTTTGGTGAACAGTTTATAATCCAAGTCAGCTGAAGAAATGCAGTGTATCTGACAGTGATCCATGTAATAAAGAAAATGTGTATAATCTCACAGTAGTGCTTGGTCGGCTTGTTTCAATAAATCTGTCAGCAATTATGAATACACAGTTGTACAGTCAGTTTTTCTCTGTGACCTGTTGCCTTTAATTTCAATTTAACACAAACCATGAAATACCCCTGGTAGATAACAAACAGAACCCAAGAGTCTGTTGTGATCTTTAACCAATTTGGAATAGACAGGGAAAGATGGTGGGATAAGGGAACCTAGTCGAGAGAAAGGGAAATTAAATTGTCAAGTGGAACCCGGCTTATCCTGAAAAGAAGGCTTCTGGGAAGTTGGGGTTTGAGTAGATTTATCATGAGGCACAAGTCTAGAACCCTTTTCTCCTTTAGGTGCAGGGCAAGATTGCCTGCAAACAAAAGCAGATTTGGAGGGGTAATTCCTCTGAAACCTTGGAATAGGAGAAACAAAAAATGTGTTTCAACTCTTGCAACACTTTACCTTTATCCTGGAGAGACTTAAAAAGTTCATCAGCAACAGCACCAAAAATAATTTTATTATCCAAAGAAGCATCCAATAGTTTGACCTTAATGTCATCAGACAAAGCCTGAAGATGAAGCCAAGAGTAATGCCTCATAACAGAACCAAAGGCAGCAGCCATGGACAAAGCATTAGCTGCATTGCAGCTGTATTTCATATAGTGATAGGCAACTTGAGCAGTAGAACCCAATACGGAAAGGGCAGAAGCTTTCCCACAGAGTCAGGAAGGTCAGAAACCACTTGGGAAATCTGAGAAAGGAGGGCCAAAACATACCTGGTCATATGAGTCTGATAGTTAATGGCCCAAAAGCATAAGGTGGCAATATCATCAAACTTTTGGTCAAGCCTCTCTGTGGCCCCATTACCCTTATCTGAAGGAAGCAGCTTGGTATAGGGCAACAACTTGGAGGGCTTGTCTGAAGAGACAGACACTACAGCAGGATCAGTAGAAAGGTATTTATAAAGAAATTTTCATTCATCAGGCACCTTGTAAAATCTATCAGGTTTCCTGGGAGCAGGGGGCTGAGAAGATGCTGAAAAGTTATCTAGGAGGGCAAACAGAACTGGGGGAACAGTGGAAGGCTTAGGAGACTTCATGTGGAGGAGCTCTTAATACATTTTCTAGATATCAGAGACTTGAGAACAATTCCCACTTAAAGAATTCTATCATATGAGTAACTGTGTCCTCAAAGGAGAATTCCTCCAGTGGGGAATCTGGACTGATAGAATCCTCTTCATTTGAGTCATGGTCCAAAGGGGAAGGGATTTGAGAGGAATTAGCCAAGGACTCTTCCCCCAAACCCTGATCCTCATCAGAAGAGTCCAGTTCCCTGGGTATTTTTGGAGAAGTGGAAGACCAGGGAAGGGCAGGCAAAGACACCCCTTGAGGAGGATTTAAAGCCATTAAAGCATTAAAACCACCACTAAGTAAAATCTGCAATTCATTCTGGGGGATCCTTAACTACAGGAGAAATATGCTTGGTCTTCTGTTCCTTTTTCTGTGGGACATCTGCACAAAACACCCTTGGAAGGTTAGACATTTGGTGACACTCAATAAGCAAAGGAGGGATCTCCTCCCTCACTAAGATATGTGGAATCCCTCTCAGTCCCTCAGATATACTCAGCCAGGATTCTCCCTCAACATCTGATGCAGACGTCTGTAATCCTACAAATATGAAAAACTGGATCCATGCTGGTCTCCGATGGGGTTGCGGCAGAGGAATCCAAAGCAACCACTGGACGATCCTCTGGGCTTTTCACCAGCCTCAAGTGAGATATCTGGGAGAGACTGGACAGCAGCCATATCTGACCAAGTTTTTTGACCTTTTTATGGCTGACTGCTGACCTTCGGGACAGAAAGACTCCACCATAGCACCTTGAGCCAACAGCTTAAGACGTTGGTTTTCAAGGTAAACAGATAAGGAGGACAGATGACTACTGAGGGTCTTGGTGACAAAAGCTTGTCAGATAGAACACTGTGTATAGTTGTGGGAAGCACCCAAACAGAGGAGACACTAGCCTTGATGATCGTTATGGGGACTCTGCCGCTCACATTGACAACTTCCCTTTCTGGATGACATGAACCCAAACAGCAACAAATAAAAAAAAAGAAATATAAGGAGAAACCCCAATGGACACTTATCTGGAACATGGCTATGTAACCAGCACAGCAGAAAGGCATTCAGACTGATGTTCAGTGATGGCATTTGGAATGGTGGAAAAGAACTTTGTGTGTGTGCATCCGTACATCACCTTTATACCCTACACCTTGCGTGATGAGTGTAGGTGTGATGTATGGCACCTATAAGTAGTAAAGGCTTTGGTATACTGGCCAGACATTGGGCTATCCTTGGCAGGAGATCCCTTCAGTTATGAATACTCCAACTGTTATATGGATAGACATCAGTAGGAATCTCCACAGAAAGAGGGTATGGTTCATTGTTGTGACACCAGATAGAAAAATCTCTTCAATTTATTCTTGTCTCCTATAAAACCTGACATACACCCTCAGAAAAGTAGTGCCAGAAAGAAATCAAAACCCTATCACCCAGAGTGTCAACTGTAGGGTGGGAAGATGAGAGTGAATGAGAGGGCTCTTGTCCTGCGTGAGGAGGTCCATCTTGTAAGGTAACTTGTGATGATTGTGCTTGGACAAGTGAAAGAGAAGGGGAAGCCAATGCTGTTTGAGCCAATATGGGCCAATAGGGAGTCACCAACAAGATTATGGGCCTGTCAAACAATCTTGTGAAGGACCTTTGCCAACAGTAGAAGGGAAATGCATACAAGAAGATCCCTCTCCAAGAGAAAGAGATGGCATCCAGTTTCCATGAGCCAGAGGACTTGGCACTCTGGAACTGAATTCGCTGAGTTATCTGTTCTGAGGGGAGGCAAACAGATCCACCCAAGGAGTACCCCACTGATGAACAGTGTCCAGGAAACCCCCCTGTGCAACATCCACTTGTGAGGATCTGTCCTGCATATGCTCAAAGCGTCTCCCAATACATTCTTTTCTGAGGGTAATATATACTGCCTGAAGAATTAACTGGTCTCCAATGCTACCAGGGTTAACCTGCAAAGGTGGTAAAGACTTTGCCCTCCCCCTTTTATGTATCAAATAGTGGTGGTGTCCATAAACACACTGAGGGGTTTGGAGACTAAAGGTAAAGCAGGGACTGAAGAGACAAAATCAAGGCCTTCATTTCCTTGACACTGATGTGTTCTGTCACCTCCTGAAAAGACCAAACTCTCTAGACTATGCTGTTTGAACAAGCCCCTCCAGGCTAGGTCGGAAGGATCTTATACAGATCCTAAGTGGGGAGAGGGACCTGAAATGGAAGTCCTGTATTTAGGGATACCTGGTCGATCCATCAAAGAAATTCCTTCCTTAAGCAAGGCAAGATAGGAATCCAGAAGTCCAGAGGATGGCAATGTGTTAACCAAATTGCCTTTAGATACCACTGAAACTTCCTCATATGGAATCTGGAAAATGGAACCATAGGGATAGTGGGTGTTGTGTTGCTGAGATCTCATGCAAGAGAAGGGACTGAAAAAAAAGTCTGTCAAAGAGAGGAAGAAAAGCTGTTATAGTAACAGCTTAAATTCTGCAACCCAAGAAAACCTGATCTTGAAAAGGCATCAGAACTGACTTTTAGAGTGAGGTCTACACTGTGAAGTAGGTGTATTTAAGTTAGTTAACATTTTAAAGATGGAACTTTCAGAAAAGTGTTGAGAAAGAAAAGATCTAAAATAAATCTCCAAGAACTCTTCTTCCTGGAAACCAGAAACATCCTGGAAAAGAAACTCTTGTGCCTCTGGCATGGAGAAACTGACTGAGTGGAGTCCTAGGACAGGAGATCTTGAATCAGTGGTGGAAAATTAGGTAAATGACAAGAAGTTGGCTGAGGAAAGAGGAATACCTGAAAAGGCTGGAAGGGACTTCCACACCATTCTATAGCCATTAATTCTCTGCCAGATACAGTCTTTGAGAGAGGGGAGTCCAGCTCAGAGAAAGAGGATAGTAGTCACATGGAAGTAAGTTTCAGGAAAGGAAGACTTCATGACTTGGTTTCTCAGGAAAAAATCTGTTTAGAGGACTGTTTACCCTTTTGGGGTTGCCTTTGATGTCTACTCATGAAAGACCTGCTTTTAAAAGATAGTTCCCCTGATACTTAGTAAGAGGGGAAAGGAAAATCTAGTTAAGGTCTTGCATAATCTTACCCTTGTCCTGTAACACCTTAAAGAGGTCTGCAGGTGCAGAACCAAGTAAATTCTGAGTATCCAGGGGAGAATCTAATAAAGGACAGTTGTGTCACATTTGTCATAATTGTAGACGTTTGAGTAGAAATACTGCACTACTGATCCATGGATCTTCCAACCATGAAGAAGCTAGCAACCAGACTGATTTCAAGAGTCTTTTTCATCATTCCTGATTGACAAACATCCAATGGCCAATGTTCAGACATCACAGTATAAGAGGGGCATCTGTCAATGCCATCTTCAGCTCTTTCTAGACAGTGAGCAGCAGTCTGATGCCTGAGGACAGCACAACTCTTCCAGATGTCAAAACCATTTTTGAACAGAGACAGGGAAAGAAGCCAACTATGTGTAAGTAGTAAAGGTAGGGAATGGCAGTGGATAAGAGGTACAAATCTGAAATGCTTTCACCCCCCTCACTCCACTGGTATGAGGGAGAGAGCAGGAGAAACCAGGAGACAGAGTAGGAGGAGGATGGGAATTTCTACTGCAATATTGATCTACTCAGACATCTACAATTATGTTAAATGTGACACAGCTGTACAACGTTCATTGAAGTCAGTGTTGCAGTACTGATCCTTGGAAGGACTCCCAGAGCTACTAGTTGGAGGGCAGACTGTCTCTTGCCCCTTATGAAAGCAGGTTTTCTAGGATAGCAGTTGCAAACTATGCCCTAGCCCTGGAGGCAATGGCTAAATGGTAGTGTTTAGTAAAGGTGTGGATGGATGTTCATATGGCAGCTTCCAGGATAGCCTGTGTAGGAACACCTTTAAGAAAGTCACTAGTGGCTACACTGTGTCTGGTGGAGTGGGCCCTGACATGGATTGTTACTGGTTTACCATGAAGGGCATAACAGAAGGTAATGCAGGTGGTTAGCCACTTAGTGATATTCTGTTTGGAGAATGACTAGTCTTCTTTTCAATATACAAAGGCCACCAGTAATTGATCTGCTCTGTTAGGGAATTTTATCCTATTCAGGTAATACCTGATCTGTCAGTACATCCAGGAAATGCAAGCTTTGTGGGTTAGGGAAGAACACTGGCACATGAAGATATTGATTCAAGGAAAGCTCTGCAACTACTCTGGGCATAAGGAAAGGATTAGTTCTAAGGGTTACCCTGCTCCTATGGAATACAGTGAAGGGTTCCCTGCACATCAGAGTCTTGTAGCTCTGAGACCTGCATGGCTGAAGTGATGGCTATGAATAGGGTGGTCTTCCAAGTGAGCATCTTTAGGGAAGTAGAAGCTGCTGGCTTAAAAGTTGGTAATGTAATTTTTCCTAAAACAATGTTTAAATCCCAGGCAGTAGGGACAGGGTTTTTCCTGGGAGCCCTAAGATTTGTGATCCATTTTAGGAAAAGTCTCAGGTCAGGGTTAGAATAGATTGGGGGGGCAGGTAAGGCAAGCAAAGATAGCTATAGCATATACCTTAATAGGGAATAAGAAAGTCCCTTGTGAAATAATCTTGAAGAGTATTCTAACACCAGATTTACATCTGCCAGCAAACTATTAATTTATTTGTCCTTGCATCAAAGAGAAAACCATTTCCATTTGGGTAAGTATAATTTTCTGGTATTTGGTTTCCTAGCCTCTCTCGGGATTGATAGCACTTCTGTACAATAGTCTGCATTATTTATGGTCAGAAACCAATCCTCCAAGCTGTTAGCTTAAGAGTGCTCAGGTGTGGATGAATAACAAACCCCCATAGCTGAGCACAGTGGGGCTATCACTTGTTGAAGAATGTAGTATATCCTCTTGCTAAGAGTCAACAGGAGGGAGAACCAATGTTGCCTTGGTCAGAAGGTGGCTATGAGTATCACACATGGCCTATCTGACCTCACCAATATCAATACCCAGGGAATCGGGGGAAAAGGTGTGAAGGGAAAAAGAAAGAGTTCTGTCCATTTGAAGGAAAAGGCATTTGCTCTCCATTTTACCTGACTGTTGGGTTCTTGAGCAGAACTTTTGAAGTTGTCTGTTCTGATGAGATGCAAAGAGGTATATATTGAGGTGTCCCATTTAATGGGTGAGGTCCAGGAAGATCTTCCTTTTTAGCATCCATCCCTAGACTTCATAAAGGCCATCAATTCCAGAATGTCCCTGTTCGAAGAGACTGCAAAGGTTTTGCTCTGGCCCAGGACATAGGACACTATCTGTGTCCTGTATGGTAAGACCTTACCTGCAATGCCTTCTGCTTTGGTAATGATTTGTTCCTGTATGGAATAAGCATTTTAACGTATAAAATTGGCAATTGAGGGACCTCACTGACAGGGTAGCAGATGTATAAGTCTTTTACCTAAATCTGTCAAGTAGTCTATTTTCCCTGTCATTAGGCAGGGGATGCCTAACAGCAGGCTTAGGTGCACACTTAGTGGCTTTGGTAGATATTACAGAGAGATCAGCTTCTGGGTTCTTGTAGATGTGTATATGAGTGTCAAGCATGCTATAAAAACTATCTGGGTTCCTTGGAGCAGAAGGCATAGTATAGAGAGAGGCTGTCGAAGGCATCTAATATCACATGGACTGGGAACAGACAGTGGTCTCGGTGCTGGCAGGCTTGGAAGCTGCCTGTAATGAGTTTGGGTCTGACAGAATTCCTTGTTTTTCCCAATGAAAAGCCACCTTCATCTTATGTAATGTATCCCCAAAGGATAAATCTTCTAGGGGGAGGCAGAGGAAAGGGTGCCATCTGAGTCAGAATCAGGATAAGACTGAGGGGAGAGGTGTTCAGAATAAGATAATTTTTCCTTATCATCATATCCTGAATAACTGGATTATCCTTGAAAGGAGCTATCTCGGTCTTTTAATGCAAAAGAATAGAGGGGTAGTATGTGATGCCTGGCTAGTCTCCCTAGATTTCATAAAGGCCATCAATTCTTGGGCAATTTTTAGAAGGTCCTGAGTTTCATCCTGGGTTGTAATAAATGACTGCAGTGTATAATGAGGTAGGCTGAAAGGTCTGTTTGGTGTAGGCATTCATTTAATAAGAGAGGACTTGGTTTATGGTTGGGAGACCGTGGCCTCTGTCTGGGTTAATGGCATGTGTTCCTTCAGGAAAAAACATGGAATATGAAACATCTCCTTTGGTAATCAGAGATGTCAGAAGCTGAGGCCTGCTGACCACCCTCAGACTGAAATGACGCTGTCAACAGAGAGACCAAAGTTGAGTGGCCAGATGCCATGGCAGCCTCCCAAGGAGTCAAGCCAGCAGGCTCGGGCCTGATACTTACTGGACCTAGGGGCTGCAAAAGCAACTCATCAGAGTCATTGGTCAACTTGGATGCAGACAATGAAAAATCACCATCATCTGCTGAGTCCTTTTCTTTTGTCTTTTTGTCTTTTCGTTTCTTTGGCAAGGTAGTGGTTGAAACCAAGAAAAGCGGCAAGAAGCAGGTCCAAGAACTCCATGTGTGCCATGAGGACTTCAGCCCTACACTTATGGGTCTTAGCTCTAAACCTATCACAGTCCTGACAACTGGAAAAAACAGACAAAAACAATGAAAATCTTTATCCAAGATTTGCTTCCCACACTTTAAGCAGTCTTAACTTTTTTGAACATGAATCAAGAGAAAATTCCTTAACAGGGTGTGTTGGATTGCGTGGCTTGAAAGAGCTGAAGATGGCTACGACAGATGCCCGTTTTATACTCTGACATCCAAATGTTGGCCATCAGACATCCATTGGCTTGGAATGATAAAAAAAACTCTGGAAATCAGGCTGGTCACAGGTTTCTGCATGGAAGACCCATTGATCAGTACTAAAAAAGAATACCTTAGCTTTGACATCATAGCTACACTTCATCAAATGTCTAGCTATCTGGGAAGCCGAACTGGGCAAGGAAAGGGTTGAGATCTTGTCTGACTCAGGCATATCAGCTACAAAATCCCCCACTTTGGAAAGAAGGGGAAGCACATCTAGTCAATTATGACTGACAGCTGATAGCTCTAAAAACTAAAGTAGGAGAATTATACACCTTCTTTCCATACCTATCCATGACTCTGCTATCTTTATCCACTGGTAACACTTTAAGAAAAGCAAATAGTTTTGTGGGTTTGTCAGCTGAAAGAGTAATGACAGAGGGCTCTGATGAAAGATTCTTATAATTTTTTTTTTTTTGGAGCAGGGCACTGAGACTCAGGAGCTTGAGAAGCACATGTTAAGGTATTTAGCAGGGCTTTAAGAACAGGAGGAACTGCAGAAGATGTAGGGGAATCCATCTAAAGGAGATCATATTTCTTCTGAGTATCAGATTTTTGAGTTTTCCCACTTAAAATGCTGCATCATTTTAAGGACAGTATCTCTAAAGGGAAGTTCCTTTATCGGGGAATCACAGAAAACAGAATCCTCCTCATCAGGACCCACTGCAAGAGGAGAATAAATCCAGTGGAATAAGCTAAATAATTTTCATCAGAAGATTACTTCCTAGTCTTTTTAGAAGGATGGATGAAGAAAGAATTCTAGGGATGGAAGAAGAAAGAATTCCTTTAGGAGAAGGAACTGACAACCCATGAGGAGGTTTCAAAGCTATCATGGCTTTAAAAAGACCTTGAGTAAAGCTTTGTCAATCCTTCTGGGGGTCCTTAGCAACTGTAGAAATAAGCCATGTTTTCTGCTTTTTTTTTTTTTTTTTTAACAGAGATGTCCACATCTTCAAACCTTCCAGATTCAGAGCCCTGATGTACCTTAATTGAGGAACCTGGGACTTCTTCATGAACCACAATTTGTGGAATTCCCCAGGCCCTTCCAAAATCACCAGCTGAGGTTTCCCTTTCTTGTCTTCGATGGATGTTGGCTCAGCCCAGCAGACATGTAAACAGCCTGCTGCATATTAGCTTCCAACATGGTTGAGACAGCAGAGGCAGGCATCTGAACTGGACAGTCTGTGGTCTCCTCATCAGATACAATGGAAAAGTCCAGCAGAGGCTGGACAGCATAAGTCTTCGGTTTCAATTTCTTAGATTTCTTTAAAGAAGGCGGACATCCAGTCGAGAAGATTCTGAGGACATGGCTCCTTGAGCAAGCTTAAGGAGCTGACTTTCAAGGTAGGCCTAGGGAAAGGAAAGGGCAAGATTTTAGAAATAAAGGCATGGAAAACAGAACACACTTTATTCTTGTGTTCCATGTCTAAGCAAAAAAGGCACTTATCATGTCTGCCTTCACTGGGAATCATGCCTCCCACAATCACATTTCCCTCTTCTGGATGAAATGTATCTACAATAAAACACAGCTAAAGAAAAGGCTGCATCCCTGAAGGGGTATTTATTTGCCCAAAGACTCGGTAGTCTGCACCTAGGCATATGACCTATAGACTGAAAATGAAACTCTGCATTTGGGATAGTGGCAAATAAGTTCAGAGGGATTTGCACTTGTATGTCATTTATATACCTCATGCTTTCAATCATTGGACATATGGCACAAGAAAGGGCATAGGCTTTGCTATGTTGGCTGAACATATGGCTACCCTTGGCAGGCTATCTCAAAAGTAAGGAACACTACAACTGTGATTAAGGAAGGACATCTTTAGGTCTTCAGGCACTTTATAGAACCTATCAGGTCTCTTAGGCATTGGAGGTTGAGTCAGGTGCAGTAAAAGTAGATGCAAAAGCATCAAGAAAAGCCTCCAAAACCGGTGGGGCAGGTGCAGGCATAAAGGTGCCAATCTCTAGTAAATTGTAATATCTGTAAATCAGATGTTTGTCTGGATTCCCACTCAAAATGCTAGGTCATCTTAGTTATGGTTTCCCCAATGGAAATTTCATCTACAAGTGAATTGGGGGATAAAGTATCCTCATCATCAGAAGCCATTTGTCCTGGGTAATGAATCTAGGATGAGTAGGCCTGGGAATGTTCATACAAATCAGAATTTGCCTCATCTTCCTCAGAGGAGGACTCGAATTTTCTTTTCTGAGGGATACAGGGAGCAGGATACTTCATACCTTGAATGCTCAATGACAATTTGGGTACTATCTTGACAGAAAAAAAATCTTCCAAAGATTCATAGCACTTCACTTTTTTTGTGAAGATAAGAAAAAGAGAATTATGTCAAAGCAGACCATGTCCAAATGGTTGTCCCTAGCTACTGCAGTTTGTTCCCACCACAACAAAACTATTCCAGTCAGGGCCATAACTTTATCTATGGCTTTTTGGAAAGGGCTGGACTCTAAGTATTCTAGAAGGAGCAGCTTGGTCCTCTGTGCATACTTTTATAAAGCGGTATAAACTTGATTCTTTTTCCAGGTCTTGGAAAAGTTTTGCTGGGATAATTTTCTGGGTGTTCCTGGACCCTTCCCCTTTCACCTTTTAGTTATGTTAAGCCAAAATGGCCTTAAATAGGCTTTGGGAGAATTCCACCCATTCTTTTACCTGGGACATCTGATGAGGGGAAACATTTTTTATTTTCTTCTTCTTCTTGTGAGTGACATTTGCTTTATAAAAATCAAAGTGGTTCTGACCCCTGTAATACTTCAATCAAAGACCCATTTACTTCTTCCCAAATTAATATTTGAGGGATGCCTTCTATATGTTCAGAATTTCTAAGTCAAGGTGCCCCCATCTCTACCACATCGGTAAAGTTAATCATATTGGATGCATGAGAGTCAGCCACCATACTGGCCTTCTACGGGGTCACAAGTGTCAGCCGCCATACTGGCCTCCTGTGGGGTCGCAGTAGTGAGAGCCTGAGAAGTTGCATGTACTGTGTGCTCTTGCAAACCTTCAACAGGAGCATCACAGTCTGACTGGGCAAATGATGGTTTATGCCTAGACCATTTGAATTCTTTTTTGGGATGAGCAGGATGTTTGGTACTGAAGAATCCATCATTTTAGACTGGGAGAGGCACTGGGTCTCTACACAGTTATTAAGAGAGGAAAGACACATATGTAAGGCGTTTGGTACAAACTACTGACAAATACTGCAGTTCTTACAGTCCTGTTTTGCACAAAGGCAAAAAAAGACATTAGGAGGGGTGATCCTTCTAAGGAATCTACCTACCACAATCACACTTCCCTTTCTTAGCAGATATCTAACAGTTTAGACCTCAATAAAGCAAAGATAAACAGGGAAGGTTCCCCACTGGGGCACTTATCTAAACAGGTGAAGGCTTAAATGATACCAACAACCAAGCAGAGAAGAGACTGATGGGTGCAAGACTTGTGTTCAGACTGGCAGTGAGATAGTCTGGGGATTTCATTCTCACATGTCTGTTTAAGTACCCTTACGCTTGTGGGCATAGGTCATATGTCAGATAAATGGCTCTAAGGAAGGTTTTGGCTTTGGTACCCTGGCCAGTTATCCAGGTTATTTGGTGAAATAACCCAACAGTTTGGAATACTGCAACAGTGATCTAAGGAAGGACATCAGAAACTTTGACATTTTATATAATGGAGATTCTCCTAAAAGTACTGTTTGGATGAATTTTATTTTATTTCAACTAGACATATAACTTCTTTCAATTTAACAACTTATTCACATTACTGAAAAGTTCAGAAAGGAGGTTCTTTAAGCCCTCCATCATATGCTAACCTGACAGTGAGGCTTTTTAGGGACCAAATGTGTGCTATTTATACTACGTTGATGATTTATTTTGTGCATGTAATAGTGACCCTAGAATAGCAGACACATTTGTGAATCCATTGCAGAGATATAAACTTGTGTCTTCATTTAACATGAATAAACAGAAAGGTAGTATTTTCTTCTTAAACCTTGAACTAATAGGAAAAAGTCAGAAAAAATATACAGTTTAAGATACTTAGAAAAACAGTAAGTTGCAACCAATTTTTAAATGGTTAAACCTTCCACTCTTCATACTTATTACTGCTATATTGTGATACACTAAGAATACAGAGGATGTACAAAGAGAGAACCATTTTAGTGGAAGCTAAAAATGTTGCACAAATTAATTTAGTAGGGGTTATAACAGATCAAATATTCTATTTGCGTAGAATACAGTTCTTCAAATTGAGAGAAATAAATTGCTATATGATGACAATCATAGGAAGAGAAAAAAATAAACAAAATGCTTAGCACACTGTACTTGTGTTTAGCTTAATGTACTCTGATCACATTATGGCTATGATCAAAGAAAGGTGAAACTTTCTGTTTAGAGAAGAATTTTGTTATAAAGTATTCAGATAGAGATTTGTTAGCTTCTTATTAGAAGGACACAAATGTAAGTGATTTAGATAATTTGTTGGCATTAAGACATATCACCAGAAAATATTACTGATAACTGGTATCAATGAGGGGATACAACTCCCTATGGTTCTTGCAATGTTTGTACACTTATAAAATGTACCTTTGGCAAAATTAATGGCAAACATTTTATATCAGTTGGCCAATGTATTTGTAATACAAAGAAAGTAACATATGCCCTGACATGCTGTTGTGGTATACTTTATATTGGCAAAACAGTATGAAAAAATTTAAAACAAGACTGAGCAAAAACTCGGTCACACTGCAGTAACAGTAAAATTGTTTTGCTGCAGAAATTTTTGATGAAAAGTACAATGCACATTTGGCTAGCTTACATGCAACAGTATTAGAGTAAATATTGGAAAGTAAAAGGGGGTGGGAGGACTGTGAAGTTTACAATTTTATATAATGAGAGTGCCATATAGTAAAATTTTGCACTTCAAAATCAATGTATGTGACTTAGGATAGAACCTAATAAGAGTCTTTTATTTAAAATCAGTTAATTTTATTGTTTCTTTTTGCATTTGAATTGACTGTACTACTTTGCTATTATATTGGCTTTAGTGTCCAATCTTTTGTTACTTTCATGTAGGCAAGACTGAGACTAAGAACTGTGTAATTTGTGGATTTTTATAATAAGACAAAATAACTATCTGCATTCTACTCGTCTTTGCTGTCTACACATAAAAGTGCTGCTCAGTAGGGTGGCTTTTGACAGAGAAGGCATAGATAGTGATGTTTCAGGAGTAAACATTGAAGGAGGAGCTTCTGAAATTAAAGGGGTAATGGTACTTAATGAGCAGAAGGAGACTGCAATGGGGAGGTACAAATGAGGTGGCCATACTGATGAAGGATAAGGTAGTGAACAAATTAATGATGTTAAGTACAGAAGGAGCTGGAAGTTTAATGCTAGTGGATGACGGAATATTGGCTGTGGGGATCTGCAAGTATCCCCTGTATGGATGACCCAAAATGTGGACCAGGGACATAGGAATGATACTTGACAAGTAGACATGGGGACCATAACATGCCTAGCCATGAACACATTGAAGTAGAGACACCTAAAAGTTTCTGCCACTCCTTTTTGAGCACTTAATGGCACTCACTCCCAAGTTGAGCAGGTCCATACATGATAACCCTGTTGTAAATGTATGTCTACCCATCCAATCATCAAGACGTGTCTTAAAAGTATCCAAAGTAACCAACTCTGTTTGATTTGTAGTGGTTATGTTGAAGAAGGAGGGTATATCTCAAGCAAGTGTTTATTTGTTGAAGTAGATTTAGTTTTCTAGTGTGGGTATTTGCAGGCCACTGGTTTTGCAAAGAAATAAATGATCAAATAGAACTGGGTCTTTCAAGGTACAAAAAGAAAGACATGGGTCACTTTGGAGCAGCCAGCAGGCTACTGCATATAAGGAGAGTTGTGCTAATCTATCAGGACAATTGAAGGATTTAAGACCTTTAGTTTTCTTAGTTAGAAATCTTTTTTTTTTTTTTTCAGTTGAATGAAATGCTTGGATTTGAACATACCAAAGGGGGCACTGTATTAGATGATAATTCTGATTACGAAAAAGTACAGTGGCAGGATGACTTAAATAGCCAAGTGCCTAATGATCATGTCTGTCTGAAAAGGAGTACCACTTAAACTACTAAAGGTGGGAGAAGCTTTTTTTGCTGAAACTACTATGCTACACTTTTTTGCATTTAGCCCAAAACTGACTTTGGTACTCCAAAAATGTGTATATTTCAGCCATTGCTGGAGCTGTTCAAAATCAGTAGATGAGCTGATAATGGCTCCTAGCTTGCAAACTTGCTCAATCACACCTCTGGCATATTAGCTTTGATGTTTGAAAAATAAATGCCAAACATGAGAAGGCCCCGCACTAAGCTCTGGGGTAACCACTGGCTATAATTTTACATTCAAGGAGGGTAGCATCAATTTTAACAATTTGGAGGTTGCTGAATATCCAACTTGTAAAGCAACAGACAGCACATAGATTTACATAAAGATTGTCTAATTTTCCAATAATACCAGCATGGGGTTGGTGTCAAAAGCCTTGGCCAAGTCAAGAAATGCAGCAAGCACTGACAGACCACTGTCCACAGCCACTGTAAATGTTTCAAAGAAATTTACTAGAAGAGACAGGACATGGCTGCTTTTGTCTGCATAAATGAGTCCTGCCATGATACATTACATGCATCATGCAGATAAGGCTAGTGAGGCAGATGGGCATGTAATTACCTTATTTTCTCTCTTCCTATGTTTGTCACCACATAATTTATTTTCTCGGTCTGAAGAACTGCATTACAGGATAACTAGAATATCCAATCTGTTATAACCTTGACTAAATTAATTTTGTGCAAAATTTGTAGCTTTCACCAAAAAGTCACCTCTGTCTATACATGATCTTTGTATTCTCACAAAGTTAGTAAAACAATTTTCCTCTTAACATTAAATTTCTTTGAGCAGCTAAGTGAATATGAGTATGGTGGACTGGAGACAGCATGGGGGTTTTAATGTAACAATACATCCAGCACTGAACAATAATGTTGTGCAGGAAGAAGTTTCACACGGTTGCAGGGCCACTGCTGGAAATGTAAGACAGTGGATGTGTGAAAGGAATTCATTGGATGAGAGAAATGGCTTAACTTTTTCTAGAGATGAAAGAAGGTAAGCCAGTAGGTAAGGTAGACTCTCAAGTAACCTGGTTGTCCATACAGGAAGTAGGTTTTAATGAGATAAACTAAATATGTCTTGCAATGCCCGCTCATGTTACAATGACATGAAGATGAGAAAGGAAAGTAGAGGCAGAACGGGTGGAAGAGGAAAATAATCTAGTGGTCTGCTTAAATGAGTGCTAAAATAAGCTGGGAATGAAAATAAAAGGAAATGGAATGTGGGATTAATGTTGGATGGGATGGAAGTGATTTGGGTAGGGAGAGAGGCAGAGAGAGAGGGTCTACAGTGTAACAGGAGCTATGGAAGAACAAGGAGAGGAGGCTGAGAAGGCTGTAGAATGAACTATGAATGGAATAAAGAAAGAAGCCTAAAATGACAGGGCATCAGTTCAAGTAGGCAAAGGTTAGGGTACTGCAATTTAACAGTAGGAAAAAAGATATTGGTTGGGTCAAAGCTAAAAAGGTAGAAGGTGGGATACATGTTTGGCACAAGGTGAAAGAGAAAAAAATACTGTGGCAGGATCACGGGACAGAAATGAGGACTGATGAAGTCATAACGCTCAACTGCCCGACTGTCCTTTTTTACTCATAATTTTGGATTGTTCCTCATAAATTTTATGACTTTCTGGCAAATCACCTGGGACTGAAGTTACCAAATACCGACATACATTTGAGTTTCACACTTCATATCCTTCACAGAATGCATGCTAACAAAAATCCTGTAATTCAAGCAACTTTCTAAGTTTATAAGAGCAATGCTTAAAATATCTCCCCATTTTTGGACTCCCCCCCCCCCCCATTATTTTAGTCTTTGTTCAGAATTTTTGTACCCAGAAGTTAAAAAGTATGGGTGTAATGAAAGAACATGGGAAGAAGACAAAGAAAGAGTAAATATTGGAACGATCTACAATTTATGAGGAGCAGTACCATATACAAACAAATGGAAAATACATTAAGAGAAAATGGGTAGATGAATGTAAAATAGATTTGGATGAAATCAGAAGGAAAAGTTAAAACAGGAAATAAGGCAGAATCTGTGGGGATCACATACAGTGGGAAGGATAACGGTTTCACAGTGAATTAGTACAAGGTTGTAATACATGGTTACCGACATGATGGAGATTTTTAGTGATGGTCTTCCAAAAGGGGTATTTTTATATTTCACAGGAAAATACCAAGGAAGCAAAACATACAATGGATTTTAAGCCTACATAATTAATCAGGAAGGGACAAGGGGAGTGAAAAGGCTACAATTACTGTAGGTGATGGAGATCTGAATGTGAAGAGTCTCACTGTATACTGTGAGCTGGAGGGATAGAAGAAGAGATATGAAAGCGACATTGTGTTTTTTTTTTGTTTTTGTCCAGTCACCATTATGGCCATCTATCCTTCTCTTTTTTAAACAAGAAACATTTTTATTAAATTATCAGTATGACACAGGCAATCATACATTTATATAAATGAAAACAAACCATACTGATATAATTTTATTTCCAAACAGTATACATCACTTACAATCTATCCAGTCATTGTCATTCAAACATTACATAGCTCATTCAAATCCTGCCTTCTTTTAAACCTCATTCCTCTTCTCCATGTATTGTTCACACAATTCCCATTTATTCTATGCAATTTGCTTCTACCATTTTCTAAAGATCCCAATTCCAATTGTTTTATCTATGTTACTATATTTACTACTTCTAGTAAAGTTGGTTTACGCTTTGATTTTCATTTTCTAGTAACTGCTTTTTTGGCAGCCATCATAATTAGACTCAGTAAGGGCTTACTATGTCTAGGCAATTCTGATAATGTACCATAACTCAAAAAAGAAATCATTTCCTTAGTTGCACCAATTTGCTTACCCAGTATCTCTGACAGAGCAGTCTGCAGGGAATCTTTAAAGTCTGCTAACTCATTATACTCCCCGAAAATATGTTCCCAATTACCTCTTACTTCCCTATCACACCTCCAACATTTGCTGCCTACCCAAGTAAAATTCTTTGGTGTCTACTTGGGGTATAAAAACACCTATGTAAATACTTCAGAGCAAAGATCCTAAATCTTCTAGACTTTGTTGCATGTTTGGGAGGCATACATATACCCCCTTATTGTTTCTTTGTGAAATGTTTATCCAATCTCTCTTCCAATCCTTTCTAACCTCCTCTGATTGATTCTTACAGTTATCATGGAATATTTTGTAGGCTGTACTAATTATTCCTTTTTTAACAGCAGCTTCTGTTCTAGATTCTACTAAAACACTACCAGTGCTGGTGTTTTTTTAGGATCCCCTATTTCTTTCTCTTTGCATATATTCTGATATCAAAATAAATAAATTCTTAGCCTCTCCCCATTCTAATACCTTTCCCTTTCTAATTATTTGCTTTCAATGCCTTGGCTCTTTTGCCAGTTTTCTCAAATAACTTCCAGTCCCTTCATGCCTATTGTCTGTACCTCCAATTGCAGTCATCCCTATAAACAAAATATCCTTTCTCCATTCTCATGTTGGCTTACTTAGAATACTTTCTGCTACTTTATGAATATAATATTGTCTCTCCCTTTTTTAATTTCTCCAAATAATATTCTGTATGATTATTATTTTTTTAAGGATCTGCATCCAAAATCCCAGTCTCTCCTTGTTTTTTGAGCTTCCCTCTGTTACGTCATCATCCCTTTCTACCTTGAACTACAGGTTTCTGCTTGTGGTATGTATAGGCGCCTTAACTGTGTAGCTCTGAAGTATCCCATTCAAATTTGGTAATCCCAAACGGCCTTGTTCAATTGGAAGAATCAGCGTATCCCACTTGACTCTTGGCATCTTCCCCTTCCAGATAAAATCCTTTAGCTCTTTATTAACTGCTACTGAGTTTTTCCTCTGGTTGATAAAAAATAAGCCTGACCTGTGTATAAAACTAAAGGAACTAAAAACAGTTTAACTGTTTGTATTTTGCTATCCATATTCATATAACGGAGCTTCCAATTTCTCAGTTTTTGTATTATTTTAATTTATCCCAAGACCCCTTCTCCCTTGTATCTTTAACCTATCAAATAACATATATGCTATATTCTGCTTACTCATCTATACCTTTCTTAAGCTTCCCTATATCACTTACAACTCTCCTTCTAGCTTCTATAACACCTCCTATCTTCTTACACTATCTCCATATATTATCTCTTCAACCTAGCTGAAATACTTTTCATCAACTGTACTATAACTCTCACCATAATCTTTCTGTAATATATCTTAAGCCAACTTCTCACACAAAACTCCTACCTCTCAATGTACCCTTTCCTCTTCTACTACCATTATCTTTCATTTTCCCCAAAATGAAACTCATACCATCTATCTTTATTACTTCCATAGTAAACGCTTTATTATAATTGGTTGACCTTGATTACTACAAACTATCACATATAGTAATTATTGTTTCAAATATGTAAACTATGTAAGGTCTTATTTGATTATGTTAATTTATACTGCTAATCTACACTATTGTGTTAGTATACTACATCTTGTCACTGCCTGTGTTTAAAATTGTTTAATGGTTTTATGATTTGAACTTTGTAAATGTGGAGCTTTTCTCCCTGGGCTGCCGCTGGAAATGGGTTTTTGACCCAGTCAAATTTTCACTGTCACCAAATGTCAATAAATAAATAGTCTCTTCCCACACATCTTTAGCTGCCACACCAGAATCCTTTTTAATTCATACTCCTAAGTATCTCATTTTATAATTTCTCCATAAATATGGATATTGCTGAACCAATTCATGTGTGGGTACATAATTTACAGCTATTACCTTTATTTTAGCTTCATTAATTTTACATCTCAAAAAGATATGAAACTGCCTCAAAATGTTCCATAACACTGAAATGTCCTTTTCTGGTTTTATCAGGTATAAAATAATATAATCTGCAAATACAGCCAGCTTTTCCAGACTACCATACCAACTATATACTTGAATTTCCAAGTTTCTTATTTTCTTTGCCATTGGTTCTATATATAGTGCAAATAAAAAAAGTGGAAATAGGATACCCCTGCATGGTTCCTCTACTCAAGCAGAAATTATCTGAGAAGAACTCATCACTTTAATTTTTGCCTCCTATCCCTCATATATTCTCCCAATCAACCTTATAATTTTACAAGGGAATGCAAATGCTTCTATTGCCCTGCTTATAAACTCCCAGCCTACTCTGTCAAATGCTTTCTCTGCATCAAGAGCCACCAACAACAGTGGCAATTTCTTATATTTAACTTCCTTCTGGATCATCAATGTTCTGTTAATGTTGTCAAATGTTTGCCTCCTCTCCACAAAACAACACTGATCCATATATTTCAATTTTGGCATCACTTTTGCCCGAGTTTAGCCATTATAAATATAAACACTTCATAATTATGGTTTAAGATTGAAATGGTCCTGTATGAAGCTGGATCTGATGGGTCTTTATCCTCTTCAGGTATCACAGCTACCACAGCTTTCTTCCAGGAAGTTAGTGCTTCTCCTCCTCTTGAAATACTGTTAAACAAAACCTTCCCGATCTTTATCAGTTTTTTTCCTTCCTCGCTTCCAAACTTACATAGGAATATCATCTATTCCTGGGGGCTTTCCTGTGGATTGGTTATACATCACCATTTACCTCATCTTCTCCTACCCTGTTAGTAATTGAGCCTCATCTACCTCTATCATTGACACATTTAATTCTTCCATAAACATTTCCATTTGTACTTTTTTTGATTTCAGTATTTCTCTGCTTTATACAGACTTTTATAAAATTTCCATAATATTTCTAGTACCTCTACAGGAAGTCTTCTTATCTTCCTTGTTATAGGCTCCCTAAGCTTGGTGACAACCCTTTCTACATTTTGTTGCCTGACTCATTGCATTAAAAGTTACTGTGATCTGGCATTATCAAAAAAAAAAAAAAAAAGCTGCTTAACATCAATCTTTCTAAACTCATGCATATTATCAAGGTAATCCTTTATGTTCAGCTTAGCTTTCTGTAACTGCTCCTCTTCTTGTTCTGAGAGATTCCCCCTATTCTGTAATACTCTAACATTTGTCACTCCCTCTGAATAATTGTCGGTACTTCTTAACCATATCTCTCTTTCTTTTATTTCCACCATATTTTTAAACTCCACTTTAATTTTATCCCACTCCCTAGCTGTATTTTCAGAAGAAATTTCTATCTTCTCTAATAAATCCAAAATTATCTCCACTATCCATTCCTTAAATTCCACTCTTTTCAAAATATAGGTGGGAAAGTACCAGTGTCACATTTTTATTTCATTACCCTACATTTTTATTTTAATTATTACTGGAATATGATCTGAAATAGTTATTGGATGTGTACCAAAACTTTCAATTAAATGCACATGTTCCTGTGAAATGTGAGTTCTGTCTAGCCTAGCCCAGTTTTTGTATCTTGGGGAATAATCTGTAAATTCACTCTGAACTCCTACAACTGAATTGACATGTTCCATGCCAAACATTTTCATAAATTTCTTCAAGAATCTACCCTCGTTTGATATATTTTCCCTTTTACCCTGCCAACACGTCTTCGCTGCTGCAAATCAAATTCTAGTCCCCAACTATAAGTAATATTCCCTGCTGAAAACTGGTTATTTCTCCCAGAATTTTCTTAAGCTCCGTTATAGCAGTTTTAGGTGGAATGTAAATACATGGGAGTGTAATCCTACTCCCTTGCCAGTAGCCACTTACAACTACAAATCTACCATTATCATTTTTTTATCCTCTTCTATCACTATTGGAACTCCTCTTGCAATTAATATAAATACTCCTCTTTTCCTTTGTCCCAGGTATTCCTCTGAATAACAATCCTGAAAACTTTTCTTTATCAAATTCACATGTTCAATTCTTTCCCAATGTGTCTCCTGTAGCATAGCTATTTGCACTCTACATTTTTTAATATAGTTCACTACTCTTTCTTTTTTGTGGTTTACCTTTAAAATGTTGAGGTGCACATATCCGATGGTCAGATGTGGGAAAGGCGGTTTGCAAAAGTTCACATTAGTGACCTATAAATTGCAGAACTCACAAACGAGCAAATGCCAGATGTGCATTCGCTCATGTGAATTCTTCATTCTGAGTGGAGATCGCACTACAGTGGGGATTGGGACATGTACCCCATCCCTCACTGTAGTGTAACCTTGGAGTTAAGTTTATAAAATTAGCAAGAGGTGTGGGGGCACAGCCCCCCACATGGGTGTGGAGGGGAGGCTTGCCCCCCTGCATAACCATCTTAGGAGACATCTGGAAATGATGGGTATTTTGATCAAAGTCGACATTACCGGAGTGTTGACTTTCTTTCCTTGGGTAGCAAATTTGTTCCTTTAAGGATACAACAGTGCAGTTTCCAACATTACAAGTTGGGTACATGAACAGTCGCACACGTGTGTTGCGACATTTTAAAGGTAAACCCTTTTTTGTATATATCTGTGAGATCAATAGCTTTTAAAGATAGTACAGAAAGTGTCATTATATTAAAAAGTTATTATTCCCACCTTTTATTTATAACAGCTTTTTTGTTAGTATCTTGTTCCAGCTTCTGTGTTACATGCACACACTAATGTTTGTCAGGTCTTTTATGCAGTTATTTATTCTTATATCCATTTCAGCCTGTCACAACTGACAAACCTTTCCATTTTATTGAAAGCCCTCAAACAAAAAACAAATACATCCTCAATACACCCCTAAAACCTATTAACTTAACACCAACACACAAAACTATGTATATCTGCAAATACTGACTTTTACCCTCCTAAATGAGAACAACTGTCCCAAACTGACAGCCAAACACAGACTTGGGTAAGATGTATGGTACAGCCTGTGCTTCCACCAAGTGCTGTCTAATTTTTCTTATCTTTACTGCTCTCCTAGAATGGGAAACGTACAGTTGTGTACACTTACCATAAATGTAGATGTTCAAGTGTAATCACTGTTGCAGTCATTACATTTGGGTTATCCTGCTGGCAGATTGCCCTCAGCTGGCCTGAATTCCAAAGTTTTGGGTCATGCATCGGTTGCTGTTGCCTCTTCCCTGACGTCAGGTCATCAGGGATATAAAAGATACAGCCAACGCCATTTTATTCAGTTTTTCTTGCCCCAGATGTCAGGTGCCCCTAAAAGGGTAGGCTAAAATTATGTAAATAAAACATACATGCACCAAAAATAAGCTTTACCTTCCTCTATAAGCAAATACACCACCTAGATTGTATAGATTAGAGAAGTAAAGATAAGTTCCAGCAAAAATAAGGGGGATGGTGGGTGGGTAACCTGGACTGCAACAGTGAATACACTCGAACATCTACATTTATGGTAAGTGTACACAACTGTACTATGTTCTTCGTGTTTCACTGTTGCAGTCATTACATTTGGGTTGAGTCCCAAAGCTATGGGTGGGGGGCTGGAGCTAAACAGCATTAGGAGCGGCTAAGAGGCCCTGCAGAACTGCAGTGGCAAAGTCTGCCTTGGATTTAGAGTAAAGAGGCAGATTGTTGTTGTGTCTTTCGGCTTTTCCCGGTTAGGGTTCGCCACAGCAGAACTCCGGTCCGCTAATGATTGGCAGTAGATTTTTATGTACTGAGTTGCCAGCTCTGACGCACAACCTTCAACGAAGGTAAGCCCATTCACGCATGTCTCTACACAGAAGACGCTCTAGCTGAAAATCAAACAGGACAACGTCTTACTGTGAGGCGACAATGCTACGGCACGCAGTTCTAGTAAAGAGGCAGATTGTAATGCTTTGTAAAGGTATGCACTGAACTCCAAGTAGCAGCCTCTAAAATGTCCTTGGTTGGTACTCCCCTGAGAAAGGCTGCAGAAGTGGCTGCAGCCCTGGTTGAATGTGGCCTAATGCCCTTAGGCACTGGTTTGCCATGCTGTGAGTAGCAGAAACGAATGCAGTGACCTATCCACTTTGAAATAGTCTGCGTGGAGATAGCCTTTCCTTGTGATGCTGTGGCATATGCCATTAGTAATTGTTCTGTCTTTATGAAAACTTTAGTTTTGTCCAAGTAGAATCCAAGTTGTCTGTGTACGTCCAAAGAATGCAGAATTTTCTCCCCCTTGTTCTGTGGATTTGGATAAAAAGTTGGCAAATGAATTGTTTGGTTAAGGGCTACACTGGATACCACCTTAAGCATAAATGTAGGGTTTGTTCTCAGAGAGACCCTGTCTGGATAAAAAATGATAAAGGGTTCCGCAGCCATAAGAGTCTGTAGCTCTGAAACTCGTCTTGCAGAAGTTATTGCTAGGAGCAGAGCTGTTTTCCAAGATAAGAACTTTATACCTGCAATAGCAGCTGGCTCAAAAGGAGGTAAGGTGAGTTTTTCCAAGACATAATTGAGGTCCCATGCAGGCATTGGCGTTCTCCTTGGAGGCCTTAAGTTTTTTGCTCCTCTGAGGTACTGCCTTAATAAAGGATGAGAAAAGAGTGGTGGCTCTGTATTGTAATGAGCCGAAATGGCAGAGGCATGAATTTTAATTGATGAAAACGATAGGCCTTTGTCCAGCATCACAGTTAAGTATTGCAAAACCTGAGGAATATTTGGGACAGCTGTATCAGTTCCTTCAGCTTGATTCCAAGCGCAAAATCTCTTCCATTTCCCAGCATAGGGTTTTCTAGTACTAGGCCTTCTGGCTTCTAAAATGGCATCCGTCACAGCTTTACTGAGAGGTGTGGTTTGTATGGCTACATTATCCGCCATGCTGCCAAGCTTAGGGTCCTGAGTTGGCTGTGCAGAATCTGATTGTTTTGCTGGGACAGCAGAGGAGGTATTTGAGGTAAGGTCCAGGCTGGGCATTGGGACAAGTTCCTTAAGATCGGATACCAGTACTGGCGTGGTCAGTCTGGGGCAATCAGAATCATTTTTGGTTTCTCCTGTCTGACCTTTAGGAGTACTTTGGGGAGGAGAGACTGGGGAGGAAAGGCATATACTGATAGGTTTGTCCAGTTGAAAGATAAGGCGTCCACTTTCCAAGCTTGTCTGTGATAAGTCCTTGTGCAGAATCTTTTTAGTTAATTGTTTTGAGGGGAGGCAAATAGATCTATGTCCGGGCTTCCCCATTTCTTTGTCATCATGCTGAAGACTTGTGGATCCAGGTGCCACTCGTGGGGATCCATGAGGTTTCTGCTTAGTTCGTCTGCCAGAGTATTTTCCTTTCCTGGCAGGAATTGTGCCTGCAGATGAACTTGGTAAGTCAATGCTGTGTCCCATAAAGCCATGGCTAGTCTGCACAGGGGATAAGAATGAGTGCCCCCCTGCTTATTTATGTACCACTTGACCGTGGTGTTGTCTGTCTTTATCAGTAGTTGTCCCGGATGAAGTAGGTCCTTGAAGGCTGTCAGGGCATTTTGAACAGCTAGCATCTCTTTTTGATTGATATGTAGATGCTTTTGGTTTGTGGACCAGGTGCCCTGAATGCCTCTTCCTGCCATGTGTGCCCCCCAGGCATAATCTGATGCATCCGTTGTTAGGCTCTGCCTGGCTGGGGGTAGTGAGAATGGCTGTCGCTTGTTTTGGTGACAAGCCTTTGCCCACCATTGAAACTCCTGTTGCAGGCAGGGAATTAGAGTAATCATTGTTTCCAGACTGTGGCAATGCTGTGTCTAAACACTTTTTAGGTACCACTGAATTTTCCTCATATGCAGTCTTGCATATGGAATTAGTAAGATGCAGGATGCCATGAAGCCCAAAGCCTGCAGAATTTTTCTTGCAGATAACTAGGCCTTTGTTGCCATTTCCTTGAAATAGGTAGTCAGTTGCCTTTGTATGTCTGGAGTGAGATAAGCCATCTGGGCAGTTGTATTTGAGCTTGCACCCAGGAATATTATCTCTTGAGAGGGTACTAGCTTTGATTTATTTTTGTTGACTGTGTACCCTAGGTATGTTAAACGTCTTATCACAAACGTCAGATGCTGTAGTAGAATGTCCTTGTTCTCTGCTTGTATGAGGCAGTCGTCCAAGTAAGGATATATTTGTATTCCTCTTTGTCTGCAGTAAGCAATTACTGGTGCCAGGCACTTTGTGAAGACTCTGGGCACAATAGATAAGCGAAAGGGCAGTGCAGAGAATTGGTAATGCTTTGAGCCAGCCTTGAATCTGAGGTATCTTCTGCATGATTGTCTGATTGGGACATGCAGGTATGCCTCTTTTAGGTCTAAAGTTATGAGCCAAGCCTTGCTGCCCAACATGGGCAGAAGCTGCTGTAAGGTTAACATCTTGAATTTTGGTATATCCAGGAAAGTGTTTAGAATAGATAGGTCCAGTATTGGTCTCCATGCTTTGTCCTTTCTGGGTACCAAGAACAGTCTTGAGTAAAATCCTTGTCCCTGCTCTTGCTGTGGTACTTGTTGAATAGCCCTCATGTCTATGAGAGCTGCGACTTGTTTTGGAGCCTCTGCCCATTGATTTTTTGGCAGGTTTGGCCAACCGTTTGCCCTTGGCAAGGTATGGAAATGAAACTAGTAGTCTTGTGACACTATGTCGAGAACCCATTTGTCCTGGGTTATAATGTGCCAATTTTGAGAAAAAAGTGCTAGTTTTCCCCCTAAGAGTGTTGCCAGAAGATAAGTGCTTGGCGCAGGCAGGGGGAAGTCATTGGGACTGTTTCCTGTATGTTTGTGATTTGTTCTCTCCACCTTTGGAGGTAGAAGCATTCCACTGCTTAGACCTGTAGGATCCTTGCAGCTGTGATCTGCCTCTAGGGCGTCTGAATCTGCCCCTTTGAGGTCTGTCTGAGACTGGAAAGGACCAATTCTTTGTAGGCCAGTGTCTGCTAAATCTAGGTGGCTGTACCTGTAAGAAATCCTTGACCGTTTGCATAGATTTAGCTTTGTCCTCCATTTTCTTTAACACCTCTTCTGCCTTAACAACAAACAAGGTATCATGTTGTAAAGGAGCATCTAATCATTTTGCTTTAACATGGTCAGGCAGATTTTGTTCCTTTAACCAAGCATGCCTCCTAATGACAGAACCCATAACAGCGGCCCTGCAGGAGGCCTCCAGGGAATCAAACCCACATTGCAAAGTATGCTTTCCAACTTGTTCAGCTACATGCAATAAATCCTGCATTTCTTTGTTTTCTGCATAATCAGAATTTGCCATAATTTTCTGTTTAAGCAGTGTCATGATATATTGCTGATATTTGGGCATATGAAACTGGCAATTTAAGGCCCTTATAGCCAAAGTAGCAGATGTGTTAATCTTTTTTCCCCATCTATCCAGAGCCATAGAATCCCTGTCAGAGGGGGTAGGAATTTTTGCAGTAGAAGCCTTGACCCCTTTTGGACCCTGAGAAATAGTTTCTGGGTTTGCAGTAGGGTTTTTGAAAAGGAATTTATGAGAGTCAGGGACCCTGTAGTATCTGTCCGGCTTAACAGGAGCTGGAGGTAAACAGTCAGGGGTCAGACTAGACTCCGAGAACACATCATCTACAATGTCCAACACAGGTGGAATAGCTAGAGGCCTGTGTTGAGGTAGTAAAAGGAAGTCCCTGAGCCTTTTCTTAGATTCTGAAAAATCTTGGCTCTCCCAGTGGAAGTGCTCCCTCATGGTATGCAAGGTTTCCCCAAAGGAGTAGTCCTCAGGAGGAGAAGCTGAAGGAACTGATTCTTCAGCATCAGAATCCTCATAGGGGGGAAGAGAATATTCCTGATCAGAAGAGGAATCAGAAGAAATGGAAACCTGATCTGAAGATTCATAGTCTGTCTCTTGCCTAGGCCTCATCAGGAGGGGGAATGGGAACCCCTGATCAAGGTAATTAAGTCTTCGGCCATTTTGAGCATCTGTTTTTTGGGCATGGAGGTCTGTCCTTGTGACTGGTGAACTTGTTTATTTGCCTTTAAAGGTGTTTTAGTCTTTGAAGTCGGTTTAATATATAATTGTTTAGGTCTGAATACACCCTCAGAAGCCGATGCCTGCTCAGCGGCTCCGGACCCATCTGAGGGAATAATCTCTGAGGCTCCAGTACCTTGAGTTTCCTGCGGCCTGGCTGACTCCATGTGGGAGTCGGTAGCGGCCTGTGACTCTAAAGTAGCGGGCATCAGGGGCTGTGAAAGCACCTCACTGAGAACTGGCAAACCGGTGACTCGCTTAGGAGAAGCTTTGTCGTCGGTTTTGGACCTTGGTTGCTTGCCTTTTTCTTTGCGTTTTTTGTGAACTCCGGTAGTCGGATGGCTATCCGATGACATTGTATAATTAAATCTTCGCCCAAAATAGCTTAATGCAAAATCGTACCGACGCTTAATAGTACATTGGTTAAATCTAGCACAAAACTGACAACTAGCAACATCGTGGTCAGGGCCTAGGCAAGGAATACAGTAAGAATGAAAGTCCTTATGAGGTATTTGCTTCCCACAAGAAATACACTTATTAACTTTTTCTGACATTGGCCTGGAGCAAGAAAAAAGTTTCCCCAATGGGGTACTTAGCTTTTAATGAAGACTTCAGATCTGAAACTCGAACACGAAAATCTCATGAGTCGGCCGACCGGCATTTGCGAACTGCTTCTGCTTCGGGCACCGCGCGGCAAGAAAGACTGGATAAAATGGCGTCAGCTGCATCTTTTATACCCCTGACATCAGGGAAGAGGTGACAGCAACCGACGCAGGACCCAAGACTTTGGAATTCAGGCCGACTGAGGGCAACCGGCCAGCAGGATAACCCAAATGTAATGACTGCAACAGTGAAACACGAAGAACATCACTTGAATGCTTTCAGAAAACTAGCCACTGTCCTAGCCACTGAAAGAAAGCCATTTCGCTAGCTCTCTCTTTTAAGTTTCTGTTTTCACACTGAAATTAAGCTGTAAGTCAATGTGCAGCCATCTTGGAAGTCCCCATCTATTCTTCTGTTGACTGCCTATCTATCCATATGTTCTCCCCACAGGTAACAGACTTGTGGCCCATTTGTTCCCCTCGTGTCGGAGTTGACAGATAGGTGTGTTGCCATCATCTGAGGTCCAAAACAGGATTTTCTTTTGTAAGTTCAAGTGTCCTCTGCTGCACCTGAAACTTGTACTACATGCCCAACTGAAGATACATGCATGCGCATAGCTCTATATGCTGCTAATACAAGTGTGGGTTATAGTCCTCCCCCTGGACCAGCCACAGAATCCTCCCACCTTAGCTGGATCAGCTAGTGTTGAATGCACAATTCATACATCTCCACAGCCTCTGCCTCCAGCACCTGAGATGTTAGTTGGCCTGTACAGGGCAAAGTCAGGACTTTATCCCTCTAAGGTATGAAAATGGCTAAGCATTGTCATGCTTTAATGCTTGTTTAAATGACGTTTAGATTCCTAAATGTTAATTTATCTCATGACTTTATACTGGTATACTCTAATGTAAACTTTGTTTAAGCTGAGTACATACACACATATTTACATCAAAGACGTCAGAAGAGATGCAAGCTTTATTCACCTGTAGATTGCCACTTGTGATGTGGTCCTCATCAGAGGAGCATTAATAACAATCTTATTACAAAACAGGGTTTGACAACATATGTGACCTGCAGCTTTCTTGGAATGAAGCTGAATCATCTTGAAGTATTAGAGAAGTCAGTGTGAGTAACCATTTGTGGCACTCATGTGACAGCTAAAACTTAAGCTACCCACTTTCATATCTAACTGCTTAGTGCACACTGCAGTGTTTGGGATAAACCATTTTTTCATCTTACATTTAAGCATCTATTCCAAGACAGTCATCTTGGGATTAGTGCTTCTGTTTTCTCCTGGTGAGAGAAGGAGTACAGTCACATTATTTCCTGGAGACTGCTAATCACCAGAGAGCCTAATAACTGCTTTTATATTCTAATTCTGGTGAGAGTAGGAGCAGAGTGCATTGATTCCTGACTGTTTCTAGTTGGAGAGTGAATGTCTGTGCTTAACGTACCTAATTGGTCTGGTTGCTTTTAGAGGCATCTACCAGAAAAAGGCTACAAAGCCTACAGACCCTTGCATCATGTGGGACAAGAATGTGGATCACCAAACAGGCTGTGGTCTGCTTCTCTACTTGGGATTGGTGCCAACATTTTGCTTTTGATGAAAGAAAAAGCAAAGGAGTATTGTATTCCAACAGAGTGAAGCTGTGCTGAGACCAGCATTAGTAGTAGCCATTCATGCGACTCCTCTCTTTTCATTATTCTTGACAAGCTAATTCTTTGTTTTCAGCAAATACTGCTTGGTTTCTAACTTCAGAATATCTGCCTAAATACTTCATCCTTAAATTTTCAGGGACTAAGTATTAGTTTCCCCTCAAGTGTTTGGCAGTGCTCTATACAGACTCAGACACTTTGAGTGAAATTTTTCCTGTAAAACCACAATTGAAATTTCTCCAATATCTAGTTGCACACAGGACTAGTTTGCAATGACAAGCACTGTCCACATAGATGCAAACCAGATACTCCTGACAGTGATTGATATTCTCACTCCAACAGTCTAATCAATAAAAAAAGTTTCTGTTGCCATGGATATGAACTTTCCTACTGTCTCTGTTACTGGGTTGGTGGATATGGGCATCCGGAGGCAATGCAGAAATTGCCTCATGTTTCCTGACAACCAGATAATTCTCAAATAAAGTGATATATTATGTGAGAGACGTATTTACACAATGTCACTGGAGGCAAAGCTCTCACATAAAAGTACTCCTAATGTCAATAAGGTTGTCAGTAGTACACACGCTGCACTCATCACGCACAATTCAAAGCAGACATATAGACCCACATATACTGAGGCACTTAAATATAACCTTCCTAAACCACAAAGACCTCCTAGACAAAGTACACATAAGAAATACACTCAGCAGCTGCAAACACACCCACATCAACACATAGAGCTACATCTCATGGAGCCTCTACCTCTAAGCCCATAAGGCAAGTCAACACACAATCCAACATTCTAGTCATTGGAGACTCCATTGTGAGACACATTGATGTCTGTCTCACCAGGCTGAGTAAGGAGAAAGTTACTGTCAGTTGCTTATCAGGGGTTAGGATTCGCCACATTACGCATGCACTCAGTCATAGTCCATGTGGGAGTAAATGACCTGAGGCGTACCTCCCTAGACTATATGAAGAGAGACATCATAGAGCTCTAGGAATGTGTGTCTCAGGCTGGTATGAGCCTAGCATTGAGCAGCATTTTACCTTCTCCAAGGATGATGCCACAATACAATCAAAAGATGATTGACTTTAATAATTGGCTTAGTTTCTGGTGTGATTCTAAGGGTGTGCAATATTTGTCAGCATGGCTGCTGTGAGCTCCGCTCCTGTGTGTGCAATACACACTGTGTTCCAGCTTGGTCCTACACCAAACACCTGAATAACACCAGCCAGGTCCTTTTGAACAGTAGTGTAAACTAAGACACTTACCCTTCAACTACAAGTGTTATAGCTACGTTATAGCTACAGAACTACAAGTGTTACCTTTCCTTGGGAAAGGCTTTGAATCACTGTGTTCCAGCTTGGTCCTACACCAAACACCTGAATAACACCAGCCAGGTCCTTTTGAACAGTAGTGTAAACTAAGACACTTACCCTTCAACTACAAGTGTTATAGCTATGTTATAGCTACAGAACTACAAGTGTTACCTTTCCTTGGGAAAGGCTTTGAATCACTGTGTTCCAGCTTGGTCCTACACCAAACACCTGAATAACACCAGCCAGGTCCTTTTGAACAGTAGTGTAAACTAAGACACTTACCCTTCAACTACAAGTGTTATAGCTACGTTATAGCTACAGAACTACAAGTGTTACCTTTCCTTGGGAAAGGCTTTGAATATACGTATTGATACTGTACCTCATATATTAATGTTAAAACTTCAGTTGAATCTCAGGTAGCCTAGCCAGCAGCCGGACCCCCCCCCCACTACTCCTACCATTCTGTATACTACCCACTTGGCCCTCTATACTCAATCCTTCTCCCTGCCTAGACCTTCTCCCCTTGCAGGTTACCTATCCCCTGCTATATACCTGCTGCCCACTAGGTGGCGTCCTCATACTTTATCTTTCTAACTCACTACCTTTCAACACTCTCTTCTAACCTACCCCTGCATCTTTGCCACAGTACCTCTGTTCCCAGCCTTTTTTCGGGCTCACATATATTATCTCTTACTGTCCTAAGACATCCTTAGAACTATCATCTCCAGTTTCCTCCTGCATTTCTACCTTTTAACCTCTTATTATTGTTCACCTTCCTCTACCTTTAGAACGACCTACAGAGTCTTCCTCCTCACTGATTGTCTTCAGCCTACTTCTGCTGTCTTGTCTCATACTCACCTGTCCTGTTCATTCTGTTATCTGCATTACCTACTGTTTTCTCTCTCGGTTGCTGTACTTCTACTTATCTCCTACACCTGTACACTTAACAATACTGTGGTCCCATATTCTTGTCTTCCTTCCGTTCTATATCCCCTACCTTCCCTTCCCCCTCCCACATACTCTACTATCTCAACTCACTAAACCCCTCCTTCCTTCACAGGTATTGATGTCATTTGCCTGTCCTCTTTAGCTTAGTCTCGTGGTTTTTGCCCCCTCCCGCTATTATCTCTTTTGGCGTCCCCCTGTCCCCAACACTCCAACTCACCTTATAAATATACCCTATTTTATAGCGACGCCATCTTTCTTCCACCCTTATCCCACCTGGCTGCTGTGAGCTCCGCTCCTGTGTGTGCAATAAAGTAAGTGTGACAACTATTGCAAAATCTAAATGTAAGATCTATTGTGCCACTGTCGGTTCCTAGGATGAATTCTGATGTACTATGGTAGTCTTACTGCTTTTATGTTATTTTCAACATATGCTGCTACGTTGTAGGAGTCGCACACGTGGCTTGTATTTTGCGGAACTTAGTGTATCCATAGGATCCACACTGATATCTGTTCTATCTAGATGTTACTGATATGTAGTACACGTCCTTGGTTTTTTAATCGTGGTTTCGTGATGCAATCATATTCATTATTGAAACGCCGTACAAACGGCTTGTAGTAGTTGTTATGAATGCTAGGTTTATATTTCATGTACTGTTGTGCTTAATTTGTTGTTTTCGCTAGTCTTTTGATCTTCTTATGTTATAAAACCTCTAGCTTGTGGTTGCAAATACTTCCACTATCAGAGTGGTGTGTGCGGACCTCGTTATAAATGCGACCAGCCCTATGATTCCAATGATGTACTGTTTTGAGGCTACATTTAGCGTTTGAATGCTAACAACTCTATTTTAATACGGTACAGCTTTACTTTTGAACCAAACGCTCCCTCTAATGGAGCGCTATACACGTTTGTTGATCTAAATGCTATGTTAACACTTTTGTACTGTTAGGGGCTACAAATAGTGTTTTCACTGCTCTCATATTTAATTTAATGGGACATAGCGTCACTTTTAACTAGATGCAGCCACGGACTGAGCTGTAAGCGCTTGTAGTTCTTAAAGCTCCTACTATCAGAGCGGTTTGCTTGGGGCTTTTAATTACTTTAATGGGACACAGCTTTACTCTCTAGTCCGTTGCAGCCACGGAGTGAGCGCTGTATGCGCTTGTAGTTCCTAAAGCTCCCACTATCTGAGAAGACTGCTTAAGGCTTCTGTTTAAATTTAATGGGACACAGCTTTACTGCTTAAACAGATGCAGCTACGGACTGAGCGCTGTATGCGCTTGTACTTCTCATGGCTTCCACTATCTGAGCGGCTTGCTTGAGGCTTCTAATTGGAAGTAATTAGCCCCATGTTTTTAACTTATCCGGTATTTGGGACTTCAGTTAGCATTTAATCTCTGATTTACTATAATTTAAGGGCACACAGCTTGACTTTTATCCTATCACTGCCTCCAGCTGAGCGCAATACACGTGATATGCTATAGCTGTACCCTGGATGCTACTTTAGGATATTCCTATGTTTTTGGGCATGTCTAGCGGTTAAACTGTTAACTAAAGCAATTAACTTGAATACTGTCCCCATATATGTTCAACACGCAGAGGCTTTTATTGCATTGTGCTTATGGATTGTAGTGGATGTACCTAGCTCTCACTAAACCCTCAGTAGGTTACTTTGCTTTTACTTGGAATGTTCCACCTGAGCTGCCAATACTACGTAATACCCTGGCCATGCTCTCTTAGCTTGTAACAGGTCATTGCTCACACTGTTATTACTGCCCTGACTTGTAATGCTTTTGATATTTATAGAGCGATGAATTCTAGACTGTGTTGTTTTTACTGCTCTGATTCTTAATACTTTTGATGTTTATAGAGTGAAGAATACTAGACTGTGCTGTACCTTACTGTTTACTGTATTTGTATATGCATCTGAGTCTGCTTTATACCTACACCTACTTCCTATTGAACTTACACTGTGATTTACTTTTCTCTCTCTTTCTATCCTACCAGCACTGTGTTCCAGCTTGGTCCTACACCAAACACCTGAATAACACCAGCCAGGTCCTTTTGAACAGTAGTGTAAACTAAGACACTTACCCTTCAACTACAAGTGTTATAGCTACGTTATAGCTACAGAACTACAAGTGTTACCTTTCCTTGGGAAAGGCTTTGAATGTATTGATACTGTACCTCATATATTAATGTTAAAACTTCAGTTGAATCTCAGGTAGCCTAGCCAGCAGCCGGACCCCCCCCCCACTACTCCTACCATTCTGTATACTACCCACTTGGCCCTCTATACTCAATCCTTCTCCCTGCCTAGACCTTCTCCCCTTGCAGGTTACCTATCCCCTGCTATATACCTGCTGCCCACTAGGTGGCGTCCTCATACTTTATCTTTCTAACTCACTACCTTTCAACACTCTCTCTTCTAACCTACCCCTGCATCTTTGCCCCCAGTACCTCTGTTCCCAGCCTTTTTTCGGCTCACATATATTATCTCTTACTGTCCTAAGACATCCTTAGAACTATCATCTCCAGTTTCCTCCTGCATTTCTACCTTTTAACCTCTTATTATTGTTCACCTTCCTCTACCTTTAGAACGACCTACAGAGTCTTCCTCCTCACTGATTGTCTTCAGCCTACTTCTGCTGTCTTGTCTCATACTCACCTGTCCTGTTCATTCTGTTATCTGCATTACCTACTGTTTTCTCTCTCGGTTGCTGTACTTCTACTTATCTCCTACACCTGTACACTTAACAATACTGTGGTCCCATATTCTTGTCTTCCTTCCGTTCTATATCCCCTACCTTCCCTTCCCTCCCACATACTCTACTATCTCAACTCACTAAACCCCTCCTTCCTTCACAGGTATTGATGTCATTTGCCTGTCCTCTTTAGCTTAGTCTCGTGGTTTTTGCCCCCTCCCGCTATTATCTCTTTTCCCTCCCCTGTCCCCAACACTCCAACTCACCTTATAAATATACCCTATTTTATAGCGACGCCATCTTTCTTCCACCCTTATCCCACCTGGCTGCTGTGAGCTCCGCTCCTGTGTGTGCAATAAAGTAAGTGTGACAACTATTGCAAAATCTAAATGTAAGATCTATTGTGCCACTGTCGGTTCCTAGGATGAATTCTGATGTACTATGGTAGTCTTACTGCTTACTATGTTATTTTCAACATATGCTGCTACGTTGTAGGAGTCGCACACGTGGCTTGTATTTTGCGGAACTTAGTGTATCCATAGGATCCACACTGATATCTGTTCTATCTAGATGTTACTGATATGTAGTACACGTCCTTGGTTTTTTAATCGTGGTTTCGTGATGCAATCATATTCATTATTGAAACGCCGCACAAACGGCTTGTAGTAGTTGTTATGAATGCTAGGTTTATATTTCATGTACTGTTGTGCTTAATTTGTTGTTTTCGCTAGTCTTTTGATCTTCTTATGTTATAAAACCTCTAGCTTGTGGTTGCAAATACTTCCACTATCAGAGTGGTGTGTGCGGACCTCGTTATAAATGCGACCAGCCCTATGATTCCAATGATGTACTGTTTTGAGGCTACATTTAGCGTTTGAATGCTAACAACTCTATTTTAATACGGTACAGCTTTACTTTTGAACCAAACGCTCCCTCTAATGGAGCGCTATACGTTTGTTGATCTAAATGCTATGTTAACACTTTTGTACTGTTAGGGGCTACAAATAGTGTTTTCACTGCTCTCATATTTAATTTAATGGGACATAGCGTCACTTTTTAACTAGATGCAGCCACGGACTGAGCGCTGTAAGCGCTTGTAGTTCTTAAAGCTCCTACTATCAGAGCGGTTTGCTTGGGGCTTTTAATTACTTTAATGGGACACAGCTTTACTCTCTAGTCCGTTGCAGCCACGGAGTGAGCTGTATGCGCTTGTAGTTCCTAAAGCTCCCACTATCTGAGAAGACTGCTTAAGGCTTCTGTTTAAATTTAATGGGACACAGCTTTACTGCTTAAACAGATGCAGCTACGGACTGAGCGCTGTATGCTTGTACTTCTCATGGCTTCCACTATCTGAGCGGCTTGCTTGAGGCTTCTAATTGGAAGTAATTAGCCCCATGTTTTTAACTTATCCGGTATTTGGGACTTCAGTTAGCATTTAATCTCTGATTTACTATAATTTAAGGGCACACAGCTTGACTTTTATCCTATCACTGCCTCCAGCTGAGCGCAATACACGTGATATGCTATAGCTGTACCCTGGATGCTACTTTAGGATATTCCTATGTTTTTGGGCATGTCTAGCGGTTAAACTGTTAACTAAAGCAATTAACTTGAATACTGTCCCCATATATGTTCAACACGCAGAGGCTTTTATTGCATTGTGCTTATGGATTGTAGTGGATGTACCTAGCTCTCACTAAACCCTCAGTAGGTTACTTTGCTTTTACTTGGAATGTTCCACCTGAGCTGCCAATACTACGTAATACCCTGGCCATGCTCTCTTAGCTTGTAACAGGTCATTGCTCACACTGTTATTACTGCCCTGACTTGTAATGCTTTTGATATTTATAGAGCGATGAATTCTAGACTGTGTTGTTTTACTGCTCTGATTCTTAATACTTTTGATGTTTATAGAGTGAAGAATACTAGACTGTGCTGTACCTTACTGTTTACTGTATTTGTATATGCATCTGAGTCTGCTTTATACCTACACCTACTTCCTATTGAACTTACACTGTGATTTACTTTTCTCTCTCTTTCTATCCTACCAGCACTGTGTTCCAGCTTGGTCCTACACCAAACACCTGAATAACACCAGCCAGGTCCTTTTGAACAGTAGTGTAAACTAAGACACTTACCCTTCAACTACAAGTGTTATAGCTACGTTATAGCTACAGAACTACAAGTGTTACCTTTCCTTGGGAAAGGCTTTGAATGTACGTATTGATACTGTACCTCATATATTAATGTTAAAACTTCAGTTGAATCTCAGGTAGCCTAGCCAGCAGCCGGACCCCCCCCCCCACTACTCCTACCATTCTGTATACTACCCACTTGGCCCTCTATACTCAATCCTTCACCCTGCCTAGACCTTCTCCCCTTGCAGGTTACCTATCCCCTGCTATATACCTGCTGCCCACTAGGTGGCGTCCTCATACTTTATCTTTCTAACTCACTACCTTTCAACACTCTCTCTTCTAACCTACCCCTGCATCTTTGCCCCAGTACCTCTGTTCCCAGCCTTTTTTCGGGCTCACATATATTATCTCTTACTGTCCTAAGACATCCTTAGAACTATCATCTCCAGTTTCCTCCTGCATTTCTACCTTTTAACCTCTTATTATTGTTCACCTTCCTCTACCTTTAGAACGACCTACAGAGTCTTCCTCCTCACTGATTGTCTTCAGCCTACTTCTGCTGTCTTGTCTCATACTCACCTGTCCTGTTCATTCTGTTATCTGCATTACCTACTGTTTTCTCTCTCGGTTGCTGTACTTCTACTTATCTCCTACACCTGTACACTTAACAATACTGTGGTCCCATATTCTTGTCTTCCTTCCGTTCTATATCCCCTACCTTCCCTTCCCCCTCCCACATACTCTACTATCTCAACTCACTAAACCCTCCTTTCTACACAAGTATTGATGTCATTTGCCTGTCCTCTTTAGCTTAGTCTCGTGGTTTTCGGCCCCTCCCGCTATTATCTCTTTTCCTCTCCCCCTGTCCCCAACACTCCAACTCACCTTATAAATATACCCTATTTTATAGCGACGCCATCTTTCTTCCACCCTTATCCCACCTGGCTGCTGTGAGCTCCGCTCCTGTGTGTGCAATAAAGTAAGTGTGACAACTATTGCAAAATCTAAATGTAAGATCTATTGTGCCACTGTCGGTTCCTAGGATGAATTCTGATGTACTATGGTAGTCTTACTGCTTTTTATGTTATTTTCAACATATGCTGCTACGTTGTAGGAGTCGCACGTGGCTTGTATTTTGCGGAACTTAGTGTATCCATAGGATCCACACTGATATCTGTTCTATCTAGATGTTACTGATATGTAGTACACGTCCTTGGTTTTTTAATCGTGGTTTCGTGATGCAATCATATTCATTATTGAAACGCCGTACAAACGGCTTGTAGTAGTTGTTATGAATGCTAGGTTTATATTTCATGTACTGTTGTGCTTAATTTGTTGTTTTCGCTAGTCTTTTGATCTTCTTATGTTATAAAACCTCTAGCTTGTGGTTGCAAATACTTCCACTATCAGAGTGGTGTGCGGACCTCGTTATAAATGCGACCAGCCCTATGATTCCAATGATGTACTGTTTTGAGGCTACATTTAGCGTTTGAATGCTAACAACTCTATTTTAATACGGTACAGCTTTACTTTTGAACCAAACGCTCCCTCTAATGGAGCGCTATACACGTTTGTTGATCTAAATGCTATGTTAACACTTTTGTACTGTTAGGGGCTACAAATAGTGTTTTCACTGCTCTCATATTTAATTTAATGGGACATAGCGTCACTTTTTAACTAGATGCAGCCACGGACTGAGCGCTGTAAGCGCTTGTAGTTCTTAAAGCTCCTACTATCAGAGCGGTTTGCTTGGGGCTTTTAATTACTTTAATGGGACACAGCTTTACTCTCTAGTCCGTTGCAGCCACGGAGTGAGCGCTGTATGCGCTTGTAGTTCCTAAAGCTCCCACTATCTGAGAAGACTGCTTAAGGCTTCTGTTTAAATTTAATGGGACACAGCTTTACTGCTTAAACAGATGCAGCTACGGACTGAGCGCTGTATGCGCTTGTACTTCTCATGGCTTCCACTATCTGAGCGGCTTGCTTGAGGCTTCTAATTGGAAGTAATTAGCCCCATGTTTTTAACTTATCCGGTATTTGGGACTTCAGTTAGCATTTAATCTCTGATTTACTATAATTTAAGGGCACACAGCTTGACTTTTATCCTATCACTGCCTCCAGCTGAGCGCAATACACGTGATATGCTATAGCTGTACCCTGGATGCTACTTTAGGATATTCCTATGTTTTTGGGCATGTCTAGCGGTTAAACTGTTAACTAAAGCAATTAACTTGAATACTGTCCCCATATATGTTCAACACGCAGAGGCTTTTATTGCATTGTGCTTATGGATTGTAGTGGATGTACCTAGCTCTCACTAAACCCTCAGTAGGTTACTTTGCTTTTACTTGGAATGTTCCACCTGAGCTGCCAATACTACGTAATACCCTGGCCATGCTCTCTTAGCTTGTAACAGGTCATTGCTCACACTGTTATTACTGCCCTGACTTGTAATGCTTTTGATATTTATAGAGCGATGAATTCTAGACTGTGTTGTTTTTACTGCTCTGATTCTTAATACTTTTGATGTTTATAGAGTGAAGAATACTAGACTGTGCTGTACCTTACTGTTTACTGTATTTGTATATGCATCTGAGTCTGCTTTATACCTACACCTACTTCCTATTGAACTTACACTGTGATTTACTTCTTTTCTCTCTCTTTCTATCCTACCAGCACTGTGTTCCAGCTTGGTCCTACACCAAACACCTGAATAACACCAGCCAGGTCCTTTTGAACAGTAGTGTAAACTAAGACACTTACCCTTCAACTACAAGTGTTATAGCTACGTTATAGCTACAGAACTACAAGTGTTACCTTTCCTTGGGAAAGGCTTTGAATGTACGTATTGATACTGTACCTCATATATTAATGTTAAAACTTCAGTTGAATCTCAGGTAGCCTAGCCAGCAGCCGGACCCCCCCCCCCCCCACCCCTCCCATTCTGTATACTACCCCCTTGGCCCCCTTTACTCAATCCTTCTCCCTGCCTAGACCTTCTCCCCTTGCAGGTTACCTATCCCCTGCTATATACCTGCTGCCCACTAGGTGGCGTCCTCATACTTTATCTTTCTAACTCACTACCTTTCAACACTCTCTCTTCTAACCTACCCCTGCATCTTTGCCCCCAGTACCTCTGTTCCCAGCCTTTTTTCGGGCTCACATATATTATCTCTTACTGTCCTAAGACATCCTTAGAACTATCATCTCCAGTTTCCTCCTGCATTTCTACCTTTTAACCTCTTATTATTGTTCACCTTCCTCTACCTTTAGAACGACCTACAGAGTCTTCCTCCTCACTGATTGTCTTCAGCCTACTTCTGCTGTCTTGTCTCATACTCACCTGTCCTGTTCATTCTGTTATCTGCATTACCTACTGTTTTCTCTCTCGGTTGCTGTACTTCTACTTATCTCCTACACCTGTACACTTAACAATACTGTGGTCCCATATTCTTGTCTTCCTTCCGTTCTATATCCCCTACCTTCCCTTCCCCCTCCCACATACTCTACTATCTCAACTCACTAAACCCCTCCTTCCTTCACAGGTATTGATGTCATTTGCCTGTCCTCTTTAGCTTAGTCTCGTGGTTTTTGCCCCCTCCCGCTATTATCTCTTTTCCCCTCCCCCTGTCCCCAACACTCCAACTCACCTTATAAATATACCCTATTTTATAGCGACGCCATCTTTCTTCCACCCTTATCCCACCTGGCTGCTGTGAGCTCCGCTCCTGTGTGTGCAATAAAGTAAGTGTGACAACTATTGCAAAATCTAAATGTAAGATCTATTGTGCCACTGTCGGTTCCTAGGATGAATTCTGATGTACTATGGTAGTCTTACTGCTTTTTATGTTATTTTCAACATATGCTGCTACGTTGTAGGAGTCGCACACGTGGCTTGTATTTTGCGGAACTTAGTGTATCCATAGGATCCACACTGATATCTGTTCTATCTAGATGTTACTGATATGTAGTACACGTCCTTGGTTTTTTAATCGTGGTTTCGTGATGCAATCATATTCATTATTGAAACGCCGTACAAACGGCTTGTAGTAGTTGTTATGAATGCTAGGTTTATATTTCATGTACTGTTGTGCTTAATTTGTTGTTTTCGCTAGTCTTTTGATCTTCTTATGTTATAAAACCTCTAGCTTGTGGTTGCAAATACTTCCACTATCAGAGTGGTGTGTGCGGACCTCGTTATAAATGCGACCAGCCCTATGATTCCAATGATGTACTGTTTTGAGGCTACATTTAGCGTTTGAATGCTAACAACTCTATTTTAATACGGTACAGCTTTACTTTTGAACCAAACGCTCCCTCTAATGGAGCGCTATACACGTTTGTTGATCTAAATGCTATGTTAACACTTTTGTACTGTTAGGGGCTACAAATAGTGTTTTCACTGCTCTCATATTTAATTTAATGGGACATAGCGTCACTTTTTAACTAGATGCAGCCACGGACTGAGCGCTGTAAGCTTGTAGTTCTTAAAGCTCCTACTATCAGAGCGGTTTGCTTGGGGCTTTTAATTACTTTAATGGGACACAGCTTTACTCTCTAGTCCGTTGCAGCCACGGAGTGAGCGCTGTATGCGCTTGTAGTTCCTAAAGCTCCCACTATCTGAGAAGACTGCTTAAGGCTTCTGTTTAAATTTAATGGGACACAGCTTTACTGCTTAAACAGATGCAGCTACGGACTGAGCGCTGTATGCGCTTGTACTTCTCATGGCTTCCACTATCTGAGCGGCTTGCTTGAGGCTTCTAATTGGAAGTAATTAGCCCCATGTTTTTAACTTATCCGGTATTTGGGACTTCAGTTAGCATTTAATCTCTGATTTACTATAATTTAAGGGCACACAGCTTGACTTTTATCCTATCACTGCCTCCAGCTGAGCGCAATACACGTGATATGCTATAGCTGTACCCTGGATGCTACTTTAGGATATTCCTATGTTTTTGGGCATGTCTAGCGGTTAAACTGTTAACTAAAGCAATTAACTTGAATACTGTCCCCATATATGTTCAACACGCAGAGGCTTTTATTGCATTGTGCTTATGGATTGTAGTGGATGTACCTAGCTCTCACTAAACCCTCAGTAGGTTACTTTGCTTTTACTTGGAATGTTCCACCTGAGCTGCCAATACTACGTAATACCCTGGCCATGCTCTCTTAGCTTGTAACAGGTCATTGCTCACACTGTTATTACTGCCCTGACTTGTAATGCTTTTGATATTTATAGAGCGATGAATTCTAGACTGTGTCTGGTTTACTGCTCTGATTCTTAATACTTTTGATGTTTATAGAGTGAAGAATACTAGACTGTGCTGTACCTTACTGTTTACTGTATTTGTATATGCATCTGAGTCTGCTTTATACCTACACCTACTTCCTATTGAACTTACACTGTGATTTACTTCTTTTCTCTCTCTTTCTATCCTACCAGCACTGTGTTCCAGCTTGGTCCTACACCAAACACCTGAATAACACCAGCCAGGTCCTTTTGAACAGTAGTGTAAACTAAGACACTTACCCTTCAACTACAAGTGTTATAGCTACGTTATAGCTACAGAACTACAAGTGTTACCTTTCCTTGGGAAAGGCTTTGAATGTACGTATTGATACTGTACCTCATATATTAATGTTAAAACTTCAGTTGAATCTCAGGTAGCCTAGCCAGCAGCCGGACCCCCCCCCCACTACTCCTACCATTCTGTATACTACCCACTTGGCCCTCTATACTCAATCCTTCTCCCTGCCTAGACCTTCTCCCTTGCAGGTTACCTATCCCCTGCTATATACCTGCTGCCCACTAGGTGGCGTCCTCATACTTTATCTTTCTAACTCACTACCTTTCAACACTCTCTCTTCTAACCTACCCCTGCATCTTTGCCCCCAGTACCTCTGTTCCCAGCCTTTTTTCGGGCTCACATATATTATCTCTTACTGTCCTAAGACATCCTTAGAACTATCATCTCCAGTTTCCTCCTGCATTTCTACCTTTTAACCTCTTATTATTGTTCACCTTCCTCTACCTTTAGAACGACCTACAGAGTCTTCCTCCTCACTGATTGTCTTCAGCCTACTTCTGCTGTCTTGTCTCATACTCACCTGTCCTGTTCATTCTGTTATCTGCATTACCTACTGTTTTCTCTCTCGGTTGCTGTACTTCTACTTATCTCCTACACCTGTACACTTAACAATACTGTGGTCCCATATTCTTGTCTTCCTTCCGTTCTATATCCCCTACCTTCCCTTCCCCCTCCCACATACTCTACTATCTCAACTCACTAAACCCTCCTTCCTTCACAGGTATTGATGTCATTTGCCTCTCCTCTTTAGCTTAGTCTCGTGGTTTTGCCCCTCCCGCTATTATCACTTTTCCCCTCCCCCTGTCCCCAACACTCCAACTCACCTTATAAATATACCCTATTTTATAGCGACGCCATCTTTCTTCCACCCTTATCCCACCTGGCTGCTGTGAGCTCCGCTCCTGTGTGTGCAATAAAGTAAGTGTGACAACTATTGCAAAATCTAAATGTAAGATCTATTGTGCCACTGTCGGTTCCTAGGATGAATTCTGATGTACTATGGTAGTCTTACTGCTTTCTATGTTATTTTCAACATATGCTGCTACGTTGTAGGAGTCGCACACGTGGCTTGTATTTTGCGGAACTTAGTGTATCCATAGGATCCACACTGATATCTGTTCTATCTAGATGTTACTGATATGTAGTACACGTCCTTGGTTTTTTAATCGTGGTTTCGTGATGCAATCATATTCATTATTGAAACGCCGTACAAACGGCTTGTAGTAGTTGTTATGAATGCTAGGTTTATATTTCATGTACTGTTGTGCTTAATTTGTTGTTTTCGCTAGTCTTTTGATCTTCTTATGTTATAAAACCTCTAGCTTGTGGTTGCAAATACTTCCACTATCAGAGTGGTGTGTGCGGACCTCGTTATAAATGCGACCAGCCCTATGATTCCAATGATGTACTGTTTTGAGGCTACATTTAGCGTTTGAATGCTAACAACTCTATTTTAATACGGTACAGCTTTACTTTTGAACCAAACGCTCCCTCTAATGGAGCGCTATACACGTTTGTTGATCTAAATGCTATGTTAACACTTTTGTACTGTTAGGGGCTACAAATAGTGTTTTCACTGCTCTCATATTTAATTTAATGGGACATAGCGTCACTTTTTAACTAGATGCAGCCACGGACTGGCGCTGTAGCGCTTGTAGTTCTTAAAGCTCCTACTATCAGAGCGGTTTGCTTGGGGCTTTTAATTACTTTAATGGGACACAGCTTTACTCTCTAGTCCGTTGCAGCCACGGAGTGAGCGCTGTATGCGCTTGTAGTTCCTAAAGCTCCCACTATCTGAGAAGACTGCTTAAGGCTTCTGTTTAAATTTAATGGGACACAGCTTTACTGCTTAAACAGATGCAGCTACGGACTGAGTGCTGTATGCGCTTGTACTTCTCATGGCTTCCACTATCTGAGCGGCTTGCTTGAGGCTTCTAATTGGAAGTAATTAGCCCCATGTTTTTAACTTATCCGGTATTTGGGACTTCAGTTAGCATTTAATCTCTGATTTACTATAATTTAAGGGCACACAGCTTGACTTTTATCCTATCACTGCCTCCAGCTGAGCGCAATACACGTGATATGCTATAGCTGTACCCTGGATGCTACTTTAGGATATTCCTATGTTTTTGGGCATGTCTAGCGGTTAAACTGTTAACTAAAGCAATTAACTTGAATACTGTCCCCATATATGTTCAACACGCAGAGGCTTTTATTGCATTGTGCTTATGGATTGTAGTGGATGTACCTAGCTCTCACTAAACCCTCAGTAGGTTACTTTGCTTTTACTTGGAATGTTCCACCTGAGCTGCCAATACTACGTAATACCCTGGCCATGCTCTCTTAGCTTGTAACAGGTCATTGCTCACACTGTTATTACTGCCCTGACTTGTAATGCTTTTGATATTTATAGAGCGATGAATTCTAGACTGTGTTGTTTTTACTGCTCTGATTCTTAATACTTTTGATGTTTATAGAGTGAAGAATACTAGACTGTGCTGTACCTTACTGTTTACTGTATTTGTATATGCATCTGAGTCTGCTTTATACCTACACCTACTTCCTATTGAACTTACACTGTGATTTACTTTTCTCTCTCTTTCTATCCTACCAGCACTGTGTTCCAGCTTGGTCCTACACCAAACACCTGAATAACACCAGCCAGGTCCTTTTGAACAGTAGTGTAAACTAAGACACTTACCCTTCAACTACAAGTGTTATAGCTACGTTATAGCTACAGAACTACAAGTGTTACCTTTCCTTGGGAAAGGCTTTGAATGTACGTATTGATACTGTACCTCATATATTAATGTTAAAACTTCAGTTGAATCTCAGGTAGCCTAGCCAGCAGCCGGACCCCCCCCCCACTACTCCTACCATTCTGTATACTACCCACTTGGCCCTCTATACTCAATCCTTCTCCCTGCCTAGACCTTCTCCCCTTGCAGGTTACCTATCCCCTGCTATATACCTGCTGCCCACTAGGTGGCGTCCTCATACTTTATCTTTCTAACTCACTACCTTTCAACACTCTCTCTTCTAACCTACCCCTGCATCTTTGCCCCCAGTACCTCTGTTCCCAGCCTTTTTTCGGGCTCACATATATTATCTCTTACTGTCCTAAGACATCCTTAGAACTATCATCTCCAGTTTCCTCCTGCATTTCTACCTTTTAACCTCTTATTATTGTTCACCTTCCTCTACCTTTAGAACGACCTACAGAGTCTTCCTCCTCACTGATTGTCTTCAGCCTACTTCTGCTGTCTTGTCTCATACTCACCTGTCCTGTTCATTCTGTTATCTGCATTACCTACTGTTTTCTCTCTCGGTTGCTGTACTTCTACTTATCTCCTACACCTGTACACTTAACAATACTGTGGTCCCATATTCTTGTCTTCCTTCCGTTCTATATCCCCTACCTTCCCTTCCCCCTCCCACATACTCTACTATCTCAACTCACTAAACCCCTCCTTCCTTCACAGGTATTGATGTCATTTGCCTGTCCTCTTTAGCTTAGTCTCGTGGTTTTTGCCCCCCTCCCGCTATTATCTCTTTTCCCCTCCCCCTGTCCCCAACACTCCAACTCACCTTATAAATATACCCTATTTTATAGCGACGCCATCTTTCTTCCACCCTTATCCCACCTGGCTGCTGTGAGCTCCGCTCCTGTGTGTGCAATAAAGTAAGTGTGACAACTATTGCAAAATCTAAATGTAAGATCTATTGTGCCACTGTCGGTTCCTAGGATGAATTCTGATGTACTATGGTAGTCTTACTGCTTTTTATGTTATTTTCAACATATGCTGCTACGTTGTAGGAGTCGCACACGTGGCTTGTATTTTGCGGAACTTAGTGTATCCATAGGATCCACACTGATATCTGTTCTATCTAGATGTTACTGATATGTAGTACACGTCCTTGGTTTTTTAATCGTGGTTTCGTGATGCAATCATATTCATTATTGAAACGCCGTACAAACGGCTTGTAGTAGTTGTTATGAATGCTAGGTTTATATTTCATGTACTGTTGTGCTTAATTTGTTGTTTTCGCTAGTCTTTTGATCTTCTTATGTTATAAAACCTCTAGCTTGTGGTTGCAAATACTTCCACTATCAGAGTGGTGTGTGCGGACCTCGTTATAAATGCGACCAGCCCTATGATTCCAATGATGTACTGTTTTGAGGCTACATTTAGCGTTTGAATGCTAACAACTCTATTTTAATACGGTACAGCTTTACTTTTGAACCAAACGCTCCCTCTAATGGAGCGCTATACACGTTTGTTGATCTAAATGCTATGTTAACACTTTTGTACTGTTAGGGGCTACAAATAGTGTTTTCACTGCTCTCATATTTAATTTAATGGGACATAGCGTCACTTTTTAACTAGATGCAGCCACGGACTGAGCGCTGTAAGCGCTTGTAGTTCTTAAAGCTCCTACTATCAGAGCGGTTTGCTTGGGGCTTTTAATTACTTTAATGGGACACAGCTTTACTCTCTAGTCCGTTGCAGCCACGGAGTGGCGCTGTATCGCTTGTAGTTCCTAAAGCTCCCACTATCTGAGAAGACTGCTTAAGGCTTCTGTTTAAATTTAATGGGACACAGCTTTACTGCTTAAACAGATGCAGCTACGGACTGAGCGCTGTATGCTTGTACTTCTCATGGCTTCCACTATCTGAGCGGCTTGCTTGAGGCTTCTAATTGGAAGTAATTAGCCCCATGTTTTTAACTTATCCGGTATTTGGGACTTCAGTTAGCATTTAATCTCTGATTTACTATAATTTAAGGGCACACAGCTTGACTTTTATCCTATCACTGCCTCCAGCTGAGCGCAATACACGTGATATGCTATAGCTGTACCCTGGATGCTACTTTAGGATATTCCTATGTTTTTGGGCATGTCTAGCGGTTAAACTGTTAACTAAAGCAATTAACTTGAATACTGTCCCCATATATGTTCAACACGCAGAGGCTTTTATTGCATTGTGCTTATGGATTGTAGTGGATGTACCTAGCTCTCACTAAACCCTCAGTAGGTTACTTTGCTTTTACTTGGAATGTTCCACCTGAGCTGCCAATACTACGTAATACCCTGGCCATGCTCTCTTAGCTTGTAACAGGTCATTGCTCACACTGTTATTACTGCCCTGACTTGTAATGCTTTTGATATTTATAGAGCGATGAATTCTAGACTGTGTTGTTTTTACTGCTCTGATTCTTAATACTTTTGATGTTTATAGAGTGAAGAATACTAGACTGTGCTGTACCTTACTGTTTACTGTATTTGTATATGCATCTGAGTCTGCTTTATACCTACACCTACTTCCTATTGAACTTACACTGTGATTTACTTCTTTTCTCTCTCTTTCTATCCTACCAGCACTGTGTTCCAGCTTGGTCCTACACCAAACACCTGAATAACACCAGCCAGGTCCTTTTGAACAGTAGTGTAAACTAAGACACTTACCCTTCAACTACAAGTGTTATAGCTACGTTATAGCTACAGAACTACAAGTGTTACCTTTCCTTGGGAAAGGCTTTGAATGTACGTATTGATACTGTACCTCATATATTAATGTTAAAACTTCAGTTGAATCTCAGGTAGCCTAGCCAGCAGCCGGACCCCCCCCCCACTACTCCTACCATTCTGTATACTACCCACTTGGCCCTCTATACTCAATCCTTCTCCTGCCTAGACCTTCTCCCCTTGCAGGTTACCTATCCCCTGCTATATACCTGCTGCCCACTAGGTGGCGTCCTCATACTTTATCTTTCTAACTCACTACCTTTCAACACTCTCTCTTCTAACCTACCCCTGCATCTTTGCCCCCAGTACCTCTGTTCCCAGCCTTTTTTCGGCTCACATATATTATCTCTTACTGTCCTAAGACATCCTTAGAACTATCATCTCCAGTTTCCTCCTGCATTTCTACCTTTTAACCTCTTATTATTGTTCACCTTCCTCTACCTTTAGAACGACCTACAGAGTCTTCCTCCTCACTGATTGTCTTCAGCCTACTTCTGCTGGCCCTTCGCTCCCCACCCTACCCCATATCCCACCCACCCCTAGGGCTCCTACATTTATTCCTCCATTCACCACACCCCTACTTACTCCCACCAATCAGGCAACGACCCTAAACCACTCCCACCCCTACCTATAATCAAACTAAACTATCCCACACCCACCCCTACTTCTTAGCAAAACACCTACTACATCACCATGACTATGACTATCTTCCAGTCACAACTGAAAATAGCTATCTCCTTCTTACTACTTTCCTCACTTATGACTACTTACTTCCTAACCTCCTATGAACACTCTATAACTGTTTCTCTCTCACTTCCTTCAAAACATACCTCTACAGACACAACATCCCAATCCTCTTCCTTCTTACATACCTCCTCAGAAACTATATACATTCTTCCCAAATACCATAGGCTACTACACTATAAACTACTTAAATCCAAAACTAAAAATTTATTGAAACTTTCCAAAAATTTAAACCAGAAAGATATGCTACAGTACTCCTTCTACTACAAGATGGCGACATACACCCCAACCCAGGCCCAGAAAATAATAAAACCACAACACATAAAAATCATACCAAACCCTTCTCTCCCTCTTCCTCCATACCCACTAACCAACTATCCATAGCCCACCTCAATATACGTAGCATCTGTAATAAAATTAGTCTACTCCATGCCCTACTTGAAATACACAACTTTGACATCTTATGCTTAACAGAAACCTGGCTAAAACCTGTAATTAAAGACATTGAGATTACCCCACCTGGTTATAGCATTGTAAGACATGATCGCTCCACCAAGAAAGGTGGAGGAGTAGCAATTATATATAGAACTAACCTAAAACTTACTCTTCTTGACCTTTCCTTCTCCCAAAACTACAATGCTGAAATAATTTGCTCAAAATACAAATCAACAATAGTAAAGCAATAAACATCATCTGTGCATATATCCCCAGGAAATAACATCCCTACCCTAGAACACATTCTAGAACATATCTCTAACAAACTTCCTCAAGAAACACTATTTCTTGGGGACTTTAACATCGATTGGATATCATGTAGCAACATTAACCCTACTTCTCATATAAACCTAAATGGTTTTAAACAACTCATTAATGGTCCGACCAGAACCAACAAAACCAAAAAGAAACCACCTTGGACTGGATCCTTACTAACTCCCCTACAAAACTACCAAACTGGCATCCTTCCTGACGACATTAGTGATCACTCCCTCATTTACGTAGTCAGAGCCAAAACTAACCTAAACTTTCCTACCACTCACAAAACACTATACTCCAAAAAAAATTTTATTCCTGAACAGTTTCAAACAGAACTTTCACAATATAACTGGACCCCTCTAAAACACCTCACACTTAACAAAGCTGTTGAATACTTCAATTCAGCATTCCTTGCAATCCTAAATCAACATGCCCCAAGTCGCACTATTAGAACAAAGACTAAGACAGCACCCTGGCTAACCTCCAATACTAAGCATAAAATTATTCTCAGAAATAAATCTTGGAATAAATGGCGTTCCTCTAGAAACCCAACAGATCATCAAACCTTTAGAGAGCTCAGAAACAGTACCAAAAAAGCTATCATAACAGATAAAAAGAATTTTTACTTTGAACTACAACAATCCACCAATAAAGAACCAAAAATTCTGGTCTACTATTAACAATCTAATTACCCCAGGCAAATTAATCACACCCAATCCCCAGGACTTAGACCCGAAGACTCTACTTTAATAGCCAATAATTTCAATACTTTCTTTACTTCATCCATACAAAGTCTTGCTAACCACCTATCTCCTGATACCTCTCAACTGCTCTTAAGTAGCTTCAATGACTCTCTTCCTCTCCTTCAACTACAACCCATACCCACCTCTTATATACAATCTCTATTACACAAACTTAAACCCACTACCCCTCAGCAGACAAGCTTCCTGCTGAATTCCTGCAAGTAGCAGCTAAAGCTATTGCCTATCCTGTCTCTATTCTAATAAACAGATCCATAAAAGAAAGTGCTTTCCCAGCAATTTGGAAAATATCACACATCATACCCTTACACAAAGGAGGCAAATCTACCGACCTTTCTAACTTTCGCCCAATTGCACTGTTATCTCCTCTAGCAAAAATTATGGAAAAATGTATACATAAACAACTACTAAACCATCTCCTCCTTAACAACCTACTAGCTGACACCCAACATGGATTTAGGCCTTCACATAGTACTACCACTGCACTACTCTCTTTCACCAATACCATCAACTGTAACCGTAATAACAACAAACTAACCTCTTCTCTATTTCTAGACCTGTCAAAAGCCTTCGATATGGTAAATCATACACTTCTTCTCCACATACTGAAATCCCTTGCCTTGGATGACTCTTCTTTAACCTGGTTCTCATCATATCTAGATGATCGACATCAAGCAGTACTCTGGAAAAATTCTCTATCTACTCTATTACCCATCTCATTAGGAGTACCACAGGGATCTATACTAGGCCCACTTTTATTCTCCATCTTTATTAATGATCTACAATCATCTATCCAAAACACTACCTGCATACAATATGCAGATGATTCCACTTTAATCTGTACAGCCTCCTCTCAACCAGAACTCCAATCCCTTACACAAGCTACCTTTTCAACCGTTGAACAATGGTTCTCTAAAAGATGTCTTCTCCTTAACCCCAAGAAAACAAAACTATTACTTTTTTCACCTACACACAAATCTACTCAACTACATTTTACTATCACTGCAAGTGATAACTCTCACATTACTCCTGACTCCACTACAAAACTGCTTGGTGTTACTATTGATAACAATCTTAGCTTTGACCACCACATTAATAACACAATAAAACAGTTAATAAAAGATTGGTTCACTATACAGAATAAAACCCTTCCTTACACCTAAGGCACGGACTACTTTAGCACAATCACATCTTATCTCTACCCTTCTGTATGCATCCTCGATCTACACTAATCTATCTAAAGGTAACCTTAGGAAACTGTCTACATCCTACCACAACATAGCTCGATTTGCCACTGCATCTCAATATAGAACTCACCACTGCATAAACTTAAAACTTCTACACTGGCTGGAACTTCCTAACAAGATTATCTATCAACAACTCTTAATAGCACATAAAATTTTATATCAACCCTCAAAACACCTGCTCTTAGCAACCTCTTGACTCCCTATAATAATTTAAAACAACTACGCTCCTCCCAAAAGCTACAAGTTAACATGACCAGAATTTCAAACTCTGCAGGGAACTGCCTTTTCTCCAACTCAGTTGGCAAAATATGGAATAACCTTCCCTTACATATCTCCTCTCTAGCCACTTTTCCTTGCTTTAAAAAGCAACTTCTTTCACATCTGAATAACTTCTGGCTCTGCTCTTGTACCAATCCAGACTAACCTACTTTCATCTTTCAACTATATTTGCATTTTATTTAACACTCTAAATCTCTCTCTCAAATCATAAATAACATTATGATTCTACTGTTACTAAAAAAAAAAAAAAAAAAAAAAAAAACATTATTATTTTTATTTTCATGTTTTTAATTACATAATTTGTATTACATAGTTAGTATTATCTATTTGTTATTAGAATAGCATCACCTGACCTGAACTAATTTCCTTGTATTATTGCTCTTTGCCTATATCACAAGTGTTTTTTTACATGTATTTCTATAAACATGCTTTAATCTGTGGAGCTTTTCTCCCCGGGCCTCCACTGAAAATGGACAATTATCCAGTTGGACTAGCCCGGTCAACAAATGTAAAATAAAAAATAAATGGAAGGAGATGGTCAACAGACCATGCTGCTTTGGCAGGGATGGTCTGCACCTATCCCCTTCTAGGCTTTCGAATATTAGCTAAAACATTGTCTTCCCCATAATACCTTTTTTAGGCAATACCAAACTGAAAGTACTTCCAACATAGCAAATCAAAACCAAGAAAATCTAAAGGTATTACTGTTCAAATGCTAGGAGCCTAAACAAAAAAACTCCACTCCCTGGAAGCTCTCTTTACCCTACAGAATGCTTATGTCTGTGCGATCTCTGAGACATTGTTTAAAGCCATGGACAGCACAACAACAGTGCAAGGTTATAATGCCATCCACACATTTAGACCAGCTACTTCACAGACAGGGACTAAAGGTGGAGGTGTCTCTATTTATATAAAAATAAATATACTTCACGGCTAGACAAACAGGAAAATGCACTTGAGGTGCTCCATGTTCAAATCACCATAGGTAAAATCCAGTACCACTTCCTTGCAAGCTATAGGTCCCCCTCTATGACCCAGGAAACCCATACCATGTATTTAAACTTATTAGAAACACTAATCATCCAACCCAATACCATATTCATTGGTGACTATAATTACCTCACTATTAACTGGGATCCTATACGACATCAAATGTACATGTATGGAGATTCCTGGATTTTGTAAACACAAACTCCCTGGATCAGACAGTCAATATACCAACCAGGGGTGCAACCATACTGGATCTGGTCCTCACTAATATGGGAGAGTGCTGCACATCCCCTACTGTAATGCCTACCCTGGTAGGTCAGAACACAAAATGGTCTCCTTTGAAGTAAAAATAAAACCTGGACACCCAGCTCAACTGGGAATATTCAGGAACTATTCTAAAGCTAACCTCCTGCTATTAAGTGAGAAGCTGGCAAAATTTCAAGCTCCTATAAATCCTGAGAACACTTCTGCCTATGCAAAACTGTTCACCCAAACCCCGTAGAAGCATGTTAATAGCCGCATAGTGGCAGATGTACCCACCAGAAAGCAGTACAGAACTAACTCAAAAAACAAGCCACCCTGGTGGAATCACAAAATCAACTGGATGTATAAAAGGGGGAAGAATATCATGGCAAAAATTAGAAGGTACAGCACCCAGCAGGATAAAGGCACTCTCATCCAACTAAACCAACTCAAGAGGACAAATAAAATCTACCAAAGCCAAATTTGAGGCAAGTTTGGCCTCCCAGGCCAAAGACAACCACAAAGCATTCTTTAACTATGTCTGTAACCTCAAAGGGAATACACAATTGTGTACAGAGCTCACTGTAAATGGAGTCACCTATATTAAGCCAGAAGATATAGCAAATCTCCTCGCTGATAAATTCATCTCCAACTTTACTTTCTCCCCCTCAACCTTCCTTCAGGAAATATCATCAAATATTACTCCCCCTACTATCACTAGGGAATGGGTCCTTAATGCTCTCTCTAAGACTAAAAACACTGCATCAATGGGCCCAGACGATATCCCAGGATGCTTTCTAAATAGCATGTAACATGACCTATCAGAGCCTCTGGAATTACTATTTAACTATAGCCTCCAAAAAGGCTTTGTGCCTCATGAATGGAAAAAGGCAACAGTCATCCCTCTGCACAAGGGTGGGCCATCTACAGACCCATAAGTCTCATTAGTCTTATATGTAAAGCCATAGAAAGAATTACCATGGAGATGATCAGCAGAGATACAGTAAACCTCTAGACACTGGACCCAACCCAATTTGGTTTTGTCAAGGGCAGATCATGCCTACTCAACCTGGTGGACTTTCATGAGAAGGTCACCAAAGCAATGGATGAGAGCAGAATCGTTCACACTGGCTACCTTGGCCTGACCAAGGCAGTTGACACAATACCACACTTGGGCATTGTTGACAAACTCAAGAGGTTAGATACAAACCTGTCTGTCACCCAGTGGATACCCAACTGGCTCACAGACAAGACCCAGGAAGTAAGAACTGGGGAGTCTACCCCTACAAAGAGGCCAGTCACAAGTGGAGTCCCTCAGGGATCAGTCCTTGGACCACTCCTTTTTGGCATTTACTTCTCTGAAGTCAAGGCCAAGTCAGTGGTCTCTGGCTGACAAATTTGCAGATAATTGCAAATTAGGAGCTGTCACTGAATCTCACACTGACACAAATCTCGAGGAGAGGGTAACACAGACAAACAACTGGTGTCAGAGCCATGGACTAAAATTAAATGCCAAGAAATGCATAATAGTATCCTTTGGGAAGTCATCCATCCCTGGTAACTATCATATTGGCAACACACCCTAGAGTTGACCCAGTAGTCAGGGACTTAGGGACACAGATAGTAATCTAGACTTTGATCATCACGTGGCTACAGTGGTGAGGAAATCATTATATGTTGTGCAACTTATAAACAAAGGTATGGCATCTAAGTCCAAGGAAGTCATTGTTCCAATGTATTCGGCATTCATCAGACCTATCACTGAGTACAATGCCCCCTTTGGTATATACCTAACCAAGCATATCCAACAACTAGAACGTCCACAGAGGTTCCTCACTAAAAGAATACAGGGCATAATATGTCCTATGCAGACCACCTCAAGGCCCTATCCCTGTATTCTCTCTCCTATAGGCTTTTGAGGGGAGACCTATGCCTGGCATACAGGGCATTGTCAGACCCCACTCTGATGGACCTCCTGCATATCCACAAAACAAACAGTACCAGAATTACCTGTTCTAAAGACTTAAACCTTGCCTGTGATATAAATAGGACCTGCTGGAGAGAGAGAGGCATGTATCCCACAGACTACCCCGTCTATGCAACAGGCTCCCCTTCCATGTGAAGCACAGTTCCTCCCTGACCCAATTCAAGTGCAACATGGACAATTGGAGGGGAAACTGGAAATTCGTCCCTGGTTTGGCACCTATGTCTCTAATGCAAACAGGTAACCTGTAAATGGTTCATCTCCCAGGGCCATGCTTAGTCTTATCAAGGGTATCAGAACTTGTCATATATTTGGGATGCATGACTTGGCTTAAAAAGGTCCTTGTGGTCATTTGCCTAGTAGACACCTATGAACAATCTCATGTTACACAGAGTCCCTATGTAAGACAGTTTCCATCAAGGGTTACTGTCTCTACTGATTTGAAAGACCTGCAGCAATGACCTACAGGTTCATCCTTTAACAGAATGGACAGATGGACAGTCAAAAAGATAATAAACCCTACAGCAAATCATGACTGCTGCAAACATCCTGTGTACATTACTCACATACACATTAACTAAAACAGTTACTCTAAGCTATCCTAGCATGAATTTCCTTGTGACTGAAATGTTACATAAAGAAAGCCATTCCACTTAACTTGGTTAGCAAATGAAGAAAAATACCAGTCATAAATTCCATTATATACATCTAGTACTGTGATGTGGAAAACAAAATAGATGACAACAACAAAGACAATCCTTGAGTTTGTTTTTACCAGTACTTTATTTAAAATAATTTAATTTTTATTAGTAAAGGCAGATTATCTGTCTTCTACACTTCCATATACAACAAATACCACAAAAACTGATTGCAAAATAGCTTAAATACATACATGTGAAGACTTCAGGAGCAAGATAAAATGTGAATAATTCTGAGTTGTGTGTCACAAATTAATAAGCAGATAGGTCCCAGTAGCTGATTGCATTAAATAGTTTAAACTATTTAACATGACCTGAGGTTTTTATCCCACATTAATTCTTTACAAAGAATAATATTTATTAGTTAGTAAAATGACTGACTTGGAGGACATGGTTACTAAGAAAATCCAGCTAGAAAAATAATAAGCTGGATGGTATAAAGCAAAGTACTCTGAAGAAAACGTGATCAGAATTTAAAGGTGAATCACTGCAGTTTGTCAACCTGAAATATCTGACTGAGTGGGAGTTTCAACCAACTTATATTCCTACCCACTGTGTACCATCCTTACAAAGCTACAAAAACAAAAGGAAAACTTTCCAAAAATGAAGCACCAAGAATGACTGAAGGCCATCACTTTAGGTTTAATGAAATAAAATAAAGATAAAATAGCAAACATTTTGCTAAGAAAATGGGTATGAGACTTCATAAGCCTGTCTGATTTGATATTCTTCAGTCATTTTTGATGCTTAGTGTTTTGGAAGGTTTTCCTTTGGACTGTTTGTTTCTGATATAAAGAATATCAGCATTTTCCTCTGAAAAAAACTACAATAATGTCTGTTATTTGACATACTGTAAAATATGTAATACATATTAGGGCAGTTGACATTTCAATTACTGTGCTGCATTATAGGCCTACTTTGCATCTGCATATGCAAATATATGGAATTACTATATTATAACTATGCTTACATTCATTTGTATTTTTATTTATTTTACTCTAAAGCTCCACGCACTTAAAGCATGCATGTAACATTACAGTAAAGCAAATTACACTTAACAATAAAATGCAACATGACCACACATAAAATCAATGACACTTAAGACAACTCACCTTAACCTGCCCTCACTGAAAGGGGCTGGCTTGTGCTAGACATGAAATTACACATTTACATATTCACCTGTATCATGAATGGTTATACGTTTTACAGTGAGCATGACACATTTATTTTATTTTCCACAGGATGATGCAGGGAGAATAAGTTAGTTTATGCCCCGATCTGTGAAGCAGGCAGTGTTTTAAATTTCCTACAGATTTTCTCTAATCCAATTTACAGTACCACAAATTTGCAGGCATGTGACAAAACACAACTTAGGGTACTTACGTATTACCGCAACCAGATTTTTGCGATCATAAAGGTTGCTTCCTGATAGTGAAATGTGACCGGTAATGTTTTAAAAATGGGAGACAATGTGTTTGCTTTGACAAGGAAGGGTCTTTTATGCAGGGCTATGAATAAAAATTAGAAAAACACTGAAGCTGTCTATGCATGCACTTCCCTGGCAGCAGCATGTCATGCCATTTTCCTGGTTACTGTAACTTAATGCTAAATTAACTGAACAGGTCCTGTCCCTACACAATGGTGTTAATGTCATGATAAAAATGTTACATGGTGTAGTTGTCTTTAACAGTGCATGCTGTGTTGTCTGCACTGGCATGTTCGGAGAAAACCACATAGTACTTCATTGATTACTGTCATGAGTAGTGTTGCAACGATGTTGATCACTGTCACTATGTCTTTCTGTTTCTCTGCGGTGGGAATTTCTCAGCAAGCGCAGTTACTACTTCTTCTAAACAGTGTTTTTTTCCTGAGGAAACTTACGTGTCACGCTACATGTCTGTTAAAGTAAGCAAAACAGAGTATTATACCAGTCACAGTACAATAATGACACAGCTGTGATGGCCAAAATGTAAGTCTAACTGTTACTTGACCGCATTTGCTGGCAGGAAGAAAGGAATGTTCAGCGAGCGGAGTTGCAATAACCGACATGCTGTCAGTACACTGCATAAACAAACAGCGACAGTAGGGGCTTTGTACATTATATTGATAACAGTCCAGAAAAGAGCCTGTACGATTAAAGAAAACACACCATGTAACTTTTTAAAACCATTACGGGGCGTATTTCTTCAGGATTGGAAACCAGCCGGTAATCCAGTGACAAATGTGGTTGCGATAATATGTAAGTACCCAACTTAGTCTTCCACAGTCATCTGACCCAAAACATCTCAGTTGTACTAATAGGGTAACCAGACATGAACTTAGAATTAACATGCTTTACATTCCAAAATCCAGACTGGTTATACAGTCATGTCACAATGTCAAATAAACAAGAGTATAACAACAAAAAAAAAGTTCATGCTAGAAGAGAGCAGTGTGAAGTGCCTTACATTTTCTGCTAGCTATGATTATGGCTTCAAAATAATTTTTAAAGCAACTGTAAAAATTCCAATAAAACCAAGTAAACTAAAAGTGCATGTGCTCCAAGGAGTCTGTATTAGTATTATATCAGGAATAAATGTCAGCAAAACCTTAATATTAACAGGAATACAAAGGTTCAACCCTAAAGAAATATACTGACACACCGCTATTCTCATTTGGCAGATCAGAAATACTACAGCTTATTATTATTACTACAATTAATATGTACATTTATTTGAATGGGGGTGACTTTACATGCTCTATAAACAAAACTATCACTTTTTTAACTTTAAAATGTGTGCTTTAAAACATAAAACTGCCACTGTCAACAGAAATTTATTATTAAAATGTCATGCTTTATAGTGTGACAAGTTGATAATAGCAATATAAAAAGCATGACTTGGGCTGAGGAGTTCAAAGACAAGTAGTATATAAATACGAGGACATCAGAACAGCACATTGTAGCAAAGGTGGTATGAAAAGTAAACCTTGTTTAGCAGACCCCATTCATCTGGTACTTGGGAGTTTTCAGGCAGTGAAGATGCATACTTAAAATCCTACTTTTCAAACCAAAGCACATTTAAACTTTAACATGGATGCCATACCAGATTGTCTTACGTGTTACATCTGAAGCCAAAAGAAAGCATCGAGAGTGCTCTGGACTGGAAAAGTGCATAACTGATTGGCTAAATATTAAATATTCTCTCAAAATTGTGGAATGTCTAGTTATTTATTAAATGTTACTTCTTCCTAGGAATATTTATGCTTGGAAAAATAATGATATGAAATCTTGGCCTACCTGTTCTACAATGCATGTTTGAATACAAAAATGCATATTAAAATACAACAGTGTCATGCCTTTCCCCTCACAAAGCAAGGACTCTGTATATGTAAACCATTGCCGAGTTAAATTAAAAATATTTTTATCCAGAAGGAAACAGAAACATAAGGAAAGTCTAACACATTCACAATTTATGTATCAAACAAGCAAAGCAAAGATCATTGTAATACCCTTGTCTAAGGTTTTGTTAAAGGCAGTATGTTTGAGAGAAAATTTTTGGTCATGAATGGAAAAATCTATCTGCTTTCTTTTACAGAAATTGATCTATTTAAAAAAACTTGCAGCTCTCTGTTTTGTGACTAATAATGTTTCTTGTAAATGAATTACAAATGTTTTAACTTGCCAACCAGAAAATAATTCATAGCGGGGTTAGTAGCTATAAATACCAGTCCACTATATAAACGAAAAAAACAGGAAACAGAATTTTGATCAGTGGGTAAGTGTAGTGGTTTGCAGCACAATGAGAAACTTTCAGCTTTTTACCTCATGCCTCGCCTCACACATCAAAGGGACATCTCTTCATACCAAAAAGCACATCACATCTGTGGCTACTGCTAAAATGACCAGGGAACTAAAGCGCCAGTACAAAAAAAATCTACTCATCCCAGTTCCGTTTCTGCATATGAGTGTCTGAAAAGATGTACTGTCAAACAAGCAGCTCAGAAATTGTTACTGGCTATCTGTCTACAGAGCACAAACAAATCCTCAAGCAAATAGCCAATACAACCACAGTAGTTCACAAACTAAAACAAATTTATTACTTATTATAAAAATGTCAGTTTAAAGACACTACTCAGGCACCAGAAAAGTTGGTCAAAGCAGATGAAAAATTGTACAGTGACTTTAACAGCAGCATGTAACTTTACATTAAAGGAATCAAACCAGTGATTCATAAACCCAAAAATGTGAGCCCCAATATAACACATTTTTAAAGAACAATATACATGACTGGGTATGCTACAGTTAGTAAGCATGGAAAAAATAGCACTTTGCCACCTCAAATATGACGGCAGACTGTGCAAGCAACTGCTTCATAATAAAGTGAAATATATGTTCCACAAAGAACATTTCTGAAGTATCCTTTCCTTAAAATGCAAATGGAAAAACAAAATCTTTGTTTCTACTGTAAAAATATTCATACAGTATCTGCAATAATATACTTCACCTTATTGTGCATCTGCCACAGTTATTTACCACTATCATTCTTTTTCTTTCTTTTATTTGCGGCAATTAATTTTGGCACATTTTAATTTCTGGCTAATGCAGACACAATATACCCACTGCACCTCTAATGCACCTTTTTAAATGCCTTGCAGACTGCTTACCTGCAGACATTTTTTGCTATGGGTATGGAGTGTGGTGTTCTGTAAAACAGAAAACTTGTTAATGATATCACAACAATAAAATGTAAAGTGCAGAACAGTCAGTTTATCAAATATCTGTGGCAGCTTTCAATCAGATGCATTCTTGAGGTAAGCTCCAACACGGGCGATATGGAGAGTTTGATATACAAGTTTGGGTTAGAGGGTGCAGGAAAAAGCTCTATTACCCTCTGCACTGCCATGGGAAATCTCGTAAAAGAAACATGAATTTATTTAATTCAACCACAGAAAATGTGTGCACACAGAAATACATGATGAAAACTCAAGACACAAAAGAGAGGGTAATGAAATATGCCAGCCATCATATACATAAAATTACACAAATTTACGTGACCAGTCTTTGATCCACTAACTTGTAAACAGTTCAAACAGAAAGCACTATCTTTCTTTAATACTGCATCCAGGAAGCCCAACTGTAGTTTAAGAAACACATTGCTTCCATAGCAAACCTTTTTTTTTTTTCCTTTGTCGGACAGATGTTGTTAGCATTAATTTCTGCTACATACAGTACTGGTTGAAGTATTAATTGTGATTTGCCCTCTGTACATTAACTTTGGGTATTTAACTTAATGATGTTAGGGTGGTATTTGTCTGGATTAAATTTCTGACAGAATAAATACATACTGTTAGTTACAAAAACTTAAGAGTGACTGACTCTGAAGAACCTGAAGTAGTTGTACTATGTCCATCAGAAAGTTATATACTTAATAGCACTTTCCTCAGAGTCCTGTCCACAGAAGGGTGTTACTACTGAAAAATTAGGAAAGAGTAAAGGTATGTTTAATAAATATTAATACATCTGCAATTTAAAACCTCTGTTTTTTTAAACAGATTATATGGCTAATGTGATTATGATCATAAGGTCACAACTGCATTACAACAGATCTTATTAGTTCACAGGTGCATTTATTTGCCATAACTAAGACAGACACACACACAGACACATACACATAGCAAAAATGGGATAAACATCCTATAGTCTCACTAAGCCTTTACCTTACTATCTGGATGAGGTACTCCTAGCAGAATTACAAAGATCTCAGCTTAGTGAAGTCAACATGTGATCACATCTCTTCCTAATAAAGGAACCTAGATATTTCTAGGATTGCTCTAGAAAAGTCAGAAAGGATGCTTTTTGAAAGGACCCTAAATATTTACTGGGTCTGCACAGAAAAAAGAAAGAAAAGTTTTTCACATCAGGAAAAGACACATGACTGAAAAGGGGAAGTAGAGAAATTTTGTCTAAGCATTGTACACAGGTGTTTTTTAACACCCTTTGCATTGTATTTAGTAGCACAGTATACAAAATCAATATGTTACAACAAAGACATTAGTAATACATCACACCTGAGACTTTAAAGCACTAATATATGCTGACAATAAATTTGATTGTACTACAGATGGCACGAGAAACTCTACAGTACATGTACACTTGGGCTGGGCAGCACTATTTACATGTAGATTTGTACAGTAAATGTTGTCCACTGTAGAACAGGTACATGCAGAATTGTCCATTTCATGTGTACAGAATTGTGCAATACACATACAAATGGACTGTGTAGTACACACACTTGTGGAACTGTGCAGTACACATGCATGGGGACTGTGTAGCCCAAGTTCTTGTAAACCGTGAAGCACACATACACATGAACTGTAGCACAAGTACTTGTTGGACCGTGCAATACACAAACACATGCACTGTGTAATACATGTACTTGTGGAACTGTGGAGTGCACATACACATAATCTGTGAAGTACAAGTACTTTTGAAACTCTGCATTATACATATACAAGGATTGTGTAGTACTTGTATTTGTGAAACTGTAGAAACATGCACTCACATGTAATGGGAAGTATGCAATACAGACAGTATGACATGCACAGCTAAATTATTCAGCAGATTGGTTCTCTGCATTATCTACTCTACAGCAGTGCATTAATGAGCACACGCCTCAAACATACAGGTACAAAAATCACAATGCCAATACTAAGAAGTCCTGCATTACCTTATGTCAACATGATTAAATCCAAAAACCTGTGAAATGAACACACTCATGTTTTCTGCTTTGCTGTTAGCAAGTGTCACACAAAGTCTGAAGCAGAAAAACTGAAGATTTTTCTTCTATGAATGTAAAAATACAATAGGACAAGAACAGAAAAATAAACAAGTTATGCTATACAGTTCATAAACGATACATTTTAAGCTGAGACAAGGTCTGTGGATCCCTTTTTGTGTAGCATATCCAGTCATGTATTAATTCAGCTGTCCCTAAAGCAACCACACTGGCATTGGGAGGCAGAGGTAATAGTACTGGAAGTTACAAGTTGCACTATGAACAAATACATATGTGCTGCACATAGTTTTGTGTTTCTGTAAGTTGTGTAAATGTGTTTTGCATGTTGACTTTAAATCACAAAGCAGCTTATAATCCCGGCAATCTGCTTTTCTTCAACTTTATGACAATCTGTCATTTTATACTTGTTAACCTAAAACTGACAACTCATAGTCACTAGAGGAACTAAGCTGCCTTTCTATTGCCCTTTGCTGTTTGCAAGCTTCAATCCTGGATCTGATATCCTGCTTTTTTTCAAAATAGTCCACTAGAGGTGGCTCTGTAAGCATTGAAGCCAATACCTGCTCAAAGCTAATGGACCAATCCACATCAATGGAGCTATACTTCTGTATAGCGGTAGCTGTGTCACACCCTACAAGGACAGTGTCATCTGCAATATCTTCACACTGAAGGGACCCTGAACTTACTACTGAATATGACGACATTGAAGTATCATCTTTCATCTCTTCATCAGATGCCAGTTGTGAGGGAGAAATTCCTATCTCTCCTTCTGCAAGTCTCATGTTCTCCAGTTGCCCTTTCAGAGCATGTTTGTCGCCAGCAGTCTCTCCATCTGAACTCGTTTTCACTTGACATTGTATCAAAATAGCCTGCCCTGAGTCTGGACTGGTCAGCTGTTCCTTGCTTTGAGTGGAGACAACATTGCTCATGTCATTGTTTTCTGTTCTCTTGGCACTTGTGTTTGTAAATTTCTTGCCAACCTCACCCATTTTCAGAAGAAGGCTAGCCACGGTTGCAATTGAGTGGTACAACTCCTGCTCCTGTGGATCATCACTGAAGAGATTGTACAAGGTCTTACATAACTCAATAAATTGCTCCTGTGTATGAAACACATAAAAATTACTTAAATTAGCAGAAATGCATCAAACTCAAGCTCTAAACTACCTGCTGAAGAGCATCGAGAGTCCAACAAAACACATTAAATGCACTGATGTTCAAACCATTTTACCTTTCAAATCAGACGTGAAGAAAACAGAGTGGAGTTCCATTAGTGCTACTCTGATTCCAACTACAGCATCATAGCAAACATTAACATCATGTCCAAAGTGCAACACTGTATGACAGCCTCACCTCAGTTAATGTAACAATGCATCAGAAGCATTCTACAGAGAGAGACAGACACAGACAGGGGGTGGGGAGGAGGGCAACGTCCTAGTTAAGTGGCTATACAGAAATGCTATTTCAACAACCCTGCAGTATAATGAAAAAATAACACTGCTATAAATTGAAAGCAATGTATATGCCCATCTGTTGCAAAATCTAGAAGCCCAGAAACACAATTTCAGGGAAAGATGTAGTACAGTTACGAGATAACTATCAAACATGTGGGTACATATCTTTAAACAACAGTGAATCACATGTCGTACAGTACGCAGAAGTCCTAAGGAAATTAATTTCAGTACAGACCTCATGGAGATTAGACCAGATACACTGACTATGTATTTTATTTATTAAACCTCTAGACATGACGTTATGTCACAGTGGTAAAATATCTGCCAAACCTGAAAAAGACAAAGTGAAGGAGGAATACATTTGCTTTCAAGAGTTTCTATGTGCAGAAGTATACTTCTCAGCGGAAAGAGAGTTCAGGCACATCTTCCTGGAATACCTGCTGAAAACTGGAATATCTTGATTCAGAAATTTGATTTAGTCATTACTGCAAGTGGATTAGCTGAAAATCCTGAAAGGGATTCAGTGTGCTGCATTATTACATGACATTACAATGGGAAAATCATGAAGGTATTTAACTGTTCTACTTGTCTATATGATGAAAAAGGCAAGATAGTAAGTATCACTTGGAGAAAAACTTCCATTAATTTCCTTCCATTTATTAAACATTTGTTTTTACAACCACATAACGTGCTGCAGAGAGATACATGTGTTTTATGAGATGAACCCATCAACTGTAAAGTTTGTGAGCTGCTAGATTTTTTTAAAAAGACATAATTTGTGGTATAAGAATGAATGAAAGAAAGGCCAGGCTACTTAGGCAGGCAGGCAGACAGTTCATAGATATATACATACTATGTATGTGATCTAGGAGACCACTGAGGAGGCCTAGCCCATTTTCTCAAATACCATAAAACACTGTCTGGTTAAGTGACTTGCTCAAAGTCAAACAGTAGGCAAATGGAGGCTGATGAAATCAAGCCCTGTGCCACAGGAATCAGCTCACGAACAGCTCACAGCATTAACTGCCTGCACTGTCAAACTGTTAAGAGAAACAAACCTGAGCTTATCAAAAGCTGTGGATGACAGCACTATCACACTTCAGAGAAGTTCACACTTCATAACAGTAAGTTTTCTTATCTCTGTGGATTACTATTCAAATTTCTCTGAAATGATCAAACTAACAGGCACAAGTGCAAGTCTGATTAGCAAATTTAAGTCTTTATTCTCAAGACAGGGGTGTGAGTACCTGACGTTCTTGTAGTGGACAGTGGCTTGCAATACATAAATCAGAAATGTATCAGATTCACAGATAAAAGAGATTTCAAATATAAGGCTCACAAACTAAATGGTAAGTGGCAACAGCTATCCAAACAGTGAAGAATCATGTGTAAAAGATCAATAGCAAAAGCTAAAAGGGCTGTCATCGCACTGTTCCGAAACACATGCCTACTTCACTGCAGGGACTCAGATCTCTCATCAGCTTAAGTATTGATTGGCAAAAAGGTTGGAAAGCACATTATCTAGATCAACTCTGTTGTTGCTGCCTAAAAAACAAAATGAAGGGAATGCTGGAGAGACATACTATAGGTGTGTAAGTAAACTTACCATAATAGTATATGTTCTAATAGATCACTGTTACAAATAGCCTAATCTATGTCCTGACCCCATTAACCAGCAAGTTTTCAAAGCTTAAAGGCACCTTCTACTCACTTTATCAGAAACAATCTTTAATGTCTTGACAAAGGGGACAACAACCCTTAAAGAATAATGGTAGGAAACAAACCCAATAGTAAATTATATACACAGGGGTTTATACAGCCATACCCCAGCAACCCAAAAAGAAGAACAGACAAAATGATGGGGCTGAGGGGCAGCTACTGTAACAATAATATATTAGAACATCTACTATCATGGTAAGTTTATTTATACAACTGTACTACTACAGACCATTGCTGCAGTAACTCAAGCTGTTTAGGCTGATTACCATAACTTAGAGAACTAAAAAAGAGGAGGCAAATAAAAAGAATTTATGTACCTACCATAACGTTCCATGTTAGTTGTCTTCTTCTCGCCTTCTTTCTTGCTGGTTGGGATCAGAGCAGATCCTCGGCTCCGACTCGGCCATCTTCAATAGCCTGAGAGCTGTCTACTGGCTCGAGGCTACCCTATATCCCATGATGCCTGGCGCTAGTTACCCAGATCTCGTTTGAAAAAGCTATTCCAGACATAACTAAGAAATAATTCTGCCCTAGTAGCCCCTTGGGCCTAACTGTGACGCTATCTAAGCAGAAAAGGACAACCAGAGAAGGTTCAGCCAATGAAATCTGAAAAAAAAGGCAACTCCTCTAGATCCACTAGGATAGGGGGGTGGAGGGTGGGACACAAGAAAGAAGGTGAGAAGAAGACAACTAACATGGAACGTTATGGTAGGTACATAACTTCTTTATGTTTAGTTGTCTATCTCGCCTTCATTCTTGCTGGTTGGGACAGCGTCCCTAGCACCTACTATCCAGGGTGGCTCAATGGAACAGACTCTTCGGAGCAGTGGAACCAAAATCAGCTCTGTTTCTGGAAGCAATGTCTAGTTTGTAATGAAAAATGAAGGTATGTGGGTTAGCCCACGTAGCAGCTGCACAGATAGATTTCATGGGCAACCTAGATTGGAAGGCCACCGAGGTGGCCAATGCCCTAGTAGAGTGGCCTTTAGGTTTGATAGATAATTCTTTGTTTCTCAGTTGGTAAATGAATGAAATAATGTGAGACAACCACCTAGATAATGTTACCTTTGAGACTGGAAGGCCCTGTCTGCCCTAAGCATAGGAAAGGAAGAGTTGGTCCGACTTCCTGATGTCCTTTGTCCTATGCAAATAAAAACGCAGCTGTCTGTGAACATCCAACTGGTGCAATTTATACTCTGCCTTATTGGTGTGATTAGGAAAGAACACAGGAAGGTCTATGGACTGATTCAAATTATTTTGTGAACAGACCTTAGGAAGGAAGGAAGGATTGGTCCTTAGAGCGACCCTATCGTTATGAAAGACTAAGTATGGAGGACGAATACATAGAGCCTGAAGCTCCGAAACACGTCTAGCAGAAGTAATGGCTATCAGAAAAAGAGTCTTCCAGGATAAAAACCTGATGGAGCATGACACTGCAGGTTCAAAAGGTGGCAAGATTAGGGAAGCTAGCACCAAATTTAGATCACACGGAGGTGGGGATCCCTAACTGGGGGCCTAAGCAGAGTGGTTCCTTTGAGGAAGGCTTTACACAGCTTATGAGACATGATGTTATTAGAAGACAACCCAATGTGAAAATTCGAAATGGCAGCTAGCTGAACCCTGATTGTAGCAGAAGCGGAACCAGAATGAAAGAGTTCCACTAAAAATTCCAAAATCTCGTGGACAGGGGCTGAAAAGGGATCTATATTCTTAGCCTCTGCCCAGCAAGAAAAACGTTTCCACTTGCTAGCATAAGTTTTCCTAGTTGTGGATTTGTGCGATGAGATGATAATTTCCCGCACAGAGGAGGAAATATTAGGAAGCCTGGCTAAGGTTGGAAGTGGAGCAACCAAGCTGTGAGCTGGAGTGTTTGAAGGGATCGATGCAGTCTGCCCAACTGATGAATCAGTAGAGCTGGAATAGGATCCAGAATCCAAGGCTGCTCGAGAAGGTAATGATGCAGGAATGGGAACCATATCTGTCGAGGCCAGTAAGGGGCAACGAGGATCATTTTGCAATCCAACGCAGTTGCTCTCTGTATGAGTTTGGGTATTAGGGGAAATGTAGGGAAAGCGTAAAGAAGTCCCTGAGGCCAATCGTGGACTAGAGCATCTCTGGGGGAGTGGCCGGGAAGTGGAAGAAGGGAGAAGAAATTGCTGCACTTGCTGTTGAAAGGTGTGGCAAACAGGTCGCAGCAAGGCTGCCCCCATTTGCGAAAGATTTGTTCCTCAATTACCTGATTCAGAGACCACTCATGAGGCATGAGAATTGCTCTGCTGAGCCTGTCTGCGATGACGTTGGAATTCCCAGGGATGTGCGTTGCGATCAGAAAATGTTGGGAAGAGATCGCCCACTGCCAGAGTCTGAGTGCTTCTCGACATAGAGGATAGGACCTGGTTTCGCCCTGCTTGTTGATGTACCACACCACTGACATATTTGTCCTTTTGAATTGCAATGGTCCCGGGAGGGAGGGAGAGAGTCCTGAAGGGCTTGCAATGCTAAAAACACGACTCTCATCTCCAAGACATTTATATGCAAATGGTACTCGTGAGGCTGCCAGGTGCCTTGGACTGTTCTGCCCTGATAATACCCCCCCCACCCTATCAGGGAGGCGTCTGTGGTCACTGTGGCGACTGGAGGGGGTAGCACAAATGGTCTGCCCTGGGACACTAATGGGGAGACCATCCACCAAGCGAGGTGCTTCTTGCATGCTTCTGTGATCATAATCTTGTGAGACATCGGAAGCTGTTGGAAGGACCACTATGTGAATAGAAGCCACTGGAGGATTCTCATGTGAAAGTGGGTCAGGGGGACAAGAAGAATTGCTTATGCCATGGAACCCAGTGTTCGGAGGACAAACCTGACTTGAATCGTTTTGCATGTTAATAAAATCTGTACTTGCTGGCGAATTAGTGATATCCTGTCTGGTGGAAGGTTCGCAAACATGTTCCTGGTATTTAGATTTGTGCCTATATAAGTGATATGCTGACAGGGCAACAATGCAGCTTTTTCGAAATTTATTGTAATACCTAGCCTGGAGCAAGTTTTGATAGTGTAGTCCCTGGCTTACAGGAGGTGATGCCTGGTGGAAGCAGTGAGGAGCCAGTCATCTAGATATGGAAACACCTGGAATCCCTGACGTCTTAGGTGAGCCGTAACCACTGCCATGCATTTGGTGAACACCCTGGGGGCTGTGGTGAGACCAAAGGGCAGAGCTCTGAATTGATGATGACTGGCCCCCAGCCGGAAGCGAAAGAATCTTCTGGAGCGCCTGTGCATTTTGATGTGGTAGTATGCATCCTGAAGATCTATAGAGCACATCCAACTGTCCTGACCCAGGAAGGGTAGAATGGACTGTAGCGTGACCATCCGAAACTTTGTTCTTTGTACAGACCTGTTTAGTCTGCTGAGATCCAGAATGGGTCTCCAGTCCCCTGTCTTTTTTGGTACCAAAAAGAACCTTGAGTAAGTTCCAGATCCGATCTGGTCTGCTGGAACTTCCTGGATGACCCTTTTGTGTAGCAGCTTTGAAATTTCTTTGGCTGCTTGGTCCCTTAGATTAGGGTGGAACAACTGGAAGGGACTTGTTTGACGGTAACGGGGGTTGAGCAAACGGAATTCTGTAACCTCCGGATATGATTGACTGTACCCACTTGTCTTGAGTTAGATTCTGCCAGGCTTTGGGGTACAGTGAAAGTCTTCCCCCGACTGCCTCCAGAGGTGGGCAGCCGGGCAACCCTTCAGGGATGCTGAAAGGGCTTTTCAAAGAAGGATTCTCTGCTGCCCTGGTTCTGTGGACCCCCACCCTGCCACGAGGGTGGTGTCTGTTATTGTTCCCTCCTGTGCCCCTGGAGGGGAACTCACCACGTGTGTCAGGCAAGGCTCCCTGGGATTTGCGGAACCACATTTTTCCACTCTTCTGACCCTTGGGGTATGATCTGGAAGAAGTGGAAAAATGGACTCCCACGGCAGAAAGAGTCTTGCCTTCCTGTTCACATCTGGTTAGTGTGTCCTTCACTTGTGATCCAAAGAGAGTGGAGCCATCAAAGGGGGTATTGGTGAAAGACGCTCTGAAGGGTTCCGCAAAATTACATAGCCGCATCCATGCGTGCCTCCGGCTCTACTCGCACCATCGGCTTCATAAGAAATGAGCCTCATGGTGGAGTTAACAACTGAATTCAGAGTCGCCAGCTGGGAGGCCCCCTTAGTTTGAGCCCCTTCAGCTGATGGATCTTGGAGGGTATCTCCAAGCTCTTTAAGGAGATCCCTCTGAAGGCGGGTGAAATGGCACAAATAATTCAGAGACCTCATAGAGAAGGTCGCTAAGCAAACATTTGCTTCCCATATCTGTCCATAGTCCTCGACTCCTTGTTAGGAGGATGGACAGATGACGAAGTTTCTGCCAACTTCTTCTTTGCGGCTGCTGCTACCACCATGGCATCAACAGGTACGCCCTTAGTTAAAAACTGTTTGTCCTGAGGTGCAGTTATAAATTTAGCAGGTCTCCTGGGGGTTGGTTCCACTGTGTCTAGAGCTGACCACGCCTTCTGAGCCACCACAGACATAAGTGGGTCGGGAACCAAACGCGTCCAGAAATACCGACTCATCCTCGGAAGGGGCTAGGGTATTCCAGTTCCCCCTCTGCTTAAGGATTTCAAGGATGTCTGAAAAGGAGACATCTTCAGAGGGGGATATTGGGGACCCTTCTGAATCCTCTAAATCGGTATCTGATGTGACAGACTCAGGGGAGTCAATGCGCTTCCTCTTGCACTTCCTCTTATGAGGTGGCTCCTCTGAGTGATCAGGGGAGGCCTCGGAAGAGGAAGAAACACCCAAAGGGGTGCCCTGGAGCGCTGGTTCCCCACGCTTGGGGTCAGGAGGAGGGGCAGATGCAGGCACCATAGGGGGAGGAGCTGATGGGGTTGATCGTGGGACTGGCTCAGGAGCCAGTGCACTCCTCATGACCTCGAAGGCATCCCTGCCCGGATGCAAAGAAGACTCCTGTTCCGAAGAAATCGGAATCTCTCTCCGCACTGAGGGGGATGGTTCCAAAGCCGATGTAGGATTCGAGCTCACCTGCGCCGAAGCTCCGAGGGGGAGAGCGGGGCCGGACAAGGGTCCGATGCCACTCGCCCCCTCGGAGCCGACGAGGGAGTCCCGGCGCCCAAATCCCTCCAAGGACAGGACCAAGGATGGGATCGGAGCTGACGACGAAACCGAAGGAGAAGGTATCAGAGCCGACGGTTCAACGACTCAAACCCAAACGAACTCTGGCTCCGAACTCAAAGGAGGAGTCAGAGGACGAATATCTGCAGAAGTGGATGGAGCCGACCCCTGATGGGGGCTGGACAACATTTTTGCTAGGGCCTGCGATTTCAGCAAGCTGCTGACCACTCTCTCCAAATCATGATCTAAAAGTCTAGAGGACCGAGATGAATGAGAGGACCTATGACTGTGCTCCGATTGGAGCAGAGGCGACCGTGGAGCTGAGCGTATCGACTCCAAGGGGGAGACCTAGATCTCTTTCGACTCACGGACAGCTCCGAAGTTCGTGTTGGAGCTGACTGTGAGGGAGGCACATCGGCTCCGGCCGGAGCCGAGGCGGATGGTGGTGCTTCACCCAACGACAGCTCAGAACTAGGAGCCGAAGACTTGGGTGGCTTGGAGGATTTCGCAGGCTGAGCCTTAGCCAGTGAATCCTGTGGCTTAAGCAAACCCCAAAGGATTAACTTATTTTTGCACTCCTGCAGGACCCTTGGGCTGAAAGCATGACAGGCTGAACAAGAGTCTTGCAGGTGCACCGCGCCCAGACAGTAGACACAAGAAGTGTGACCATCTGTCAGAGACATCTTCTGACAGCATGAGTCACACTTCTTGAATCCGGACACTTTAGTATCTTTGGACATGTTACCACACACACACCAAGGTTAAACATGCACACACACACAAGCAAAAAACAAGTTAGCAGGTATAACTAACAAACACTATAAACTATACAGCTAACACACACTAAAAGTCTACTACTACAGACACTACCTAAAACGTTCTATATTTCTTTCTTTTTTTTTTAAACTAGAAAAAGACAAAAAAGGGTTAGCCTCTAATTTAAACGGCTACCACTAAAGGAAGGGAGAGGGAGGGGTGGGGAAAACTCTCTAAGTAAAACGAGTTTTCAAGAAAAAAACAGGAGGGATAGAAGCTATTTAGGGAATATAGCTAGGGGAATAGTACAACTAAGAAAAATAGGTACAGTGCAAGGGAAAAATCCTAGTAAAAATAGTAAAAATACAATAAAGTATATGAGCCTGAGCCAGTAAGAAAATCTCGCAGTCTGAAGCGGCAAATGAGATATAGATAACTAGCGCCAGGCATCATGGGATATGGGGTAGCCTTGAGCCAGTAGACAGCTCTCGAGCTATTGAAGATGGCCGAGTCAGAGCCGAGGATCGGCTCCGATCCCAACCAGCAAGAATGAAGGCGAGCTAGACAACTTAACATGTAAGGTTCCAGGAGACCTTAGAGAATGGGCCTAGCAAAGCTTGATTTGGATCTGGAAAACAAATTCTGTCTGTAGTGCTTTGTAAAGGAATATACAGAGGACCAAGTTACTGCCTACAGAACACCTCTAGTCCCATCCTTTCCAGAAAGGCATCTAAGAATCCATAGCCCTTGTGGAATGAGCCCTAACCCTGCCTAGAAGTGGTTTATTATAGTGAGTAAAACAAAAAGCACTAGTATGAGACAATCATCTGGAAATAGCCTGCCATGGCACTGATTGTTCTTTCCTCTCACTTTTGTAGGAGAAAAGTAGCTTAGCTGAAGGCTCAATTTTTCTCTAAGTAGTATCTGAGCTACCTGTGGGCATCCAGAATGAGAAGAGATTTTATTCTCATTATTTTTGGGTTCAGAAAAAGAAGTCAAGGAACTAAACAGTTTGGTTTACAGAAAACTCTTAGACCACTTAAGCATAAAATAAAAAGGTTTTCAAAGGAACCCTGTACTTGTGAAAAATGAGGTGGAGATGACTCACCATAAGTGCTAGTAACTCAGATACTCTCCAAGCAGTTGTCGGTGCAATGAGTAAAACAGTCTTCCAAGTTGAGAACATCAAATCCACCTGACAATCTGGTTCAAATGGAGAAGGAGTAGGCATTCAAGCAAAGTTAAGATTCTAAGGAGAAGCCATCCATTTCCTAGGTCGGCAGATATGGGCCAGGCAGACAAAAAGAACTGGCTGATAATGCACCTAGTTAGGGGAATAAGAAAGGCTGGAGGACAATAACTCTCATATATAACCAAGAATCACAGGCAGCTTGGCACAAAGAGAGTCATGGTTCTTGTACTGGCTATAATGAGAAAATCTTTTGCACCTGTACATATATGACTTTCTAGTGGCAATCTGTTTCACCTCCCTTAGAACCTGCTGTTTGTCCTGACAAAAAGTTGTGTCCCCCTTACCATAACTGTAGATGTTTGAGTGGATCAATGTTGCAGTACTGATTCTTGGGTCTTCCTGCCATACAGAAGCCCAATATCCACAGGCTTTACCTCATCCCTAGCAGGCAGATGTCCAAAGACAAACAACTAGATCAGGGTATCCGACCACCAGCTTTCTTACAGCTGTTATATCAGCTAAAACAATTTCTGGTCTAGAAGCCCTCATGTGTAAAGAACCTATCACTGTCTTCACAGGGATAGGGTCAGCCTCAGAACAAAACCATCCTTTATGCGTAAGGTGGTATCAGGACTTACTTTAAACTAGACTATCCACCAACCATTCTTTACCCAAATTCACACAAAAGGGTAGAGCAAGTCCTCCACTCCTTGGATGTGCACAAGAAGATCAGGTGCTATCTAGACAGGACTAAAAGCCCTAATGAGCAGAGCACTTGCTGGTGCCTTTCACAGATGGTAAACAGTGTTATGACAAAGCATCTCTAAATGGATACCTAACCTCATTAAGTTCCGTTTTCTCTCCATGGAAGGGATTTACCTGGACATATTAAGGAATTCCCACCTAGGCCATCCTAGAGTCAGCCACATGGAACTCAGTGCATACCTTTACAAAACACTATAATCTAGGCAACATCTCCACAGCTACAGCAAGTTTTTCTTCTGCCATCCTGCAAAATCTCCTAAGGTAATACAGATGACCCATCACCCAACTTTTAGCTTTGGGAGTCCTCACAAGAATCAGTACAGCAACACTGACTATGAAGGACATAGTACCGTTATGTCCCATTTACCATAACTGTAGATGTTTGAGTAGATCAGCATTGAAATACATATTTCACCCTCCAGCCTCTCTATATGCTGACCACTTATCTCCCTCCCTGAAGGGGGTAGAAGAGTTTTTTCTGCAGAGTCTTATTTCCATCATACACTCTCTGTCTCCTAAGTTTTTTCTTCCTCCTTCTCACTTAAATTCAGACAACTGGGGAGGTTGTGCTGCTCTCAGGCATCAGACTACCCATTCACTGCTCAGAAGGACCTGAAAATGGCACTGACAGATAACCTTCCTATACCATGACGTCCAGTTGTCAGTCTTTGGATGTCTGCCAACCAGTGATAATGTAAAGAATATGGAATTCAGGCCAGACACAGGCTTCGGCATGGCAGGAAGACCCAAGAATCAGTACTGAAACACTGACTAAGAACAACATAGGTGCTTAAAAGATATAAAAATTCTGCTAGCCAAGTAGTGAGAAGAAAAAAATTTAGGTTGAGGTGCATCAAACAAACCCTGTCTTGTGCGAGTAAATTCTGTCTGTGGGGAAGCACATGGTACTTGCCCTTCATCTGATTGAAAAGAAGGAAGAACCACTGTTGCCTTGGCCAAATTGGAGTCACCACCACAATTTTCTGGGGAGTCCTTCTGAATATTCAGATGAACCTTTAATATCAGTGAAAACAGTGGAAAAGTATACATGAACATTCCTGTCCATGGGAATGAGAACATCATGTCTTACAGGCCTGTTAAAAAGGAGTCCTTGAGCAGAATTTCTTTAGTTGTCTGTTTTAAAAGAAGGCAAACATATCTACATGAGGTGTTCTCCAAACTTGGATCAAGTCCTGAAAGACCCTAGGGTGACGATTCCATAAGTGGTGGTCTGTCCTGACCCTACTGAGCTTGTCTACAATCGAGTTTGCTCTGACGGAATTTATCAAGCTTAAAGAGTCAAATGAGCTGAGCTACTATCTCCCAGGCAAGTCTGCAAAGACAGTAAGATCTGGTACCACCTTGTTAGCATGCGTACCACATCGCTGTAGTGGTGTATGTGAAAAGTTGCATAGGTCCTGGAGACCACAAATGATTTAATTTTTTTTTCCAAGCATGATCAGTGACAATACCTCAGTGCTGTTAAAGTGCAACTGTCTGTCTTGAGAATTCCACAGAGCTTACAGTTTTTTTTTACCTCACTGGAAAATGCACCTCAAGCTAGGTCTGATGCATCTGTAGTAACAGACTGCAGGGGAACCAGAAAGGAAAATGAAGGGTGTGGACTGCAAAAAAAAAAAAAAACAGAACAGAACTGGAATCTGAAAAGACAGAGTGTACAGATACTGAAATCATACTTATCTGAGGTACTACTGTATTTTCCTCATGTGAAGTCTAGCCAGGGAAAACATAAGAATCTTCAATGCCATGTATCCCAAAATTCTGAGAAATTCCTACTAGATACATGGGTTGAAAAGGGATAATTAGTAGGGCATATAAAATACCAAACAATAATTATAGGAATCAATCAGAGAAGGTTAAAAAAGATTGGGAACAGAGACTGGATAAGGAATTCACAATGAAACAATGGGAGGACTTATCAAGAACTCCCAAACATGTGCAACTGTTTTCTGCATTGAGAATGAAGCACTGTAATTTTGTTCAGCTACACTGCTGTGTAGTTCTGAATGACAATAAAGTTTTCTTTGACTTTGAGAAATATACAACAAAGTCTAGAAGATTTAGGATTTTTGCTTTGAAGTGTTTGCATATGTATATTTATACCCCAAACAGACTCCAAATAATTTTGACTGAGGTAGATGGCAAATGTTAGAGGTATGATGGGGAAAAAAGAAGTAACTGGGAACATATGTTTTGGAAGTGTAATGAGTTGACGGATTTTAAAAATTCAGTACAGCGTACTCTTATCAGAAATATTGGGTGACCAAATGGGTGTAACTAAGGAAATTACTTTTTTTGAGCTGGAATATGGGATCTGAATTTCCTAGACATAACAAAGCCTTGTTAAGTTTAATTCTTGTGGCTGCAACTGACTCACCATAAGAGCAGGTAACTCAGATACCCTTCTTGCAGAGGTTAGAGCAATCAGTAAAACTGTTTTTCAAGTTAAGAACCTCAAGTTAGCAAGATTACCTGGTTCAGATGGAGCAAGTGTTAGCTTCTCTAAAAAAACTAAATTAAGATCCCAAGGAGGGGCCACGGTTTTTCTTGGAGACCTGTTATGCAAAACCCCTTTCAAGAACATTTGACATGAGACTGCAATGAAAGAGAAGGATCCATGGGCAGTCATGCTGAAATGTCCAAGAAATCAACCCTGACAGAGGAATAAGAAAGGACACAGGATAGCAATTCACAAAAATATCGCAGAACCCGAGAACAACTGTCTCTGAATGTGTGCCGATTATGTTGGCACCAACTAGAAAATCTTTTCCATTTGCTAATGTATGATTTTCTAGTAACAGGCTTTCTTGCCTCCATTAGTAACTGCTGCACGTCCTCAGTAAACAGGTGACTAAATAAGAATTATGATTGTATGATCCAGACAGTCAACTGAGGCTAAATGATGTGCTGAAATATCAAACACCCTTGCTTTATGTGAGTACATCCAGTCTGTGAGGAAGCCTGTAGTAAATGACCCTAGCCATTTCCAAAAGAAGGGGAGATCTATGGTTGCCTGGACCAGAAGGGAGTCACCACAATGACCTGGGGCGGGGGGGGGGGGTTCCTTCTGACTCTTCAGAAGTATCTTGGATATTAGTGGAAAAACAGACTGGAACATTTCTGCCCAAGGAAAGGAAAAGGCATCTATCTTCCAAGCCTTCTTGCATGAAAACCTGGAACAGAATCTTGCCAGGCGATTGCTCAGACAGGAGACAAGGAGGTCTACTTGTGGAACATCCCGCAGATAGATCAAATCTTGGAAGACCCCCGATCTAGATTTCATTCCAGAGGATCTGCCCTGGACCTGCTCAGCTTGTATGCCACACAAGTTTGCTCTGACAGAATGTAGGAAGCCTGCAGAGTGAGACTGTGCTTTGAAACTTTATCCCAAGCTAACATGGCTAGTTTGCAAAGGGAGTACAACCTGGTTCCCCCTCGCTTGTTGATGCACCAAATGACTGTGATATTGTCTGTAACCACTTAAAGAGGTCCTGGGGTCCAGAGATTATT